>NC_062279.1:196682644-197307644 GCF_902655055.1 Lutra lutra | reverse complement strand
GTTGATAAATCTAAAGCACTTAAGAGTACATGGTTCATCGTTTGGGTTCAATAAATAGTATTATGTTTATATAAATAAAGGCAATGTGAACAGTTCATAATCATAAAAATAATTTAACATCATCAAATCCAAACTTTGAAGTCCGAATTTCATTCACGTGGTGAACATTTCATTATTTCTGCATTCACATTATTATGGGTTCTATCAAATTAAAAAAAATACAACTTTTTAAGTTTAAAAAAATTTATATGACTTAGTCTCATTTCACTCAAGTGAAACTTCATTTATATAAGGGGAATTTACATTTTATATGAAGACTGGCTGTATTACAAAAGAATGGCAAGGGGGGCTTGAGAATAAAATCCTTCCACATCTAAAGACTAACCTTCATACCCAGCTCTTTCCAAAAGTATGTTTTTAATAAAAATTCCAGCTTCATAAACAGGATGACCATTCCTTCCTTTAGGGTTTAATAAACTCAATTTTTATAACATGTGGATTATCTCAACTTATACTGAGAATTAATGTAGGGGAATTACACGAAATTTTTTTCTTGTGCTTATAAAATGTGAAGATATTTTTATATATGATGGTATTTTGTGTCTCTTTAATACTGAAATATTGTTTATCCTTTTTTTGACCAGCAAAATGCTTGTCACCTCTTCGGAATTTATATATGTCTTTTCTCAAATAATGGGAACTCTATAACCCATCTTGTTTTTATTTACCTTGGTTCCTTGGAAGCTCAAAATTAAATTCATTTTTTAATTACAAGGACCATCTTTCTCATGTTCTTAGTAGAACTTTTCCCCCCTTTTTCTTCATGCCTGATAAAGTGCTATTTTAGTTAGCCTTTACTGTGTAAAATGTCACCCTAAAATTTAGCGGATTAAAATAGCAAACGTTTTCTATTTCTCATCATCCGGTGTCTGGTGGTGATTCGTTGGGTACACTTCCCTGTGGCTGCTCTAGGGTAGCCTCACTCACTTGCCTGGGGTCTCTGCCGGGAATGCGGAGCTGAGAGTGACACCAGAAGAAATATATTTGGTCTTTGTCCCCCAGCTCCCGGCAGAGAGATCCTAAAACTCGGAACTTCCTGAGTGACAGGAGCGCTTTTGTTATTCATAATGAGTCCCTTTACAGAATACCTGAATTTATACAAATGAGATAACAGCGGTTGGGAAGCCTGGATAGCTTCAGGGTAGGTCTTTCAGCCTCACCCACCAGCCTCTGGGGGAAAAAGGTGGGTGGGCTGGGAGATTTCAGTTTCATTAAAACTCTTCAACACTGTGATTTGATGAGATTCCTAATTAGTGAAAACTGTTCATGTGGTAAGAGGGTAGTAAAGAGGCCCAATTTAATACCGACAGGAACAAGGTGGGCTTCCAGACCTTGCCCTCGGGACTCTTCAACTGTCTGTTCCTTTGTATCCCTTACCAGTAAATGTAAGTAAAGTGTCTTGCTGAGAGCTATGGGCCATTCTAGTAAATTATCAAATCTTAGGAGGGAGTCATGGGAACTTTCTTTTTTACTTAATATTTATTTATTTATTTATTTATTTATTTGAGAGAGAGAGCGCGAGCATGCCAGCTGGGGGAGAGGCTAAGGGAGAGGAAGAGACAGAATCCCAAGCAGACTTCCCACTGACCATGGAGCCTGATGCAGGGGTCAATCTCACAACCCTGATATGATGACCTGAGCCAAAATCAAGAGTCAGACGTTTAACCAACTGAGTCACCCAGGCGCCCAAGCACTCTTTATTTACAATGAGTTGGTGAGAATTATGGGAGGCCTGGAACTTATAATTGGTGATGGAAGTGGAGGGCAGCCTTGAAGGACTGAGCCCTTAAAGAAGCTATGGGGTCTGCACTAAGTCTGGATAGGTAGTGTCAGAATTAAGCTGAATTGTCACACACCCATTTGGTGTCCAGAGAAACAGAGAAGTGGTTGTTGGTGTTGGAAAACCCCCCCACTGAGAAAACTGGAGTCTCACTCCATAGGGTCTTGTCTCCAGTCAGGTAACCTAGACTTGTTCACATACTGGCAGAAGGATTCCCAGGAACAAGAGAGGGCAAGCCCCAATGGGTGAGTACTCTCTAATCTGCTTTTGTCACAATCACCAAAGTGTGACCCAGTCCAGATTTCAAGGGGTAGGTAGAAAAATAAATGCAATCTGTTTATGGAAGAGCAGAAAAGTCACATTTCAAATGGAAAGGCATACAGTGAGGCTTGAAAAAATTGGTCGTATTACTATAGCAATCTACCTCAGGGGCAGAGCTGGAACATGGTGCAAGTTTCTTTGTTCAGGACCTGTGGTCTTTCCACTCCCTCCTACCTCCTAATTGACAGCTGGCTATAATGTAATGCCTCCTGGGCCAAGAACAAATTAACAAAGACCCATTCAAAGGGGCATAGGAGGGGCGCCTGGTTGGCTCAGTGGGTTGAGGCCTCTGCCTTCAGCTCAGGTCACGGTCCCAGGGATCAAGCCCCTCATCGGGCTCTCTGCTCAGCAGGGAGTCTGCTTCCCCACCCTCCCTCTCTCTGCCTGCGTCTCTGCCTACTTGTGATCTCTCTCTGTCAAATAAATAAAAATCTTAAAAAAAAAAATGTTTGGCTTGAGAAGTTGCTAATATCTAATATTTATGCTAATATCTAGTATGCTAATATCTCTATGGTCAGGCAGATGTTCTGTAAAAACCATGAGAGCATCTAGTCACTGTGTTGAAAAATACTTGAATTTTCTCAGGTTTGACTTTTGATTAGTAATAAAACAATTCAAATTTGAGGACAGGAGCTTCTTTTTTAAAATTGTATCTTCTTTCAAGGCATTCACATTCTGCTCTAGTGGTAAGCCTCTGCAACACGAGCAGCAGGTCAAAGCTACACTGTATTTTGCGACTAGGATGTGGGTGATGGAGACTGGGAAGGGATCAGAATGCAGGCATTTTAGTTGGAGAACTTAACAACAGGTTGTATAGTTTTACTGGAGTATGACATCTAAGATCAGATTCAAACTGGAGATTCTATGATTCTTGGAGGAAAAGAAAAGCAATCGAAACCCCTCAAGTCAAAGTCTACCACTCTGTTCATCTTCTTAATTAGCCTCATGAATATTAACCTGCTATAGATAGAAAAACTAAAATCACTAACAGCCAAAGTTTATTGAGTTTTTTCTGTATGTACAGACAGACATCCATCTGTGCTTCTAAGAAAAATTACAGAGGTGTTCAGTCATGAGAGAATGATATGAACTGAGTAGAAATAATCAGGGAAAAATAAGAATTTTACTGATGGAGGCGCCTGGGTGGCTCAGTTGGTTAAGTGTCTAACTCTTGGTTTCGGCTCAGATCGTGATCTCAGGGTTTTGGGATGGAGCCCTATGTAGGACTCTGTGCTTAGTACAGAGTCTGCTTGGCCCTCTCTCTCCCCCTCTGCTCATTTCCCAGCTCTAAATAAAATCTTAAAAAAAAAAAAGTTTTACTGGTAAACAAACATACAGATTCATGGAAAGGATTAAAGAGGGTTTATTAAGTACAGGAAGAAGCAAGAACAAAGGCACTAAGTTGATAGTCAAGGCAGCCTGGAGGAAAGATTACAAACAGCTGTAGGTCCTGTGAACTCCAACCACAGCTACAAACCGAAGAACAGATCAAACTTGTATTCAGAATGCAGAGATCCTAGTCCTGATTTAGTTTCTGATAAGCTCTTATTTAGTTTCTGATAAGCTCTGAGTCATCTATAAATATCAATCTCAATAATTAATACCTCGGTATATATCTATACATATCATAAAGACATATGTAAATATTTTAAAAATTAATTTTGAAGAACACAATTTTGAATGAAATACATTGAACACATTCTTATATTCAGGCTGATAAGATATAGTATACACACTTTTTTTTTTAAAGATTTTATTTATTTATTTGACAGACAGAGATTACAGGTAGGCAGAGAGGCAGCCAGAGAGAGAGGAGGGAAGGAGGCTCCCTGCTGAGCAGAGAGCCTGATGCGGGGCTCGATCCCAGGACGCTGGGATCATGACCTGAGCCGAAGGCAGAGGCTTTAACCCACTGAGCCACCCAGGCGCCCCCACACTGTTTTTAATTTTAGCATATCACAGACTGAATAAACGATGAGATATTGCCCAAGCTTTCTCTTATTTTCAAGCAGTTCCAGAAAAATGAGAACTTTCCCCATTTGCTAGAACTGTGTTTACGTTGGAGTCCTGCCATGGCACTTAATACCTCTTATTATCAAATAAATCTTCCTGATCAATCCAAAATTCTAGGGTAGCTTAAGTAAGTCTTCCCACATTCTCTTTTCCATGAAGATTATCTATTTTTAATGGGTTCTTGACCTAGAATCCATGGGCTTTCTGAAACTGCATTTAAAATGGTATTTGTTGGCACCTTTTCCTAAGGGCAAAGTTCCTTAAATTCTTAAAAGTGCCCCTGTCACCAAACAGCTAAGAAACACCTCTAAATGTGTGATCTCCTTAAAGACTAGGTTACTCCTCGGTTATGTTTTCTCTAGTTAAAAGTCTTGAATTCCTTCAGCAAAGACCCCAGCTGAATGTTCTGCAGAGCTTCCCAACTTCTTCGAGCCCATTTTCTTTGAAGATAACCTTTTATTACCCCTGACTCACCCTCACTTTCAAAGGTTCCCCTGGCACTTTACTTCTGCTTGCCTGGAAATCCCACTATTTTCCTTAGCTTTTTCTCCCAGCTTTTGTTTTCTAGTACTCTAGCCCTGTGGCTCTCCTTTGAGCCATATTAACAGTTGATCCTTGAACAACTCAATGAAGATTAGGGATGCTGACCCTCCTGCACAGTTGAAAATTGTGTATCACTTGGGACTCCAGAAAAATTTAACTTCAAATGCCCACTGTTGGCCGGAGGCCTTGCCAGTAACATAAATAGTCGTTTAACACATACTTTATATGTTATATGTATTATATACTTTGTCCTTATAATAAAGTAAGCTAGAGAAAAGAAAATGTTGGGTGCCTGGGTGGCTCAGTGGGTTAAACCTCTGCCTTTGACTCAGGTCATGATCTCAGCATCCTGGGATCGAGTCCCACATGGGGCTCTCTGCTCAGCAGGGAGCCTGCTTCCTCCTCTCTCTCTCTGCCTGCCTCTCCGCCTACTTGTGATCTCTGTCTGTCAAATAAATAAATAGAATCTTAAAAAAAAATTTAAGAAAATGTTATGGAGAAAATCATCAGGAAGAAAAAATACATATACTACACTGTAGAAAAAAAAATCTGGGGTGCCTGGGTGGCTCAGAAGTTTAATCCTTTGCCTTTGGCTTGGGTCATGATCTCAGGGTCCTGGGATCGAGCCCCACATCGGGCTCTCTGCTCAGCAGGGAGCCTGCTTCTCCCTCTCTCTGCCTACTTGTGATTTCTGTCAAATAAATAAATAAAATCTTTAAAAAAAAATCTAAGTGTAAGTGGATTGGACCTGTGCAGTTCAAATCCATGCTGTTTAAGGGTCAACTGTACTTATGGACTTAAAACTGATTTTAGTATGTTAAGAAAAATTTGACAAATAATGAAATGGAAGGAGAATGAATCTAATCTTTAGTGTAAACCAGGTATTTTATGTATCTCTTTAATCCTTGAAACCACCCTATAAGTCGACATTATTGTTGTCCTCTTGGTCTCTTCTCCTTGACATACAAGTAAAAGATACATTGCTATGAATTCAAGTGGAAACACAACCTAACTTTATCAGAAATATTTATAGCTATACTTTAGTCTTTTCATTTCAAAGCATGCTAAGAACAGGTAGAATAGCAATCAGGTAAGGGAGTCATCCCTCCTTACCATGAACTAAGCCTCTTGAAGGTAGGGTCTTTATGTTGTTTATATTCTCTAGAAATCAGTATGATGCTTGGTGCATAGGAGACATACAATAAACATTGTCTGAATGAATAAATTAATTGAGCACCTGTTGTATCCCAGACATACTACCTTGTGTAGTAAGTTGTATTTTTCCCATTTTATAGTTTGAGAAAATTGAATTTCAAGGAGATAGAGTAACTTGTACAAGATCACAAGCTGTTTAAGTGGCAAAACCATTAGGTAAAGACATATTTTACTGGCTCTAAAATCCTTTTTCTATTAACCATAACAGTAGAATGCCTTCTTTAAATACTTTTAAAAACCCTTCAGAACAGTTATTATGAATACTTTGATAGATATTTAATGAATAACCAAATTTAAATTACAAATTAGAAGTTTTGCTTTCCCAATTCCAGTTTCCTGGCAAAGTGCAACAACGTGGCTAACCTGTTGTAACAAGATAGAATTCACTTTGAAAGCATAAAGAAGGGAAAAATATTCTAACATAGCTGCCAAATTTACTAATACATGTTTAACACCCATAACAGAATGTAAACTACCATGTTTTTGCAAAAAATCCCGAATGTGCTATTATAGATATTTTCACACACGCAATTTTTCTGTTAATAAATCTTCAGAAAATATATCTTATTACCATTATTAGACATTTCTTATGACATTCCTTGAAACACTTACTTTTTTTCTACTTTGTTGCTATTAAAATTTCATAAAATTTGACCTAACTTAATTATTTCATTTTTTGTTAGTAACAAGCACTTTCACATTTATTTCTTTCATTAATTTTAAATCTCCATAATTAGTATAATAAAAACTGATTTTAACTAATTATAAGTTTTCATTTTTACATTTTAAAAATATGAAACACTTTCTGCATTTTCTTAGAGTAAATGTATTTATGTTGCTTAGTTTACATATTACCCATACTGTACCTACATATTAGCTTTTCAAGTAACTATGTTAATGTTTTTAGAATATAGAACTATGCATAATGCTAAGAGTATCAGTTTAATCATTTACATAATTTTTTTTACAAAAGTTAACTATTAAAAATAATTTTATCATTACTTGTAAACTTCAAATAACTGAGAGTAGAAGCACACAGCTTAGCTTCAGTTGTAATATGTTATCTTAATGGTACACATCATTGTGGAAGCATACTAGAAAATTGCAGAAAAAATACAGGAAACATTTTAACTTCTAAGCTGAAATCTGTAATATTTAAATAAATTCTTTGGAAATGTGGCTTTTATTAAATTTTTTTACATAGTAACAACAGTAGAACGTTATATTACATATAACACAAATATATATACATGTATGTGTTTAAGCCATACATTGTCTTTAAATTACGCAAAATTGGCATCACATTTCTGAGCTCAAGGAAGAAGGTTTAATCACAACAGAAACAAGGAGGACCTTGTCACATCATATCAAATCACCATGAAATAACTTTTGTATTAAGACAGAAACAACTAGTTTAACGTTATCATCTATGGACTTACCTGGTATTCTGACCTCTTGACTAACAAAAACCCTTCAAAATACAAAGGTAGAGCAGTAATCTTTAACCTTTCTTGGAAGATCCTGCGAGGGGCTGGTTTCGGGGGGTTCTTAGCCATCATACCCTCTCAGTATGTCGTTCGATTTCAACTATATCCAGTCTCAAAATGAGATCTCCTGTGTGAGAGGAAAAAGCAACTGTTCAAAGAGGAAGTCCCAACTCAGTATTTAACCACCAACAGTACACACACACACACACACACACACACTTTTTTTTCCTTTACTTTTCATAAGGTGAGAAAGAACAGGCATAGACCAACTTTGAAAGGGCAACTTCTGGTAAACTTAGAATAGGATTACAGTAGCAAAACAAACAGAAGATTAACATCACCAGGGGATGAAAAGAACCAATGCGGTCATGATGGACTTTGGAGGAGTCATCAAGGTCACACTGTTTTCTTCCACCTTTTTTGTTTATTGATTTCCATTTTCATCCCTAGGAGACAAGACTTGAGTTAACTCCACTTGATTAAAAATCACTTAACAGGATAATTTTATTACTACTATTTGTGTTGTTAATCTTTTAGGGCTGAGCTTGCTTACTTTTTTTTTTTTAAATGGAGTTCCTTATCCTATGCCCATTTTGATGGTCCTCTAAATACAAACCACAGATATGGGAACCATGGGATTTTTTATATTTTGTCAGTAAGAATTTTGAGTTTGTGGGTTACCAGTTGATACTTGGCGAAATGTGTTTGGCAGAGAAAACTATAATATTTCACACTTTTAGTTTGTTCTTTTATGCTTTCTGAGTTGTGGGTCACTGATGCTATGATGCATACATGGGGTCTGTACAATTATCTAGTGTGATTTAGAGAGCCACCCTGGGTCCAAAATTCATTCAGTCGTTGCATGTGAGAAAGGGTCTGTGAGAGACCGGATCTGGCTCAGCACTGTGCAGAAATGATGGGAGAAGGAACAGTGGTGGAACCTGGTATGTTTTGCAAGGATCCTGAGAAGTTCCACCATTTCTTATTTCACCTTCTGTATTTCAGATTTACTCTAGATTTAGTATAGATCAGGCCTGAGCATTCCCTCCAGTTAGACCAGCTGATTTCTGGAACTCAAAATAAGGCAGGAATCTCCAGTCTCTTCTTCCTTTCCTAGTGTAGACATCACATGGTTTCCCCCCACCAGTATGGATATCCATCGGGTAGGCATCTATAGATGTGTGCAGCCAAATTGTCCACAAAGTGAGGTATAATAATACAGACCAATTATTTGTAAACTAGAGGAGAGTGTTAAATGCATCATCGAAATGAAAATACTTTGAAACAGAAATTGGGAGTTGAAGATTTAAAATTACTCCTTCGCTTTTATATTAAGTCAAGACCTGCTTCCTATTATTACTCAAACCTTGTAATGATAAAATATAAGTCCAGCTTTTTTTTTTTTTTGAGACAAAGCCATGCTATTTTTTAGTCTCAATGTAATAGGGAAATGAATTGATTGACAAAAGAAAACCTCCTGATTTTGATAAATGACCTAATCCACCTTTTAGGAGCTGGGAGCTGGTGTAATAGGGAGGAAAGGCTAGGAGGGATGAGAACTGAGAATGGAAAGAGAAAGGGGAGGGAGGCAGGATGCTGTGAGCTAGCAGTAATTGGAATATGAGAAAAGCAGTCACTTGGCGTTAAGGCCAGAGTGTTTTATGGGAGAAAAGAATGCCTCTGAGAAATGCAAACATAGCAATATTTCTGAGAAATAATCATCTAGTTAATTATGTCTCTCTTACCTTTAAAAATAAACAAAATTAAAGAAAAATGAGCTTATCCGCTTAAGTTGCTTTGGCTTGTGATTTGCAAGTTACATTGATTCTTGATATACCAATGTTCAAATTATGTCTCCTGATAAAAACAACTCCAAGCTGGCAAAAATCCTGCTGAACCATGATTAGCCAGTTAGACCTGTCCATCGTTTCCAACATCATAGTACAACCGCATCATTACGATGGAAATGCTCTTAGAGATACCTCAAATTCTAGGTGGTGAATAATGGATTTGTAGGTAAGGAATCATAGTAGAAAAAGGATTTGGGTGTAGAGAGAGAGAAAAGTTAATTTTGCTATTAACCATCTCTGAGCCCTGGACCAAACCATCTAACTTACCTGGGTTCACAGCTCCTCTTCTTGTCTCCAGAACTGCAATACGTTTCTCAGTCGTCTACTTTTCACACTTTTCTTCTCTGATTCATTTAAAATGCAGTCTAATCAAGTCACTCCCCTGCTTAAAACACTTCGATGGATTCTCACTGCTTTTGAGAGTCATTCTTTCATTTTTGTCGTTCAACACTTTATGGAACACCAAACAATGTGCTCTAGGAACTTTAGTTACTCCCAATTCTCTCAATATTTCATGGTATCTCCCATCTCATCATAACTTTCCAATCACTATATATCTTGTTTGCACGCTCTTCTTGTTAAAAATGACACTTCCTACCCATCCTTCAAGATTTCTATTGAATATATCCTTGTCTGCTAAGATTCCCTAATTTTCTGAAGCCTTCCCCATCTCCAGGGAGAAAGTTTATTGCTCTCATCCTGCATTCCATAGCACCTTACAGATTTTTTCATTATAATATTTGTTCTGTTGTATTTTAGTTATTGGTATATATTCTGTATCAACAGGAAACTGAGTTTTTCAAATACAGGGACTGTGTTGAAATTGAAGTTGATAATGAATAGGTTGCAGTGGGGCATCTGGATGGCTCAGTGGGCTAAAGCCTCTGCCTTCAGCTCAGGTCATGATCCCACGGTGCTGGGATGGAGCCCTGCATCGGGCTCTCTGCTCAGCAGGGAGCCTGCTTCCCTTCCTCTCTCTCTGCCTGCCTCTCTGCCTACTTGTGATCTCTGTCTGTCAAATAAATAAATAAAGTCTTTAAAAAAAAAAAAAGAAATAGGTTGCAGTAACCATTTGTTAAATGAATAACTTCTAGCTAGAAAATCCAATTCTAATTTGGGAGTTTTTAGCCTCTGCTGTGCAGAAGCTTCTTTTTTTCTGATATGTGTGAACACTGGTTGACATAGGATTCTTTTGTTGCCATGTAGATTACCATCAAAATACTACACCCTCACTAAGTGCGATTATTATAGCCATCATCAGTAACTGTGCCACAAGAGTTTGTTATACATCAGATAGGTGGCTAATACAATGCAACAAGTTTGAATGGAGTATAAGATTAACTCATATAACACCAAAATCTCAGTGCTCTTTTGAGACATTTATGTTATAATGCAATTCAAACGAATGCACATTTTTACAACAGTTAAGGTCCTCTAAAGTACTTTATCATCCACTTATTAAAAATGATTCAATCAGTAAGTCTTTATAGGAGCCCCCAAAACGTCCTCTGTACCTCCAGATTTCTGACCTTTGTTTTACTTAATGTTTATTGATGCCTTTTGCCATTTTCATCACGATTCATTGGAGTAAATTTTGGAGATGTTTGAATTGAATACATTTGTGTTTACAATCAATAATTGAAGAATACAGCTTTAATTTTAACAACTATGTGGAATACTTTGTGCCATGGTGAGTCATTATTATTTAATAAAATATTTCTACTAGGTCTTTTGGAACTGGAAAAAAACGGGGGGTAGGAATCAGTGTTGTAGAAGTGATATTAGCAGCTCTGTCAGGGTGGTTTAATTTGCTAACACAATTTTTAGCACAAAGTGTTGCATCTAAGATATATATCTTATATCTAAGATATAAGAGTTTTTCTAGTTATATGTTCTCACTATTTTTGTAGTGTAGGGTGTAATTCATATTACTGGGAAGCATTTCTTAGATGTCACATAGATATAGGACACACACTGGTTTCTAAATGACTTGAGTCATTAACACAATGGTAGCTTTGAATAAAAACTCAAATCTCAGGGTGCCTGGGTGGCTCAGTGGGTTAAAGCCACTGCCTTTGGCTCAGGTCATGATCCCAGGGTCCTGGGATCAAGCCCTGTGTTGGGCTATCTGCTGGGTGGAGAGCCTGCTTTCCCCCAACCTCTCTCTGCCTGCCTCTCTGCCTACTTGTGATCTCTGTCAAATAAATAAAAAATCTTAAAAAAAAAAAAAAAGCAACAACTCAAATCTCCAGATACGATGATAGTCGGGGGGAGGGGGTGGTTAAGAACAATAATGAATTTGGTTTTAACCACGTCAAGCTCAATATACAGAAAGGTTAGTTCTACATTTTTCTTCCTTTTGGCTTCATTTAAGTTCCATTACCGCTGTTTTATGGGATAAGGTAGATTGGTGCTCAGTATCCATTTCCAGCCCCTTCCAGTGTGCCATTCTTTACTGCAGAGGCTGAAAAGCTGAAAACTACCTACCTAGAATTTTCTGCAGCTAGAGCTGGGATGCATTCCATATTAGCAAGGAAGAATGAAATCAGAATTTATTCTAAGTTTGGCTTCTTTTTTTTTCTAGAGGGAAGCATGGTCAGTAGATATCTCATTTTTCTGTGGCAACACTATCAGAAGTCCCCACATCTGATCACTGGTTTCACGGTGGTGATATTCAAAGCATGAATATCAGTTTTCTGATACCTGTCATGACAGGTATGGTGTGTTTCTGGAGCCAGGAGCTATAACGAGGCTTCCTGCTCATGGAGACTTCTTATTTGTCATGTCTTCCTAGACATGGCGTTTTGTAACTGCAGTGACTTCCTGATGACACAGTGGCAGTGCGGCTCTGGGGGCTGTGGCATCAGCATCAGCTTCCCAAGTTGTCAGTTTGCAGTAGCAGCAGGCTTTTGGTGGTTCAGTTCCATAGTGTCTTTGGGAATGATTCCTGAAAGCCCCCAGTACATTATTTCTCCATCCCTCCCAACAATTCTATAAACAGATACATGTCTATTAGTAGAGCCCCCTTTTGGCCTAAGTTAGCTATTATGAATTCTATTCTATAGAATTGACCCCTCATCTATACAGCTCTGCACTGTCTATGGGAAGAAGTGAAAAAGTATGTTAACATTGAAGGTGCTCCGTAATCTAGTTCCATTTTGCAAACATGAGCCCTCTACAGTATCTGACAGTTTTTCTCTGTGTCAGCAGCACGTCATTTCTGATTCATGCCTTTGCTAGCAGTTTATTTTCATACTTCTTTCACCCCTTAAATCTCTTATGACTAGCTGTGGGCACTTTATTATTTATGAAACTCTACAGGCACTTGAATTGACAAACATCTATCATGCTCTATAAATACTTAAAATAATTTCTTATTTTTTCCTCATAAATGGAAAACTCATATAAGTTTTAGAAAAAAAAAAAAAACAGGTCTTTGGGCGTAAAGAAGAAAATGAAAATCACATGCTATTCCACCAGCCACGGAGAGCATTGTTTGGACGAGTACCACAACTTTTTGGACACTTTTTCTCTAGTTGTGTGTATTTTTATGATCAGATTAGTACATGCTATTTGATAAACTGCATTTTTCATATAATGTATTTATAGCACATTTTCATGTCAATAAATATTAACATTCATTATTTAAATTTTTGCCTAGTACCACCAGAGTAATTGAAGTCTTTGCAAGGTTAAAATTCTAATGCAGAAAGTATATCATTAAGCTTTTGAAAATGTAATTGTGCTTTTTTTAGCTTCTTTTTTTAATTGAAGTATGATTGACACATATTAGTTTCAGCTGTACAAGATAGTGTATCTAAATTAAATGTGTTTTAAGGGACAAAAGCTCCTTTTTAAGAATTATGCTGATCAGAAGTAAACTATAGGTTGCAAAACGGAGATCCAGAGAATAGTGTATTTGTTTTGTTCCTCTAGTTATTTATTGATTTAAAAAAATTTTTGTAAGTAAACTCTATCCCCAAGGTGGGACTCTAACTCTCAACGCTGAGATCCAGGATTACTGGCTCTACTTACCCAACCAACCACTCCTGTTGTTTTCTTGTTAAGAGCAACAATGTATACATAATAGAATTCAATTGCAAGTAAGAGTCAAAAACTTGGCACAGAGCTAACTGTGCTTTTTAAACAGCACTCTAAAATTAAGAACTTGTGGGGACCTTTAAATCAACCCAGAGTAAAATTGTGTGGGTTTTTTGTTTTGTTTTGTTTTGGTGAACGTTGCTGCCACCTACCCGCATATTGCAAACAAACTTTATTAATGTGGCAATTACAGTCTTAGTAGAGCCTTTCTATCTGAGAATAATTTTGTCAGAAAAGGATACTTAAAGAGAATATACTTAACACAAGGAATAATGTTTCTCAGTAAAGAATTTTAAAAATTGAAATGTTATATTAAAAAATACATTCCAAAAAGTAAACTCCAAAATTATTCAAATAAGTTTATTTCACTATAATACATTTTAAGTTATAATTGCAACATCTTTAATTTTTACAAATTTGATTTTTGGAGTGTAATTTTTTTTTTTTTTTTGCAGAATTCTCTTACAGTAATTTGGTAACATTTTCATTCTTGACTTTTGCAGAATTTTTTTTTGCAAAAATTCTGAATACACCTGCAATTTTATTAATGCCGTTTTGCCCTATGATTTTACTATGAAAAGTTTCAAACATACAAGGAAGCTAAAAGAGCAGTATGAATAAACACCTACACATACCATATAGTTTCAGTAATTGTTAGTGTTTTGCCATGTTTGCTTTAACTATATCTCTATTTTATTTATTTATTTTTAAAAAAGATTTTATTTATTCATTTGACAGACAGATCACAAGTAGGCAGAGAGGCAGGCAGAGAGAGGGAGAAGCAGGCCTCCCTTTCCAGGGAGCCCGGCACGGGACTCGATCCCAGGACCCTGGAATCATGACGGGAGCTGAAGGCAGAGGCCTTAACCCACTGAGCCACCCAGGTGCCCCTCTATCTATTTTTTAAGTATTTTTTTTAAGATTTAATTTTTTAAAGTAATCTCTGCAGTGAAATTGGGGTTCAAACTTACAACCCTGAGGTCATGAGTCACATGTTCCATTGACTGAGCCAACCAGGCACCTCTATACCTTTTTTGCAACTGAACCAATTTAAAGTACTTAGAAACATCACATTTTACCCCTCAATACTTAAATATGTATATCCTTTTTTTTTTTTTAAAGATTTTATTTATTTGACACAGAGAGAGAGAGATCACAAGTAGGCAGAGAGGCAGGCAGAGAGAGAGAGGGGAAGAAGCAGGCTCCCTGCAGGGCAGAGAGCCCGATGCAGGGCTCGATCCCAGGACCCTGGGATCATGACCTGAGCCGAAGGCAGAGGCTTTAACTCACTGAGCCACCCAGGTGCCCCAAATATGTATATCCTTATCTGAAAAGAATAAGGGCATTCTCAAAACAACAGCAATATAATATCTAAGAAAATTTTACATTTTCCTGTCATTTATTTTTTTTTAAAGATTTTATTTATTTATTTGACAGAGAGAGAGATCATAAGTAGGCAGATAGGAAGGCAGAGAGAGAGGGGGAAGCAGACTCCCTGCTGAGCAGAGAGCCCCTGAGATGCGGTGCTCGATCCCAGGACCCTGAGATCATGACCTGAGCCAAAGGCAGAGGCTTAACCCACTGAGCCACCCAGGCACCCCACATTTTCCTATCATTTAATAATCAATTACTATTTTAGTTTTCCATTTTTTAATGCTCTTTATGGCTTCTTCGTTTTTACTCAGACTGACCCTAATTCACACACTGCATTTAGCTGATATCTCTCTCTCTGTCTCTCTACTGGCCTGACCCCCTGAGCTTGTACATATGAATCATAAAGTGCCAGAGGTGACCTCAGTTCCATTATAGTGTTAAAATCCCTTCTGAATATTCATCCCAAATCCTAATAAGAGGAGCCTGTTTTCCCTTGTTTGGGAGACACTGTTTTGGAAATTAATCCCTGTGATCTCCTTGTTTGTACAAGTAAAATTGACCCCGTGAGGCAACTCTACCTGGGGTAACCTGACATAACTCATCAAGGAGTGGGCCTACTTTGGTTTGTTAACATTCTAATGCCCTTAATTTTTTAAAGTCAAGTTTATTGAGGTATGATTTACAGCAAAAGTCATCCTTTCTGAGAGTTTTGATACAGTTCTGAGTTCTGACAAAAATACCAGAGTATTACAACCATCATTATAATTGAGATATAGACTATTTTCCCCATCTTAAAAGTTCCCTCATGGCCTTTGTTGTTAGCATCTTTAATCCCCAACTTCAACTCCGGGCAACTACTGGTCTAATTTCTATTTGTACAGTTTTATGTAGTCACATATGTGGAATCATACAGGAGGTTGTCTTCGATATCTGGTCTCTTTTACTTAGTATAATGCTTTTGAGATTCATCTGAGTTGTTGCATGTATCAGTAGTTTTTTTTTTTTTAAGATTTTATTTATTTATTTATTTCACAGAGAGAGATTACAAGTAGGCAGAGAGGCAGGCAGAGAGAGGGGGAAGCAGGCTCCCCGCTGAGCAGACAGACCGACACAGGGCTCCATCCCAGGACCCTGGGATCATGACCTGAGCCTAAGGCGGAGGGTTTAACCCACTGAGCCACCCAGGCGCCCCCAGTAGTTTTATAGCTGAGGAATATTCTGCTGTATGGATGTATTACAGTTTGTTTGTTTACCAGTTGATGGCATATAACTGGCTTGGGTTTATTATGAATAAAGAAAATTTTTGATTTTAATAGCAATTGTGTTATAATTTCTAAAACAAATTTATTTTTAGAGTGCCATTTTTAAGGTCTAAGATATGCTTTAAAATCATTTTAACAATGGCCAATTTAAAATTATCTACATAAAATCCTAAGTAACTAAATGTATCTACTACCCTTTCAAGTTAATTTTCTGGTTACTTTATTTCCTATATACCCATCTGATATACATACTTCCATAGACTGATACACACACACATATACACCACTCCTTACCTAGTTTAAGTAGTTGTGATGGAAAACTTCAAGATTTAGTCAGTTGCCATAGAAGTTCACAAGGAGCCATCTGGATGTATTCTGGGGGGCAGGGGGCCCATAATGACAAATCCGAGTTTTATAAACATCAGTTAATTAACGAGCAACCCTATTTTTGGATGGTAAAAACATGGTGGAGCTATTAAATAGTAGGACAGATGCCGAGGGAACTAAAAAATTTTGTTTGGGAATGGTGGAGTCTCCATCACTTTGTTTTCATAAAGGTGCTGCTCCCTTTTCTCTGTAGAACAGACCAGTTCATCACCAACAGCATTTTACACCATGTCAAGTTTCTCAAAATACCTCTGAGAGTCACTGTCTCCAGTGGAATCATTTTACATGTGGAAATTTTACACATGTGATCGTGCTTGCTAAAATATCCACTGAGAGGTAAAAAGTGTATAGTGATTATGTGCTCAGTTCTAGAGTCAGAACACCAGGGTTCATCCCCAGTTCTGTTCTTTAATTGTAGTGTGATTTGGGGCAGGTTCCTTAAACACTGTCCCAGTTCTGTTGTCAGTAAAATGGGGATATTAGTCATCTTTTCTTAAGAGGAATGTTCTAAGAATTAAGTTACTGCAGGGAGAGAATTAAGAAAAAAAAAACAACACTTGGCATGCAGTATGAACTAAATAAGTGATAGTTATTATAATCTATTCCAAATGCGACAGTATCAAATTATATTATGTAGTCTGATTGGCAAAACTTCTGCTAGATCAAATAAAAAACTCCATAATAATACCAAGCATTACTTACTGAATTCTTAGTATGTTCCAGGCATTTCACCTAGATATAAAAGGAATTAACCCAATAGCTCAGCAGTTTTACAGACATTTTACAGACAAGGGACTTGGGAAAGAAATAGTTTAATTAACTTGCCCACTATGGCAGAATTTGTGGAGCAGAATGGAATCCAGCCTGATTGTAGAGTTAATATATAGCCTCTTTTCCCTACCAAAAATAAATTAAAAAACCCTTAGCAGGAGATAAAATTTGTTAAATCATGACAAGTTTTAAAAGTTTATTAGCTCAACTCTTGATTAATGGATTGATTCAGTATTTTGTTTAAACTTCTCACACAAATTTTTATTAAGTCACAAAAAAAGAACGGTTTCATAGAATCATAAAATGGACAAGTTTTCAGAGCATCTAAATTAGCTCTCCCATTATATAACTATGTTAAGGAAACACCCAGAATGGTGCCACAATTTGTCCTAGATGACACTGCTAATGGCTGAGTAGATTTCAAGACACCAGATTAGGACTCCTTTCAGGACATTATACTTAAATGACATATATTTACCTTGGTCATTTTGTTGGCAATGCTTCATGAAAATATTACCCACATATGTGAAAAAAGAATACATCATCATCATATTATTTTTACTTTCAGAGTTGATGCATAGATGGGCTACAGGTGGTTGACAAGTCTGCACAGTAAAATATTCCTCTTCAAACAACTTCTGCAATTTCTACCTCTAATCTACCCGAGTATTATTTTTTTACTCTATAATAGAACCCCCGGTGCTCGCTTCGGCAGCACATATACTAAAATTGGAACGATACAGAGAAGATTAGCATGGCCCCTGCGCAAGGATGACACGCAAATTCGTGAAGCGTTCCATATTAAAAAAAAAATAATAATAATAATAATAGAACCCCCGACAAGTCTTACACTGGGTTCAAGGGCAAACAAAGGCCGCTCTCCAGACGGTGTCTAGCTAAGTAAAACTCGTTTCAAGCTCAGTCTCCGCTTGGCTGGGGAGCAAAGGAGGATCAAGCGTTAAGAGAAATGGAGGGCGGGGCTGCGAGAAAGACGGGGCGGGGCTACGGTGGGCGCTGCGAAGGGCGGAACTGTTGGAGCGTCCAGGGAAGGAGAGAGCCCGTAACGGCTCTCTATTGGGTCGCTCGTCTCTTTTTGCGCATGTGCAGACCGTTTCAAACCGCGGTGTTTGCTGGGCGCGGTGCCTGTGGGGCCGAACCAATGGCTGAGGACGGGCGGTAGCGCGCTTACTGGCTCGCAGGTCCCTCGATTTTGCCGCCCTCCCACCTCAGGCTCCGGGGGCGCAGTCTAACTGCTCCTCCCGCGACTCTGGGCAGTGCCTGGCTTCTTCGAGCCACGGCCCGCGAGGACTTCCGTGCCAGACGCCAGGGGCCGGGTGGGAACATGGCTGCGTCGGGTCTGGTAAGTGCAGGCTCTTGCCATTCTGGTGAGCGGGAGCTCGGCCGCCCCGTGCACCGGCGCTCGGGGCGGGGGAGAATGAAATGTTTAGCCTGTGCTGTCGCTTCTTGGAGATTTCAGCGGGAAAGCCCGCGGATTTTTTGCGATGAACACTGATCGTATGCCGATAGCCAGAGTTAATTTTCGTGTTGTTTCCTCAAGGTTTCTTTTAATTTTGGTTGCGATGGCATCTTTCTCTTCAGAGAATCTTGTGATTTAAACTTTTTTTTTTTTTTTGGCCTAACTTTACTTCTTAGTCCTCCAAATAATTTTCTGTCTGTAGAAGTATTGGGACGCCTTCAAAGTCTGGACTTGATGGTCTGGAGAAGCAGATTATTTGTACATAAGTATCTGTTATTGATAAAGTTTTCCAGAGGGCAGCTGTTAATTAAAAGGCGCTTAAGGTGGGAATGACTCAAGGGGGGCGGGCACTCGTTTTTTGTTTCCGTCTCTGGGCTCCCTTGATGGTCACTATTCTATATTTCACACTTTGCTTATGGTTACTGTGTGTTTTACAACCCATATCAGTCCCTGTCCTAGTGTATTTCCTACTTTCTCTCTCCCCTTTTAAGAAAATCTTGCTCAGGGATCTCCCCTTTATGTAAAGTTATAAATGTGTGCTTGTACGCATGGCGATGTGTGAAAGGATGCTGGAGAGCGTACTCTTTACTGTGAGCACGCACACTGTTTACATTATGTAGAATTAAAAAAGAGAGAATAAGGCCATTTTCATTGGAGCGGGGGGATAAAATTTACCAAATGCCCACAGTTCCTTTTAAAAAAGAGTTCATTTTTTTTTTTTTTTAAGTCTTAGGTTCTTAGCAAAATTAAGCAGGAAGTTACAAAGATTTTCCATACCCCCTTACTCCCGCACATGCATAGCCACCCCTGTTATCAGTATCCCCCACCAGAGTGCTACATCTGTTACACTGGATGAACCTATATTGACACATCGTTATTGCTCAAAGTCCATAATGTACCATAGGGTTCGCTCCTGGTGTTGTACCTTCTGTCAGTTTGGACAAAAATGCAATGACAGGCATCCATCATTGTGGTGTAGTATAGACAGTGTTTTCACAGCCCTGTATATCCCTGGTGTTCTGTCCATTTACCCCTTCCTCCCCACACAGCTCTTGTAACCATTCATTTTTTTTTTTTTTTTAAAGATTTTATTTGTTTATTTGACAGAGAGAGATCACAAGTAGACAGAGAGGCAGGCAGAGAGAGAGAGAGAGAGAAGCAGGCTCCCCGCTGAGCAGAGAGCCCGATGCGGGACTCGATCCCAGGACCCTGAGATCATGACCTGAGCTGAAGGCAGCGGCTTAACCCACTGAGCCACCCAGGCTCCCTAACCATTCATCTTTTTACCATCTTCATAGTTTTTACTTTTTCCAGAATGTCATCTAGTTGGAATCACACATACATAGCCTTTTCAGATTGACTTTCATTTGACATTACACATTTATCCTTCGTATCTTTTCATGGCTTGATAGTTCTTTCCTTTTAGTGCTGAATAATAGTCCATGGTCTGGATATACCACAGTTTACCCATTCACCTGATATCTGGTTGCTTTCAAGTTTGGCAGTTATAAGTAAAGTTGCTCTATGGGACGCCTGGGTGGCTCAGTTGGTTAAGCGACTGCCTTGGGCTCGGTCATGATCCTGGAGTCCTGGCATTGAGTCCCACATGGGGCTCCCTGCTCGGCTGGGAGTCTGCTTCTCCCTCTGACCCTCCCACTTCTCATGCTCGTTCTCTCTCTCACACTCAAATAAATAAATAAAATCTTTTAAATTAAAAAAAAAGAAAAGTAAAGTTGCTCTAAACATCTGCGTGCAGATTGTTGTATGGACAGTTGTGTGGACAACTCCCTTGGGTAAATACCAAGCAGTATGATAGCTAAGTCATGGTAAGAGTCTCTTTAGTTTTGTAAAAACCACCAAACTTCCAAAGTGGCTGTACATTTGGAATTTTTACATTCAAAAATAAATGAGAGTTTCTGTTGCGCATTTGAAGTTGTTGGGTGTTCTAGATTTTGGTCATTTTAATAGGTATAGTGGTATCTCATTGTTTTAATTTGCTTTTGATGAAATATGATGTGGAACATCTTTTCATATGCTTATTTACCATCTGTACATCTTGTTACGTGAAGTGTAAGGTCCATTTATTTATTTATCTTTTTAAAAGATTTTATTTATTTATTTGACAGACAGAGATCACAAGTAGGCAGAGAGGCAGGCAGAGAGAGAGGAGGAAGCAGGCTCCCTGCTGAGCAGAGAGCTCGATGCAGGGCTCCATTCCAGGACCCTGAGATCACGACCTGGAGCCGAAGGCAGAGGCTTAACCCACTGAGCCACCCAGGTGCCCCAGCTCCATTTATTTTTTAATTGGGTTGTTTGTTTGTTTTCTTACTGTTGACTTTTTTTTTTTTTAAGATTTTTATTTATTTACTTGACAGACAGAGATGACAAGCAGGCAGAGAGGCAGGCAGAGAGAGAGGAAGGGAAGCAGGCTCCCTGCTGAGCAGGGAGCCTGATGTGGGGCTCGATCCCAGGACCCTGAGATCATGACCGGAGCCGAAGGCAGAGGCTTTAACCCACTGAGCCACCCAGGCGCCCCTTACTGTTGACTTTTAAGCATTGTTTCTATATTTTGGATAATAGTTCTTACCAGATGTGTCTTTTGCAAATATTTTCTTCCAGCCTGTTACTGGTCCTCTCATTCTCCTTTTAAATTTTCTTTTAAAGCATGATCAGTGTTTTATTTGGATAAATGTTGGCATGGATTTAAAATCTGCAATTGATAATAATAGCATTAATCATGTTAATAAACTCTTTTCTCATTGTGAGCTCTGCCTTTCTTTTAAGGATTTCTTCTTTCTTGAGAATGTTGCTGTTCAGAATTTGGGAAGCTAAGACTGGTTGAAATTAGTCTCAGTTCTCATACTGACTGAATTTCTTGTTTTTCATGACCTCAGTCAGTCTTCTATAATCATTACCCTTGTATAGCTCACCTTATTTAAAGAAAAACATTTTTTTAAGATTTTTTTTTTTAAGATTTTATTTATTTATTTGACACAGAGAGAGAGAGAGATCACGAGTAGGTAGAGAGAGAGTCAGGCAGAGAGCGGGGGTGGGGTGGGGTGGGAAGCAGGCTCCCTGCCGAGCAGAGAGCCCCATGCAGGGCTCTATCCCAGGACTCTGAGATCATGACCTGAGTGGAAGGCAGAGGCTTAACCCACTGAGCCACCCAGGCGCTCCAAGAAAAACATTTTTAATCTAAGTTTGTGGTCTCACTTATTTAGTATATCAAAACATAAGAAAATGGTGTTTGTGTGGTGTATAGTACACTAGACAAGGCTCTGGGAAGAATATAAATAGCTTATCATGAAGTCTCTGCTCTCAAGTTTTTAAAAATCAAATAGAGGTCTTCAGGTTTTTAAAAATCAAATAAGAGGTCTTCATCTTATTGAATAATTGAGTCAAAAATCCTTTAGGTGGGGTCAGGCAAGGTAGGAGATCCCTATGGGTGGGAAACTACAATGGCCCAGAGCCCTGTGTTGGAGCCTGAGTACATTCAGGGGAGTGTTCAGTTCAAGATGTCACAGCATGAGTGGGGTAAAGAGAGTGTTTATATGTGGTGGGGTCATTTATAGCCCTTGGGCCAATTGAAAATGAGGCTCAATAAATATTTGGTATTGATAATATTTTTTAAAGCATGCTGTTCATCCTGTTACTACCCAGTTTTCAACTAGGATTGATTTAACAATTAAAGATAGAACCCTAAGTATCTCAAATATCCTCTCGGTTTCCAAAATCAGCATGTCTCTGTGTTTTATTTTTCCTGTTGTTCCCAGTGATGAGGCTGTTTCCTAGTTGGAGTTAATGATTTTTTTCTTTCTGGAAGCATCCTAGCATTTCTTAGTCTCACTTTTTCAGAAATTTCACTATTATGGCCTAGGTATGGATCCTCTTAAATTCATCATGCTGGCTATATGCTCTACAGATTTAGGGAATTTGTGTATTTTCTCAGAGTATATCTCTTTTCTTTACTTTGTTCTTTTTTTTGTTGTTGTTTTTTTTTTTTTTTTTTAAAGATTTTATTTATTTATTTGACAGAGAGAGATCACAAGTAGACAGAGAGGCAGGCAGAGAGAGAGAGAGGGAAGCAGGCTCCCTGCTGAGCAGAGAGCCCGATGCGGGCCTCGATCCCAGGACCCTGAGATCATGACCTGAGCCGAAGGCAGCGGCTTAACCCACTGAGCCACCCAGGCGCCCTCTTTACTTTGTTCTTTATGGAATAACAATTGGTCAGAAGTTGGACCTCCTGATTTTTGGAACTTCTTTGTTTCTCCCATTTTCTACTTCCCCTTCATTTTTTGGTCTTTTTTTTCCCCCCTCTCAGACGTATCTTAGCTTTTTCATAATTACTGCTTTTTTTTATTTTAGGCAAAAATGTTTTTAATTATTAAGAATTTTTCTTGGGCTCAGCGTAGTATACCATTTTTGTTTTATGAGTCCAGTATTTCAAATCTCTTTTCCACGTACTAATTAGAGTTTTGTTTTTTGTTTTTACATTTTCTTTCTCTCTCTCTCTCTCTTTTTTTTTCTCTTTCATAGAAGCCTAGCCTGGGTGGCTCAGTCAGTTAAGTATCTGCCTTCTGCTCCGGTCAGGATCCCAAGGTCCTGGGATGGAGTCCCTCGTTGGGCTCCTTGCTCCACAGGGAACCAGCTTCTCCTTCTGCCCACCACTCTCTCTGCCTGTGCTCTGTCTCTTTCTCTTTCTCTCTAACAAATACATAAATAAAATCTTTAAAAAAAAAAATCTTAAAAAAAATAGGTTTGTTGACACTCAATGTTACATTACTTTCAAATGTACAACATAAAAATTTGACAGGCTTATATGTTGGGTTATGCTCTTTTTTCTCATTCTTGGTTTCCGTTTTCTCTTGGGCCTTTTTCTTTTCCATTTTTAAAATTCGTCTTGATTTTCCTGTTTTGTTTAGAGACTTGTAAATGTCTGGTGATCCATAGATGCTGGTGATATTTAAGACTGAAACAATAGAATACAGTTTTTTAGGTCTGTATTCTTTAAATTCACTTAGTCAGTTAGCTCTGTGTTGATGGGGTGGGGATGTGGGAGTCTTTTATTCTGTTCATTCCCTTTCTCACTCTTTCCTCCTTCATATTTCGAGTTTTCCTAGTTCTGCATTGTTATGGCTTTTCCCTGGGCAGATTAGCTTTACGACCCATCAAAAATGGATCCTCCGAGTTGGCTGCTACTGCTTTTATTCTGCTTCATTAATTAACATAGTCCCACTTTTTTCCATCTTCTGGAAATTTGTTAAATTTTTTTGTTAATAGGTGGTCCTCTCTTCCACTCTCTTTTTCATTGTTGTTTTATGTCATTTTAGTGCTTAACTATTATTCTACAGGGATCTGCCCGCAAGTAAAGGAGATAAGTAGATATTGCTAGTCAACCAATTTGAATTATTAGAAGCACAGATAGTTGGAATTTTGATGATGGAAAAGGTATGGAGGCAGGTAGAGGAAAAGGAGAAAGATGGAATAAATCCCAGGGTGAGCAAATAGTATAAGCAAAGATTTTGAAACAGTAGATATGAGGCAAGTTCTCTTTCACTTGATCCAGATGAATTCCTCTTTATAGTATTATAATGGGCAATTATCAAAACTTGCTGAATGAATAAATGAGGAACTTAAATTTTCACCAGTTGGATGATTTACTTTTCTTTTAGGATCATCTCAAAAATGACTACAGAAGAAGATTTTGCCGACCTTCCAGGTGAGTTATATATTTAAGCTTTTAAAGTCATTTTTATTTCTATCTTCAGAAAGTGATTTTTAAGCATTTTTTTAATTTTAATTTTAATTTTAATTTTTTTTTAAAGATTTTATTTATTTATTTGACAGACAGAGATCACAAGTAGGCAGAGAGGCAGGCAGAGAGAGAGGAGGAAGCAGGCTCCCTGCTGAGCAGAGAGCCCGATGTGGGGCTCGATCCCAGGACCTTGGGATCATGACCTGAGCTGAAGGCAGAAGCTTTAACCCACTGAGCCACCCAGGCGCCCCCAGAAAGTGATTTTTAAATGAAGAAGGGAAAATTACTTCTAACAATGATTTCTGTGCCCACTGATTAAGTATAGTCTACTTAGTAATTTTGTGTTAACAGAAATATTAATGCAAGCACTGTAGTGACTAGCAGCAGTGAGAAAAGAAATTTAGCTGATAAATTATGGTTCAGGAAGAATCAGTCTTAGTTCTGACTGACAGCCATAGGGAAAGCACTCTATAGAGTGGATTGAATGGTAATATTACAAAGATGCAGCTTATTTGGTGGGGCTACACTTGATCTTAGCCAAAAGGCCGAGAAGCGATATTATTTGGTGGGGCTAAAAGAAAACATGGGTGTAGGTTATAAACAGGTAATATAGAATCTTTGTATTGTGGAACTGTTCAGTATCTTGACTGTGGTGGTGATATCTGAACCTACCAATGTCATAAATTGCACAGAACTAGGTATTAACATAAACTTGCAAATGAGTACAGTTGACCCTTGAACATCTTGGGGGTTAGGGTTGCTGACCACTATAAAGCTGAAAATCCTCATGTAATTTTTGACTCCCCCAAAGCTTCTACTAACAGCCTGCTGTTGCCTGGAAGCCTTACCAATAACATAAATAATCAACACATACTTTGTATACTGTATATTATATACTGTATTCTACAATAAAATAAGCTAAAGAATAGAAAATGTTATTAAGAAAATCATAAGGAAACAATTACAGTACTGTACTGTATTGGTAACAGTAAGTTTCTGTTGCCTGTTTACAAGAAGAATTGTCTCTTATTACCTACATTAATATAGTCTTATACAAAACACTGTAGATGTTATGTATATTACTAGCACTAGACATCAGATATGAAAAAGTGTGGGAAAGAAATTCATATTTATTTACAAATATAACAGGTATTGATAAAGAAGCAGCAATATGATTGCTTTATGGTAGCCTGGTGTGATCAATATGATTGTTTTATGGTAGCCTAGTCTATACACTAATGAATAAATCGTTGTAAAATTTTTACAGCATACAGCATATGGTATTATAGTTATATTCATGATATAGCTTGGAAACATTGTTACTCTTTTATTAAACCACTTACCTGTGAGGAGAGACATACTGTATGGTAATACAATTCTTTGAAAGGAAAGTTAAAGACCGTAAGATAACACATTATTAATTTTATATTAAATATCACTCACCTTATGCCTACGTAAAGGTAGGCTATCCACTTCCGTCAAGTTTGCACAAGATGTTCTACACAATGAATACTTAGATGATGATGATGACAATGACACACAAATGTTTCATACGTTCTTGCCATACGGTTACTAGATTTTCACATGTGCACACACACATACATAGTTCATTAATGATATGGCATGCTGATTATTTACTGTTCATTAAGTGGAAGTGGATCATCACAAAGATCCCTATACCTCATTGTCTTCACACTGAACAGGCTGAAGAGGAGGAGAAAGAGCTGAGGTGATTTGTTAAAGGTGTGATGGAGGCAGAAGAGGTGGGGGAGGTAAAAGGGGAGGCAGGAGAGGCAGGCATGCTTGCTATAACTTTGTACAATTATATCATAATTTTTGCCTGATGTTTGCTTTTTCATTTCTCTAAAATTGATTTTATATGGTACCAGTGGTACCAATCCTTCTGCTGTTTACCTTATTTTCACTGTCTTTTATGACAGTTAGAAGGTCCATGTCATAAAAGAGGCCAAAAACAGTCTTGAGTAATTGGAAGCCTCTATCAGATTGTCTAATGTTAATTTGTTTTCTGATAGTGCTTCTACATCTCCTACCTCGTCTGGTACTGATTTAGAAGTGCTCATCTCCAGATAGTCATCTTCTGTTAATTCCTCTGGTATTGATGTCTGTTAGCTCTTTAATTTCTCCAAGGTCCTTATTTTGAAACCCTGTACCCCAACCTTTTTTGCCATATCCACAAGCTCTTTCATGACTTTTCTTGTTTGGCTTTATCATAAATCCTATGAAGTCATGTATTACATCTGCACATAGTTTACTCCAGCAGGAGTTTATTGCTTTGGGCTTAATGGTCTTCATAGCTTTTTCTCTAACAATAATGGTATCTTCAATGCTGTAATCCTTCCAGACTTTCCATGATGTTTTCTCTGTTACATATTCCATAGCATAGAGAACCATGTGTAAGGAGTCTTTACAGTCCTTATGATCCTCTATTCTAGAGGCTGAATTTGAGAAGTTGTCTTGGGGGCCACGTATACCATTTTGACTCCTTCAGTGTTGAACTCTTGGGGTTTTGGGTGGCCAGTGGCATTTTTAATATTAGAAGAACTTTAAAAGACAGATAGATCCTTACTGGTAAGATACCTCCTGAATTCAGGGACAGAGCACTGGTAGAACCAGTCCAGAAGAAGGATTCTCATTGCCCAGCTTTCTTGGTATATAGTACAACCCAAAATCTGGCAGCTGGTGTTTATCTTTTTCCTTCAAAGCTGGGGTTTAGCAGTTTCGTAGACAAGTAGTCCTGATTATTATTATTTGCACAAAACAGTAGAGTTAGCCTATCCTTTTCTTGCTTCTCTTCCTTAATAATAAATGTCCTCTATGGCATGTTTTTTCTAGAATAGGACAATTTTGTCTGCTTTAAAATATGTTTATACAGAGTTCCTTTTTACTCAGTGATTTTCTTTTTCTGCCTTTTTTCTTTTAGAAAAGTAGCTTTATTTATTTGAGAGAGAGAGAGAGAGAGCATATCTATAAGCAGGGGGAGGGCAGAGAGAGTGGGAGACAAGCAGACTCCTTTTTGTGAGGGGAGCTCGATGAGGGGCTTGATCCCAGGATCCTGAGCCAAAACTAAGAGTTGGATAATTAACTGACTGAGCCCTCTTTTTTTTTTTTTTTTTTTTTTTTTTTTGAGAGAGAAGGAGTGTGGGAGCAGGCATGCAAGCAGGAGGAAGGGGCAGAGGGACAGGGAGAGAGATAATCTTAAGCAGGCTCCATGCCCAGCATGGAACTCGATATAGGGCATATTCTCATGACCCTGATATCATGATCTGAGCTGAAATCAAAAGTCGGATGCCCAACTGACTGAGCCGGTTTTTTTATTATTATTATTATTGTTATTATTATTATTATTATTTTGAGAGAGTGTGCACAAGCAGTGGGGACAGTGGATGGGCAGAGAGAGAAGGGAGAACATTTTAAGCAGACTCTGCACTGAGTGGGGAGCTCAGTCTCATGATCCTGAGATCATGACTTGAACTGCAGCATCTGGGAACTTGTATGCTGCCCTTTTTTTTTTTTTTTTTTTTTAAGATATTATTTATTTGAGTGAGAGAGAGCATGATAGGGGAGAAGATCAGAGGGAAAAGCAGACTCCCTGCAGAGCTGGGAGTCTGATGTGGGATTCCGTCCTGGGACTCTGGGATCCGGACCTGAGCTGAAGGCAGTGCCTTAACCAACTGAGCCACCCAGGCGCCCCTGTATACTGTCTTTTGTTCAACAGAAGATTCTTCTCATGTTATCTTGACTTTTTAAAAATTAACATATAATGTGTTATTTGTTTCAGGGGTTCAGGTCTGTGATTCATCAATCTTACACAATTCATAGCACTTACCGTAGCACATACCCTCCCCACTGTCCATCACCCCGCCACTCCATCCCTTCCACCCCCTTCCACTCCAGCAACTCTCTGTTTTCTGAGACCAAGAATCTCTTAAGGTTTGCCTCCCTCTCTGGTTTCATCTTGTTTCATTATTCCCTTCCTTTCCCTATGATCCTCTGTCTTGTTTCTCAAATTCCTCAAATCTGTGAGATCGTATGATAATTGTCCCTTTCTGATTCGCTTAGCATAATACCCTGGAGTTCTGCCCATGTGGCAAATGGCAAGATTTCAGTTTTTCCTTTTTGATGGCTGCATAATTATTCCACTGTGTATATATACCACATCTTCTTTATCCCTTCTCTGTTGATGGACATATAGGCTCTTTCCATAGTTTGGCTATTGTGGACATTGCTGCTATAAACGTTGGGGTATATGTGACTCTTCAGATCACTACACTTTTATCTTTGGGGAAATACCCAGTAGTGCAGTTGTTAGGTTGTAGGGTAGCTCTCTTTTCAACTGTTTGAGGAACCTCTATACTATTTTCCAGAGTGACTGTACCAGCTTGCATTCTCACCAGCAGTGTAGGAGGGTTCCCCTTTCTCCACATCCTCACCAACACCTATTGTTCCCTGACTTATAATTTTAAACCATTCTGACTGGTGTGAGGTGGTATCTTACTGTGGTTTTGATTTGTATTTCCCTGATGCCGAATGATGTGGAGCACTTTTTCACGTGTCTGTTGGCCATCTGGATGTCTTCCTTGCAAAAATGTCTGTTCTAGTCTTCCGCCCATATCTTGACTGGATTATTTTTTCTTTGGGTGACCTTTTTATAAGGTCTTTATAGATTTTAGATACTAGCCCTTTATCTGATATGTCATTTTCAAATATCTTCTCCCATTCTGTCAGTTGTCTTTTGGTTTTGTTGACTGTTTCCATTGCTGTGCAGAAGCTTTTGATCTTGATACCTTGATGAAGGCCCAGTAGTTCACTTTTGTCCTTGCTTCCCTTGCCTTTGGCGATGTCTCTAGAAAGAAGTTGCTGTGGCTGTATTCTCCACAAGGATTTTGATGGATTCCTATTTCACATTGAGGTCTTTCATCCATTTTGAGTCTATTTTTTGTGCATGGTGAAAGAAAGTGGTCCAGTTTCATTTTTCTGCGTGTGGCTGTTTAATTTTCCCAACTCTTGTTTGTTGAAGAGACTTTTTTCCATTGGACCTTTTTTTCCTGCTTTATTGAAGATTAGTTGACCATAGAGTTGAGGGTCCATTTCTGGGCACTCTAGTCTGTTCCGTTGATCTGTGTGTCTGTTTTTGTGCCAGTTATCATACTGGCATTGATTACAGCTTTGTAATAGAGCTTGAAGTCTGGAAATGTGATGCCACCAACTTTGGTTTTCTTTTTCAACATTCTTCTGGCTATTCGGGGTCTTTTCTGGTTCCATATCAATTTTAGGATTATTTCTTCCAGTTCGTTGAAAAAAATGGATGGTATTTTGATAGGGATTGCATTAAATGTGTGGATTGCTTTAGGTAGCATAGACGTTTTCACAATTTTCGTTCTTTCAATCCATGAGCCTGGAATGTTTTTCCATTTCTTTGTGTCTTCCTCAATTTCTTTAATGAGTATTCTATAGTTTTCTGAGTATAGATTCTTTGCTTCTTTGGTTAGCTTTATTGCTAGGTATCTTATGGTTTTTGGAGCTACTGTAAATGGCATTGATTCCTTAATTTCTCTTTCTTCTGTGTTGTTGGTGCATAGAAATGCAACTGATTTCTGTGCATTGATTTTATATCCTGACACTTTACTGAATTCCTGCATGAGTTCTAGCAGTTTTGGGGTGGATCTTTTAGGTTTTTCACGTAAAGTGTCATATCATCTGCAAAGAGTGAGGGTTTGACTTCTTCTTTGATGATTTGGATGTATTTCTTTTTGTTGTCTGATTGCTGAGGCTAGGACTTCCAGTAGTATGTTGAATAGCAGTGGTGATAGTGGACATCCCTGCTGTGTTCCTGATCTTAGGGGAAAAGCTGTCAGTTTTTCCCCATTGAGACAGATATTTGCTGTGGGTTTTTCATAGATGGCTTTGATGATATTGAGGTATATGCCCTCTATCCCTACACTTTGAAGGCTTTGATCAAGAAAGTATGCTGTACTTTGTCAAATGTTTTTTCAGCATCTATTGAGAGTATCATATGGTTCTTGTTCTTTCTTTCATTAATGTATCACATTGATTGATTTGCAGATGTTGAACCATCCTTGCAGCCCAGGAATAAATCCCACTTGGTCATGGTGAATAATCCTTTTAATATACTGTTGGATCCTAATGGCTAGTATTTTGGCAAGAATTTTTGCATCCATGTTCATCAGGGATATTGGTCTGTAATTCTCTTTTTTGATGGGATCTTTGTCTGGTATTTGAATCAAGTTAGTGCAGCCCTCACAAAATGAGTTTGGAAGTTTTCATTCCATTTCTATTTTTTGGAACAGTTGCAGGAGGATAGGTGTTAATTCTTTTTTAAATGTTTGGTACAATTCCCCTGGGAAGCCATCTGGCCCTGGGCTCTTGTTGGGAGATTTTTGATGACTGCTTCAATTTCCTTACTGCTTATGGGTCTGTTCAGGTTTTCTCTTTGTTCCTGGTTCGGTTTTGGTAGTTTATACATCTCTAGGAATGCCTTCATTTCTTACAGATTGTCTAATTTGCTGGCATATTATTGCTCATAATATGTTCTTATACTTGTTTGTATTTCTTTGGTGTTGGTTGTGATCTTTCCTCTTTCATTCATGATTTTATTAATTTGGGTCCTTTTCTCTTTTCTTTTTGATAAGTCTGGCCGGGGTTTATCAGTCTATTAATTCTTACAAAGAACCAGCTCCTAGTTTTGTTGATTTGGTCAATTGTTCTTTTGTTTTATATTTCATTGATTTCTGCTCTGATCTTTTTTTTTTTTAATTTTATTTATTTATTTGACGGACAAGTAGGCAGAGAGGCAGGCAGAGACAGAGAGGGGAGGAAGCAGGCTCCCCGCTGAGCAGAGAGCCCAATGCGGGGCTCAATCCCAGGACCCTGGGATCATGACCTGAGCTGAAGGCAGAGGCTTTAACCCCCTGAGCCACCCAGGCGCCCCTCTGCTCTGATCTTTATGATTTCTCTTCTCCACTGGGTTTAGGCTTTCTTTGCTATTCTTTCTCCAGCTCCTTTAGGTGTAGGGTTAGGTTGTGTATTGGAGTCATTTCTTGTTGAGAAAGTCTCATATTGCGATATACTTTCCTATTAGGACTGCCTTTGATGCATCCCAATGATTTTGAACACTTGTGTTTTCATTATCATTTGTTTCCATGATTTTTTCCATTCTTCTTTAATTTTTAATTTCCTGATTGACCCATTCATTCTTTAGTAGAATGCTCTTTAGCCTCCATGTATTTGAGTATTTTTCACCTTTCCTCTTGTGATTGAGTTCTAACTTCTGAAAATATACAGGGAGTGATCCCAGTCTTTTGGTACTGGTTGAGACTGATTTGTGACCGAGGATGTGATCTATTCTGGAGAATGTTCCATGTGCACTAGAGAAGAATGTGTATTCTATTGTTTTGGGATAGAATGTTCTGAATATATCTGTGATGTCATCTGGTCCAATGTGTCATTTAAGGCCTTTATTTCCTTTGCTTAGATGATCTGTCCATTTCAATGGGGGGGGTGTTAAAGTCCTCTACTGTTTATTATTGTTGATGTGTTTCTTTGGTTTTGTTACTAACTGGTTTATATAATTGGCTTCTCCCATGTTAGGGGCATAGATATTTAAAATTGTTAGATCTTCTTGTTGTATAGACCCTTTAAGTATGACATAGTGTCCTCATCTCTTATAGTCTTTGGTTTAAAATCTAATTTGCCTGATGTAAGGATTGCCACCCCAGCTTTCTTTTGATGTCCATTAGCATGGTAAATTGTTTTTCACTCCCTCACTTTAAATCTGGAGGTGTCTTTGGGTCTAAAATGAGTCTCCTACAGACAGCATATCGTTAGGGCTTTTTGTTGTTGTTGTTGTTGTTGTTGTTGTTTTTAAGATTTTATTTATTTGACAGACAAAGATCACAAGTAGGCGGTGAGAGGAGGAAACAGGCTCCCTGCTGAGCAGAGAGCCAGATGTGGGGCTTGATCCCAGGCCCCTGAGATCATGACCTGAGCTGAAGGCAGAGGCCTTAACCCACTGTAGGGCTTGTTGTTTTAATCCATTCTGTTACCCTGTGTCTTTTGATTGGGGTATTTAGCACATTTAGTTTCAGGGTAAGTATTGAAAGATATGAATTTAGTGCCGTTGTATTGCCTGTAAGGTGACTGTTACTGTGTATTGTCTCTGTTACTTTCTCATCTATGTTACTTTTAGGCTCGCTCTTTGCTTAGAGGACCCCTTTTAGTATTTCCTATAGAGCTGGTTTGGTGCTTGCAAATTCTTTTCGTTTTTGTCTGTCCTGGAAGCTTTTATTTTTTTATTTTTAATTAATTATTTTTATTAAGATATAATGTATTATTTGCCCCAGGGGTACAGGTGTGTGAATTGTCAGGCTTACACAAGTCACAGCACTCACCATATCACATACCCTCCCTAATATCCATAACCCAACCACCCTCTCTATACCCCCTGCCCCCCAGCAACCCTCAGTTTGTTTTGTGAGATTAAGAGTCTCTTACGTTTTGTCTCCCTCTCGATCCCATCTTGCTTCATTTTTTTGTTCCCTACTTCCCAAGCCCCCCCACTCTGCCTCTCAAATTCCTCATATCAGGGAGATAATATGATAATTGTCTTTCTCTGATTGATTTATTTCGCTCAGCATAATACCCTCTAGTTCCATCCATGTCATTGCAAATGGCAAGATTTCATATCTTTTTTTTTTTTTTAAAAACTGTAAGAATTCTTTTTTTTTTTTAAAGATTTTATTTATTTATTTGACAGAGAGAGATCACAAGTAGACGGAGAGGCAGGCAGAGAGAGAGAGAGAGGGAAGCAGGCTTCCTGCTGAGCAGAGAGCCCGATGTGGGACTCGATCCCAGGACCCTGAGATCATGACCTGAGCCGAAGGCAGTGGCTTAACCCACTGAGCCACCCAGGCGCCCAAGATTTCATATCTTTTGATGGCTGCATAGTATTCCACAGTATATATATACACCACATCTTCTTTATCCATTCATCTGTTGATGGACATCTAGGTTCTTTCCATAGTTTGGCTGTTGTGGACATTGCTGCTATAAACATTCGGGTGCATGTGCCCCTTCAGATCACTACATTTGTATCTTTAGGGTAAATACCCAGTAGTGCCATTGCTGGGTTGTAGGGTAGCTCTATTTTCAACTTTTTGAGGAACCTCCATGCTGTTTTTGTCCTGGAAGCTTTTTATCTTTCCTTCTATTTTCAGGGACAGCGTAGTTGGATATACTATTCTTGACTGCATGTTTTTCTCCTTTAGTGCTCTGAATATATCATGCCAGTCCTTTCTGGCCTGCCAGATCTCTGTGGATAGATTTCCTGCCAATCTAATATTTCTACCTTTGTATGTTACAGACCTCTTGTCCTGAGCTGCTTTTAGGATTTTCTCTTTGTCTTTGGGACTTCTAAGTTTTACTATTAGATGATGGGTTGTTGACCTATTTTTATTGATTTTGAGGGGGGGTTCTCTGTGCCTCCTGGATTCTGGTTCCTGCTTTCTTCCCCAAGTTAGGGAAGTTCTGTGCTATAATTTGCACCAATATACCTTCTGCCCCTCTCTCCTTCTTCTGGGATCCAAATTATTCTAATATTGTTTCATCTGACAGTATCACTTATCTCCTGAATTCTCCCCTCGTGATCCATTAGCTGTTTGTCTCTTTTTCTCAGCTTCTTTATTCTCTATCATTTGGTCTTCTATATCACTAATTCTCTCTTCTGCCTCATTTGTCTTAGAAGTTAGAGCCTCCCATTTTTGATTGTATGTCATTAATAGCCTTTTTGATTTCAATTTGGTTAGATTTTAGTTCTTTTATTTCTCTGGAAAACGATTCTCTAGTATCTTCTATGCTTTTTTCAAGCTCAGCTGTTATGTTTCTAATCGTCATTCTTAACTCTAGTTCTGATATCTTACTAATGTCCATATTGATTAGGTCCCTTGTGGTTGGTACTGCCTCTTGTTCTTTTTTTTGAGATGAGTTTTTCCATTTTTGTCATTCTGTCCAGAGAAGAATAGATGAATGAGAGAACAAAATGCCAATAGGGTAACAATGACCCCAGAAAAATATACACTAAATGAATCAGAAGAGACTGTAATTGAGGGCAAAAGAAAGGGGGGGATAAAAAAGAAAGAATATCATCAGGCTGGTGAATAGAACAGAGCCACACTTTATTTAGATTTTGGGTGTATTTTGGTCTGTTAGAAGAAATTGCCTTCCAGGGCACCTGGGTGGCTCAGTGGGTTTAAAGCCTTTGCCTTTGGCTCAGGTTGTGATCCCAGGGCCCTGGGATTGAGTCCTGCATCAGGCACTCTGCTCAACAGGGAGCCTGCTTCCCTTCCTCTCTCTGCCTGCCTCTCAGCCTGCTTGTGATATCTGTCTTTCAAATAAGTAAATAAAATCTTTAAAAAAATATTAAAAAAAAAGAAGAAACTGCCTCCCAAAATTTAAAGAAAGAATATCATGTATATGTATACACACACACACACACAGACACACACACACACACAAATAAGGGTAAATGCGATGAAGAGATGGAATATGACTGTAAAGATGGAAATTAAAAAAGATTTCTAAAAAGTAATTGATAAGATAAAAGTTGGTTGAAAAAGAAAGAAAAAAAATTAAAAAAAATTTAAAAAAAAGGAAGAGAACATCCTCAGGCTGGAGACTAGAACAGAGCCATACACTAGATTTAGAGTATAAGTCTGTTAGAAGAAAGTGTATCCCAAAATTTTAAAGAAAGAATAACATATATATACACACACACACACACACACCCCAACACACACATATATATACAAAAAATAAAGTTAAATACAATGAAGGAAGAAAAAACGAATGTAAAAATTAAAATTAAAAAAGAGTTTAAAAAAGGTATTGATAAAATAAGATGTTGATTAAAATAAGAAAGAGGAAAAATTAAAAAAAAAAGAAAAAATAAAATTAAAAAAAATTTAAGTTTGAAAGACTAAAGAATCATGGGAAAGAAGCCATGAATTCCATGTGCTGTATTCCCCTGGTGCTGGAGTTTTGCCGTTCTCATTGATTGGTAAAATTGGTCTTGGCTGGATGTTCTTGCTGATCTTCTGGGGGAGGGGCCTGTTGCAGTGATTCTCAAGTGTCTTTGCCCCAGGCGGAGTTGGCAGTGCCCTTGCCAGGGGCCAGGCTGAGTAATCTGCTCGGGTTTGCTCTTGGTGCTTTTGTTCCCGGACAAGTTTCTGCACAGCTTTGGAGGATGAGAATGAAAATGGCAGCCTCTCACCCTCCAGGCTGGAGGAGACAAGAGCTTGGAACCCCACTCCCCAGTGAGCCCTCAGAGAAAAGCTGTCAAACACACCTGTCTCCCTGGCCTCTGGCTGCACTCTGTGCTCACCTGGCCTGTGACCTGTTTCTTTCTGGGACACGAGCCTGTTCGGGGTCTCCAAACCCAGCAGTTTCTTGCAGTGCACTCCTGCGCCGCCCCTCCCAGTGGAGGAAGGGGGGTCTCCCCGATTTGCCACTTGTGGGGTCCTTGCCCAAAGAACAGTAGCCTGGCTGTGCTGGGGATCCTGGTTTATGGCAACCCTGAGCCGAGAACCCACTCCTTAGCTCCGTCTTTGCAGCTGGTTTCCCTGCTCTGATACTGGGAGTTCTGCCGCACTCAGGCAAGCTCAGTCTTTCTGTGACCCTGAGGCTCCTGAGACCACACTGTCTCAGTGAGAGCTCCACCCCTCCCCCGGCCTGCCCTTAGCCACTGGAGCTACATCCCCCAGTGGAGCAGACTTCTCCAAGTTCTGATTTGATGCTCTGCTGCTCTGTCACTTGCCAGGAGCTGGCTGATGGAGGCTTCCTCTCCTCCCCCACCAACCCACCGCGGTCTGTATTTCTGTATATCGCCTTGTATTTACTTTTCCGAAAGCCTTACCTTCCAGAAAGTGGTCACTTTGCTGTTCATAGAATTGCTGCTATTATTTTCTTTGATCTTTTGAGTCTGTAGGTGTTCAGAATGGTTTGTTAGCTATCTAGCTGAATTCCTGGGACCAGAAGGAATTTAGTGCTCTGCCTCTTGCTCCTAATCTTGACTTTTTTTTTTTAAAGCCAAGTCTCTTTCTAAATTGTCAGACCATCCTTTCCTGGCATTAAATTCTCTAGCTTTAGATCCTTCACCTTGTTTTGCTTTAAGATGTTTTATAATAACCTTGCTTTTTTTTAAGCCATATTGGAATCTGTATTTATGCCTTTTTTGTAAGAGGTCCTGCAATCCACATAAAAGCTGCATTTTCAGTACAAGATAAAAAGGTATTTAGCGAAATGCAAGGTTTTGTATCTGTTGGCACAGCAGCAAAGACAGCTTCACTAATTTCTTTTTTTACAATAGTCCTTATGCTGCATTTATTTATCTTGAAATGGCAGGCAGCCACAGAGGCAGACTTCAGTCTATGGTATATATAAAGTAATTCAGCTTTTTCTTGCAATGTCATGACGGTCTCTCTGTTTCTTGGTGGCATTTCCAGTATCACTAGTGGTACCTTGTTGGGTCCCCTGGTGTTATTCGGGGTTTACAGTATTGCACTAAAATAATGAAAAATGGGAGAACTGTGAGAGATCACTTTTTACTGCCAATTCGCAGTTTACTGGAGAAGATCAACTGCTCACTCAGAGATGATTAGTGTTAGATGGCATTTTAAGGGGATACTCACTAATACTTGAGCTCAGCACAACAGCAGCAGAGTGACTGTAAAATTATTACAGTTGTACAGCACACACTACAGTTTTATGCCGTTATGATTTAACTGCATCTTTGCATTTCTTCACATCTCTTGACTACAAATAGCACCATATATTGCATGTATAAGTTTTGATAAATTTTAACTTCTAAAAATAGATTTGTCTGTATTTTATGGTAGTAAATGGTAAAATAGACTAGTATCTACGTGTATTTTATGCATTCATGACATACTTCTTGTTAATTTCTTTTTATATTTCTGGGCTATGTGGTTTGTCTGAGTTTTTTCAAATATTTGCAGATCTCCAAAAAATTTTCCAGTATGTTTACTGAAAAAAAATCTGTATGAGTGGATGAAAAAAAAAAATCTGTGTATGAGTTCAAACCCATATTGTTCAGGGGTCAACTGTACGTGTAGAACTGGAGAAATCGGAAAAGATTAGTGGATTGTATTGATATCAGTATCCTGGTTGTAGTAGTATAGTATAGTTTTACAAAATGTTACCATTGGGGGAAACTAGATAAAGTGAACAAGGGATTTCCTCTATTTTATTTCTTACAACTGCATGTGAAACTACAATGAAAATTTTATACTGATTCATAAGCTGCTATTAAGGTTAATAATATTAAATAAAAAATGCATTGGAGAACTTGAAGGGAACACTGTTACTTGGAGCTGTTAGGACTGTGACCATGAGTTTTTATTAAAGAAGTTTTAGTATGGATTGGATTTGTTCAAAACCATTTATATTGTTGTTTAGATATACCAGTAGTCTAAAATGGCTTTAGATGTGGCTCTTCAGTCAAGGAATGTAATTGTTAATGTAGATAACAGTATACTGCTTCAGATACTTTTCTGGAAACTCTTGGACGCTCAAGTACTTGTTTTGTCCTGGGATAGTAAAAGTGATATTTTCCCCATTAAGTAAAATAGCATTTTATAATGAGATATTAAATTTTCAAAGTAGATGGTAACTTAAATAGCAAATATCTTCTGGAAATGATATGTAACATTTTCCCTTCATTCCTTCTTATTAGAGCACCTGACATTAATACGAAGCAAGGCCAGAACATACTGGAAATCTTGCAAGACTGTTTTGAAGAAAATAGTAAGACATCTTAAAGGTGGACTTTGATGGTTGGGTTGGATGAAAATGTAAATTTGTCATATTATTAAATTATTAATATTAAATTCAGTAAATACATTCTAACATTTAAATATATATAAAATGTTTTCCCAGAATGTTGAGTACATGTGCAATCCTTTATGTATTTCCTGATACACTGAGGATAATAGTAGCAAAAAAGAGAATAATTTATCATTTCCTTTAGTTCATACTAGATTCCTGTACTCTGGGAGTCCATAAATAATTATTATACACAGGAGAAGGTATTTCATATAGTGGGAGTAAATGTGCAGAATACTTAGGATCTCTAAGAGGTAATGTTTGGTGATGCGCAGTTCTTTCTGTAGAAATGGTGAGTTAGGGCAAAAACTTCTCTAAGTGCTGGTCAGCATTAGAAGGCATTGAAGAGAATAGGCCAACCGAAGAAACAGTGGAAAAATATTTTTTCTATATAAGCACTGAAAGAAGAGCTGGTATATTATTTCTTTAGGAATCTTGTTTGCCTTTTCCAGTTTCTGATGCCGTCTAGGAACATTTGAATGTTGAAGTGATGTTTGTACTTAATTTTAAACTAATTGTTTTTAAAGAGTTGTCAAACTTCTTCACATTTCATGTAGGGCTTCTTTTAATTGTAACCAAAAGATTTTATACCATGTTTGTTTGTTTGTTTATTTATTGCTTTTTTTAAGGTCTTGCCAATGATTTTAGCACAAATTCTACAAAATCATTGCTTTATTCAACACCTAAAACAGGAGACATTTGTATTCAGTCACCAAGCAAAGAGGTAGGTCAAAAAGAAGAGCTGGTATAGCTTTAATAGTTTAATGATGAAACATTACACAATATAGTTACATTTATTCTAGTTGTTTTTAAGTCTTATTCTTAAAAGGGAATCCTATATTCCCACTCTCTTTATCATTTAGAGGTGTTTTGTGCCAATTTTGCCTTGGTGTTTCAAGTGTTTGAAATTGGAGGTCTGGGTGTAGAATTATTATATTGCAGCATAATCATTTTTCACCTCTCCTAAAATAATACTTGAATTAGGTTTTTAGGAAAGTGGGCAACTGCTGAAGTTCCTAATCCAGGTTGGCAAATTTGGTTATATTCTGAAAACCAAAGTTAATCTATTGCTATAAAGAGAATCAGTCTTTTAAAGATTATATCTTGGGCGCCTGGGTGGCTCAGTGGGTTAGGCCGCTGCCTTTGGCTCAGGTCATGATCTCGGGGTCCTGGGATTGAGTCCCGCGTCGGGCTCTCTGCTCGGCAGGGAGCCTGCTTCCCTCTCTCTCTCTGCCTGCTTCTCTGTCTACTTGTGCTCTCTCTCTGTCAGGTAAATAAATAAAATCTTTAAAAAAAAAATAAAGATTATATCTTAAGAGGTTAGGTTGACCTAACTCTACAAAATAGCAAACTTTCAAATAGAATTTGTGAAGCTAATGAATAAAGACAAGTTATTCAAAAGTATAATACAAATTGGAGAGAAAAACTACGTGGTAGTAGAAATAACATTGATTAGAAATTTGTATAAATATCTAATTATATAGGTATTTATGAACAATGAAGAGGTTAGGGTTGTGGACCCACCCTTGCAGTTGAAAATCCACTTATAATTTTGGCTTCCCAAACACTTTACTAATAGCCTACTGTTGACTAGAAGCCTTTCTGATAACATAAACATTTGATTAACACATATTTTGTATATGTATTAAACAGTTGATTAACACATAATTTTGTATATGCATTATATACTGTATTCTTATAATTAAGTAAGTTAGAGGGTCGCCTTGATGGTGCAATTAGTTAATCATCTGGCTCATGGTTTTGGCTCAGGTTGTGATCTCAGGGTCATGAGATTGAGCCCCATGTCAGGTTCTGAACTCAGCACAGAGTCTGCTTGAGACTGTTCCTTTCCCCTTTCCCATTCCCTCTCTCTAAAAAAAAATTTAAAAAGCTAGAGAAAAGAGAGTGTTAAGAAAGTTATAAGGAAGAGAAAATACACTTACAGTACTGTATTTATTGCAAAAAATTGTGAATAAGTGGACCCTCACAGTTCAAACCCTTGTTCAGGGGTCAGCTATATATAGCCTTTTGGTTCCAAAGACTGAAAACAGATCCAGAATTGAGAGACCTTCTCTTTAATGTGGTAAATTATATAGTACTGGTTTTTGAAAGTTAAATCAACCTTAAGTTTTCTGAGATAAATTTGACTTGGTCATAATGTATTAACCTTTTAAAATTAGTTTGCTAGTATTTGAAGCATTTGGGTCTATGTTTATGAACAATATTGTCTTTTATTTCTTTTCACAAAATGTTCTTATAGGGCTTTGGTATAAAGTTATGCTAGGGCTTTCACTCCTCGGTAGGAAGGGACAGATTGCAGTAGGCCAACATTTCTGCTGTAAAAGCTAGTTAAAAAGAATGAAATGCAAACAGCTTCTATTTTTAGAGACTTGGGGAGCTGTGGAAAGAACAAAGGCTGGATAAAATTCCAAAGAGAGAAGAATCTTGAGATGAGTTGTTGATTATTAATCTTTTTCTTTCCTTAGAGTGTTAGCTCATTTGGTGCAAAAGCTGAGGGCTTTAGGCCTGCCCACACAGAGAGAGTCTATGCGGGAAAGCGTAGTTTTTGTCAGCTGTGCTGAGATGGCATGACAGACTGGATTCCAGGGACGTTCCAAATGGGTGGGCACTTTTCCTTAAAGAACATTTTTAAATTCTGGGGCTGGCACAGAATCCTGAGCCAGAAAGGTGGAGTGACATATATAGTCTTGCTATGCCAAGAAGGCAATTGCCAGATTTTGAAGCAGTCTGAGGCAAGAGGCTAAAAAGTTGAACAGAAACCTTCACAGGACAGAACTGATGTCTCCCAATATTTAAGGGCTAAGGGGACTCACCTGGCTCTCAGTCTCCCAGGAGACTTCATTCTGAAGAACAGGGTAGTCTACGAATGGATTGAGTCTCACTAAAATGTCATCTCAGACTGACTCATCTTAATCCTTGAGAGAGTGAGGATCTGTTCATTTCAGTCCAATCTGCCTAAAAAGAGATAAGGTTTCTTTCTACTCTATAGAAAGATTTTGGGAACTCTACTAACTTTTCTTTCTAATTAAGCTTTTTGTATTGAGATAATTCTAAATTAACAAGCAGCTATAAGAAATGGAGTGCAGGCCTTTACCTGGTTTCCTCTATGGGTAACATCTTGTAAAACTGTAGAGCAGAATTACAACCAGGATATTGACATTAATACAGACATGGGGTTTGATTTCACAACGCTGATATTGTGACCTGAGCTGAAATCAAGAGTCAGACTCTCAACTGACTGAACCACCCAGGTGTCCCTGCTTTTAGTGATTTGAAATTTCATGATATTCCTTGATGTTAGATTCCTCTAACTCTTCTTTTTTTAAAAAAAATTTTTTAAAATATATTTTTTAAAAGATTTTATTTATTTGACAGATCATAAGTAGGCAGAGAGGCAGGCAGAGAGAGGAGGAAGCAGGCTCCCTGCTGAGCAGAGAGCCCGATGTGGGGCTCCATCCCAGGACCCTGAGATCATGACCTGAGCCTAAGGCAGAGGCTTAACACACTGAGCCACCCAGGCACCCCTCCTCTAACTCTTCTTATTTAGATTTCTTTTTACAGTTTCTGTTTCTTGCAAATTCCTTGCCTTTTTGTACTAGAGCCTTTTGTCATATATCCAGTGAATCTCAGTGGTCTCTTCATATTTGAATGGAAAACTAAAATGGTGATTGGAAGTTCTATTTGTGCAGTAAAATTTGTGCCTTGGTAGATTTTACTGTGCTATGATCTGTCTGGGCCATGTCACTGTGGATGTCCAGGTGTTACTATCTACAGGTTTTTTTTAAAACTTGGCTTGGTAGGTTTTTCTGACAAATGTGTTCTGCTTGGGAGTCTGATTCTAACTACAAATGTTCTCAGCCACGTGAGGCAGAGGGAAGGTACAATTGGTTGCTTCCACTTAATATCTGTTTCTACTGTATTACTCTTACTTTCAGCTGTGTCTGAGTCTATAGTCTCTCTGATTCTGAAACTCAGGAGAGTAAACATCTAATATGACAGGGTTGGAAGAGGAGAGGCTCCGTGACTCTGACTGCTTCTTGTACCTACTTTTAGCAACTCTTCTGTTTGTAGGCCTCACTTGGAACCCGTCTTTTAGAGGTGCCTTGCACATCTAATTACTGATCTTACTGGTTTCTCCATAAATATTAATCTGTCTCCTTCTGTGCTTTTTCAGCATTTTTCTGCTCTCTCTGGACTGATTAGTTGCTGCTGATCTGCTTTCCAATTTAAGAAAAGTTTGTTGACATCTCCCATCTGTTCCCTTCTCTTTCTCCTCATACTTCTGGGTTTATACATTTTAAAAAATCCTAATGAGGTTTTAAGAGGAATAGAATATAGTGAAAACTTGCTTTTGTTTCTTTATATAATTGAGTTTCATAGTATATTCACTGAACAACAGTGCAGTGGCTTCCTTATTTATATATTCCCCAACTGGTAGATTTGTTTCCATCTCTTCATTATTACAGTCATGTACACTGATGTGCACCTTTGTCCATGCCTCTTTGTGCACCTGTTGTAAACTGTATTTCTGTAGGATATGCACATTTCAAATGAAATTGTTAAATATTGTCAATTTTTTCTGCAAGATGATTTTACCAGTTTTCTTTGCCACATGCAATGTATGAATGAGATTTCCCTTTTCTAGATTTTTAAAATTTATGACTTGGTATATTTCAAATTTACAGAAGAAAATATATTATGTAAGGTATTAAAAAGAATATAAATGAGCACTTATGTACCCATCCCTCAGTGTAAGAAATATCCATACATCTGCAGCATCAGTGTATCCCACTGTGTGGTTTATTGTTTTTAAATACTTTTTGTTCCCATTTAAAAACAAGTGTATTTAATCAGAATTACTAATTTTTAATTGCTCTAATGTTATATATCTTTTAGGCTGAATGCCAGAAATCTCACCTGAAGTCAGTTCCACTTTCTTTAAGGAAGAAAGAAGCCTCTGTTTCAAGTGAAGTTGTCAGCAGATCAGGTTGGTGGCATCCCCATGGATATTATTTACTTAGACATATTTAAAAGGAGGTGCTGAAAGTGTTGCATGTGTTGGCTTGGGTGACAAATTCATGGGTTAGCCTAGGCAAAGTGGTCAGTGTTTGTTTTCTTTTTTTTAACATGAATAATAAACTTTATTTGAATATTTGTTTCTTTGTTTTAGTGGTAAGAACATTGATTATTAGGATACAGTAAGAGACGTTAACTAAGAATTATTATAGGGCTATAGTTTTAAGAATTTTCAAATAGATTTGGCTTTTTTTAAACAAATAATAAATATTATCTCACATAGTTTCTGTGGATCAGGAATTAAGAAGCAGCTTAGTAATTGGATGGTTTTGGTTTGCAATCTTTCATGAGGTGGTGGTCAAGATGTTGGCCAGTGTTGCAGTCATCTAAAGGCTTGAGGGGTTAAGGATATATTTCCAAGATGACTAACATGGGGCTGGATGTGAGCAGAAAGCCTTAATTCCTTTCCACATGGCCCTCTCCATGGGCTTCTTTTTTTTTTTTTTCCCCAAGATTTTATTTATTTGACAGAGATCACAAGTAGGCAGAGAGGCAGGCAGAGAGAGAGGGGGAAGCAGGCTCCCCACTGAGCAAAGAGCCCGATGAGGGGTTTGATCCCAGGAGCCTGAGATCATGACCTGAGCCAAAGGCAGAGGCTTAACCCACTGAACCACCCAGGCGCCCCTCTCCATAGGCTTTGTGAGCATCTTTTTTTTTTTTTTTTTAAACTGAGGTATAAATGACTTGTAACATTATGTTAGCTTCAAGTATACAACATGATTTCAGTGTTTATATACACATAGTGTTTTTTTCCTCTTTTTTTTGTTCATTTCCTTTAATTAGTCATATGTGCTGCTACTTTGAAAAGTTTATTTACATTTTTAAAATTTAATTATTATTTTTTTTAAACTTTTTTTTTTTAAGATTTTATTTATTTATCTGACAGACAGAGATCACAAGTAGGCCCAGAGGCAAGCAGAGAGAGAGAGAGAGGAGGAAGCAGGCTCCCCGCTGAGCAGAGAGCCCGACTCGGGGCTCGATCCCAGGCCCCTGGGATCATGACCTGAGCCGAAGGCAGAGGCTTTAACCCACTGAGCCACCCAGGCGCCCCAAAATTTAATTATTTTTATTTTGTTATGTTAATCACCATACAGTACATCATTAGTTTTTGATATAGTGTTCCATTATTCATTGTTTGTGTAAAATACCCAGTGCTCCATGAAATATGTGCCCTCCTTAATAATACCCATCACTGGGCTAACCCATCCCCCTTCCCTCTCCCCTCTAAAACCTTCAGTTTGTTTCCCAGAGTCCCATCTCTCATGGTTTGTCTCCCCCTCTGATTTCCCTCCTTTGATTTTTCCCTTCCTTCTCCTAATGTCCTCCGTGCTACTCCTTATGTTCCACAGATGAGTGAAACCATATGATAATTGATTTTCTCTGCTTGACTTATTTCACTCAGCATAATCTCCTCCAGTCCTGTCCATGTTGATGCAAAAGTTGGGTATTTGTCCTTTCTGATGGCTGAGTAATATTCCATTGTATATATGGACCACATCTTTATCCATTCATCTGTTGAAGGGCATCTCAGCTCTTTCTGTACCTCGGCTACTGGGGACATTGCTCCTATGAACATTGGGGTGCATATGACCCTTCTTTTCACTACATCTGTATCTTTGGGGTAAATTCCCAGTAGTGCAATTGCTGGGTCATAGGGTAGCTCTATTTTTAACTTTTTGAGGAATCTTCACGCATTTTCCAAAGTGGCTATACCAACTTGCATTCCTATCAGCAGTGTAAGAGGATTCCCCTTTCTCCACAGCCTCTTGTTTCTTGCCTTGTTAATTTTTGCCATTGTAACTGGTGTAAGGTGGTATTTCAGTGTGGTTTTGATTTGAATTTCCCTGATGGCCAATGATGATGAATGTTTTTTCATGTGTCAGTTAGCCATTTGTATGTCTTCTCTGGAGAAGTTACTGTTCATGTCTTCTGCCCATTTTTTGACTTGATTATTTGTATTTTAGGTGTTGAGTTTGAGAAGTTCTTTATAGATCTTGGATATCAGCCCTTTGTCTGTAGTGTCATTTGCAAATATCTTCTCCCATTCCGTGGGTTTCCTCTTAGTTTTTTGACTATTTCCTTTGCTGTGCAGAAGCCTTTTATCTTGATGAAGTCCCAAAAGTTCATTTTCGCTTTTGTTTCCCTTGCCTTTGGAGATGTGTCTTAACAGAAGTTGCTATGGCCAATGTTGAAGAGGTTACTGCCTGTGTTCTTCTCTAGGATTTGATGGATTCCTGTCTCATCTTGAGGTCTTTGGTCCATTTAGGTTTATCTTTGTGTATGGTATAGGAGAAGGTCGAGTTTCATTCTTTGTATATAGCTATCCCATTTTCCCAGCACCATTTAATGAAGAGACTTTTTTGCCTTGGATATTTTTCCTGCCTTTTCAAAGAGTGGTTGACCATAGAGTTGAGGGTCCATGTCTGGAGTCTCTATTTTGTTCCATTGGTCTGTGTGTCTGTTTTTGTGCCAGTACTGTACTGTCTTGATGATTACAGCTTTGTAATATAGCTTGAAGTCAGGCAATGTGATTCCTTGAGCTTTGTTTCTCTTTTCAACATTCCCTTGGCTATTTGGAGTCTTTTCTGGTTCTATACAAATTTTAGGATTTTGGTTCCAGCACTTTGAAAAATGCCATTGGTATTTTGATCAGGATGGGGTTGAAAGTATAGCTTGCTCTGGGCAGCTTAGACATTTTAACAATGTTTATTCTTCTGATCCATGAGCATGGAATGTTTTTCCATTTTTTGTTTTTATGCCTTCTTCGATTTCTTTCATGAATGTTCTTTAGTTCCTAAAGTATAGATCCTTTACCTCTTTGGTTAGGTTTATTCCAAGGTATCTTATGGTTTTTGGTGCTATAATAAATAGAATCAATTCTCTAATTTCTCTTTTACAGTTACATTGTTAGTGTATAAGAAAGCAACTGATGATTTCTGTGCATTAGTTTTTTTATCCTGCCATATTTCTGAATTGCTCTGTTAGTTCTGGTAATTTGGGAGCGGAGTCTCTCAGGTTTTCCACATAAAGTATGTCATCTGTGAAGAGAGAGAGTTTGACGACTTATTTGCATTTGAATACCTTTTATTTATTTTTGTTGTCTGACTGTAGTTGCTAGGACTTCTAGTGCTATGTTGAACAGTAGTGACGAGAATGGGAATCCTTGTCATGTTCCTGATCTTTTTTTTTTTTTTTTTAAAGATTTTATTTATTTATTTGACAGACAGAGATCACAAGTAGGCAGAGAGGCAGGCAGAGAGAGAGAGGAGGAAGCAGGCTCCCTGCTGAGCAGAGAGCCCGATGCGGGGCTTGATCCCAGGACCCTGGGATCATGACCTGAGCCGAAGGCAGAGGCTTTAACCCACTGAGCCACCCAGGCGCCCCCATGTTCCTGATCTTAAGGGAAAGGCTCTCAACATTTCCCCATTGAGAATGATATTTGCTGTGGGTTTTTCATAGATGTATTTTATAAAATTGAGGAATGTTCCCTTTTTCCGTATACACTGAAGAGTTTTAATCAGGAAAGGATGCTGTATTTTGCAAATGCTTTTTCTGCATAAGTTGAGAGGACCATGTGGTTCTTTTCTCTTATTTATGTATTCTCTCACATTGATTGATTCACAAATATTGAGCTACCCTTACATCCCAGGGGTAAATCCTTCCTGGTTGTGGTGGATAAGCATTTTAATGTACAGTTGGATCCTATTAGTTAGGATCTTGCTGATTATTTTGGCATCCATATTCATGAGGGATATTGGTCTGAAATTCTCTGTTTTGATGGGATATTTGCTTGGTTTTGGGATCAACGTAATGCTGGCCTCATAGAAAGAGTCTGGAAGCTTTCCTTCTGTTTCTATTTTTTTTGAAACAGCTTTAGGAGAACAGGTATTATTTCTTCTTTGGATGTTTGGTAGAATTCCTCAGGGAGTCCATCAGGTCATGGACTCTTGTTATTTGGGAGGGTTTTGATCACTGCTTCAATCCCGATACTGGTTATTGGTCTATTCAGGTTGTCAATTTCTTCCTGTTTCAGTCTTGGTAGTTTATAGGTTTCTAGGAATGCATCCATTTCAGGTTGCTTAATTTATTGGCATATAGCCGTTGATGATAATTTCTGATAATTGTTTCTGTTTCCTTCGTGTTAGTTGTGATCTCTCCCCTTTCATTCATAATTTTATTAATTTGACTCCTTTTCTCTTTTCTTTTAGATTAAGTATGGCCAGTGGTTTTATTGATCTCATTAATTCTTTCAAAGAACCAGCTTCTAGTTTCATTGATGTGTTTTACTGTATTTCTGGCTTCTAACTCATTGGTCTCTGCTCTAATCTTAATTATTTCCCTTCTTGTGTATAGGTAGGCTTAATTTGTTGTTAATTTTCTTGTTCTTTAAGGTGTAAAGAGATTTCATGTATTCAGGATTTTCTTGGTTTTTTTGAGTGAGTCTTGGATGGCTATATATTTCCCCCTTAGGACCGACCGCCTTTGCCATATTCCATAGGTTTTGGACCACTGTGTTTTTGTTCTCATTGGTTTCCATGAATTGTTTAAATTCTTCTTTGATTTCCTGATTGACCCAAACATTTCAAGCAGGATGGTCTTTAGCTTCCAAGTGTTTGAATTTTTTCCAAACTTTTTTTTGTGATTGAGTTCCAGTCTCAAAGCACTGTGGTCTGAGAATATGCAAGGAATAATTTCAGCCTCTCAGTCTTTTGGTATGGGTTGAGACCTGATTTGTGACTCAGAATGTGGTCTGTTCTGGAGAAAGTTGCCTGTGTGCTCAAGAAGAATGAGTATTCTGCTGTTTTAGGGTGGAAGGTTCTATATATCTCTATGAGGGCCATCTGGCCTGGTGTGTCATTTAAAGCACTTCTTTGTTGATTTTCTGCTTAGATGATCTGTCTATTGCTGAGAATGGACTGTTGAGTGCTCCTACAATTAACATATTATTATCAATTTTTCTCTATTTTGGTTAACAGTTGGGTACTCCCATGTTGGGGGCATAGATATTTACAATTGTTAGATCTTTTTGCTGGATAGACCATTTAAGAATGATATAGTGTCTTTCTGTATCTCTAACCACAGTCTTTAGCTTAAAATCTAATTTGTCTGATTTGAGAGTTGCCACCCCAGCTTTATTTTGAAGCCCGCTGGCATGAAAGATGCTTCTGTATCCCTTCACTTTCAGTCTGGATGTATCTTTAAGTTCAAAATGAGTCTCCTGTAGACAGCATATGGATGGGTCCTGTCTTTTTATCCAGTCTGCGACTCTGTACCATTTTATGGGAGCATTTAGGTCATTCACGTTGAGAGTGATTATTGAAAGATACGATTTTATTGTCATTGTTAAGCCAGTGAAGTCCTTGTTTCTATAGATTGTCTCTGTAAATTTCTATATCATTCTTGGGGTCTTACTCCTTTCATATGAGCCCCCCTTAACTTAATAGTCATAGAAAATCCCCCCCCTTAATATTTCTAACAGCAGTAGCTTCGTGGTCGCATATTCTTTCAGTTTCTGCCAGTCTTGGAAGCTCTTTATCTCTCCATCCATTCTAAATGACATTCTAAATGACAGCTTTGCTGGATAAAGTATTCTTGGCTGCATGTTCTTCTCATTTAGTACCCTGATTATGTCTTGCCAGCCCTTTCTGGGTTGCCAGGTCTCCATGGACAGGTCTGACGTTATTCTGATGTTCCTCCCTCTGTACGTAAGGAATGTAAGGAATCTCTCCCCTAACTGCCCTTAAGATGGTTTCCTTGACACTAGAATGTTTCATGGCTTTATTTATTTCTCTAATTCTGTTTTCATGGATTTTAAGCTGTTTGTTCCAGGCCTCCTCCTGTTCCTTCTTTTCTATCAGCTTGTCTTCCAGATCACTAATTTGTTCTTCTGCCTGGTTTACCCTGACTGAGAGTATCTAGATTAGATTGGATCTCACTGATAGCATTTTTTTAAAAGATTTTATTTATTTATTTATTTGTCAGAGAGAGAGACAGAGAGAGAGTGGCAGCAGAGGCAGAGGGAGAAGCAGGCTCCCTGCTGAGCAAGGAGCCGGATGCGGGACTCGATCCCAGGACTCTGGGATCATGACCTGAGCCAAAGGCAACCGCTTAACCAACTGAGCCACCCAGGCGTCCCACGTTGATAGCATTTTTAAGTTCTGCCAGATCAGCTCTCATTTTTGCCCTTAGAGAATCTATGTTGCGATTAGTGGTTTTCTGCATTGCAGTTGTTGTCTGCATAACTGTTACCCTCAAGTCTATTTCCGACATCTTGCTTATATCCATATCCGTTAGTTCTGTGGCAGAGGTCACAGTCTCTGAATTTTTCCTGTGTTGGGGTTTTCTTCTCTTAGTCATTCTTTTGAGAGGTGCTTGAGGGAAATGTACAGAGTCCAGACTATTGACCACAACCAAAGCAAGATGCACCTGTTTTATAGGGACTTTAGGGTTGTTAGCCTCTTGTTCTTCCAGCCTGTCTTCTGAGGGAGGGGCTTGCCACGCTGTTATTCAGGCAACTGTGTTTGGGCAGAGTTGCCCTGCCTCCAGTGGGCAGGGGGGGATGCTCAGTGAAGACTAGGTTTTTGGGGCTTTTGTTTGCTGGGAGCTTTCACTGGCGGCTTTCTGTGTCTCTCCAAGAATCAGAGCAGAAGTGACTGTATCCAGTCTTTGACTCAGACCAGAGAGATGGCAGTCTCTTCTCCAAAGAGCCCTCCAGGTCACACTGACTCTGTTTTTGTCTGTGCTGCTAAAAACCAGAGCGTTCTGGGTTGTATGCCCCACAGCAGTATTACCAGCGCTTACTTCCAGGTTCAGGCACGTCTCTGCCCTTTGTGCTTCTGAAACTGCCAACTGCCCGCAGTTTGCACTTGCCCCCTGCAGCTCCAGGTTTCAGTCTGGGGGCTGCCCCAAAGTCCTCTCCCTGCAGCTTGCTACCAATCTGTGAGTCTCTGCCTGGTCCTCTGCGCAGGAGGCTTTTATGCTCAGGCAGCTCAGGATCCCAGAGGCTCCCTCCCCCTTCTGTTTATCTTCCGATATCTGCCCACAGAATCACGGCTCCTTGCTTCATACCTCAAAACCAACCGCCGGAGATACTCTGTAGAGATCTGGATATATCTTCTTATATTTCAGGCTGATTTCATGGGTGTTCAAATGATCCCTTGACTTTTACAGATTTTGTTTATGGTATCTTTTTTTTTTTTTTTTAAAGATTTTATTTATTTATTTGACAGAGAGAGACCACAAGTAGGCAGAGAGGCAGGCAGAGAGAGAGGAAGGGAAGCAGGCTCCCTGCTGAGCAGAGAGCCCGATGCGGGACTCGATCCCAGGACCCTGAGATCATGACCTGAGCCGAAGGCAGCGGCTTAACCCACTGAGCCACCCAGGCGCCCTGTTTATGGTATCTTTAACCATATGATGAGTAAGATTTTTTATTTTAGTTGTCACATGTGTGACTTTTATATTTTTTGACCTTGTTTTGGTTAAAAAGTCTGTCTTATCCTAATGGTAAATGTAGAATCTTAGCTTTTCATCTTTTTTAAAGAAGTTTTTATTTAACTTCCAGTTTGTTAACATACCATCTCATACTAGTTTCAGCTGTAGAATATAGTGATTTAGCACTTCCATAGAACACGTGGTGCTCATCACAGGTGCCCTCCTTAGTCCCCATCACCTATTTCACCCATCCTCCCACCCACTTCCACTCTAGTAACCATCAGTTTGTTCCCTGTAGTTAAGAGTCTGTTTCTTGGGGTACCTGGGTGGCTCAGTTGGTTAAGTGATGGCCTTTGGCTCAGGTCATGATCTCAGGGTCCTGGGATTGAGCCCCATATTGGGCTCTTTGATCAGTGGGGAGCTTGCTTCTCCCCTGCCTTTCACTCCCCCTGCTTGTGTTTGCTCTTGTGTTTCCACTTTTTGTCTATTATGAATAATGCTGCTGTGAATGGGAGTGTACAAATATCTCTTGTGGTCTCTGCTTTCAGTTCTTTTGGACACATACCCCAAAAAGAAATTATTGGATTGCATGGCAATTGTATATTTAATTTTTTGAGGCATCACTAGGCTGTTCCTTGTAGTGGCTGTGTCATTTTACATTCCTACCAACATTGCAGAAGGGTTCCAATTGCTCCTCATCTTCACCAATACTTGTTATTTTCTGTGCATGTGTGTGTTTTGTGATAATAGCCATCCTAATGGGTGTGAAGTAGTAATCTCATGTGGCTTTGATTTGTTCATCATTGTCATTAGGAAATTTTAGATTAAAATAATCATTAGATACCACTGCACACTGAAAAGAATGGGCTGATTCTCCTTTGTAACTTGTTTCTTTGAGAGTTTCTGTCTTTTCATTTGTTTCAGGAGAAACAAATGAAAGTCAGTTCATAATTGTTAAAATATTTTTATGATGTATACTTTAAAATTCTTTTTTTTTTTAAAGATTTTATTTATTTAACAGAGATCACAAGTAGGCAGAGAGGAGGGGGCGGGGTGGGGTGGGGGAAGCAGACTCCCCGCTCAGCAGAGAGGCTGATGTGGGGCTTGATCTCAGGACCCTGAGATCATGACCTGAGCCGAAGGCAGAGGCTTAAGCCACTGAGCCACCCAGGCGCCCCTTCTTTAAAATTCTTATTAAATAATTTCAACATTTGATTCATCTTGTCCGTTTGTGTCCATTGATCATAGTTCTTATTTAGGTTGTATTTTTCTGGTTTTTGATATAAGCAGTCATTTTTATTGTATTCTTGACATTTTGGTAATTATTTTTGGAAACTCTTGATTGTATTTAAATTGTTTATTATAGCATATAGTTTCCTCGTCTTGGTTTAATGTGTAGGTTTCTTGCTCACTTTTGTGGATTATATTTCCAGTGACAGCTAAGTGTTAAGAGTCCTAGCAGTGGTATTTTGTTCTGTTTTGTTTCCTCATGCTGCTGAGATTCCTCCTTAGTTCTTGCTGGTGCTGTGTCAGATGAATGGAAGGTGCTTCCTGAGTACCCCATGTCCTCATTCATTCAAATGAGGGTTGGGGTCACAAGCTGTTGGGATTGGATCTTCTTAAATCACTGGGTAGAGGACAGGGGGATGGGGGTTGTAGTGTTCTTTTATGTTCTTCCTGCTTTAGATTAGACTGCTCACTGGTACCCTCATTGTTGTCAGTACTAACCATGTTTCACAGTGTCACCTGGTCTGTGAAGCAGTGGCTGGGGACCTTAGAGGCTTCACTACTTTGCAGCTGTTTGTGGATCATGTGGTCTGCTGTCCTTGATTCTTGAAGTGGGGACAGTGTTGGTCGAGAGACAAGGTTACTCTAGGACTTTGCTCCTCTGCTACTACTATCACATAGAACTTATGGAGTGGGTCCTGGCATGGCCTAAGGCTTTGCTCCTCTTATAGCGCCACTGCAGAATGGAGTATTTAGTGGCTCAGCTTGTGGAATGGGAGTTGGGGTTCCCCATTAGGCCTCTGTTGTGTTTCCCTTCTCCAGGTCTTTTGGATGGAGAATGCAGGGTTTTTTATTCCCCTGTTTGTGGTTCAGGGTTGCACGCCTCTCTAGAACCCAGTCTGGGGATTCGTGGGAGATAAAGGGAAAATACTGTCTCTTGTTGCTCAAGACTTGAGGTTCCTAGCAAATATGCCTCTTTCCTTCTAGCTTTTAGAGTTCTCTTATTGTTATTCGATGGATATGTACTATTAGCTTACTTGTATTTGGAGGGAAAAACAGAAAACTGAGTATACTCTCTTGTTCTATAACCTTCCAAAAGCTCCCTTTTGATTGTATTTAAAATTTTTAATCTTTGCTTTTTTAAAAAAAAATTTTATTATTTGAGAGAGGTTGAGTGCATGGGGGTTGGGGGTTGGGGGAAAGGGACAGAGGGAGAGAGAAACCCATGCTGACTCTGTGCTATGTGGGGCTCAATCTCACCGCCCTGAAATCATGACCTGAGCTGCAATCAAGAGTTGGATGCTTAACTGACACTGAGCCACCCAGGTCCTCCTAATCTTTGCTTTTTCAGAGTATGAATCAATATAAATATTCCCCAACAGTTCTACTTTTTCTTTGATATTTGAAGGTATAAGCCTAAGAGAATATGTATATTCTTTATATATATATATATATATAAATGTACATGTGTATATGTGTATGTATGTAAACTTTTATGTGTAAAGAATATTTTTATATGTATATCTTTACGTATATGCACATATACAAATCTTTTATATATCTCTATACATATCTGTTATGTCTCTGTATATGTATGTATGTGTATAAATATGTGGTCATCTGGCTGCCTTAGATCTAAAGATCTAATCTTTAGATTTTAAAGATTGAATCTCATGATTTCTCTAAAATTACTTCTTTATTTTAACTGTATATAGATTTATTCAGATCTTGGATAAATTGACTATCCGTAGAATTGTGAGTTTTCTGTTTGAAATTTTTTTTATTTCAAAACTTCAGAGCATGGAAAAAATACATCTTTATATTCATTAATTTCATGAATTAGAACTTTTAAAGGCCTTATGTAATTTTATTTATTTATTTATTTTTAAGATTTTTATTTATTTATTTGACAGAGAGATAGAGAGAGAGTACAATTAAGCAGAGCGGCAGACATAGAGAAAAGCAGGCTCTCTGCTAAGCAGGGTGCCCGATTTGGGGCTTAATCCCAGGATCCTGGAATCATGACCTGAGCCTAAGGTAGCCGCTTAACCAGCTGAACCACCCAGGTGCCCCTTATTTATTTTTTTTAAATATTTTATTTATTTGACGGAGAGAGATACAGTGAGAGAGGGAACATAAGCAGGGGGAGTGGGAGAGGGAGAAGCAGGCCTCCCGCTGAGCAGGGAGCCCAGTGGTGGGGCCCGATCTCAGGACCCTGGAATCACCACCTGAGCTAAAGGCAGCTGCTCAACAACTGAGCCACCCAGGTGCCCCGCCCTTATGTATTTTAGTCATAGATATTTGATTATAAACTAAATGAACTGTGAGTCTTCTGAAAACTATTTCTAGTTATTGCTGCTGAATTTTAAAAAGCACATTTGATTCTAATACTATTATTTAAAAAATTTCTAATGTCTTCATATAATTTTCTTCCAGGTCAGGACCGTGAAGTTCATCAGCAAATTTTGGCAGCTGGTATTGGTTCTAAAAATACACCTGACTCGAGAAAAATGTCGAGTAAAAAACTAAAAGATCATCGCAGTGAGGCTGATAAGGAATTACACTTACCAGTTGGTTCACCTTTTGTTCTTTTGGATGCAAAAGCTTCTGTATCACAAAATGTGATTCCATCCATTGCCCAAAAGAAAGAGGTCTACGCTTCTGAAAATTCAGTAAATACATTGTCTTCAAGTATGGAGATTTCTCTTAAAACCAGGAAAAGGTGAATTTTTATTTACTGAAATAATGTCAATCTGCTTAAAAATTTTAAAGTTATTTATTAATTAATTTTTAATTTATTTTTAATGTATTTTATAGTAAGTATTGAGGAATATTAACATGAGAAGAGCATAACAGAAGAGCATTACATTTTATTTTCAGTTTATATAATAAGGAAGGCTTAAAGTATACTTCAGAGAAGTTTGTGGGTAAACATTTCTATAGTTTATGGAAAAAAGTGTTTTCTTCTGATAATATGTTTTCTGTATCTTCCTAAGAGTGTTTTCTCTATGTCATTTGTAATTACAGTGGTAGGTATATATTGGCTCATTTCTAGGGTAGCAGAGGATAAGTATTTTGAAGATAAGTTGTGGTGAATCATTGTCTGTTTCTTGGGGCTCATTTTGGCCTTTAAGAAGCAAAGTAGATCATTCAAAGTCCTTTGCTACTGGGGACTTTTGCAGTGAGTGTAATTAATGTCTGTCTAGTGTCTTGTGTAATTCTTGGAACCAAGGAGTTAATTACATTCTAAGATTTTGCTATTCAAAATGTGGTATGCGGCTCAGGATCAAGAGCAATGCATTATCTGGCAGCTTGTTAGAAATATAGAATCTCAAACCCTATTCTAGACCTACTAACTCAGAATCTACATTTTAATAAGATTATTCAGATGATTGAAAATCTTACTAAATGTTTGAGAACGAGTCCTTTAAGCTACAGATTTTCTTGGTCTTTTCTCTTTTTTTTCCCACTGACAAATAAGAAATGTAATTTTCCTGAGCAATTGCCTTGTGTATTTTAAGAGATTACAAATCAGAATTTTTAGACATTAAATAAAGGGCTAGTGAAAAATTTTGAAAGTGGTCTGTATTGTTACTGAAGGGAGTTCAGGAGAACTCCAAACTCAGCAAACTGTGAGAGTATTTATTCAGCTTGCCTTCCTTTCAACTTTTTAGGTTAAACTTTGAAGATAAAAATGCTTTGAAGGAAGTAGAAATAGCAAATAAAATACCAGAAATAGAGGATAAAGTATCAGAAGAACCACAAGAGAGGAAATCGTCAAGAGCATCTCAGAAAAGAGTACCAGATTTAGAAGATGAAATTCAGCCACAAACTAAAAAGAGTTTTTCAACATTGTTTTTAGAAACTGTAAAAAAAAAAGTGAATCCAGGTAAGTTATTAAGAAACTGTCCTTTGAGGCATTTTTTCTTTATATTCTGTAAACAATATCAAGGATTCTTAATGCTGCTTAACTAAAAGTTAATCTTAATTGGTGCAAATTTTAACTGAAATTATGCCTAACCCTAAGGAGAGTGTAGTTTCTTACCAGCAGATCACCCCCAAAGTCATCATTAGGTACTTACTAAATTAAATGTGAAAGACAGTAAGTTTATTCATAATTCATTGGCTCCTTAGCACTTTCTAGTCTGTATATCAAAGAATGAAGGCAGTACTTAGAGATAGAATTATGTCGTAGTGTATTTCACTGTTAAGAGCTTTAAATCTTCCCTTTTCTTCTTCTTGTGTTAATAAAAGTGTGATCCCAGAAGAAATTTTAATCTGTTCTTGCCTACTAAAAAACCTTCAGAGGTTCTTCAGTGTCCACACTGTGATTCTTAACTATGGCTGCACATTGCAGTTAACTAGAATTAATGGCAGCTAGGGATGGGAACCACTGACCTAGGGAAACTTCAGATTTTTTTTGCTGGTATTTATGGCCTTCATTCTCCCTAGTTAACTCTTTCTGCCAACTTGCTCATACACATTTCCATTTGTCCCTGTTTTCCATACCGTTTTCCCTTGTCAAATGCCAATCTCCTTTTTCTTTTCTGGTGACATCTGCTTCCTGGTTCGTGGATGGCTCTCTTCTTGCCATAACCTCACGTGGCAGAAGGTGGTAAGGGGGCTTTCTGCAGCTTCTTTTATGAGGGTATTAATTCTATTCATGAGTGTTCCACACTCATGACTTAATCACCTCGTAAAGGCCCCACCTCCAAATACTATCCCATTGGGGATTTGGTTTCACCTTATGAATTTTGGAAGTATACATTTAGTCTGAAGCAAGTGTCAACATTGTTTCCTAAGGATATCATCAGTTAGAATAATCTTGATGTTATGGAAGTCCCTTGAAGTAAAATAGAGGAGCAGAGTTAGAGAATTCTTTTATTTATTTATTTATTATTTATTTGAGAGAGAGAGAGAGAGAGAGAGAGCGCATGCGCTCATGCAAGCACAAACGGGGAGTGGCAGGGAAAGGGAGTAGGGGGCTTTCCGATGTGGGGCTCCCAGGACCCTGGGATCATGACCTGAGCTGAAGGCAGATGCTTAACTAACTGAGCCACCTGGGCACCCTTAGAGAATTCTTATTGGCTGGTTTAGGAATGCTTAATTTTTAAATTCTTAGCATTTTTTTATGTATAAAAACTAACAGATACTGTTAGTTATATACAGTAAAGCAAATTAAATCTATTTTTTTTTTTTAAGATTTTATTTACTTATATGACAGAGATCACAAGTAGGCAGAGAGGCAGGCAGAGAGAGAGGAGGAAGCAGGCTCCCTGCTGAGCAAAGAGCCTGATGCGGGGCTTGATCCCAGAACCCTGAGATCATGACCTGAGCCGAAGGCAGAAGCTCAACCCACTGAGCCACCAGGTGCCCCAAATTAAATCTATTTTTAACAGATTGGCTATTTCTTTAAATGTTGAAAAGTAACATTTCTGTTTAAACATTCATTCATTATGGTTTTCTGTTTGTATTGACTTTGTTTTTCATTAGACTTTCTAGTTTTCTAATTACATAAACTTGCAAAACTCTACCTATTAGAAGATAGTATATTTCTTAGCATATATATACACACATACAATTTTTTTTTTAAGATTTTATTTATTTATTTGACAGAGATCACAAGTAGGCAGAGAGGCAGGCAGAGAGAGAGAGAGGAGGAAGCAGGTGTCCTGCTGAGCAGAGAGCCCTATGTGGGGCTCCATCCCAGGACCCTGGGATCACCACCTGAGCCGGAGGCAGAGGCTTTAACCCACTGAGCCACCCAGGCACCCCCACACATACATACAATTTAACTAAAAGTTAATCTTAATTGGTGCAAATTTTAATTGAAATTATGCCTAACTGTAAGGAGAGTATAGTTTCTTACCAGCAACACACACATGTGTGTGTATGTGTATGTATGTATACTGTTTTACATTATAAGAATTATCAGGGGCTTGAGAATAGTTAAGTAGGGAAGGCGTTTTCAATTCATAATTTTTTGGTATATTTTATTAGTGAAAACATAGAAAAAGCAGACACAATGATGGTTAAGCATCCATACTCAGGTGGGAAAGGTAGAAACAGGAGTGCATATGCTAGCTTCAGAGTTTGGTTGTTTACCCTAAGGTTTTATTTATGTATATATATCTCACTTCAATATGTGGTTTGCTTGAGGCTGTTATAAAAAGGAAGGAAATAGAAAGAGTCCATCAGATTACTATCCTTTAAATAATTCTTCCTTCTCTAGAAAGCTTTCCCAACTAATTGGAAGAGATGCTGTTTAATCCCAATTTGCCTGCCTTTCTAGATATGTTCCATTTATTTCTGTACCATGATTGCAATATTAAAACTTATTTGAAAAGTATGTGAATTATTCAAACTTGGAATAATTTTTACATAATATAATTTAGTGCATAATTTAGTAGTGTTTTCTTAGAATATTAGACTTGAAGATGTCTTGAAAATAATCTTGTCTTGAATGTGAAGACATCTGGCCCCCAAGAGACAGCTATGCATCCATTCATACATAAAATTAGTATAACATTATATATAATAATGGCATGCATTTTTGAACTGTCTGTCAATGTGTCTGGGCTTTGTTTAACACATTTCTGAGTTGTTTTTTTTCTTCTTGTAAAGATTTTTTATTTATTTATTTGACATCCAAAGATCACAAGTAGGCAGAGAGAGGGGGAAGCAGGCTCCCTGCCAAGCAGAGAGCCAATGCGGGGCTCCATCCCAGGACCCTGGGGTCATGACCCAAGCCAAAGGCAGAGGCTTAACCCACTGAGCCACCCAGCCACCCATTCACATTTCTGAGTTTTAACTGTTCAGTATATAAAATGGGTTGCGGGGAGCATTAAATTAGTTGATGTCTAGGCTTCCAACTCTAAATTTAAATTGAGATTCAATTCAGATTTCATTAGTGTTATAAATGAGTGTAATCAGGTATTATAGAAGTGTAAAAGAGGATTTTCAAGGGTAAGGGAAAATTGAGTTGTGTTTTGTTCTTTAAAATATACATAGGGGAGAGTGGGAGTTGAGGGAAATTGGAAGGGGAGATGAACCATGAGAGACTATGGACTCTGAAAAACAATCTGAGGGTTTTGAAGGGGCGGGGGGTGGGAGGTTGGGGGAACCAGGTGGTGGGTATTATGGGGGGCACGTATTGCATGGAGCGCTGGGTGTGGTGCATAAACAATGGATTCTGTTATGCTGAAAAGAAATAAAGAATATATATATATACACATAGGGGCGCCCGGGTGGCTCAATCATAAGTGGCTGCTTTCAGCTCAGGTCGTGATCCTAGCATCCTGGGATCAAGTCCTGCATCGGGCTCCCTGCTTGGCAGGAAGCCTGCTTCTCCCTCTCCAGCTCTCTCATGCTTGTGTTCCCTCTTTTGCTATCTCTCTCTGTTGAATAAATAAATAAAATCTTAAAAATAAAAAAATAAAAGATACATAGATTTTATTTCCTGTATAGATTATGGTCTTCACAAAGCAAAGGTAAAAACTTAATTTTTTGAGCTATTATTTATTATAACATCCTGTTTTAGTCCTATTGTTAGGCATATAGCAACTGCTCCCCTTCACTCATCTCCTTCAAATGATGTGAATTTGTTAGAGGATGAATTTATAATTGATGAATCAGAAAGAAGTTTTGCCAGTCGATCTTGGATTACTATACCCAGAAAGGCTGGGCCTCTGAAACAATGCACAGTAAACCCTGCAGAGAACTCTGCACTCCTTCAAAGTAAGAAGTCAAGAGAAAAACATCACAGTGTATCACCTGCAAATTTGACAAGTGACAGACATTCTGACAGAGCTTACCCAGTAGAGGAATCTCAGCCTTCTGAACAAAAAAGACTGGGTAAGGGGTCTGCTTTGGCAAATGAACTGGAAAATCATTGTGGATCTACAAAATATGAAATGTATAATGAGAATGCAGAAAAATCATCTGGAAAGAAAAAGACTATAAAACAAAAACAGAGAAGAAAATTTAAGGACAATGTACCTGAAGAACAGGTTGATGTGGTTCAGTCTAAAGAAAAAAATACAAATATGTCACATATCACCCAAGGTAAGTTACAGAGATATTCAGACAGAAATATGGAAGAGTGTGAAGAGATGATAAATACTGATATTTCCCAAAAAACAGATGCTGCCTGTAAGTTTTTTGCATTAAGTATACCTGTGAATATTATCCTACCACTTCATGTTCTTGTAATATTTCTATTTAGCTTTGGGAAGTAGGCAAAGTAAACCTAAATCTATAAGCTCTTTTCTAGTATCTCTGTTTTACATGTAATTCAATTCTGAGTCACTTGAGTTTTGTGTAGCTTCTAAGATGGCAGCATATATAAAGGAAAAAGTGAAGGGAAAGGCTTATAAAGCAGATGGTTACCAGAATATGAATAAGACAACATCATATATTCTTTGAGTTTTATTAAAATATAAACTGGGGGAAGAAAACCCTAAGATAGTATGGAGCTATTTCTTATAGGATAAAACTTCATACTCTTCTATCATTTACTTATTTATCTAACATTCAGTAAATTGCCATACACTGTATTGGACACTGAAATTACAAAGGTAACTAAAACAGTTATCACCATTAAAAAAAATCAATGTAGTAGTGTCTGTAGACTAGGAGATATACACATATATTCATGGGATGATAATAGAATTATAGAGAACAGTTATCCAAGTAGTATCTCAATAGATCTTTTTATCTTGGACCACTGTAGTATTTATCATCCAAACTGGGACACTTGAGAATGAGAGGGGGTGTCAGGTTAGGAAGCATAAATTGGGATTGTCTCAGACAAGCTTGGAGTATGGCTGCCCTTTTTATGTAATCATTTTGTAGTGATTGAGGTTTGTAATGATGACACTGTCATGAAGAAAAGATTCATTTATGTTTTTTATACCACTTTTTTGAAAGTAATAGAAGAGGTAGTTATTCTTATAGAATTTCTTTAGAATAGTTAATGGAGTAGAAAACACTTAACAAATGTATTATACACTTTATGTGTACAAAATACAATTTAATCCTTCTTGACAGCCCAGTAAGTGAGGCGATAATACTCAGGGTTAAAAAATATTGGCTCAGGATCTGTCCCCTCATTATATTTCTTCAGCACTATCAAGAAGTTTTGAAATAAGTGAAAATGTTTCGATGCTGATTTGAAAAAACTATTAGCTAACCAGAAAACTCTCTTCACTGAAATTGTATTTGTACCTGGAGGTCCTAGATGACTATACTATACTATAATATTGCTGATACAGAAGGGAGAAAGAGTATATATTAAAGCACAGTATTTAAGCTAGTTTTTATGAAAGGAAATTCTACTTTAAGTATTACTTGTTCAATTATTTTAGCTTTCTTTTTGTATAATCTAAACATAGACTTTATATCACCTGAAATAATAGTTGTCAGATTTCAGTTGTCTGTTGTACCTTTGTGTATCCACCTTTTCTATTTGGCAGACCTCTCTTATAGATGTCTGACATATCCCATATTACTATTTTTTTAAAAAGATTTTTATTTATTTGAAAGAGAGTACAAGTGGGGTGGGGGACAGAGGGAAAGGGATATGCAGATCCCTCACTGAGCAGGGAGCCTGGCAGAGCTGAGCTTGATCCCAAGACTCTGGGATCATAACATGAGCAGAAAGCAGATACTTAAACAACTAAGCCACCCAGGTGCACCCCCCCATATTATTTTTATTGAATTTCTTTCTCTCTCCTTTCCTTCTCTCCCTCTTTCTCTCAACTTCCTTCACTTTCTCATTAGTGGCTGGCTATTTTAAGAAATATAAAGAATCTGACTAAACTGAAGTTATAGGGAAGTTATTTTTTTTTAATTAGTCCTTTACGTAGAATATTAATTCATAAGATTTGAAGGTACAAAATTTTGATTTGTCTTCTTAGGAAAAAACATTATATCAAGAAAGTATAGGGGCGCCTGGGTGGCTCAGTGGGTTAAAGCCTCTGCCTTCGGCTCAGGTCATGATCCCAGGGTCCTGGGATCAAGCATCCGGCTCTCTGCTCAGTGGGGAGCCTGCTTCCTCCTCTCTCTGTGCCTGCTTCTCTGCCTAACTGTGATCTCTGTCAAATAATAAATAAAATCTTAAAAAAAAAAAGTATACTTGAAGGATACTGTTTAATTATAAATGTTAAACATTTATTAAGTACCTGCCAGATTCTTCACATTGATAGTCAGATAAATTCTTTATCTAGATTGGTTAGTGAATGTAATGTCTGATTAATTACCAATTGTATTAATTTTTCCATCACTGTCATAACAGATTACCACATACTTAGTGACTTAAAACAACACACATTTATTATCTTACAGTTCTGTGGGTCACAAGTCTGAAATAGATCTTGCTGAGCTAAAATCAATATATTGACAAGGTTGCTTTTCTTTCCGGTGATTCTAGGAGAGTATATGTTTCCTTGTCTTTTCCAGCCTCTTGAAGTTGTTTATATCCTTGAATCATGGTTTCCTTCTTTCATCTTCAAAGCCAGCAATACCAGGTTTCTTATATTTCCAAATTCTTTTGCCTCTTCTTCCTTTGTCCTGTCATTCTGACCACCACTTTTAAGAACACATATAATTAGATTGGACCAGCCTAAATAACCCAGGGTAATCTCCCAATTTTAAGGTTTATTTAGTCACATATGCAAAGTCTCTTGCCATATAAGATAACATTTTCACAGATTTTGTGGATTAGGGTGAGTACATTTTTGGAAGGATATTATTCCACTAACCATCTCAGTTCAAAGACTAATAATATGAAAATAACTTAATTCCAAGGATATTCTTACTATGAAGATATTTTTTCTTTAAATTAAAAGGCACTTGACTAATTCGTAATGCCAAAGCTAATGACTTACGTTGAAGCAGTAGACTCTTCCACTTCTCCTAACTCTTAGGCTTCTCAAACTAGATGATTTAGAAACTAATAAATTCTTCCAGACTTGCTCCTTCTTTAGTTTTCCTATCTTTATAAATGGGGCCATAATAAATTTAGTAGCTCAGGAAAGAAACCTGGATCATCTTTGACTCCTCTTTCCTTCAGCAACCTGCATAAAGTTTGACTTCGATATCTTTTACTTCTCTCCTTTCCTCTTGCTGTTCTCCTTAGCCAACTTAGAGTCATTTGTTTCTTAGATTATTTTAGCAGTTCATGCATATGCCCTCTGTCTTCTCTCTACTCTCCAGGTTCATCTCCTGGGTTACTTTATAGTGAATTTCTTCCAGTTCATGAGCAGACTACTATCTCAACTGTGGGCCTTTTTTTTTTTTTTTTTTTTAAGATTTTATTTATTTATTTGACAGACGGAGATCACAGAGAAGCAGGCAGAGAGAGAGGAGGAAGCAGGCTCCCTGCTGAGCAGAGAGCCCGATGCCAATGCCGGGCTCGATCCCAGAATCCTGGGATCATGACCTGAGCTGAAGGCAGAGGCTTCAACCCTCTGAGCCACCCAGGCGCCCCTACTGTGGGTCTTTTAAAGTGCTGTAACTTTTGTTTAGAAAATTTTTCCTAAATGTACTCTGTCCCCTACCAAACTTTGTACTCAGTTTAAATATCATTTTACTTGATTATTACTCCCTATCCCAGCATGTTCCTATATATGCTCCAATAGCATCCTTTTTGTTTTATCAAACATATAATTACTTGCTAAATTTCCATCTCTCCTTCTGGCAGTTAGACTGAAAGTTCCATGAGAACAGGAACTATATCTGTTCTATTCCTAAAGTATCTCTTAGATCTTAGCCTTAGCAGTTATCTCTTTGGGTCATTGGAATACATTATTATTAATGACAGACGTATTACTGTGTTTTGGGTGAATAATTTTGCTGTTTATTAAAAGATGTCCCACCTTCAAAATGACACTCCTTTACATATAAATATGCAAATTTCCCACAGTAATAGAAATGTATTGCTTTTTTTTTTTAATAAAGATTTTATTTATTTATTTGGCAGAGAGGCAGGCAGAGAAGGGAAGCAGACTCTCTGCTGAGCAGAGAGCCCGATGTGGGGCTTGATCCCAGGACCCTGGGATCACCACCTGAGCCGAAGGCAGAGGCTTTAACCCACTGAGCCACCCAGGCGCCCTAGAAATGTATCACTTCTAAGTCACCTCTTTTTCTGGCCATTGCCCTACTTAGGAAAATATGTCCGCTCAGTTCTAAGTCAGCTCTCTTCACATTACCATCTGTTCATACCTTCTGCATGTGTTCTTGTTTATTAGTTTTCTAAGTTGTTTGTCATTCAGTTTCTGATCTTCCCTGATCTGGAATTAGTTTCTAGAATAATTAATTGGTTTGTTTTTGAATTTGTATGATTTCTATGTCACTGTCTGAATAAGTCTTTCATGATAGCATTTTCTTCCTCAGATTCTTTTTCCCTAAATCATTGTTCACACTGATTTTTTTTTTTTTTTTAAGTTTATTTATGAACATGAGCAACTTATGTCATCATGAGCACCTCTCACTTGTTAGAACAGTTTCTGAGGGGGCACTTGGGTGGCTCAGTCAGTTAAGCGCCTGCCTTCGGCTCAAGTCATGGACCTGGGGTCCTGGGGTTGAGTGCCACATTGAGCTCCTTGCTCACTGGGGAGCCTGCTTTTCCCTCTCTCTCTGCTGATCCCCCTGTTCTCTCTCTCAAATAAATAAATAAATAAATCTTTATTTTAAAAAAAAAGTTCCTAAGGATACTTTCGATAAGAGGAAAGAAAAAGGGGGAAATAGAGGAAAAGGAGTTGGAGAAGAGACACCAGGGTGGACAAATAGGAGGCCTGAAAATGCTGCTCACTGGTGAGGAATCTTGCAGTTTTACAGGTGATTGCTTAAACCCACTCATCAGTGGCAACCATGTTGAAAGTTCTCTGTCTTTGCTTTAGTGTTTTGTAAACTGACCCTTTATTATTTTCTATATCCATTCCCTCAGTTATATTCTTCACTGTCAAGATTTTGTTATCTGTTGTGGCTCTTCTAATATCTCCCATTCTTATCACTTCTAGCATATTGGTTGATTCTCGTATTAAGCACAGTATTGGTAAAGTATATTCTTTCCTTTTTCATCAACTTTTTTTGTGCCTGGTTCAGATCATTAAGGCTAATATTTTTCTTTTACTCCTTTTATAAGCATAAATCATTCTCTTTGTCTCAAATTCAGAGTTGCCAAGTCCTGTAGCTTATTGTCAAACTGGATTCAGAGAGTTATTCTGCTGTAAGGGATCTTGACATAATTTGGCTTGTTTTCTATCTACTTCTCAATCACATTTAACTGGGAGAATGGCTAAAACAGAACAGTGCTTTTCAAACTTGCATATGCATTTGAATTCCCTGAGGATTTTCTTAACATTTTGATTCATAAACTGGGTTAGTAGATCTCAGATGGGACCCAAGATTCTTTCTTTCATTCCCTTTTTTTTGGGAAGATTATTTGAAAGAGAGAAATAGAGGAAGCAGAGAGATGGGGAGGGACACGCAGACTCCCCACTGAGCATGGGCCTGACGCTGGGTTTGAGCTCATGATCCTGAGATCATGACCTAAGCCGGAATTGAGAGTTGGGATGTTTAACCAACTGAACCACCTAGGCACCTCAAGATTCTGTATTTCTAAATAGTCTCTCCTAGGTGATGCTGATATAGATGATCTGTGAAGTGTATTTGGCGTATCAAAACTCGGATCCTGTCTAAAATAGCTCATGCTGGAAGTACTTCTGCCAATTTCAATGCCTGCTGTAACATTGGCTTCACCCTGAATTCTTATTTCAAGCATATGTGCCAAACACAATGTTATATGCTACATATAGTAAAGATGACAAGATGTAGTTTTCATTATAGCCCAATTAAACACTGTCTTATTTCTGATGCTGTACTATTCTGATTCTATTTTTCTTTGTTTGATTTCCTTCTGTGTCTTTACTAATTTTCCTCATTTAATCTATAAATTTTGATGATTCTTTCCATATTCCCCAAGTTTAATAATTTGCTCTTTGCTCTTCCTTTATAGTCATACCTTGAGAAAATTAATCTTTTGCTTTAGATATCATCTCCATCTGAATTATTTCCCCAAATTTACCTTCTTAGTGGAAGACTGGGCTTGTATTTCCTGTATTTTCAGATTTCAACCTGTATTATGTTCTCCTTTCATCTTTTTAAAAAGTTCTGTATAGTTTCATATTTAATTATGTGATTATATATAATACCTGCTCAATCTTACATACTGTTATGTAGTTTATTTAGTCCATGAGTATTTCCTACTTGATATGAGTGTAATTCCTTCTTTGGACCAGAAATCTTTGTCTCAGTTACTTAATAAATGATGGTTTCTTGATTTATTTGATGATCAAGAAAATTTTCCATTCTGTCTACTCACACCTAATATTTTAAACCTATTTCTTTTTTTTTTTTTTTTAAGATTTTATGTATTTGTCAGAGAGAGTGAGCACAGGCAGACAGAGTGGCAGGCAGAGGCAGAGGGAGAAGCAGACTCCCTGCTGAGCAAGGAGCCCGATGTGGGACTCGATCCCAGGACACTGGGATCATGACCTGAGCCGAAGGCAGCCACCCAACCAACTGTGCCACCCAGGCGTCCTTAAACCTATTTATGAGAAAAAGAAATTTTCCATTTTGGTCATTGTGCCCTTCTTAACTGTAATATTTATATTGAAATATTTTGTATTTCTCTGATTTTTCTGGTTGTCAGCCACAAAAACCAAAACTACAATTGATTACCCTTCTGTTAGATTCTTTTCTTACCTATTTGTCGTGGTAGTGAAATGAGGTTACTACTGACACCAAACCTTTTCATCAGCTATGTATTGCTTGCCATATTCATTGTTTATTTTCATTCTCTTTTCTCTTTACAAAAATAATGCTTTTCCTACATATAAGAATATCTCTTTATTGAAACCTCACTTTAAAATCTCCTCCTTCAAAAATTAAATTGACAAAATAATGACTTAATTCAAAACAGAAAAGAAGTAGTTACTTTTTTTTTTTTTTTTAACTTGGGACATTGGTAAGTAGTTTGAAGAAGCCATATATTTTCCTTTTCAGAGTGTACCATTTTTTTGGCTCAGAAGTGTATGGTATCAAGCAGTGTGAAAAGTTTATATTTAACTTACAGAAACAGATCTTATTGAGAAGATTTGGCTTAAAAAAAAAAAAAGATGAAAGAAGCCCACAGAATAAATTTAAGACATAATTGATAGTTTTTTTTTAACCTATTGTGATTTTCTGAAAACTCTTTGGTTCCATAGATTGTAAATTGTTTTTTATGGTTTTCTTTAATTTAGGAAGCAAGAAAAATAGCACCAATGTTCCTTATTCGGAGAATCAGAAAAAAGATAAGGAATATAAAAAGAAACATTTTCCCAGTGGGTCCAAAAAGAATAAACTTGTACCTGACGAAGTGACTTCAACTATTACAAGAAGTCGAAGAATTTCCAGGCGTCCATCTAATTGGTGGGTGGTAAAGTCCGAACAGAGTAAGTATTTTATTTAAATGATGTTCATTGAGAGCTCCAAAAAGTCATTCTGTAAGAGGCTTTATGTTTGATTTATGCTTCCATTTTCCACGGAAAATCTAATGAGGATGAAGTTAAATTGGGTTGTTAATAGAAATATCAGATCAGTTAAGTGTGATTAGGCTCTACTATACACTATAGTCTAGATATAGGGCATATAACTGGAAAAACAAACCCCCTGCTCTCATGGGACTTACATTTGAGTGGAGGAAGACCAGCAATAGAAGTGTATAAGTCATGCAGTGATAGGCATTAAAGAAAAATAAAGCAGATAAGAGATAGAGATGGGAAGTAGATGGCAGAAGTAGGCGTGGATAAGAAGATAGAATAGTGTTTTTATAAAAGGTAGTAGTAAGAGTCCATTTTGATTTTTCAGAGCACATATCTCAGAAAAATGAAGAGGGGAACCAGACAGATAACATGGTGTGTAACATTTCAGACCAAGGGAATGTTATTTGAATATATTTGTAAAGGTGCTAATGGAGCATACTTGACTGTTTGAGGAATTCAGGAAGACCAGTCTGGCTAAAGATGAGTAAGCCAGGAGAGATCAAGTCAGAGAGGGAGGCTGTGATAGAGAGTTTAGATGAAGTATATTGGAAGACTACTGAAATATTTTAAGTAAGATTTTAATCAAGTCAAAGTGACTTGATTGAGTCCTCTTTTAAAAGAATTTTTTTTTTTTTTTTTTTTAATATTGAGACACTTTTAAAAAAGATTTTATTTATTTCTTGAGAGAGAGTGAGAGAGACCTCTAGTGGGGTGAGGGTCAGAGGGAGAAGCAGATTCCCCACTGAGCAGGGAGCTTGACGCAGGGGCTAGATCCTGAGGCTCCGGGATCATAACCTGAGCCAAAGGCAGATGCTCAAGCAATTGATCCACCCAGGCACTCCTAAAAGAATTATTTTTACTGCTAGATAGAGAGGAAACTAGGACATGGACACTAGTTAAGAGATTGTTGGAGGGAAGAGAAGAAAAGTGGTTGGATTTGGTATTAACAGATTGGCATTAGAGAGAACCAGGAGTCTAGGATGACTCAGATTTTTTTTTTTTTTTTTTCCTGAACAAATAGAATAAGGGAGCTCTACTATTTACTGAGATGAGGGAAAAGTATGAAAGAAGCAGATTTGGGAAGGATGTCAAGATCTTGGGTTGTAAGAAATTAATTAGATATCAAAGTAGGTACATTGAGGAAGTTGCCTGGTAAATGAGTTTAAAGTTAGGGGGAAAGATTTGGGAGGCCATATAAATAGGGACTTATCAGTATATGGATGATATTTAAAACTTTAGGACTACCTGAAATCACCTAGTGATAGACTAAACCTAGAGAAGAAAGAAAGCTCAGGTCTGAGAACTGGGAGACTCCAATGCTAGGAGTCAAGATGGGACGGAAGATCCACCAAAAGAAACTAAACAGGAACATTTAGTAAGGTTAAAGAAAATGAAGTGAACTTAGGGTTAGGAAAGCAAAGTAATGAAAGCATTTTAAGGATTGAGTGATGAGCTCGTTTAAAATACTACTGATGGCTTGAGGTAGATGAGAGTTAAGGACTGACAATATAATTTTGGCTACATGGAGGTTGTAGGTCACTTTGATAGAAATGGTTTTTGTGGAATGATCAGTTCAAAAGCCTGATTGAAGTGGTTTCAAGAGTAGGAGGTGCGGAAGGACAGATAGTAAGATAAGGGAGCATAGGGCTGCCTGGGTGGCTCAGTGGGTTAAGCCTCTGCCTTCAGCTCAGGTCATAATCTCAGGGTCCTGGGATCGAGTCCCGCATCGGGCTCTCTGCTAGGCAGGGAGCCTGCTTCCCCCTCTCTCTCTCTCTCTCTCTTTCTCTCTGCTTGCCTCTCTGCCTACTTGTGATCTCTCTCTGTCAAATAAATAAAATCTTTAAAAAAAAAAATAAGGGAGCATAAAGATGGGTCGAGGGTGGGGGGCGTGTGTGTGTGTGTGAGATCTATAAGATGTTATATTGGTTTATCTGCTCATTTAAAATAGCATCATAGAATGTGGAGAAAGGAGAACCCTCTTGTACTATTGGTGGGAATGCAAACTGGTGCAGCCAGTATGGAAAACAGTATGGAGGTTCCTCAAAAAGTTAAAAATTGCTGTGATCCAGCAATTCTACTACTAGGTATTTAGCCAGTATAGAGATACTAATTCAGAGGGATACATGCACCCTGATGTTTATAGCAGCATTATCTACAGTAGCCAAGTTATGGCAACAGCCCAAGTCTCCATCAGTGGATGAATGGATAAAGAATATGTGGTATATGTATACACAACAGAGTATTACTCAGCCATAAAAAAGAATGAAATCTTGTCATCTGCAATGACATGGATGGAACTAGAGTGCATTATGCTAGGTGAAATATGTAAGTTGGAAAGACAAATACCATATGATTTCACTCATACATGGAATTTAAACAAAACAGTGAGCAAAGGGGAAAAAACAGAGGTAGGCAAACCAAGAAACAGACTCTTAATTATAGAGAGCAAACTTACCAGAAGGAAGGTTGGTAGCGAGACATGTTATATATGTGATGGGGATTAAGGAGTGCACCTGTCATGATGAGCACTGGGTGATGTATGGAAGTGTTGAATCACTATATTGTACACTTGAACTAATATATTGTATATTAACTAACTGGACTTTTTTTTAAAGATTCCATTTATTTATTTGAGAGTGAGAGAGAGCACAAGCAGGGGGTAGGGGAAGAGGGAGAAGCAGGCTCCCTGCTGGGCAGGAAGCCCCATCTGGGGCTCTGTCCCAGGACTCTGGGATCATGATCTGTGATGAAGGCAGATGCTTAACTGACAGAGCCACCCAGGTGCCCCTACTAAATAAAAACTTAAAAAAGACTCTTGAATGAAAAAAACAAACAAAACCCCCAACTTCCTAGAAAGTTAGAGCATAAATATAGGATCGCAGTCCTTGAATAGGTAAGGAGGGGGCTGTTTTGCAGTACACAGATGGAAGTAGGTTGGTCGAATTGATGGTGAGAAGATGAATATGTACTCTGAAGTTTTTTGTTTTCTCAGTGAAGTAGTAAACAGGGCCATCAAGTGAAAGTGATGTGAGATCAGTGATAATGGAAGTCTGAAGTTTCTTTACAGCAAGAGGATACAAAGCAAAATCAGAGAAAAAGTACATGGGCAAAGTCTGAAGGAGTCCTCTCTCAAAGGATTCATACCAGAGGCACTTAGTTATTTTGGCAACGAATACTTATGATAGATGTATGAAATGTTATCTACTAGGGAAGCTCATTAGAGATTTAGTACCCAAGATTTTTACTGAGGTAGTTACTTAGGCACCTTCTACCTAGCAAGTACTAAAATTCCAGACTCCCTGAAGGAAAGTATTTGACATAAATCATATTTCTTTCAAAGCAGTTTAGGCATACTAACCCATATTTATCAGTTAGGAAATGATGGGAACCCTCCGAAATTAAAGTTCCCAAATGCTAGCCAAGGACTAACTTTGCAAGCAGGTCTTTCTAAGGATAACATTCTTAGGTCTGCTATGCCAACTTTTTCTGTACAATATGAAACATTCATTGTTTTGGAACATTTTTGATCTTTTAAAGGTGGTTAATCATGAAAAGATGGTAGATAATATTACATTTACATATACGGATACTATTGACTTTGTGGTATTTAGGTCAACAAGTGAGAGTAGAACAAATATGGCACGACATCTGAGGCCTTGTTGTGAATTTTTGAATCATTGGGATCCTTAATTGATAGTAGAAAGAAATATTCTGTTGCAGCCTTCCTTGAATTTTGGACTTAGATCTGAGTTTAAATTATGATTTCTCCACTTTGGGCAAGATATTTTGTTCAGTTTCTTATTCTGTAACATGATTACAAATCCTTCTACCTCATTAAAGGACTCAGGCATGTAGTTACTATATAAAATATTATCTACTACTGTTACTGCTCTGAGGAACTCACCTTTCTGCCCCAGGTGCCTGAAACTGTACTATAGCAGATGAGTGTATATACAGGTAAATAAAAATCTTACAAAGCCTGGATAAGTTTTCTAGAACTCTGAGACTTACCAAAAAACTTCTGTAGCAGTTTTAAAACCGATGTTGAGTTTCTGATCAAGTAGGGAGTCACAAAAATGGAAGAATGCTATAGATCTCAAAGTTAAAACAATCCTTCATCTGCTAGAAAAAGAAAGTCTGAGGATCAAAAAAGCAGCATCACTTGCAACCTAAGGTGACAGACCTTCGTGCTAGAACTGGAAAACAGTAGAACCCAGGTTTCCTGACTGTTGATGCATTGTTTATTTCCCTAATAAGCAACCATGCTGCTTATAGTAGATGTTTGGCCTTAACTGCTTTTTCATGTATATTGAGAAACATTTATAGAGTGCCCACTGTGAGGCAGGAATGGTGTTAGGGCCAGTACTAGAGTGAGACAAGTGAGTAACATAGAATGAGAAATTTGAGGAGGCACTTAGTCTCGGGGTTGTGTGAGTCCAGGTTCAGTCCCTGTATGACTCTCTGAAAGTGAGCACCTTCTCAAATTACCTACCCTAGTTAAATTTTTTTTTTAAAGATTTTATTTATTTATTTATTTATTTGACACAGAGAGACACAGCGAGAGAGGGAACACAAACAAGGGGACTAGGAGAGGGGAAGCAGGGAGCTCGATGCAGGGCTTGATCCTAGGACCCTGGGATCAGGACCTGAGCCAAAGGCAGATGCTTAATGACTGAGCCACTCAGGCGCCCCCATTTTTTTTTTTTTTTTAATGATGAAAACTTTTAAGGTTTTGTCTTTGGTATTCATTTTGCAATATATACATATATAAAATTATTACATTATGTACCCTAAACTTACAAATGTTATATGTCAATTATATCTCAGTAGACTGGAAAAAATTGCTTCACCATGGTCCTGGCCATGGTGTTAGCTTTTGGGAATATGAAGATCGGTAAAAGAGCAATGTTGGTCTCAAAGAATTGTCAGTCTGCTGGAAGAGAAAGATAAGTAAACAGTTAGATGGGTGATAAGTATTTTTAATGCGTTGAGAGAGAGCTACTTAATTTAGGTATGGGAATTAGGGAAAGTTTCCTGAAGGATGAATTAGGAATCAACTGAGTGCCTGGGTGGGGTGAGGAGGAAGGATGGAATGTTTCTAGTAGAATAGCATGTACAGAGATCTGGAGCTGAGAGTTTAACCTTTTAAAAATTGTTTTGTCGGGGCATCTGGGTGGCTCAGTGGTTTAAAGCCTCTGCTTTCGGCTCAGGTCATGATCCCAGGGTTCTGGAATCGAGCCCCGCTTCGGGCTCTCTGCTCAGCAGGGAGCCTGCTTTCCTTCCTCTCTCTCTGCCTGCCTCTCTGCCTACTTGTGATTTCTGTCAAATAAATTTAAAAAAATAAAATAAAATAAAAATTGTTTTGTCAGGGGCGCCTGAGTGGCTCAGTGGGTTGAAGCCTCTGCCTTTGGCTCAGGTCATGATCCCAGGGTCTTGGGATTGAGTCTTGCATGGGCTCTCAGCTCAGCGGGGAGCCAGCTTCCTCCCCCCTCCCCACCTGCCTCTCTGCCTACTTGTGATCTCTGTCTGTCAAATAAATAAATAAAATCTTTTAAAAAAAATTGTTTTGTCAGAGTTATTTGGAGGGCTTGTTAAAACACAGATTACCGGGCTTTACTCAGAGCTTCTGATTTAGCCCGCCGCTGGAAGCAAAGCCAGATAATTTGTATTTGAAACAAATTCTCAAGTGATGCTGATCCTTCTGGTCTAAGGACCAACCTTTTAAGAAGCGGTGCTTTAGAGACAAGCAGGTAGTTCAGGTAGTTCAGTATTGCTGGGTTTTGGTTTATTTGGAGGAGAATGTTGAAAAAAATTTTTTTTAAAGATTTTATTTATTTATTTGACAGATGGAGATCACAAGTAGGCAGCGAGGCAGGCAGACAGAGAGAGGGAGGAGGAAGCAGGCTCCCCACTGAGCAGAGAGCCTGATGCAGGGCTCGATCCCAGAACCCTGGGATCATGACCTGAGCCGAAGGCAGAGGCTTTAACCCACTGAGCCACCCAGGTGCCCCGAGAATGTTGAAAATTTTGATTAATGAAGTAAACACTCTAGGTGTAGAAATAAATTATTGACAATAGTTTCAATCACTAAAAGATTTTAGCAAGGTTGTCATGAGCCAACTTGTGTTTTCCTAAGATGATTCTTGAAGCAGTGTGAAGAATGGATTGAAGAATAGCAAAGCTAGAGAAAGGGAGACTAAGAGGAGCTTTAATAATCCAGTTAAATGATGAGGGTCAGTGATAGGCCGGAGAGCTTGAAAGAAGTGGATTTGAGAGGTATTAAGAATGTAGAAATGACAGGATTAGGGGATTTGGTTGTGGATAGGGACAGGAGTCTTGGATGACTCAGATTTCTGATGTAGGTATTTGGGTAAATTGTTATATTTTTCATTAAGATAGGAACTAAAACCAAAGGGTCAGATTTGGGGAAGAGTGATAGGTGAATATTATGATACCAGCATCTGCATAGTAATTAAAGTTAAGAGTAGCAGGGTTCCTCAAAGTAGGTATCCAGAGTGAGAAGCTGAAGCTGGAAGCTTGGGAAATAATAGGATCTTACGGATGGCGAAGGAGTAGTGGGGAGAGACACAAAGGGTGGTTTTGGAAGCTTGTGATAAATTTAAAGGGGTTGAAAAGCTGCATAGTTTATGAATTTAATTTGAAAACAAACATAGCCTTTGAAATTGGCGTGTGTAAATTACATGTAAATAAATAATGTTGTCAGTGAGCCGGATAATCTGGGTAAACATTATGCTAACTTTAGGTTATCATTGAATCCTTCAGGTCTTATTTATAGCAATTCTCCAAGAAGAAATGAATTGTCAGTGTGTCACAACAGTAGACAAAAACCTACTGAAAAGTCGAATCAATCAACTAAGAACATTGAGGAAAAAACTATTCCATTTAAAGGGCAGAAGAGAACTACTTCGGGCAGCTCAAGAGCACAGGAGTTTTTAAACGCTAAAGATTCTGGAAGAATTATTGACCGTGATGAAATTTCCAGTTGTTCCCAGAATGAGTCATTGGAAAATGATAAGGAAGACCTGGCTAAGAAGAAAAATCTTCTTAGGTATACAATATAGTTAGGTTTACAATAGAGTTATTTTTGGTGTTCAGCATTTAATAGTTGGTCAGTGTCATTTAATCATTTATGCAGAAACAGTATTAGCATAAAGGGCTCTGCAGTCTGCAAAGGTGGTTGTAAACCCACACGCAACTGTTAGTTGGAGGATGCCCCAGGGCAAGGTAGTAATCTGAATTTGTTTCCTCATATTAAAATGGGAATAATATATAGAATGTGGGTTGTGAGTGACATATATATATATATGTATTTTTTTAATTAACATATAATATATTATTTGCCTGAGGGGTACAGGTCTCTGAATCGTCAGGCTTACACATTTCACAGCAGTGAGTGATGTATTTAATAAGATAAATATTATTATCATCACTTAAGAGTTGCTTTTTTAAAAAAAGTGGTAAAAACATAAAATTTACCATTTTAGTCATTTTATTTATTATTATTTTTTAAAGATTTTATTTATTTGTATGACAGAGATCACAAGTAGGCAGAGAGAGAGAGAGAGAGAGAGAGAAGGAAGCAGGCTCCTCGCTGAGCAGAGAGCCCGATGCGGGGCTCTATCCCAGGATCCCGGAATCATGACCCGAGCCGAAGGCAGAGGTTTTAATCCACTGAGCCACCCAGGCGCCCCTCCTTTTATTTTACTTTAAAGATTTTATTTATTTATTTGACAGAGAGAAAGAGATCACAAGTAGGCAGAGAGAGAGGGGGAAGCCGGCTTCGCATTGAGCAGAGAGCCCGATGTGGGGCTCTATCCCAGGACCCTGAGATCATGACCTGAGCTGAAGGCAGAGGCTTAACCCACTGAGCCACCCAGGCACCCCATTTTAGTCATTTAAAAAAATATATTTTAGGTTTTAATTTCAGTATAATTAGCCATCTTTGTCATTTTTTAAAAAAAGATTTTATTTATTTGAGAGAGAAGAGACAGCGCATGAGCTGGGGAGAGGAGCAGAGGGAGAGAGAGAAGCAAGAGCAGGCTCCCTGTTGAGCAGGAAGCCCAAGGAAGACCTCAGTCACTGGACCCTGGGATCATGACCTGAGCCAAAAGCAGAAGCTTAACCAACTGAGCCAGTCAGGCACCTCTTAGTCATTTTTAATGTATAGTTTAATTCGCTTCCTTTTAAGTGAGGTTAATGTGATTTCAATAATTAGGAGTACATCTTAATACTTCTCTTATCCCAGGGCGCCTGGGTGCCTCGGTGGGTTAAAGCCTCTGCCTTTAGCTCAGGTCATGATCCCAGGGTCCTGGGATTGAGCCCCACATCAGGCTCTCTGCTCGGCGGGGAGCCTGCTTCCTCCTCTCTCTGCCTGCCTCTCTGCCTACTTGTCACCTCTGTCAAATAAATAAATAAAATCTTAAAAAAAAAAAAAAAAAACGTCTCTTATCCCTAAGGTGGTAATAGTTAACATACTTTGAGTGCTTATTATGTGCCAGGTATTTACTGGGAGCTTTCAGTGAATTTTCATCAATCCTAACAACCTAGTGAGGTAAGTGTTGTTCTTGCATATTTTTGCTTATTGATGTAGTATTTTTTCTTTCATTTACTTAACAAATAATACATATATGTGAGAAACTGCAAGGTCTTAGGGATGTATGGAAATAAATTATAGTGTCCTAAAATGTAGTAGTGTATGTCATTGTAGTACAGAAAAAAAATCCCATACACATTCTCTTTAACTCTTCCACAGCATTTCCATGCTACTTTCCAGGTTTACAAGATATTTCAGGTTTACAAAAAAAAAAAAGTAACACCTGATTCCCCCCATGATCTCACTTAAGAAATAAAATATTACAGTGACTATTGAAATCCCATTTGTATGTTTGCTGAGCCCATTCTTCTCCCTTGTTAGCGGTAGCCTATATACTGAATTTGGTAGTTTCCATTCTTGTGGATATTTTTATACTTTTTCTGTATGTGCATGTATATATGAACAGCATGTGGTATGGTTTTAAAAGTTTATAAAATGGTTTTATTGGTATACACATCTTCCTGTGACTTGCTTTTTTTCCCCACAGTTCATTTTTGAGATTATTCATGTTGATAAGTGATTTATTTTTATTCCTTTATAAAAAGAGTGGAGGTTGGTAAATTTTCTTAAAGGGCCAGATAGTAAATACTTTAGGCTTTGCTGGCCAAAAGGCAAAATGGAAACAGATATGTCTATAGTTAAATAATCATGTAAGATGTAACCTTTGAAAACTATACAAACCATTCTTAGCTCTCAGTATATATATAAAAAACAAGTGGCTGGTTGAATTTATTGTTAATACCTTATGTGGTTATATGAAAATACTCAGTTTCTCTCTCTTTTTTAGTACTTCATTCCTTTTTATTGCAAATAATATACCACTTTTTATCCATTCATTAAAGGGTGAGTATTTGGGTGGTTTCTGGTGTTGCTGTTATTTTTTTAAAAGATTTTATTTATTTATTTGAAAGAGAGAGAGAGAGAGAGAGGAGAAAAGTCAGCTGGAGAAGCAGACTCCCTGCTGAGCAGGGAGCCTTATGTGGGACTCGATCCTGGGACTCCAGGATCATGACCTGAGCTGAAGGTGGTCACTTAACCAATTGAGCCACCCAGGCACCCCGCTGTTATTTTTTTAAATGATAATAACTTTTATTTATTTCCAGATGCTTCTCTTCCTTTTCTTCTAATATAATTAACATAGTGTTATATTTTCAATTGTACAGTGTTTTTAGTCTCTTGATAATTTTTCACTGTCAAAAACAATTTTTTTAAAGGATTTTATTTTGAGAGAGTGAGAGAGAGAGCAAGCATGAGCAGAGGGGAGGGGTAGAGGGAGAAGTAGACTCCCCACTGAGCAGGGACACCCCCCCCCCCCCCCCGCCCCATGCAGGACTTGATTCCAGGTCCCTGGTTACAACCCAAGCCAAAGGCAGATACTTAACCTACTGAGCCATGCAGGCATGTTGAAAAACAATTTTTGAATGGGCATTTTAGACATGTTTCCTTGTGCATATGTGTAAGAGATTTCTTATAGTATATATACAAGAAGTAGAATTGCTGAATTTTAGGGTTTACTTGCCTAAATACTGCTGCATCACTCTCCAAATTGGTTGGGCTGATTTATAACCACATAACAAGGTGTGAGAGTTCTTTATTAATTTTTTTAATTCATTTGAGAGAGAGAGAGAGAGAGAGCCAGCGAGCGAGAGCATGAGCAAGGGGGAGGGGTCAGAAGGAGAGGGAGAAGCAGACTCTGCACTGAGCAGGGAGTCCAATTCAAGACTTGATCCCAGGACCCTGAGATGGATCCCTGAGATGGGACCCTCAGGATCCTTGAGATGACCTGAGCTGATGCTTAACTGTTGAGCACCCGGGCTCTCCAGATAGTATATAATTTGTATTGATTTTACATTCTTTATAAATTGTACGAATTGATTTGATATAAAAAACATACTCATTACTTTGTATATATATTTGTGTTTTTCTGTAATTGTTTTATTTAGGGTAGTCTCAAGTATTTTCAGCCTTTAAGCACTCAGCTTTTGTTTCTTTTGGACATTAGGGATATGAAAGTAGGTAATCAAGAACTATATAGCTATTGTGTGTCCCAAGTACATATTACATAAACCTTTTAACATTGTTTTCATAGTGGCTAACATGAATTATATATTAGCATCTGAAGGTAATTGGCTCATTTTTAGTCTGTTTAACTGATGGTATTAAAATGTGTGAGATGGGTAAATTAAAACTATGTTTAGAAACCAGTTTTTTATTTTTTATCCTAGGAATTATCCATATAGCCAAAGATTAATTATTAACATAATTTAATACTAGTCTAAAGTCTTAAAGTTAAGTAAAGGCTTTGAAAACACAATTTAAGCTGATACATTGAGTTCTTATAATTTATGGCTCTGTAAGAATTAATTCCAGGGTGCCTGGGTGGCTCAGTTGGTTGACCCTCTGACTTGTGATTGGGACTTAGGTCATGATCTCGGGGTTGTGGGGTCCAACTCTGCATTGGGCTCTGTGCTCACTGGGGAGTCTGCTTGAGATTCTCTCTCTCCCTCTGCCCCTCTCCCTACTCGTGTGCATTCTCTCTCTCTCAATAAACAGAATCTTAAAATTAAAAAAAAAGAATTACTTTTTAAAAAAAGACATTATTGGGGAGCCTGTGTGGCTCAGTTGGTTGAATGTCCTGCTAGTGATTTCAGCTCAGGTCATGATCTCATGGAATGTGAAATTGAGCCCCATATGATGGGCTCCCCCTTGGTAGGGAGTCTGCTCGAGGTTCTCTCCCTCTTCCCCTCCCTCTGTTTGTGCTCTCTCTAAAATAAGTAAATAAATCTTTAAAAAAGACCCTAACTATATTACCTATTACCTTTTTTTTTTTTAAAGATTTTATTTATTTATTTGACAGAGAGAAATCACAAGTAGGCAGAGAAGCAGGCAGAGAGAGAGGAGGAAGCAGGCTCCCCGCTGAGCAGAGAGCCCGACGTGGGGCTCGATCCCAGGACCCTGAGATCACGACCCGAGCCGAAGGCAGCGGCTTAACCCACTGAGCCACCCAGGCGCCCCAACCTATTACCATTATTATTTTTTAAATTAGTTGGGCACATAATTTTATATTTTATAGTGTTCAAAGGTGTTACTGTCACCATATTAAAACCAGTAGAGTAGAGAACTTTGAGGAATTAAAACTATACGTTTTTTTAGAGAAAATAAATGTAAACCTTTCAATTCTAGAATATTATGTGACACACATGCACGCACACATGTACAAACACACAAACACATGCACACATTGAAATCAGGGATGAGATGGATAATAGTATTTAAGCCAAAATCAATGAATTAATTGGTCTAAGGAGTTTTCCTTTTTTAAAATTTTTTATTTTATTTTTATTTTTTAAGATTTTTTTTTTTTGACAGATCACGAGTAGGCAGAGAGAGACAGGAGGAGGCAGGCTCCCCGCCGAGCAGAGAGCCCGATGCGGGACCCGATCCCAGGACCCTGAGACCACAACCCGAGCCGAAGGCAGAGGTCCTAACCGCTGAGCCACCCAGGCGCCCCTAAAATTTTTTATTTTTAAGGCATCTTCTTGATTAGAAATGTTACTTGAGTTACTTCTCCTCTCTGCATGTATTTAACAGATAATGAAACTTTTAACTTGTTTAAAAGTGATATTTTTTGCTTTTTTATGACCATGAGCATTAATTAAACTACAAGCTAACTTCCTTTTTCCCTGTTAAAAGCTTTGGGAACAAAATAAACCAAACTTTAAGAGCTAGAGCACTTACAGTGTAAGCAATTTCCACTGAGGTTCTTTCATTCAAATTTATGTAATCACTTAATTTCTATATTATTTCTGTAAGCCTAATAGAACAGAAGCTAATTACAGTAGATTTCTTTTTAAACAGGTTTATGAAGGGTACTTCACATACCATACAATTCACTAATGAAGGGTGTACAATTCAGTGGTTTTATAGTATATTCACAGATAGGTGCAAACCATCAATATAATCAATTGTAGAGCATTTTCAGCACTTCACAAAGAAGCCAGTACCCTTTAGTTAGGATTTCCGTATTCCATCTGCCACTGCTCTAAGGAACCACTAATACACTTTTTTTTTTTTTTTTAAAGATTTTATTTATTTGACAGAGAGAAATCACAAGTAAGCAGAGAGGCAGGCAGAGAGAGAGGAGGAAGCAGGCTCCCTGCCGAGCAGAAAGCCCGATGTGGGGCTCGAACCCAGGACCTGGGATCATGACCTGAGCCGAAGGCAGCGGCTTAACCCACTGAGCCACTCAGGCGCCCCCACTAATACACTTTTTGTTTGTATAGGTTTTACGTTTTGGATTTTTCACCTAACTAAAATCCTGTAGTATATGAGTTTTTTTGTATTGGCTTCTTTCTGTTTGGATATTTTCTCCCCCCCCCCCACCCAACCCCGGGTTTGAATTCATGACCTTGAGATCAAGGCCTGAGCTGAGATCAAGAGTCAGACACTTAACTGACTAGGCCACCCAAGTTCCTCCTGTTTGGATATTTTCAAATTTTATTCATGTTGTAGCATGTATCAGTAGTATTATATTACTTTTTATGACTAAATAGTATTTTATGGTTATACCATGTTTCATTTATCTGTTCATTCATTGATGGACATTTTGGGTGGTTTCTACCTTTTGGGTCTTTTGAATAATGCTGGTAGAACATTTGTGTACAGGTTTCTATGTGGGCATATGTTTTCATTTCTCGTGGACATATACTTAGGAGTGGTGTTGCTGAGCCATATGGTGACTCTGTATTTAAATCTTTTGAGGAACTGCAAGACCTGTTTTTCAAAGCATCCGCATCATTTTACATTTCTATGAGCAGTGTATAAAAGTTCAGTATCTCTACATCCTTGCCAACAGTTGTTATTATCTGACTTTGATGCTAGCTAGCCATCCTGGATGGTATGAAAGTCGTATCTTCATTTGCAATTCCCCCTAATGATGTTGAGCATCTTTTCATGTGTTTATTGGCCATTTGTATATCTTTAGAAAAATATCTATTCAGTCTATTTTTAGTTGTTTTTTTTTTTCTTAATTGTGTTGTTAGAGGTCTTTATATATTTTGTTACAAGTTCCTGTCAATTAAGGGGTATTTTCTTCTATTCTGTGGGTTGGCTTTTTAGAAGCTTCTTAATGGTGTCCTTTGAAGCACAAAAACTTTAAATTTTGATAGAGTGCAGTTCTGTTTATTTTATCTTTTTATTGCTTATACTTTTGATGTCATATCTAAGAATCCAAGTTCATGAAGTTTTGTCCCTATCTTTTCTTCTAAGAGTTTTATAGTTTTAACTCTTTTACATTTAGGTCTTTCATCCATTTTGAGTTAATTTTTGTATATTCTGTGAAGTTAGGGTTTAGCCTTACCAAATTACTATCTGATTGTCCCATGAATATTTATTAAAAAGCCTATTTTTCCCCCATTGAACAATCTTGATACCATTATTGGAAATCAGTTCATCATACATACATGAGTTTTCTTCTAGAGTCTCAACTTTTTTTCTCTTGATCTGTATATCAGTTCTTGATCCATTACTGTATCGTCATGATTATCATTGTTACAGGGTTTGAGATCAAGAGGTCCGAGTCCTTTTTATTCTTCCTTTTCAGAATCATTTTGACTATTCTGGGTTCCTTGCAATTCCATATAAATTTTAGAATCAGCATGTCAATTCCTACAATGACATCAGTTGAGATTCTGATAGGGATTGCATTGAATCTGTGTATCAGTTTGGGGGATATTAGTGTTTTAACAATAAATCTATTGATCCATGAACATGGGATATTGTTCCATCTATTGAGATCTTTAACTCATTCCAACAATGTTTTCAGAGTGTGAGTTTCACACTTCTTTTGTTAAATTCATTCTTAAGCATTTTATTTGTTTTGATGCTATTGTGACTAGAATTGATTTTTAAAAAATTTTATTTTTGGGTGTTCATTGCAAGTGCATAGAAATACAATTGGTTTTTGTATTTGATCTTGTATTCTGCGACCTTGCTGAAGTCATTTATTAGTTTTGATAGCTTTTTAGCATATTTCATAGGATTTTCAGAGTATAAAAATCATGTCATTTGTGAATAGATATAGTTTTACCCTTCCTTCCCATTCTGTTTTTTATTTGTCTTCTGTTGCCTAATTGCCCTTGCTAAAATTGCTCTTGCTAAACTTAGTACAGTGTTTAATAGAAGTGGCAACAGCAGACTTCCTTGTCTGGTTCCTAATTTTTAGGATGAAAACATCTAGTCTTTCGCCATTTAGTATATTGCTGTGTAGGTTTTTCATATATACCCTTATCAGGCTGAGGCAGTTCCCTTCTAATCCTACTTTGTTGAGCATTTTTATCATTAAAAGGTGTTGGATTTTGTTAAATGCTCTTTTGTTTGTTTGTTATTGATCTAATGTATTATTTAATTGGTTTTTGGATGGTAGACCAAACTGCATCTCTGGTATAAATCCCATTTGGTCATAATGTATGTATGATTCTATTTATACATTGTTAGATTTCTTTTGCTAATATGTTGTTGAGTTTTTTGGTGTGTAGTTTTCTTGTGATGTCTTTGTCCAGTTTTGGTATCAGGATATTCCTGGCTTTATAAAGTGAGTTGAGAAGTTCTCCTCTGTTTTTTGAAAGAGTCTGTGAAGAATTTGTATTCTGGGAATGCTAGGTAGAATTTAGCAGGGAAACAATTTGGGCCTGGGCTTTTCTTTCTGGGTAGTGTTTTGATTACTGATTTATTCTCTTGTTACAGGTCTTTTGAGATTATTCCTTCTTGAAATCAGTTTTGGTAATTTGTGTGTCTTTAGGAATTTATCCATTTCATCTAGGTTATCTAATTTGTTGACATAATTGTTCATAGTGTTCTCTTATAATCCCTTTTATTTCTTCAGATTGTGATTATAGCACCAAAGTCTGCATGTTCTTTAGTCAGGTTGCATGCAAATTATTTTCTCACATATGATAAGAGTAGGTTGATAGACTGAGTCAAGAAACAAAATATAGGACTTAGAAGAGGAATGTGAGAGAAGAAAAAAAATTATACCGTCTGGGAATAGTATATCCTATTTGCATGTATTGGAGATAAACTGATTAGTTGTTAAAGAGATGAGCCTGATTCCCTCTGAGCACCCTACTGGACCTCAGTAGGCTGACTAGGGTTGTCAAAGAAAGCAATTTCAGTTTCTTGTGGATTTAAAAAAAAAATGATTGATTAAATGTGTAATATACATCATATGCTGCCTGTAGGTGATGTCTCCTTTGTCCTCTTGTCATCACCTCTATCTTAGGCCAGGTCTGTACCATTTCAAAATTTTTCTTTCTTTTCTTTTTTTTTTTTTTAAAGATTCATTTATTTATTTATTTATTTGAGAGGCAGAGATCACAAGTAGGCAGAGAGGCAACCAGAGAGGGGTGGGGGGAAGCAGGCTCCCCGCGGAGCAGAGAGCCCGATGTGGGGCTCGATCCCAGGACCCCGGGATCATGACCTGAGCCGAAGGCAGAGGCTTTAACCCACTGAGCCACCCAGGTGCCCCTCAAAATTTTTCTTAGTAGGTCCTAGAATCAAATTTTTTTCCTAGGCTAGTTGTATGTCCTAGGACCTAAACAGGGTTATCTAATATTTGTTACAGCCAGTATTATATTGTCTACTCATTGTGTATTATTCCTGAAAGAATATTTTATGGAGAAATGAAAACAATTTTACACTTTACATTTTCACAGAGGTACAAGAAGTACAAAGGATCAAGATAATATGAGTGAACGAAATGTTCATCTGGAGTCTCAGATCAAGGGATTTACACACAAGACACCAGCAGAATCTAACTTGGATTCTAGAGAGCCCAAGATTTCAGTTTTGGAAGGAAGGTATGCATGTGTTCTAAGGATAATCGGGTTTACATTATATTAGTCACTCATTGCTGTGTAACAAATTACCCCAAACTTTAACAGTGACTTGGAAACATCTGTGGTTTCATAGTTTCTGTGGCCAAGAAGTCTGGGTTAGCTGGCTAGTTCTTACTCAGGGGTTCTAATGAGGTGTAGTGTTCAGGATATCTACCTGGTCTGTAGTCCTTTGATGGCTTGACTGTGACTGGAGGATCTACATATAAGGTGTTTTGCTCCCATGGCTGTTAGCTTTATGTGTCTTTGTTATGTGGCCCTCTCCATAAGGCTGTTCAACATGACAGCTGGCTTTTTACAAAGCAAGTAATCCAAGAGAAAATGTGACTATGATGGAGGTTAAAATTGCCTCTCTTAAGTTGCATACTGTCACTTCTACTCCATTCTGTTTATTGGAAACAAGTCATTAAGTCCAGACCACATTTAAGGAATGGGGGATTAGGCTCTCTCTCTTGAAAAGAGGAGTATTTAAAAATTTGTGGGTATGTGTTTAAAACAGGTACACTCAGTGAACAAACCAAGTTAATCTACTCTTACAATATCTGAGATCATATACCCCTTTTTAAAATGAAGGAATGGTAAATTTTAACAGATTCTCAGGACTTTTAAGTGATGACTAAGATTTCTTTAGTATTTGGTGGGTTATAACTACTAGGCCTATCCTGGGTTCATAGTGGAAGGAGAGGAATCTAGAACTGGGATAAGCTGAATTATCTCTGAGCAATTTCTGGACTATATTTTAAATTCCACTTGTTTCTGACTATATTTTTTAATTAAAAAAAGCTGATTTATTTCTAAAATTTTTTATAATTTGATTTATCAAGGGATGTTACTTGAGTTGAAATTAAAATTTAGAATTAATTCATGAAGTTTAAAAGGTTATAAAATTCAGTATTTGTCCTGTTTGACAGGTATAGGATTAAATTTTAGATTCTTTGTTTTATTTGGCATGTAAATATACTTTTGGTGATCTGTAACATCACTCTTAGTTTTATAAGAAGGAAACCTTTGGCAGTTTTGGGGAGAAAAATGACCATTAGGGTAGAAAATTAGATATATGTATTATAAAAGCACAAATTTGATGGTTTACTTTTTTATCTTAAAGTGGACCTTTCAGGCTCAAGAATTATTTAACACCTGGAAAGAATAATTCTGATGTGGATGACAAGGAAGTTCAGGAAACTTCAAGTAGGTTATTATTTATTGTTTGTTGTCTTGATATTTATGGCATTATGCATGCAGAGTAGGGTGTGCTATGTTTTATATAAATTGTTGCCAGTGGCAAGTGTGTATTGAGTACTTACTCTTAAGAGCCTTAGTATATTTAGAGATTTGTAAGATCTTACATCTGTGTGATAGAGGGAGGAAGAGAGAAAGAATGACAGAGTGATAGTCCTTTCTTTGAGGTAGAACGTAAAGAAGTAATTAACACTTAAAATATCTACTTGAGTATTGAAAAATGTTAAGAGGTGTCTGGGTGTCACAATTGGTTGGGTGCCCGATTCTTGATTTCAGCTCAGATCATGATCGTAGTGTTGTAAGATAGGGCCCAGCATTGGGCTCATGCTCAGTGTAGAGTCTACTTGTGACGTTCTCTCCCTCTCTTTTTGCCTACCTTGCAATTTCTCTCTCTTTCTCTCTCTCAAATAAATAAATCTTAAAAAAAAAAGTATGTTAAGCTGTTAAGGGTATAAATGAAGAAAGATTAGCCATGTATACTGTAGCTGTATGATGGGTATATCAGTTTCATTATATTGTTTTTTCTATTTTAAATATATTTGAAACTTTACATAGTGCAGTTTTTGAAATGCCTCTTAATAATTTTGCAGTTTTTATGCTGCTAAAGAATGTGCTTGGAATTTAATCTGTTATACTATTTTTTGTTTCCTAATTCACTAACTCATTTTCCTTTTATTTTTTTATTTTTTAAAATTGGAATCAATCTCTCTCTCTCTTTTTTTTTTTTTTTGAGAGAAAGAGCACACACAGGTGCGCCCAAGAGCAGGGCTGGCCATGGTGGGGTGGGGTGGCGAGAGGGAAAGGGAGGGAATCTTAAGCAGACTCCTTGCTGAGCTCAGAGCTCATCTCACAACCCTGAGATCATGATCTGAGCCAAAATCAAGAGTTGGACACTCAGCTGACTGAGCCATCCAGCACCCCTCTTTTTCCTTTTGATTTGCATCTCTTGAAATGCTAGGAATGTGGAATTTGTTTTTCTTAAAGATTCTGTTTTTAAGGGATCTCTACGCTTAGTTGGGGCTTGAACCCAATGCTGATAACAAGAGTTGCAGGCTCTGTCAACCAAGCCAGCCATGTGCCCCCTTTTATTTATTTATTTATTTATTTTTTTTTTAAAGATTTTATTTATTTATTTGCCAGAGAGAGAGATCACAAGTAGACAGAGAGGCAGGCAGAGAGAGAGAGAGGGAAGCAGGCTCCCTGCTGAGCAGAGAGCCCGATGTGGGACTCGATCCCAGGACCCTGAGATCATGACCTGAGCCGAAGGCAGCGGCTTAACCCACTGAGCCACCCAGGCGCCCTATTTTTAAAATCTTTAAAAAGATTTTATTTATTTGTTTATTTATTTGTAGTGTGAGCAGGGTTGGGGCAGAGCAAGAGGCAGAGAGAGAATCTGAACCAGATTATGTGCTGAGTGTGAAGCCCCACCTGGGGCTTGATCTCATGACCCTGAGATCAGGACCTGAATCAAAATCGAGACTCTCAACCAACTGAACCACCCAGGTGCCCCAATTTTACAGCTTTTTAAATATTGTGTTCTTTTTTCTTTTTAAAAGATTTATTCTTTTATTTTAGAAAGAGAGAAAGAAAGAGCACAAGTGGGGGAAGGTCAGGAGGAGGGGCATAGGGAGAGAGAATCTTCAGCAGACTCCCTGTTGAGTGCAGAGCCTGACATAGGACTCGGTCCCACGACCCTGAGTTCATGGCCTAAGCTGAAATCAAGAGTTAGATACTAAACCAACTGAGCCACCCAGATCACCCTAAATGTTGTATTCTTACTGTAGTGTACCCTAAATTACAGTGATTTTTCTTTGACCCAGGAGTTTTTTTTAAGGATATATTAATTAACAGCTTGGCCCCCAGAGTCCCTTGGTAGAGTCGAACTCTTCCACTTATTTACTATGTTATTTTGAGTAAAAAATTTCATTGCTCTTACCTTTAGCATACTTATCTGTAAAATTGGAATGTCATTTCTAATCCCTTAGCTTTCTTGTTTAGTTTAATATCTGATTTATGTTAAAACATTATTATGTTGGCTGTTATTCTGAAGTGTTTTGTTCTTTGTTAACAATTTCTAATTTCATTTCATTGTTCTAGGGAATTTTGGCTTGTATTACTTATTTTTTGAATTTATTAAGGTTTTCTTTATAATCTGTAGTATGCTTAGAACATAAAAAATTCATGGGTTCTCCTATGGGTGCTTGAAAAAGAATACTATTATTTTGTGTACATGTATGGATATAGAAATATATATCCACTTATTTTCTTGATATAAGTGCATATATATATTTTTGAATATATTTTGAATATTTATGGAACTTAAATTTTTTTAATTTTTAAAGATTTTTATTTACTTGAGAGAAAGTGAGTGGGCATTTGAGAGGAAGAGGGAGAAACAGATTCCCTGTTGAGTAGGGAGCCTGACACAGGACTGGATCCCAGAACCTGAGATCATGACCTGAGCCGAAGGCAAATGCTTACACCCAGGTGCCCCAGAACTCTTTAATATTTATAGAATATTATGGAATATTTACTATGTATCCTTCTGGAGGCTGCAGATGTGGTAGTGAACAAAAGTGACAAAAACTTCTGTCCCCCTGGAGCCTACTTTCTGGGGGACCAGCGTAGAAGACAATAAAAAATGATAGCAAAATTTAAGATTTGCTGGATTGAGAGTAGAATAATAAAGCAGGGATTTTGTGGTGGGAAATGGTGGTTACAGGCTTAGGTAGATGGGCAGAAAAGGCATTACTGAGGACGTGATCGTCTGAGGAAAAGACGGGGAAGTGAATCATTTAGCTGTATGAGGAAATACCTCAAGTCGAGGGTAGAACAGGGACAGTTCTGATATGCTAATGAGTCTGATGGCAGGAAACACTCAGGAGACTGGGTAGAGCAAAGGAAGAGAGGGATATTAGGAGATGATGTCACAGAGATAACAAGAATGAAAGATCACATAGGATGTTAAAGGCTATTTTAAGGATTTTTGCAAAAGCTTTTCCTGAGAGAGTTGATAAGACATTGGAGGATTTTGAGCAGAGGAGAGACATGATGAACCTATAAACAGAATGACTGGCTGCTGTGTTAGGGGAGGGCTGGTGAGTTTGAGGGGGCTGGTATTAAAGTTGGAGGCAGGGAGACTGGTTGGTGAGACATTAATAATCCCCCTGAAGAGTTTGCTTAGACTAGAATGGTAGCAGTGGAAGGTGGACAACAGTAGTAGGATTTTGAATAGTTTAGAAGATAAAATCAACAACATTTCCTGATGGATGGGATGTGGATGTAAGAAAGAGATATCAGGGATAACTTTAAGGCTTTAGGCTTGAGCACCTGAAAGAATTAGGTTGTCATTACTTGATTTGAAAACTGTTAGAGAAGGAGCAGATTTGGGGGAAAAGAAAAGGATATTAGAATTGAACATATTACATTAGATATTAATTTGGTCCTTTAGATCCTTGCTTGTCCTTGCTTGTGATTTGTGAAACCTGCTGAAGACTGCCAGAGTTGAAGTAAAGTGTTTCCACTACAATAGTCTGCTTTTTCCTCCTTAAATTTTCTGCAGTGTTTGCTCTGTACACTTCAGTGCTGTTACTAAGCATGTAAGCCTTTATATGGAATGTACCTGCTTTGGTCAAATTTATCTTCTTCTTTTTTTTTTTTTTTAAAGATTTTATTAATTTATTTGACAGAGAAAGAGAGGGATCACAAGTAGGAAGGAGGCAGGCAGAGAGAGAGGGAAGCAAGCTCCCTGCTGAGCAGAGAGCTGGATTTGGGGCTTGATCCCAGGACCCCAGGATCACAACCCGAGATCATAACCCAAGCCGAAGGCAGAGGCTTAACCCGCTGAGCCACCCAGGTGCCCCCAAATTTATCTTCTTGATCTTGTTACAGTGCTTTTACCTTGTAGTCTATTTTGTCTAATATTAATATTATGACCCTTAGTTTCTTTTGGCTCATTGTTCTTTTTTACATTTTTATTTATCTTTTTACTTAACCTTTCTTACAGACCTAAAACAAAGTGGTTTAGAAAAGTACATGATTGAATTTTTATTTTTAACTTTCTGTCAGTATTTTTTCCTTTAATAAATGTTTAACACATTTATACTTACTGTTAGATAACCTTGTTACTTCCCTGTGAGTTGGTAGACATTCTCACATATAACAGCAAGAACTCAGGATTTTTTTTTTTGTACAACTAGTTGAATAGTAAAAATAATCTTTGAGTCATAATCCTTTTTCCTTTAAACTAGCTGGCTATTGACCTTTTGTCTCGCAATAGCTAATGCTTAGGAGTAGAAATTTAAAGGCAGACCTATTTCTTGTTTTCTTTGTAGGGAACCTGTTTTCTTCTATCTCCATGCTTACTAGGATTCTTTAATGTTTGAAATGCAGGAGTTATCTCTTCATTGCTGTTTTTTAAAAATAATTTTTTGGAAATTACTAAATTTATTAAAATATTAACTTTTAGGAATTACTAATTCTAAACATTCTGAATTCCCATATCTGCTTCACCCAGATTCCACAGTTGTCAGTATTTTACAACATTTGTTCCATCTCCCTCCCTGCCTCCGCTACATATATGTTCATACACATTTCTTTTTTTTTTTTTTTAAGATTTTATTTATTTATTTGACAGAGAGAGATCACAAGTAGGCAGAGAGGCAGGCAGAGAGAGAGGGGGAAGCAGGCTCCCCGCTGAGCAGAGAGCCCGATGCGGGGCTTGATCCCAGGACCCTGAGATCATGACCTGAGCCGAAGGCAGAGGCTTAACCCACTGAGCCACCCAGGCACCCCTGTTCATACATATTTCTTGTCATTAGTCTTTAAAAAAATTTTTTTTTTTTATGTAGGCTCCATACCCAACATGGAGCCCAACTTGGGGCCTGAACTCAACACCCCAAGGTCAAGACCTGAGCTGAGATCAAAAGACAGACAACTCAACTGACTGAGCCACCTACATGCCCCTTAAAAAATGTGTTTTTTTATTGAAGTATGATTAACATACAGTGTTACATTAGTTTTAGGTATAAAGTATGATGATTTAGCATTTTTATACTTTATTTAGTGCTCATTATAAGTATAGTCTTAAACTCCTTTATCTATGTCAATCATCCCTCACCCACCTTTCCTCTGGCAACTGCCAGTATGTGCTCTGTATTTAAGAGTCTGTTTTTTTGTTTGTTTATTGTTTTCTTAGTTCATTTGTTTTGTTTCTTAAATTCCACATGTGAATGGGGTGTCTGGGTGGCTCAGTCGGTTAAGTGTCTGCCTTTAGCTCAGGTCATGATCCCACGGTCCTGGGATCGAGTCCCACCGCGGGCTCCCTGCTCAGTGGGGAGTCTGCTTCTCCATCTCCCTCTGCCTCTCCCCCCTGCTCGTGCTCTTTCTCTCTCTCGTGGTCTCCCTCTTTCTCTTAAATTAATAAATACAGTCTTTAAAAAAAAATCACATATGAGTGAGATCATACGGTATTTGTCTTTCTGTGACTGACTTGTTTCACTTAGCATTATATTCTCTACCCGTGTAGTTGCAGATGGCAAGATGTCAGCTTTTATGCCTGAGTACTATTCCACTATGTGTGTGTGGTTTGTATACGTGTGTGTGTGTGGTTTGTATACGTGTGTGTGTGTGGTTTGTATACATACCACATCATCTTTATCCATTCATCTATGGATGGACACTTGGGTTGTTTCTATATCTTGACTATTACAGATTATGCTGCGGTAAACATACGGGTGCAACATACCTTTTTAAATTAGTGTTTTTGTTTTCTTTGGGTAAACATTGAGTAGTGGAATTACTGGATCATACTATAATTCTATTTTTAATTTTTTGAGTAACTTCCATGCTGTTTTCCACAGTGGCTGCACCAGTTTACATTTCTACCAACATGCATGAAGTTTCATTTTTCTTCACATCCTCGCCAGCATGTTTCTTACCTTTTTGATTCTAGCCATTCTGCTAGATACAAGGTGGTAGATCATTGTGGTTTTGATTTGCATTTCCCTGATGATGAGTGATGTTGAGCTTCAGCCATCTGGATGTCATCTCTGGAAAAAATGTCTGTTCGGGTCCTCTGCTCATTTTTAAATCAGATTATTTGATTTTTTGGTGTTGCGTTGAGTTTTTTACGTGTTTTGAATATTAATCCATTATTGAATATATCATTTGTGGGTGCCTGGGTGACTCAGTGGGTTAAGCCTCTGCCTTCGGCTCAGGTCATGATCTCAGGGTCCTGGGATTGAGCCCTGCATTGGGAATCTCTGCTCAGCAGGGAACCTGCTTCCCCCCTCTCTCTGCCTGCCTCTCTGCCTACTTGAGTTCTCTCTCTCTGTCAAATAAATAAGTAAAATCTTAAAATATATATATATATATATATATATATATTTAAAAATAATCTTCTCCCATTCAGTAGGTTGCCTTTTCATTTTGTTGTAGGTTTCCTTTGCTATGCAAAAGTTTTTTATTTTGATGTAGTCCTAATAGTTTATTTTTGCTTTTGTTTCCCTTGCCTGAGGAGACCTATCTAGAAAAATGTTGCTATAGCCAATGTCAGTGAGATTACTGCCTCTGTTTTCTCCTAGGAGTTTTATGGTTTGAGGTCTTACTTTCAGTTAGGTAATCCATTTTGAGTTTTTTTTTTGTGTGTAAACTGTAAGAAAGTGTGGTCCTGTTACATTTTTCTTTTGCATGTAGCTCTCCATTTTCCCCAGCATCATTGGTTGAATATGCTGTCTTTTCTCTGTTGTATATTCTTGCCTCCTTTGTCATAGAGATTATATAAGCATGAATTTATAGCTGGGTTCTCTCTTTTATTCTATTGATCTATGTGTCTCTTTTTGTGCTAGTATCATACTATTTTGATATACTACAGCTTTGTAGTATATCTTGGTCTGGTATTGTGATACCTCCAGTTTTGTTCTTTCTCAAGATTGCTTTGGCATTATTATTAGCCTTTTCTGTACTATTTGAAAAGACTTTTTTTTGTTTGTTTGTTTGTTTTAAAGATTTTATTTATTTATTTGAGAGAGAGACAGTGAGAGAGAGCATGAGCAAGGAAAAGGTCAGAGGGAGAAGCAGACTCCCCATGGAGCTGGGAGCCCGATGTGGGACTCGATCCTGGGACTCCGGGATCATGACCTGAGCTGAAGGCAGTCGTCCAACCAACTGAGCCACCCAGGTTGCAGACATAGTATTGTGTGTAAATGTATGCAGATACGATGTAAGACAAGAACATAATCACATTTTAACCATCCGCGTCAGGAAATCAACATTAATATTACACTAGTGTTCCTTCATTGATTGCTGCAGATTTCACCAGCAGTTCCATTAGTGTTCTGGTTCAGGATCCAATTCAGGATCGTAGACTGCATTTAGCTCTCATGTCCAGTAAGTTTCCTTCAGCAAGGAACAGTTCAACAGGCATTTTCTAACTTTCCTGAGCTTTACATTTTTTGAGAGAGTGCAACTTTTTATTCTTTAGAATGACGTTCTACCTGAGTCTTTTTGCTGTTTCCTCATGATCAGATGCCAGCCATGCACAGGTGACAGAAGTAGTACAGAAATGATGCTGTGTTCTTTGTGCATCACATTAGGAGACACAGTGTTTGCCCATCTCCTGTTGGTGATGTTAATCTTGATCACCTTCTCAAGTTATTATCTCTACTCTAAAGATATGGTTGTTCTCTTTTATAATTGTAAGTATTTGGCAGTGTGATATTCTGATGCTATTATCTAACATGTTTCTTTTCAAACCTTCACACCAATCTTATCATCTATTGAAGACCCCCACTCAAATCATCAGCCACTAATGATGATACCAAATTGTGCTGTTCTATTTTCCTAATTCCTGTCTTTTTTAATTAGTGGCATTCTGTAAGAAATAGTTTTTCTTACCGCTTCTCGTGATTTGTTTATCTATATAATTATGGGCTGCTATTGGATTCCTATTTTATTTGATGGTTGTAATCTCTTTCATTTATTCTGATACTCAAATTGTGTCAGATTTCATTGGTAGGCATCCTTTCAAACTGGTCCTTTTGTCCTTTGATTACGTTTCTGTCATTTTTCAAATACTCTTTTTTTTTTGGCGGGGGGGGGGCTTAAGATGTTCTGACCTACTTCCCTTGTCTCAGCTCTGGAATCACTTATTTCTCCTTGGGAACCTGGTTCTTTTTAGTGGAGAATGGCATTTAGAAACTCAGATCTGGGTACTTGGTGGGCTCACTGTTACTGGGATATCGTTACTTCTAGGCTCTGTCAGTGGACTGTCCTCAGTATATTTACTTATTTGCTTCATTCCTTCTTTGGTCCCATCACCTGCTTCCCTCAGCTCACTGCTATTTAAGAATTTTCAGTGACTAGCTTCTACTTTTTCCAGTGGGGATTGCTGAAAATTAGAATTTTTTTGGTAACAGCTTTATTAAGATGTATATTGAGATAGTCAACATACCATAAAATTTACCCATTTATGGGCTATAATTCAATGGTATGTAACCATCACCACAGTAAATTTTAGAACATTTTTATCATCCCCAGAAGAAACCCCGTATTCTCTATCTTTAGCAGGCACCTTTCATTCCCTCACCTCTCCATACCTTTTAAGCCTGTGGCATCCACTAATCTACTTTTATTTTCTATAGATCTCTATAGATTTGCCAGGTCTGGACAGGGAAATTAGATTTTATGATCACTAAAGTTTCTTCTTAGCCTGCAAGTTTATAAGGTAACTAATTCAGTCATTTAATTTTAACATTTTTTTTTTTTTTTTTTTTTTTTTTTTAGAGTGAGTGTGCATGCATGTGTGAGTGGGATGGGGAAGGGCAAAGGGAGAGGGAGAGGGAACATCTAAAGCTGGTTCCATGCTCAGCATGGTACCCAACTTGGCGCTCGATTTCATAACCCAGAGATCATGACCTGAGCGGAAATCAAGAGTCAGATGCTTAAATGATTGCCGCCACCCAGGTGCCCCAGTTCAGTCATTTTAAACAGTCTTTTTGCATTGTGGACTCATTTGAGAATATAATGAAAGCTTAGACTTATTTTTCAGGAAATGTATATTACATATAAAATTGTATCAGAAGTTTTAGGTCATTCATAGACATTAAGTGTCCTGGTTCCGTGTTGCTCCATAACAAACACACACAACTTAGTGGTTCAGTACAACAATTGATTTTTATCTCGCAGTGTTCTTGGGTTGACTTGGCTTAGTTGGGCAGTTCTTACTTGGGCTTTCTCATGCATTCATACTTAAAATGCAAGCTGCTGGGCCTGAGTCCTTTGAAAGCTCAACTGGGTTGGAAGTCCAGGGTGACTTTTTTCACTTAGATATTTAGCACTTAGGGGCTCCTGGGTGGCTCAGTGGGTTGAGGCCTCTGCCTTCGTCTCAGGTCATGATCTCCGGGTCCTGGGATTGAGCCCTGCATCGGGCTCTCTGCTCAGTGGGGAGCCTGCTTCCTCCTCTCTCTCTGCCTGCTTGTGATCTCCGTCTGTCAAATAAATAAACAAAATCTTCAAAAAATAAAAAAAGTCTTTAACAACAACAACAAAAAAGATAACTTAGCACTTAACTGGTGTGGCTGGAACAGTTGAGGGCTGGTCACATGTATCTTTTTTCTCCGCATGTTCTTTCCATGTGCTTAGCTTGGGTTTCCTCACAGCATGGCAGTATTGGGGTGGTCAGACTTTACATAAGGTGTCTTTCTCCAAAGTAAAGTTCTAAGAGACCCAGGTGGAACTTGAATATCTTCTTAGGATTTACCCTTTAAGGTCCCAGAATGCCATTTCTGCTGTGTTCTGTTGGTCAAGCAGGTCATTAAGATCAGCAAAGATTCAGGGAATTAGGGAATTCAGAGAAAAGGGAATTAGACTTTGTTTCTTGATAAGGAATGACATTTGTGCGTAGGAAGAGAAAGAATTAATGGCAGCTATGTATTTCAATACTAAAGTTGAAATTCTGGCCTAATTGGCACACTGCTAAATTTAGTATACTTGTACTATTTTAGAGCATGAAAGAACATATATTACATTATTAGCATTTGATCGTTTTTTATTACACCCTACATTTTAATGTACTAAGTTGCTTATTTTACCTCAAGTCTAGAAAACTTACTTCTTTTTTGTTATGTTTAATTGTTAGGCTCCTTAGACATATACATTGTAGCAAAATCTAAAGAAATGTTACACTGTTTTTCATTAGTCTTTATCCCTCAGCAGTAAAAGTAAAAGAAGTAATACCATGATTGTCAAGTTAAATTTAATTAAAATACTTATATTGCAATTGACAACTAACACAGTTTAATTCAACATGGAATTAGCAGCCTTTGCTCATGAGATTATCATTTGCATTTTGCAGGTGACTCAAGAGTAAAAATATCTACAGTGATACCAGAGGATAAAATACATCACAAGTTAGGTAAGATTATTTTTGTCTTTTAATATCTTCATATTATAAAACCTCTGTTACTAAATGGTGTGGTTTCTTAATTCTTCTCACACAGAGAGGAAGTATTTGGATTAACTGGCAGATAAATTGAAACTATTTGTTTAGTTTTTATGAATTTCACAATAAGTCATTATAGGCCAATGATGATCTTTCTTAAATCTTGTGTCCCTCTCACTCTTTGCCCCATATTAAGGAACATGATTTTGCCTAGGCTAAGGAGTTAGGGTGGAGGATTCTGTAAATAATAACTGCTAGATAGATGACATTTGACAACTCCCATTTTTATCCAGCTCATTTGCAAACAAAGCAGTAGCTGGCATAGGTAAGCAAAGGTGGGAGCTGGGGAACCCATGGAGAGGCCATGGAGGATTAAAATTCTTCAGTTCCGGGCGCCTGGGTGGCTCAGTGGGTTGAGGCCTCTGCCTTCAGCTCGGGTCATGATCCTGGAGTCCTGGGATCGAGCCTCGCGGCGGGCTCTCTGCTCAGCGGGGGGCCTGCTTCCTCCCCTCTCTCTGACTGCCTCTCTGCCTACTTGTGATCTCTTTGTCAAATAAATAAAGAAAATCTTTAAAAAAAAAAATTCTTCAGTTCCCAATGATATATTTGCCAGTCAGGATTCATGAGACCTCTTGCACTTGTACCTAAGGAAACCACTAGAATTGAAGCTTCCTCAAATTGCTTCAACCAAAAACTCACATTTTGTCAATATTTTGTGGGCCCATGTGAAGACCGTTCTACCTCTTAGTGTTTAATACTTTCTTGAAAATTGGAATAACTAGTCAGGAGTATGTAAACAGAGATAAAAATGTTTCTGAGCAAGGGCTTTAGCAACTAGAGAGAGGAAAATCAAGTATTGTGCCTAAGAAAGTAGACAACTGCTGGTGAGCTAGAATTTTTGTTAGTAGATGCATAACAGTTTCAACAATAAAAGAAATATGAGGATTTTCAGAGATTACATTATAGCATAGAAAACTTTCTGGGACTGAAAAACTCAATTTTTTTAAAATTTAAAAAGTCAGAAGATGGGGGCGCCTGGGTGGCTCAGTGGGTTAAAGCCTCTGCTTTCGGCTCAGGTCATGGTCCCAGGGTCCTGGGATCGAGCCTCGCATCGGGCTCTCTACTCAGCGGGGAGCCTGCTTCCCTCTCTCTCTGCCTGCCTGTCTGCCTACTTGTGATCTCTGTCTGTTAAATAAATAAAATCTTAAAAAAAAAAAAGTCAGTAGATGAAATGAAACTAAAGGGTAGTCACTATTGCTGAGAGCTGAATTAGTAACTGGTGTTGACATGGAAGAAATTTATCAGAGACAAAATATGAAAAGATAGAAAGCATGAGGAAAAAAGGTGGAAATAATATGGAGACAGCTGAGAAAACTTGCAAACAATAGGATTTCCAGAAAAGAGAAACAGGTGGAGGAAGGAAAAGAGTTAAAAAAGTATGTTAAAGAAAACTTACCTGAATTAAAGATGGCTTAAATCTGCAATTTGAACGAGTTTGCCAAATGCCAGTCAAAATTACTGAAATACATACACTTCTAGACATCAGTGAATAAAATTTCTAAATTTCAAGACTATAGGAAGCTTCTAGACAGAAAAATATATATACAAGGGAGAAAAAATGATGAGTACTGTTGATCTGTATAACATTGGAAGAATAAAATAACATCTATAGCCTATTTTAAGAAATATATTACAATCTAGTAATCTTACACCTAGCCAAGATATTTTCCTTTCTGGTAAGTGAATTTACTTTGCAGATAATGCAAAGATTGAGTTGACTCTAAATCCTCTGATAAAATACTCGTGTATTTTAACTAAGTATATAAATCAAAACTGACTCCAAAGAAAGGAACAGTGGTGAGGAATAATTCTTGTAATATATGTGCTTAAATTTAAATAATGTGTGTTTGTTTTCTGTTGCTATGTACTAAATTACCACAATTTAGTGGCTTAGACAACACACATTTATTTATTATCCATATTTTCTTTTGGTCAGAAGCCCAGACGCAGATTAGCTGGGTCCTCTGTTTAGGAGTCAGGCTGCAGTCAAAAGTGTCAGCCTGGGTTGTGATCTCATCTGAGGTTTGAGGTCCTATTCCAAGCTCATGTGGTTGTTAGATTTCAGTTCCTTGAAACTGGGGCTGAGGTACCTGTTTTTTTTGCGGGCTGTCAGCCATGGGCCATTACTTTCAGCTTCTAAAGGCTACCTGCAGTTCTTGCCGCACGACCCTCTCCATAGGCCCCTTCCTAGTACGGCACCTTGGTTCTTCAGAGTCAGCAAGGCAGAATTTCTGCTTCTGCTCGATGGTGTCTTATATGTATGATATCATATGTTGTCACATATATAATCGTAACGTAATCAGAGTGATTCCCTGTCACTATTGCCATATTCTGCAGATGAGGAGAAAGTCACAGTTCCCATATACATCTTAGGGGAGGGAATTATTACACAAGGATGTGAATCATTCATTGCTGATACCTAATGTTAATGTGAATGGGGATTTATTAGTGTTAAATAATGACTTTTATAATAATACTTTGAAATCCGTACTATCTTTAATTAAAACTTAATGTGGTAAGGAAGAGAATAGGGGCAGAAGAGCAGTAGTAAAAGTAGCCTAAATGTTTTATTTTACTGAATGAGAAAAGGAGAAGATAGCATATGTTGGTAAGGGTTATAGTTTTTAACATAATCATGAAGAAATGAGAATTTGATTTTTGAGTGCCAAGAATGGGAAGGTGACCAATATTAGAGGGAAAAAAGCACAGTAAAACTTTAAAATGACTAAGGGAGGGGAGAAAAAAGATATGGTCATTTGCTCAAATTGATAAAAATGAGAAAGAAGCATTAATGCAAAATAACTAGTTAAATATAAAGTAAGATGGAAGGAATAAAAAGAAACATGGTACTTGTTACACTAAATAATGGATTGAATTCCTCTAATAAGGTAGGGACTCTCAGATTTGGTTAAATAGTACAACAGAATAAAGAAGGACGTGTAATGATAAAAAATTAATGAAGAAGGTAGAAAAATCATACATGCTTATGCACCAAACAACTTATCAAATAAAATATATAAAGAAAAAAGTTTTTAAAAAAAAACCAATTTTTACTTAAACAGTATAGTTAGGCTGGGAGATTCTAATAAACTACTTTCAGAATTGGAAACTTCTAGCAAGCAAAGTAGGTAAAAGCATAGGAATAGGAATTTGATTATATATCCAACAAAGTCAGCTTAGTGTATAGAACTTTGCATTGTTCAGATAAAATTCGTGGATTTATGTGTATACACATAAACACATGCATACATAACTACCCTGATTTATAAATTTTCTATTGTGGAGCATTTAGATGGTGTTCAGTTTGCTTTTTGTTTTCTAAATATAAATAGTACTACCATGAATGTTCTTATAAATACAGCTTTACCCATTTTAAAAAAAAACAGTAATAGCAGGATGCCTGGCTGGCTCAGTCAGAAGAACATGTGAGTCTTGCTCTTGGGGTTATGAGTTTGAGCCCCATGTTGGGTGTAGAGACTACTTAAATAAGTAAGTAAGTAAATAAAGTTAAAAAAAACACTAATAGCTAATGTTCAATGAATTGCTACATGTCAGGCATTTTACACCATTTTATTAAGTTACATCTCACAAAACTCCATAAGGTAGGTTCTGTTATTTATCTGTTATTTATTTTATTAGGCAGATGGAGGAAACTACAGTTGACATAAGAGAGGTTGAGTGGCTGTAACTTCTGGGTTGTTTCAAAATTAGTTCATAATAAAGTTAGTATGTAAGTTTGACTCCAAAAACTAGCTATTGAGTATTCAGGAGAAATACTTCCAACAGAAAATTAGCTAGATGGTTATGGTAAATTTTAACGACCAAAGTATTTTACAACCAAAGTTGTAATGATTATGAGAGTTTCAGTTTATTAATACTGCTTTTTTTTTCCTGCTGCTTTTTAAAAAAATATTCAAGTTTTTCTTTATTTTTAAAATTTAATTGGATTTAAATTGAATTAATTAACATATAGTGTTTTATTAGTTTCAGAGGTAGAGTTCAGTGATTCATTAGTCTTTTAAAAATTTTTTTTAATTTAAATTCAGTTAACATATAATGTATTACTGGTTTCAAAGGTAGAGGTCAGTGGTTCCTCAGTCTTATATAATACCCAGCGCTCATTCCATTACTGTCCTTAATGCCCATCACCTGTTTCCCTATCCCCCCCTACCCCAGCAACCCTCAGTTTGTTTCCTATGATTAAGAGTCTCTTATGGTTTATCTCTCTCTTTGATTTTGTCTTGTTTTATTTTCCCCTCCTTTCTCCTATGAATCCTGTTTTGTTTCTTAAATTCCATACATGAGTAAAATCATATAATTGTCTTTTTCTGATTAACTTATTTTGCTTAGCATAATATCCTTTAGTTCCATCTACGTTGTTGCAAGAGGCAAGATTTCGGTTTTTTTGCTGGCTGAGTAATACTCCATTGTATATATCTACCACATTTTCTTTATCCATTCCTCTATTGATGAACATCTAGGCTCTTTCCATAGTTTGGCTATTATGGACATTGCTACTATAAACATTGGTGTGCCTGTGCCCTTCGGATCACTATGTTTGTGTCCTTTGGGTAAATACCTAGTCGTATAATTGCTGGATTGTAAGGTAGCTCTTAGTTTTAACTTTTTGAGGAGCCTCCATCCTGTTTTCCAGAGAGGCTGCATCATCTTGCATTCCCAGCAGTGTAAGAGAGTTCCCCTTTCCCCATATCCCTTGTCAACATGTCATTTCCTGACTTACTAATTTTAGCCATTCTCACTGGTGTGAGGTTGTATTTCATTGTAGTTTTGATTTGTATTTCCCTGATGCTGAGTGATGTTGAGCATTTTTTCATGTGTCTTTTGGCTATATGGATGCCTTCTTTGGAGAAGTGTCTGTTCATGTCTTCTGCCCATTTCTTGACTGGATTATTTGTTCTTTAGGTGTTGAGTTTGGTAAGTTCTTTATAGATTTTGGATATTAGCCCTTTATCTGATATGTCATTTGCAAATATCTTCTCCCAGTCTGTTGGTTGTCTTTTGGTTTTGTCACTTGTTCCTTTGCTGTGCAAAAGCTTTTTATTTTGATGAAGGCCCAGTAGTTCGTTTTTACCTTTGGTTCCCTTGCCTTCGGAGATGTGTCTAGCAAGAAGTTGATGTAGCTGAGGTCAAAGAGGTTGCTGCCTAAGTTCTCCTCTAGGATTTTATTGGATTCCTATCTCACATGTTGGTCTTTCATCCATTTTGAAAAGCTTGTTTTTGTGTATGGTATAAGAGAATAGTCCAGTTTTAGACTTCTGCCTGTAGCTGTCCAATTTTTCCAACACCATTTGTTGAACAGACTGTCTTTTTTTCCATCAGATATTCTTTACTGCTTTGTTGAAGATTAGTTGATTGTTGAGTTGAGGGCCCGTTTCCAAGTTCTTTCTTCTTTTCTATTGATCTATATGTCTTTTTTGTGCCCGTACCATACTGTCTTGATGATTAGAAGTTTGTAATAGAGCTTGAAGTCTGTAATTGTGATGCTGCTAGCTTTGGTTTTCTTTTTCAAGATTCCATTGGCTATTTGGGGTCTTTTGTGGTTCCATACAAATTTGAGAATGATTTGTTCCAGTTCGGTGATAAAAGTTGATGGTATATCGATAGGGATTGCATTGAATGTGTAGATTGCTCTAGGTAGCATAGACATTTTCACAATATTTGTTGTTCATTGCTCTAGATAGCATATACATTTTCACAATATTTGTTGTTCTGATCCATGAGTATGGAATGTTTTTCCATTACTTTATGTCTTCCTCAATTTCTTTCATGAGTGTTCTATAGTTTTCTGAGTACAGATCCTTTGCTTGTTTGGTTAGATTTATTCCTAGGTGTCTAATGGTTTTTGGTGCAATTGTAAATAGGATCAACTCTTTTAATTTCTCCTTCTTCCGTCTCATTGTTAAGTGTATAGAAAGGCAACTGATTTCTGTGCATTGATTTTATATCATACTACTTTCCTGAATTCCTATATTAATTCTGGCAATTTTGTGGTGGAATCTTTTGCATTTTCCACATAGAGTATCATGTCATCTGTGAAGACAATTCTTTCTTTCTTTCTTTTTTTTTTTTTTTAAGATTTCTTTATTAAAGAGCACACACACAGGTAGGGGAAGGGACAGAGGGAAAGGGAGAAGCAGACTCCCCACTGAGTAGGGAGCCTGACGTGGGGCTTGATCCAAGGACTCTGTGATCATGATCTGAGCCAAAGACAGATGCTTAACTCAGTGAGCCACCCAGGTACCCCTGAAGTCTACCGCTGTTGTACTGCTGTCAGTTTCTCCCTTTGTGTCTGTTAGTATTTACTTTATATATTTAAGTGTTCCTGTGTTGGGTTCATATATACTTACAACCGTTAAATCCTCTTGTTGGATTGATTCTGCATGGTTATGAAATTCCCTTCTTTGTCTCTTATAGTCTTTATTTATTTATTTATTTTTTAGATTTTATTTATTTATTTGACAGATCACAAGTAGGCAGAGAGGCAGGCAGAGAGAGAGGAGGAAGCAGGCTCCCCGCTGAGCAGAGAGCCCCATGCGGGGCTTGATCCCAGGACCCTGGGATCATGACCTGAGCCGAAGGCAGAGGCTTTAACCCACTGAGCCACCCAGGCGCCCCATCTTGTAGTCTTTATTTATTTATTTATTTATTTATTTTTATTTGACAGATCACAAGTAGGCAGAGAGGCAGGCAGAGAGAGACAGGAGGAGGCAGGCTCCCTGCAGAGCAGAGAGCCCGATGCGGGACTTGATCCCAGGACCCTGAGATCATGACCTGAGCCGAAGGCAGAGGCTTTAACCACTGAGCCACCCAGGCGCCCTTGTAGTCTTTATTTTTAAAGGTTTTTTTCATTTGATGTAGTTATTGCTACCCTAGCTTTTTTTTTCACTTCCATTAGCATGGACTCTTTTTTGGTCCTAACTTCAGTTTGTATGTATTGTTAGATATGAAATGAGTTTATTGTAGACAACAAGTTGATGGGTCTAATTTTTTATCCATTCACTCACCCTGTGTTTTTTGATTAGAGCATTCAGTCCATTTACATTTAAAGCAGTTATCAATAGGTATGTACTTACTGTAATTTTTTTCATTGTTTTCTAGTTGCTTTTGTAGTTTCCTCTGTTTCTTTTTTTTTTTTTTTTTGCTCTTGTGATTTGATGACTTTCTTTAATGTTATGCTTTTAATCTTTTCTCTCTCTTTTTTGTTTTGTTTTGTGTTTCCATTACAGGGTTTTTCCTTATGGTATTAACATGAGGTTCATATATAACATTCTGTGTATATAGGAATCTATTTAAAATTGATGGTTGGGTAGGTTCCAACACATTTTAAAAGCACTATGTTTTTGTTCCCCCATCCATGTTGTGAATCCCAGAGATGATTTTTCTAGATATAATTGATTTTACTATTTGTATCTTTTAACCTTCATACTAGCTTTATAAATGATTGATGTACTATGTTTTTCATATGTTTGCTTTTACCAGTGAAAATTTTCCTTTCCTAATTTTCTTCTAGTTATAGCCTTTTCTTTTCTGCTTAAAGGAATTCTTTTAATATTTCTTGTAAGGCTAGTTTAGTGGTGATGAACTAATTTCACTTGTTTGGGAAATTCATATCTCTCCTTCAGTTTTGAATGATAACCTTCTCTGGGAGAGCATTCTTGATTTTATTGTTTTGTTTTTCTTTTCAGGACCTTGAATATATCCTGTTTCTCTTTTCTGGCATGCAAAGTTTCTGCTGAAAAATTAGTTGATACCCTTTTTTTTTTGGTAAAGATTTTATTTATTTATTTGACAGAGATCACAAGTAGGCAGAGAGGCAGGCAGAGAGAGAGAGGGGGAAGCAGGGTCCCTTCTGAGCAGAGAGCCTAGTGCCGGGCTCGATCCCAGAACCCTGAGATTATGACCTGAGCCGCAGGCAGAGGCTTAACCCACTGAGCCACCCAGGAGCCTCAAATCAGTTGATATCTTTATGGGTTTTCCCTTGTACATAACTATCTGCTTTTCTCTTGCTGCTTTTTAAAAAGATTTCTGCTTTATCTTAACTTTTGGTATTTTAATTATTATGTGTGTTGGTGTGGACTTCATTGGGACCTCCTTGCTCTCTGTTCTTCCTGAACTTGGATATCTGTTTCCTTTCCCAAATTAAGGGAAGTTTTCAGTTATTATTTCTTCAGTTAAGTTTTCTGCCTTTCTGTCTCTGTTTTCTTCTTCTTCTTCTTCTTCTTCTTCTTCTTCTTCTTCTTCTTCTTCTTCAACCCCTGTTAGTACTACTGTTATTACACTTGATGTTGTCCCAGGGTTCCCTTAACGTATCCTCATTAAAAAATTTTTTTTTCTTTTTGCTTTTCAACGTAGGTGCTTTTTTACTACCCATCTCACTGATCCATTCTTCTCTATCTTCTACTTTGCTGTCAGTTCCTATAGTCTGTTTTTCCTTTCAGTTTTGTATTGTTTAGCTCTGGTTCTTTTTTATATTTTTTTATCTCTTTATTGAAGTTCTCACTAAGTTCATCCATTCTCCTCTCAAGTTTGGTGAGCATTTTTATGATCATTACTTTGAACTCTCAGGTGGATTGTTTACTTGTGTTTTGTTTAGGGTTTTTTGTTGTTGTTGTTGTTGAGTTTTATCTTACTCTTTCATTTGGAACATGAGCATGAACATGTCTCCTTATTTTGTCTAATGTTCTATTTGTATCTATGAATAAATTGGACAGTTGCCATTCTTGGTCTTGAAGAAGTGGACTTGTGTAAGAATACCCCTATGTAGACTCTGTGTTTTGGTGGTTTTGGGTGGCTAGCTAGACCTGGAGTGTGCTTGGGCTGTTGTCACCCTGGTGTGATGAGGCAAGGCAGATGGGGTGCTACCCTATGGGGATGGTTGGAGCTTGGGTCCTGGGTCGGGCTATGGTAGCCCTACCAGGCCAGCTAGAGCACCTGAATTTTGATCCCATCTGAATTATCAAGGTGAAGGAATGTAAACAATGGTGCTTGCCAGCACCTGTTGACCTGGAGAGAGTTCCAGTAGCTGTGCCTCTTTTTGACAGGTGCTCTAAGGTTAGAAAATGGATTTTCTTCAATTACTGTCTAGTTACCCTTTAAACCAGTGGTATTTTGTTTGTTTGTTTGTTTTGTGCCTCAGGGCAGGTGTGCATCTCTCAGTGACATCCTTCTGCAGGTCATCAGATGGAGTGGAGTTTCAGATACTACTGTGTCTTGTCTCTCCCCCCTTTCTCTCCATGGTCCCTCTGTCCTTTGTTGAGCAGAAGTTCTTCAGTCAGTTTTCAGTTCTTCAGAAGAAATTGGTCTATATTTAGGTGCAGGTTTAGTATGTCCATGGAAGTTGTGAGCTCAGGGTCTTCCCTATGTTACTGTCTTAGACCACCTCTAGCTTTGCCTCTTTTTGTGAATATTTTTGCAGATTCATTTTATATAAATTAAATTCTAAATCAAGTTATGGCTAAGTTGCTTTCAATCAGTTTACATTTCTACTTAAAGTGTGTTTGAGTTTCTTTAACATCATTCACCCTGGGTGTCATCAAGTTTTTTAATCTTTGTCGATCTAGCAACTTGTTTTTTCATTGAAATTTCTTTAACTATTAGCACCAATATATTGTAAAAATTTTTTTCTACTGTTTTGTCTAGAAACATTAGTGTTCTAGAGGGTAATATCAATCTTTCCACTACAAAGACCATCCAATTAAACATTTATGTGTGTACCTTTTTGTGTGATATCTTTTTACAGTATTGCCTTCCAACACACCAAATGTTCGCAGGACCAAGAGAACACGATTGAAACCTTTGGAATATTGGCGGGGAGAGCGAATAGATTATCATGGAAGGCCATCAGGTAAATTCAAGTTTACACTTCAGTATCTGACAAATAATAATTAGGATGCAACAGTTTATGTATATTATGTGTAAAGCACTATTTTACATATATACATAAATTACCTCATTTTATCATCATCCTCCAAAAATGAGGCCAGAATAGATTCAAGTACAGATCTATCTGATTACTATGGAAATGCTTATCTTTTTCTCTCTTTGGTAGCAGTTTGAGGTGAGTTTGTGGCTTGAGAATATTTTTATTTCATACTATTAACAGGGTTTTTAATTGCAAGAAATAAGTCATTAGATCAGAACATGAGAAAATAGTAAGTGGCAAAGATTAAGTATTTCCTTTTACTATTCTCATCCCATTTGCTCATCATATTTCTCTATAGAAATATAGACAGTGGGCCAGAAAGTTATTTTCCTTTCTGTGATGGATGTATCTAAGTCAAAGAACTAAACTCACATGTAAATTATTATAAATATTTCATTGCTGGCTTTTGTGTTGTTTTTCAAACTGACTTGATTTCAAGCAACAGAGATCATTCTGTCATGTTTCATCAGTGCATCTGGATTTAGGGTGGTAGAAACATAAGTGGAATTGGTTGGTATTTGTGTTGTTTGAGTTACTAACTGTAAAATATGATAGTAATATATTCTTTGGTAGTCTGAAAGAAAATATGCTATAGTAATTTAAATTTTGGTTCAATATTTTTACTTTCTCAGGTATGATATTTACCTTTTTTGTCATTAACTTTCAGGAGGATTTGTGATTGGTGGAATACTGTCCCCAGACACAGTATCATCTAAAAGGAAGTCAAAAGGAAACATTGGAAAAGTCAATAAAATGGTTGCTAGGAAAAGGATCTGTCTTGATAATGAGGAAAGAAGTATGAGCTTATTCCTGAAAGTAACCTTTAGAGTTTATTTTAAATAATAGTGCTCTGAGAAGTAGCTCTTTACAAATTCTGTAATTTATTTGTAAAAATGTTAGATGTAATACTTTAGGGTGAATTCATCTTTTTTTATTTTTTTATTAAGTTTTTTTTAATTTTAATTCCGGTGTAGTTAACATACAGTGTTCTGTTAGTTTCAGGTGTACAATATAGCAGTTCAACAATTCTAAACATCATTACTCAGTACTCATGATAAGTATACTCTTAATCCCCTTCACCTACTTCACCCATCCTTCCACACACCTCCCTTCTGATATGCTTTATTTTAAATAAGTACCCTGAGAGTTACTTTTTATTTCAACAAGAACATTTTTAACTCGAAACATACTTCAGAATACATGGTTCCAAAAATATATATAAAACCTTCCATCCAAGAAAAATAGAATACACATTTCTTCAAATACACACAGAAGAATCCCCTGGTTAAACCACATAAAAAGAGACATAACAAATATTGCAAATTTAAGAAGACTGAGTATATTTTCCAACCACAGTGGTACAAAACTGAAGATCAACAATAAAACAAAGCTGGAAAATCTATAGTGTAAACTATTAAATATTTAGTATGTAAATATTAAGCAATACACTACTGCACAGACAAGCATTGGGACAAATAAGAAATCAAATGGTAAAACTGCTCATTACTTTCAATGTTATGTTAGTGTTTCTTCTGGTCTCTATTTTATTTATTTCTGATTTTTCTTTGTTACTTTCTTCTTTGTTACTTTCTTTGTTATTTTCTTTGTTACTTCTAAATTTCAGCTAAGTCTTTTTCTAGTTCTTGTGTAATGTTGTTTCTTTGAACTTTATTTCTTAATACAAGTGTTTATAACATAAATTTCACTCTTTTCTTTTTCTTTTTTTTTTTTTTTAAATTTTATTTATTTATTTGAGAGAGAGCATGAGAGGGGAGAAAGTCAGAGGGAGAAGCAGACTCTCCAAGGAGCAGGGAGCCCGATGTGGGACTCGATCCCAGGACTCTAGGATCACAGCCTGAGCCGAAGGCAGTCACTTAAACCAACTGAGCCACCCAGGCGCCCCCATAAATTTCACTCTTAACATCTGCTTTTGCTGCATCCTGTCGGTTTTGGAGTATTTTGTTTTCTTTTCTATTGTTTTGAATTCACTTTTTAAAAAAATTTATTTATTTTTTAATTTTTTTAAAAGATTTTATTCATTTATTTGAAAGGCAGAGATCACAAGCAGGCAGAGATAGAGAGAATGGGAAGCAGGCTCCCTGCTGAGCAGAGAGCCCGACTCAGGGCTCGATCCCAGGACTTTGGGATCGTGACCTGAGCCGAAGGCAGAGGCTTTAACCCACTGAGCCACCTAGGTGCCCCCTTGAATTCACTTTTTAATGTCCACTTTTTCCCCAAATTCTGAAAATAAACAGATTTTTACTCTTTTAAAAAAAATCATTAATAGCATAATATAAAAAAACACTTGCTCATGAGTAAATTACCCTGTCATTGAAGTTAACTTTTCCCATGTCAAATTATGATTAAAATTGACATTTTTAATGAATTTTTTTCTGAAATGTATTTTATACTTTTTGCTCTCTGAGAGAATATTCTAAACTTTCTTGATGATGCAAGAGTATCAAGAGTTGTCATAACAGGTTTGCAGAAAATAGTTTAGTATGTTTGCTTTTGTATTAAATCATTGTGGTTTTTGAATTTTTGTTTGTCAGAGTGTTCATTTATAAATAGGAAAATAGGAAGAGATTGTTGCAGTCTTTTTTTTTTTTCAACTTATTCATAGCCATATTTAATATCAGACTTCTTTTTAATTGGGAAGAATTTTAAGTAGCTTTATTACAGTGGTATTTCTTTTGCAGAGAATAAATTCATGGTAAATCTGAGTATACCTCTGGGAGATCCACTGAAGCCAACAAGGGTAAAGGACCCAGAAACAAGAGAGATTATTCCCATGGGTAAGATTAGGGATAATGAAAATGCTTAATTTAATAATTAGTAAGGACAGATTGCTGGCTTGATGACTACCCTATCTACTTTCTCTTTTGCTTCCTAGCTCTTTTAGAGCCAAAATCCATAGAGTATCTAATTCCAGTAAGCAGCCTTTGAGGACTACTCTGGAGGAGCTCTGATAGCAAACAATGTCTAGGGACACATAGCACAATGCATTTATCCTCTAGGGTGCAGGTGCCATCATCAGGAGTGTTGCCTCCCCCAGTAGGGCCCAGGCCTTCTTTAACCAAGATGACACATGGGAACAGGGGTTTTTTATGGGTAGTTGTTGCAATTTAGCTGGTAGATCCTAGAATACACCCTTACTGTGAGTCCAGACAGGGATTGTGGACAGGATTTAGACAGTCTTCTGCACCATGGGATGCCAATAATAGTACCTGGGAGATCAGACCTTTAGAGTGATGATGAGCAAGGACATTGATCAGCATGCCATAAATGCCATGGTTAACCTTAAGGCCAGCAGAGGGGTTCTAGAGGTCTACCATTGTATCTAATAGGCATTAAAAGTACATTGTCTCTGAGACCATGACTGGTTCCAAAAGATGAGCTATAGTGTGGTAAGGGCAAATAGGGAACATTTAGCTATCTACCAACAGGCAGAATTTACATATAGGAAATATTTAAATGTTTTAGCTGTTTTGACTATACCAGTGAGTACTCAGGACTAATTTCTCCTCTCTTAAGTCAGAGGACAAATACGTCAAACCAGAGAGGCAGTAATCATATTCCCAATTAAAATTTTGGCTGTGAAATAGGTTCCATTTGACATCTTAAGTAGTATTAAGTATTTTTATAATCAGATTATTTATTTAGCAACAGAGGTAGAAGTACAGAAAATTTTGTTTAGTGTAACGTTCTTAACCAAAAACATTGCTATATTGTATCAGGTTAGAAAAGTTGTCAGTGTTGTCAGGAGTTCATAACTTTTTGTCTGTTTCTTGAGTCTATAATTTTCTATATTCTATAATCTGTGAGATTACTAACATTCCTAAATACCCAAGGAAACAGAAGTTGATTGCAGAAGAATATATTAACTATATATTTGGAAAGGTTTATAAGTAAAAGGGGAATTCAGAATTAAGATAGTGATTTGTGAGCAACAGTAAGTACTCTGGCTTTATGTGATAAAAATCTTGCTGTTTAATAATCAGTCAAGCAAGCACAAAATAATCTATTACGGTGATACATTTGTTAATTGTGGGCCATGTTAAACTTTATAAAGATGTGGAAATCTTGTTTCTTAGCTCATTTTGTTCTCTGAGCTATAATAAAAATAGTAATAATTTTGCCATTTTTTTGTTAATAGCTAAGACTTACCTAATGCTTATTAATTGTGCCAGACAGTATTTTAAATACTTTATACACATTTATTCATTTGATATTCACAACTCTAACATAGATGAACTATTATTGTCCCATTTTAGAGAAAAGAAAACAGAGGTATAGAGAAGTAACTTGCCTGGTCACACAACTTGTGAGACAGACAAAATTTGACCTCTACCATTCTAGCTCAAGTAAATGACCTTAATCACTTCTGTCTTTGTAAGCCAGGTTTATATCTAGGAATAATGCTATTGTATATGTGTGTATATATGTTATATCATTGAGCATTATTATTGCTGTTGCTTTATATTTATATTAGTGTTTTTCCCTTAGATCTTTTAAGGCCACGAGATACATATCAATTTTGTGTTGAGCATGGTGAGTTGAAAGTGTATAAAACACTGGATACACCTATTTTTTCTACCGGAAAATTGATATTGGGACCACATCAAGAAAAGGGAAAGCAGCATGTTGGCTCAGATATATTGGTGAGTGTATTTCTCCATATGTTTATGTTTCTCTATTGGCATAACTCTGATTTTTTGGACTTGATGAGGCATTAAAAATGCTGTTTTCTCAGAAATGATATTATTGTGGTGCATAGAGAATTTTTCTGCTAAATCTGTTTATAGTCAATCAGGCAATGGTTATTTAATAAGTACCTGTTCTGTGCATAGCCATGTAACCTTGAAATTTAAAAGTTTAAGGAATGTTCTTTGAGGAACAGTAGGATATAGGTTTGCAAACAAATCATTAGAGCTGGTGAAAATTAAGTCTAAATTTCATTTCACTGATCATGTAGTTTAGCAATAATGAGGTTTTAAAAGTCTTTCTCAGAATCATGTAATTAGCAATAGACTAAGGGGAGTAGGAACTAGTTACTTCAATAAGTACTAAATAATGTATTACTATATGTGGCAGCATTATTGGCTGAAATTATAATGAGATTCAAGGTGAGTCCGTCTTTGTTCTCTCATTGGAGACACACACCCTTGCACCACTGATGTGAAGTATATATATGTTATATTTGTACATTTTGAATTTGAAAATTGCAGAATTTGAATATCACCAAATTTTAATAATAATTATTGTTTTAGGGATGGCTGGTTGGCTCAGTTGGTTGAGCGTGTCTTTGGCTCAGGTCATGATCCTAGGGTCCTGGGATTGAGTCCCACATCCAGCTCCTTACTCGGCAGGGAGCCTGCTTCTCCCTCTCCCTGCTGTTCCTCTGCTTTTGCTCTCTCTTTCTGACAAATAAATCAATCAAATCTTTAAAAAATATATGTATTTACTGTTTTACTGCCATTTAAAAATACTGAGTCTAAGGCACATTTTTCAGTATGTAACATTTCAAGAACCTGTGGTATCATGGGTTATTGGAGTATTGCATTCAAAACAATTAATTTACCCAAGAAAGAAAAAGAGAAGGAACACGAGTACCCTTGGGTTTATGTTATCAAAGAAGGGCAAATTGAGGCAAGAAAAAAAGGCACACATGAAAGAGTAACTCATTAATACCTTAGTATAACTAGAATTAGAAAATACTTTAATCCAATCTTAAAATGATAAAGATCTCCAGGTGCTACTAAAAGAGTAAAAAACACATTTAACTAACTAAAGTAATGATGATTTCTGCATAATAAGGAACAATTAATAAGACAAGCATTATGAAATATCATCATTGAAATAATACCAGTTACCCATTAAACTGTGATGCCTTTATTAGACAAAAGAAAATTTAAATAGTAAATTTAAATAGTAAATGTTTGAAAGTATTTAATCTGGCTACTATTCAAAGGAATGTGCATTAAAAAACATTAAAAACAAGAATATTTTATATTTACTGAGCTAGTAGAAATTATTTAAAATCTGGGGCGCCTGGGTGGCTCAGTGGGTTAAAGCCTCTGCCTTCAGCTCAGGTCATGATCCCAGAGTCCTGGGATCGAGCCCCATATCGGGCTCTCTGTTCAGCAGGGAGCCTGCTTCCTCCTCTCTCTCTCTCTGTCTGCCTCTCTGCCTAATTGTGATCTCTATCAAATAAATAAAATCTTAAAAAAAAAAAAAAAAAAAGAAATTATTTAAAATCTGTACCCTTCGATTTATGACTCTTATTTCAGTATATTTTCCTCAGAAAATAATTTAAAAGGTAGGGAAACTGAACATATATAGGTATTTTTTGTAACATTGATAGTAATTGCAAAAATTAGAAAGTATTGAAAAGTGTTACGGAAAGAAATGGTTATATTTTATATTTTGACTTTATAATAAGATGTCATTATATGATAATAAGCAGTTATATAGCACTTAGATGTTCCAGGTACTGTAATAAGTATTTTTATATCAGTTTAAGCATATAGTTTTGAAGAATAGCCATATAAGAAGAACTTTAGGATAAATATTTAAGCCAACTTATGGAAAATAGAAAACTGTTTTATTCTGACTAGAATTTAAAAATGAAAATTGAAGGAACTATAGAAAAATAACATGTTATCAGGTGATTATAGGTTATTTTTATTTCTTCTAAATATTGCCTTTAACTTTTTATAATGAAAATCAGAGTTAAAGTTCTTTTTTTTTAAATATCAGAGTATTTTTACATTTTTTAAAACATGAAGCACACTTTTAAATATATACTTTTGAAAAACAAAAGGGACCAGAGAGAGAACTAGCGTAGGCTGTTCACTCTTTCCTTCAAACTCAATGTTAAAAAATCTGTATGAGAGGGAGATAGTAGCAGTAGTAGATTTGTTAAAATCAAACCACAAAAGAATTAACAGATTAACTATGGGATTTGGTTGTGGAGCTCTCCCAAAAGATGAGATTTAGAAATGGAAATATGAAATATATATTTTATTATATTATATAAATATAAAATATATAATATAAATATAAAAAATTATGTAATATAAAATATAAAAGTGAAGTGATGTGGACAACAGGAAAAAAAAAAACAGAAGAGAGGAAATAAAACCAAATGAGTGAAGGGATGGAAATATTTGAAAAATTAGACAATAAATGTTCCAGAACTAAAAAACAAAAAGTTAGAGCAACATACTTTAAAGAACCAGAGCTCCTTAGAGAAATGTCTGAATGGAGGGCTGGAGCTGAGCTTGAAATATGTATTTTTAAAGATTTATTTATTTATTTTAGAAAGAGAATGTGGGGAGGATTGGGAGAGGGTAAGGGAGAGGATCTCAAGCAGACTCTGCGCTGAGCGTGGAGTGTGACACGGGGCTCAATCCCACAACCCTGAGACCATGACCTGAGCTGAAACCAAGAGTTGGAGGCCTACTGGACTGTATCACCCAGGTACCCCTGAGCTTGAAGTGTTTCGAGTAAATAAGAATAACTTAAGTGGATTGATACATATCTACTATATATAAATTCATGAATTTGAAAGACTGCTACGAAAAGAAAACCTAATTCACCACTCTTGGAGAATTCTAGGAGGCTAACTTATTTTGACAACAAATGGTAAATAAAGGGAAGTAATCGAATATTTTTTCTGCCCTTTTCTTATAAACTGTACTATTATGTAACCAAATAAAAATGAGGTGAAGTTTATTTTTGTTAGAAATATTGCATTTAGGGGTGCCTGGGTGGCTCAATTGGTTAAGCATCTGCCTTTGATTCAGGTCATGATCCCATGTTCCTGGGATCGAGCCCCGCATCAGGCTCCCTGCTCAGTGGGGAGCCTGCTTCTCCCTCTCCCTCTGATGTACCCCCTGCTTGTACTCTCACTCTCTCAAATAAATAAATAAAATCTTTAAAAAGAAATTCCAGTTAATAAATGAAAAAGAAATAGTAGAGTAAAATATTATCATTTTGTAATCCTTGATAAACTGTTGGATCTGTCTAGGCATTGAGTATCAATGTCTGCTAATATCTAAAAAAGAAGACAACCCTGAAAGTTGAAAATAGAGCTACTGTACGACCCAGTGATTGCACTACTAGGGATTTACCCCAAAGATACAAATGTAGTGATCTGAAGGGGCACTTGCACCCCAATGTTAATAGCAGCAATGTCCACAATAGCCAAACTATGGAAAGAGCCCAGATGTCCACTGACAGATGAATGGATAAAGAAGATATGTGTGTGTGTGTGTGTGTGTGTGTGTGTGTGTGTGTACACATACACACATACATACACACATAATGGAATATTACTCAGCCATCAAAAAATGGAATCTTGTCTTTTGCAATGATGTGGATGGAACTAGAGGGTATTATACTAAATGAAGTCAGTCAGTCAGAGAAAGAATTATCATATGAGCTCACTCATGTGGAATTTAAGAAACAAAACAGGAAAAAAAAAGAAAACAGGATCATAGGGGAAGATAGGAAAAAATAAGACAACAAAATCAGGGAGGCAGACCATAGAGACTCTTACTTATAGGAAACAAACTGAGGGTTGGTGGAGGGAAGGAGAGTGGGAGGAGGGGTAAAAAATAATTAATTATAAAAATAAATTAGGGGCACCTGGGTGGTTCAGTGGGTTAAAGCCTCTGCCTTCGGCTTAGGTTGTGATCCCAGGGTCCTGGGATCGAGCCCCGCATCGGGTTCTCTGCTCAGCGGGGAGCCTGCTTCCTCCTCTCTCTGCCTGCCTCTCTGCCTACTCGTGATCTCTGTCAGATAAATCAATAAAATCTTAAAAAAAAAAAAAAGTAAATTTGGGCGCCTGGGTGGCTCAGTGGGTTAAGCCGCTGCCTTCGGCTCAGGTCATGATCTCAGGGTCCTGGGATCGAGTCCCGCATCGGGCTCTCTGCTCAGCAGGGAGCCTGCTTCCCTCTCTCTCTCTCTCTGCCTGCCTCTCCGTCTACTTGTGATCTCTCTCTGTCAAATAAATAAAATCTTTAAAAAAAAAAAAAGTAAATTTAAAAAAAAAGAAGGAGAAAAAAATAAAAAGAAGATAACCAGACATTATTTGCCTCCTGATGGAAGAATACAACATTGTATAAAATAGTCTTGCCGCTTCCATCTCCTTTAAAAAACAAGCAAACAAAAAAACCTATAAAGCAAACAACAAAAATACCCAAATTTGATCAAACTCTAATATCTAACCACCAATTTATAGGAAATAAAGAATAGATGACCTTTCATATGATACCCAGATGTTGTAATCAGCAAAATTCAGCTATGCAAAGATTTTTACAGCAAACTTTGCTGCTTGATTTCTTTAATAAATAAGTTGCAAGGAATAAAAACCAAGTAGAACCAACCATGGCACTATTGACATTTTAGATGGATAATGCTTTGTTGTAGAGAGGCTTCCTGCACGTTGTGGGATGTTTGGTAGCATCCCTGGCCTCTGCCAAGTAGATTCGGGTAGTACTCCTCTAGTTCTAAGAACCAGAAATGTCCCCAGACATTGCCCGTTGTCTCCTGAAATTGAGAAAGCACCCCCAGATTGAGAACCACTATAGATTGAGCAATTTAAGAGGATAAACAACTTCTTAAACAATACATTTAAGAAACAATTGGAAATTTAATACTGACTGGGTATTTGATATTAAATATTCATTTATGTTTAGTTGTGATAAAACTGTTACAGTCGTGTTTTTAAAAAGCACCTTGAGGTGTGCCTGGCTGGTTCTATTGGTAGAACATGTGACTCTTTATTTTGGGGTCCTGAGTTCAAGCCACATGCTGAGTATGGAGATCACTACTACTACTACTACTAATAAACCAAACTTTAAAAAATAAAAAATTAAAAGCACCTTGTTTTTTTTAGTACACACTGAAATATTTGCAGATGATTTATGATGCTGGGGTATTTATTGCAAAATAACATGGAATGGGGGAAGTAAAGAGATGGAACGGGGAAAGTTGTTGGTGTTAGGTATTCATAGGAGTTCGTCATTCTATATTTGTGTACTTCACAAGTCTTCCAGTTTTAGTATATGTGCTGCCGAAGCAAGCACTTTCAAAAACCTTCCTACTAAGATGTTTGCAGAAGTGGAAAGAGGTGTACATAGCTAAGCTGAATAGATAAAGAAAAAAAAACCCCACCTAGAAATATATGCTTGACCTTCTGGGTAGTATGTTTGTTACCTTTTTGTCTTTGTAATTAATGCAAAATTATTTTAAGATATAATAAAAATTTTTTAAATTAAATTAAAATGTACTGTACTTTGGAACCATTTGAAGAGTTTTTTTCCCTATTTAGGGAGTCAGCATTTCATAGTGGTTAAGAGCATGAATTCTGGAATCAAAGTGCCTGAGTTCAAATCTCGTTTCTGCCATTTACATTGTGAACTTGGAAAATTACCCCAGTCTGTTGCCTTATTTTCTTCATTTGTATAAAACTATTAAAATAGTACCTGTCTCACTGCTTCTTACATACATTAAATGAATGTAAATTAGGTGCTCAGAAGAGTGACTGGCAAGGAGTAAGTGCTATATAAGTGCTAGCTGCTATCGTTTTTCTGGTATTTAAGGCTCATTTTACAAAGTGTTAAAAAAAAAAAAAAGAGAAGGGGGTGGAAGAAGAGGAGTAATTCTCTGAGGCAAAATATTTTTGATGGCTGAATCTCAAAATTTGAATCAGAATGTTGGAAGGCTTTCGGTTTTTCTAGTTGCCCCAAAACCAAATCATCACTTGGGTGCTACCTATGTATAAAATGTCAAATTTACCGTGACTATGAATATGGAAGTCTTTATGATTGAGAATTAGATTTATCCTCTTTTACTTTCTTAATGTTGATATTTGCTTAAATGTATCATTTATTTGTTTTACTTTTTGTTCTCTCTTTGGTCGGGTGATTGAAATACTTGTCCCAACCATGTAACCTTTGAAGAGCTGTATATAAGACCAAGCTATTTTGTAGTATAGCTAAGTGATATTATTTACAGTGGTTCTGAATTTTCATAACTGTTAAATAATAAGAACAAAAGAAATTTCTTCCAGTGTTTGTTTTCTATTGCTGTTTTAACAAATTACTATAAATTCATCGACTTAAAACAAGACCTATTTATTATCTCACAGTTACATTGATTAGAATCCTGGTAAGCTTGGCTGAGTCTTCTGTTTAGAGTACCACGGGGCTGGAATCAAGATGTTGGGAGCTCTGTATCCCTCTCTGGAGACTCTTAGGATGAATCTGCTTTCAGGTTTATTCAGGTTGTTGGCAGAATTCAGTTCCATGTTGTAGGGCTGAGGCTCCCATTTCCTTGCTGGCTGTTGGCCAGAGTTCATTCTCAGCTTCTAGAAATAGCCTGTATTTCTTGACCCATGGCCCTCTTATCTTCAGTGCTAGCAGTAGTCTGTCCTTTTCATGTTTTGAATTTCTCTGGTTTTCCTCTGCTTCATCTCTCTTCTGCTTCCAGGAGAAACTCTCCACTTTTAACGGTTCGTGTGATTAGAATAGGCCCAACTATATAATCCAGACTTAACCTATCTCCCAGTCTCTAGGTCCCTTTTGTCATGTAACAAAACAAATTCTGGAGATTAGAGTATGGACATCTTTGGAGGGTCGTTATTCTGCTTACTGCATTTCCTTTAAGTTTCTTTGTACTGTGTTGTGGTGGTGGTTCAATTTGAAATGAGATTTTAATTTTTAATTTTACAGGTTTTTTATGTTAACTTTGGTGACCTTTTATGTACCTTACATGAAACACCTTATATAATAACAACTGGGGATTCGTTCTATGTTCCTTCAGGTAAGAAAAATAAAGACAATCTTCTTTCATATAGTTAAAATATTTATATAGTTGCTCATGAATACCATGCAAATGGAAGCCACACTGGTCAAAATAAAATGTCATGTGACTCATGACAATACATATTTTGATTTTGTCATTAGGTAAGTATGTTAGTATATGGGTACATGAAAATTGGATAAGAATTGCTTATTTCAAAGTGTAAAAATATTTAGTTGTATCTAGGGTAGGAGGAAAATTATTTCTGCTATATTATCTATAAGACATCATGTAGTCAAGCAATTTTTAGTAGATTATTTTAAACATACAGAATAGTGTGTTTCATCAGTTATTAAAGAGCACAAGCCTCTGGAAAGAGAACTTTTAATTTGTTCATTTATTTATTCATCATTCAACAGAGAGTCTGTCAAGCACTGCTCTAAGAGTATAGAATACATAAGTGAGCAAATTAGGGGAAAACTCCCTGTCCTTCTGGAGCTTACATTCTAATGAGAGGAGACAGTAATAATAGCAGTGTCTATATAGTCCTTAGTATGTACCAGCACTGTTGTGAACACATTTCATTTATTGTAACTCAGTTAATCTTAGTATGTGTTAGTTTGAATAAACAAATTTTCTCTTTCTTCACCCTTGTCTAATTCACCTTTGCATTCATTATCAGAATGATGTGAGATTTTCATTTCTTTCAAACCTTGTCTGGATCACAGGTGATGGTTAACTCATGGATTTTTTAGTTTATGGAGTTGAATAAGACTTACTTTAGGTTAGATGAACTGATTTAAGAAAAAATTTGGTACCATATACTGTAACTGCCTTAGTGATAGCTAAATATTTAGTCAAAAGGAAATGATGCCTATGGAAATAATTTTTTTTTCTTACCACTTTCCTTCTAGGTAATTATTACAACATCAAAAATCTCCTGAATGAGGAAAGTGTTCTTCTTTTTACTCAGATAAAAAGATGAAAGATGAAGCAAAGTTTAAATACATGTGTGTGTGTATATATATTGTGTGTGTATATATGTGGACACATATATATACACATACACGTAAATATATAAAAGTTTGTGCAGTTGAGACATTTATCTTTATAATTATTTGTGATATTTTAAAATAAAAATTTTATTCAGTTTTGTGTGTTCTTTGATAAATATTTCAAACTTCCATGTGTCTTCTGATTTTTCTACAAATGTACACATAGTCTGTAGTGATGCCCATATTCATAGTATTTTAATAACATGAAGAGAATCACTGCTCTCACAGTGAAATATAGGACATTTCTTTTTTAGGAGAGATTTGATTAATATGTTCATTCATTTAATAATCTTTTCTAAATGTTTTTAAGTCACTAATGAAATAATCCAATAATGAGAATTGTGGTATATATAAATAGTACATTTGTATTACTTTCTTAGGGCTTCGTAACAAAATAGTACAAACTTAAAAATAAAAATGTATTGTCTCACTGTTCTGAAATCAAAATGTCAGCAGGACCAAGTTCTCGCTGAAACCTTCAGGTTTCACAATGATGCTTCTGCTTAGCACTCATCTTTCTATTAGAGGGAAAGTCAGTCTGAAAGATCATTTAAAAATAACTCAGGCTTTCTTCTTAATATGACCAGATGCACTGAAAATATGTAGATTTAGGAGAGAAAAATGGCTAAATGTCACAAACAAATTGCTAGCAGCTATTTTTGAAGTCATTTTAATAGGTATTTTCATATTAACCTGAAAATCTTAGTTTCATTTGTCATGATTGTAATTCAACAGTATGTGTTCACTTTTGCTTTTATTAAAAAAAAAAAAATCAGTGCACATTCTTTTTTTTTTTTTTTGAGGCTTGCTAAGACATTGTCTATTAACTTCTCAGTGTCTCTGTAAGAAGTTGCAGAATTTAGTATATGAATAAACTTTTATCACTAGAGAAACTGGTTATATTTGCTTTCCTAAGTCAAGAGTTATAGGACTAGATGTGTTTCCATCTTTACCTGGACTGGCCAGATTTTTGGTCAGTCATCTGCAATGGCTTGATTATTTTTTTAAGTGAAGCATTTATTTTATTGATGTAACTTACAAATGGTCAGATGCATAGATCTGACAGTTCAGTGGGTTCTTGGCAAGTACATCTTAAACTAAGTAACCCACAAAACTTCTGCCACTTCAGGAAGTTCCTGTTCTGTCCAGTTCAATTCCTGCTAACCTGACTTGGACCTTGGGCCACTGTTCTTTATCATGGTGGAGAGGCTTTGCTTATTCTAAGAACTTTATATAAATGGACTCATAAAATATACTTTCATTCAACACAGTGTCTAAGTTTCATCCACCATAGTATGTATATCAGTTCATTCATGTTTTATTTCTGAGTAGTATTCTCTGTGAACACTGTTCCTTTTTTTAAAATTTTTTTAAAGATTGTATTTATTTTTATTTATTTGAGAGAGAGAAAATGAGAGACAGAGCATGAGGGGGAGGGTTAGAGGGAGAAACTAAGCAGGGAGTCTGATGTGGGACTCTATCCTGGGATACCAGGATCATGACCTGAGCCAAAGGCAGCGGCTTAACCAACTGAGCTACCCAGGCATTCCTGTTACTTCTTTTTGTAATCCTTGGAAGAGTTTTTAAGAGATTGGTAACATTTCCTTCTTAAGTGTTAGAAAGAACAGTAAAACCGTGCAGGTCTGGGGGTTTCTTTTGGGGAAATTTTTAATTATGGCTTTAACTTCTTTAATAAGTACCAGAATATCCAGATTTCTTATCTCTTTAGTTTTGGTAGGTTTATTTTTTAAGAATTTGCATATTTCTAAAGTTTTACCTTGATTTGCATGAAATTTATATTTTTTCTCTCAAAAGCTTTTTTGAGATTTGACATAAAATAATCTTAAAATACCCAAATTAATATAAAAATAGTATAGTATCTGAAGCACAAATTTTGCTGTATAATTACTTTTTTTTTCCTTTTTCTTTTTTTGGTCATTTTTTGCTAAGCTTTTATCAGTTATTCTTTTAAAATAATTAACTTTTGGAGCACCTGGGTGGCTCAGTGGGTTAAAGCCTCTGCCTTCAGCTCAGGTCATGATCTCAGGGTCCTGGGGTCGAGTCCCAGGTCAGGCTCTCTGCTCAGGGGGAGCCTGCTTCCCCTTCCCCCTCTGCCTGCTTCTCTGCCTACTTGTGATCTCTCTTTCTCTGTCAAATAAATAAATAAAATAATTAACTTCGTTTAATTGATTTTTCTCTCTTTGTATTTCTATTCCATTCATTTTGGATCTGCTCTTTATAATTTTAGTGCATTCTGGGGCACTTGGGTGACTTAATAAGTTTAGTGGCAGGGGTCTTGGTTTCAGCTCAGGTCATGATCTTGGGGCTGTAGATTGAGTGCCTCATTGGGGTGTGCTCCGTGCTCAGTGGGACGTCTGCTTCTCTCCTTCTCCTTGTCCATCTTCTTCCTTTCTCTCTCTCTCTTATGAATAAATAAATAATGAATGAATGAATGAATCTTTATAATTTAGTGTATTCTACTTTGATTTGATTTGCCCTTTTTTCCCTAGCTGCTTAAGGTGAATGTTTAGATTATTTTAGAATTTTCTTCCTTCCTGTTTCAACCATTGAAAGCTTCATTTGATATGTCATTTAATTCAAGATACTTTAAATTTTTTCTTGTAAGGTCCTCATTGACTAATGAGTTATTTGGAAGTGTTTCTTGTAAATTGAATATTTGGGAGTTCTCCAGATTTGTTTTTTCTAAACCAACTCAGAGATTTACTAAGTTTTTCTGCAGTTTTAGCTTTGCACCCATATGGTTTATATTGCAACAGCTCAGTTCTGCCCCTGAAACATGAAAGCATCATAGACAATAAGTAAATGAATAGTTGTGGTTATGTTGCAATAAAACTTTATATACAAAATGCAGTCAGTGATCTGTATTCAGCCCGTGAGTGGGATTTGTTGGCCTCTGATGTATGCAGAAAACATCATTTGTACACTTTCAGTCCTTTAACATTTATTGATATTTTATGGTCAACAATATGGTCTGTCTTTGAGAATTTTCCTTGTGTTAGAAGCTAATGTGTGTTCTGTTGCTGTTGGGTGGAGTATTCTCTGTCTGTTGGTTGATAGTGTTGTGTAAGTCTTCCGTATACTTCCTGATTTTTGTGTAGTTTTTCTTCCCATTACTAATAAAGGAGTATTGATACCTCTGATTCTGCCTATTAAATATGTTTCTTTTTTATATCTGTCAATTTTTCCTTCATCTATTTTGATCCTTGTGTTAGGTTCATGTTCGTTTATCATTGTTTTACTGCTGTATTGAACTATTTATCATTATGAAGTATCTTTTAGTAATTTTTTTATCTTAAAGTTTATTTTGTTTGATGTTAATATAGCTACTTCAACTGTCTTATGTATATCATTTGTCTGATGTATCTTTTTCTGCCCTTTTAACATTAATTTATTATGTCTTAATTTAAGATGTGTCTCTTATGGAAAGCACATAGTTGGGTTTTAAGTTTTTAAATCCAATATAATAGGCTCTGCCTTTTGATTGGAATATGTAATCTACTTATTTAATGTAAATATTGGTAAGATTGAATTTATGTGTGCTCTTTTGTTTTCTATATGTCTTAAGGGGTTTTGTTTTTATTATAACTGTTTCTTCCTGCTTTATTTTGGGTTAGCAGTCTTTATAGTGTACCATTTTAAATCCACTGAATATATATGTTGAGGTATTATTTTAGTGGTTGCTTTAGAGATGTCTATATTTATCTTAAGTTTATCTTAGTCTCTGTCAGGTTACTACTGACTTCATTTCAGTAAAACTTAGCAATTTTGCATTTCCTTAGCTTCATTTCTTTTTTCTTTTAATTTATACTATTTCATTGTATACATTATAATATGCATATATCTGACTATGTGTATTTATATAGTTCAACAATTTTGTGTCATAATTTTTATTTTGAATTATCTTTTTTTAATTAAGAAAAGAGAAAAAACATATACAGTCTTTTATATTGACTATCTTTGGTATTCTTTATTCCTTCCTGTACATCTAACTTACCTGGCGTTATTCCTTCCAGCCTGATGAACTTTAGTACCTTTTATAGGGTTAAACCTATTAGCAACATATTCTCTTAATTTTTGTGTCTCTGAGAATGCTTTTATTTTGACTTCATTTCTGAATGATAGTTTTACTTGATAGATCATTTTAGGTTTATGGTTTTTGTTGTTGTTAGAGCATATTGATTTTGTTTTTCCTTTACCTTTGTCCTTCATTTCTAATAAGTCCATTGTTAATTACATTGTTCTGTGTGATGAGTCCTTTTTTTCTGGCTCCTTTGAAGATTTTTTTGCCTTTTATCATTTTGATTCTGGTATAGATTCTAGATTCTCTTTGTATTTACTCTCCTAGGAATTAGTGAGCTATTTGCATCTGAATGTTAATGTTTTTGATCAAATTTGGGAACTTTTGGGCTGTTACTCAAAAGTTTTTTTCTCCTTTTTCTTTCCTCCTCTCTCATTACACATATGTTGATTTCTGATGTTCTATTCATTTTTTAAATCTTTTTTCTTTTAATTCTTTGGATACTTTCTATTGATATGTCTTGAAATCAATGATTCTTTGCTATCTCATATTTGCTGTTTGAGCTCATCTAGTGATTTTTATTTTTAATTTCAGTAATTACGCTTTTTTAACTCTAGAATTTAAATTTGGTTCTTTTTATAGTTTATGTAGATTTCCAATTTTGTTGATTCATTTTTAACATACTTACTTTTAATTATATAAATGTGTTTAATATACCCTGTTGTAGTCTTTGTTAATCTAACACCTAGGTTCATACAGACTCAGTTATCATTAGCGACTGCCTTTTTCCCTTTAGTATGTTTCATACTTGTCTGTTTTTTGCATGTCTAATAATTTTTGGTTGAAAATTAGACATTTTAGGTATTGTAGCAATTCTTGGTTATGTTTTATGTCTGGGGTTTCTTTTTTTTCTTAATTTATGATCTCTCCTGGACTCAGACTATGGAATCTGTTGCCCCTGTGGTGTCTCTGCTCAGTTTTTTAAATTCTTTATTTCGGTTTTTAATCCTGGCTCCCTAGGGATAGCCTCTATCTTTATAGAGTTTAGTAGTTGGCCGATGATTTAACAGAGGTTGACATTGACTGACACTTTTGAGTCTGTAGACTTTCTACCTTCTGCTAATTGCTCCCTGTGTGGGATGGGGGGGAGATACATTCAGTATTGTTCTTAAATGTTCCTTGGCTTTTTCTTTTTGCTATCCTCTTTTGCATCTCTCCTGTGTTTGCTTCATTTCTGAGTTAGATAGTATGTGTACAGAACTATCTTAGCTCTTACATGTCTGTCTTGTTTCCAGGATCATCTAAGTAAATTCCTGGCAGCTCTGTTGCTTTCTAAGAACTGGGACTATAACTTTTAGCTAGTAACTACAGGTTCCGTGGCCATTCCTAACTGATCTCCTGCACATTAACTGACAAAGCTATAGATTTACACCACGGCACTGAATCAAGTCCATTCCCTTTTAGGGCAGAGTTGTTGGTTTTTGTAGTTAGCCATAGCCTGTTAAAGATATAATCCTTACTGGCCAACTTGGGTAGAATGAAAACCTCACTCAAGAATCCAATAGGCGGGGCGCCTGGGTGGCTCAGTGGGTTGAGGCCTCTGCCTTCGGCTCGGGTCGTGAGCTCAGAGTCCTGGGATCGAGCCCCACATCAGACTCTCTGCTCGGCAGGGAGCCTGCTTCCTCCTCTCTCTCTGCCTGCCTCTCTGCCTACTTGTAATCTCTGTCTGTCAAATAAATAAATAAAATCTTAAAAAAAAAAATTAGAAAAAAAAAAAAAAAAAAGAATCCAATAGGCATGGGATTCCTGGGTGGCTCAGTCAGTTAAGCCACTGCCTTCGGCTCAGGTCATGATCCCAGTGTTCTGGGATCGAGTCCTGCATCGGGCTCCTTGCTTGGCAGGGAGCCTGCTTCTCTCTCTACCTCTGGCTGCTTGTGCGCTTGTGCTTGCTCTTGCTCATGCTCTCTCTCTGACAAATAAATAAAAATCTTAAAAAAAAAAAAAATCCCATAGGCTCCATCTTTTTTTTACTTTCCCCCAAAGCTTTAGTTGTTTTTTCAGGAATAAATGTTCTTAACTTAGTATTTATCCCGGGTTGGTTTCTGGTGCCTTGAAATGATAGTTTTTGACCATTTTGTCTAGCTTTATACTTTTTTTTAAAGTAGGGAAATTGTTGACCTCTTCATACTTGTATTACTGGAAATAAACTTTATTTTATTATTGAGGTTTTTTTCCCCCTCTAAAGAATTTTACTTAAGGGGTTACTTTATTATTGATCAGCATGATCCTGTTGAGAATTTGTTTTGGTCTGTAGGATAGTTTTAGATTGGCTGTTACTCTAGAGAGTGAGTCTCACCTAGGGTGATTTTATGATTCAGTGAACATCTGGCAATGTCTAGAAACAGTTCTGGTTTTTCTTTTTAAAATCTTACTTATTTGTTTGAGAGAGAGAGAGAGAATGAATTGGGGGGGTAGGGACAGAGGGAGAAGAGAATCTTAAGCAGACTCCACGCTGAGCGCAGAGCCTGATGCGGTGCTTAATCCCAGGACCCTGAGATCATGACGTGAGCTGAAACCAAGAATCAGATGCTTAACTGTCTAGCCACCCAGGTGCCCCTGGAAACAGTTTTGATTATTATAGTGAGAATTTGTGTGGGTGCTACTGGCACTACTGTAGAGGCCAGGCAGGCTGGTAAACATTGTACAATGAACAGACACTCCCACTTCAACATTGCATGCCAAATAATTACCCGTTAAAATGTGTCAGTAGTGCCGAGGTTGAAAAACCATTTCTAAATGTAGAGTAGCTTTTCCTAAAGTGTGGACTTTCTGTGTCTAAAGTAAAAGCCTGATTTGTTCAACAAGGGCTCTCTAGTTTGTGAGAAATGTATCTACATTTTGCCAGTCTTTCAGCTCACAGCTACTGGTAATTCTTTCCGGCCTCACAAGGTTTTTTGTTTGCTTTTTTTTTTTTTTAAAGATTTTATTTATTTATTTGACAGATCACAGGTAGGCAGAGAGGCAGGCGGGGGTGGGGGGGGAACAGGCTCCCCGCTGAGCAGAGACGCCCCCCTCCCCCCCCATGCAGGGCTCCATCCCAGGATCCTGAGATCATGACCTGAGCCGAAGGAAGAGACTTAACCTCCTGAGCCACCCAGGTGCCCCCTTTTTTTTTTTGCTTTTAATAAAAATTGTGTATATTTAAAGTGTGTAACATGGTGTTTTGATATACATAGTAAAACAATTACTGCAGTCAAACTAGTTAGCATATCTGTCTCCTTAATTTCCATTTCATGTATGTTCTCATGTGTGACAAGAACACCTAGAATCTGCTCTCAGCAAATTTCCAGTATATAATACTGTATTAACTGTAGTCATCATACTGTACATTAGATCTCCAAAACTTACTCATCCTACATAGCTACAACTTTGTACCCTTTCAACAACCATCTCCTGATTTCCTCCACTTCCCTGCCCCCAGGAACTACTGTTCTATTCTGCTTTTATAAGTTCAACTTTTCTAGATTCAACCTGTAAGTGAGGTAATTTTCCAGAAAAAAAGAAAACATAAAAATGACCAACCAGATGCATGAAAAGATGTTCAACATCACTAATCAGGGAAATGCAGATCAAAATCACAAAGAGTTATCATCTCGCATGTTAGGATGGCTGTTACCAAAAGGATAAAAGATAAGTGTAGGTATGATTGGAGGAGAGAGAACCCTGTTAGTAGGAATGTAGAGTGGTACAGCCTTTATGGAAAACAGTATAGAGGTTCCTCAAAAAATTAAAAATAGGGGCACCTGGGTGGCTCAGTGGGTTAAGCCTCTGCTTTCGGCTCAGGTCATGGTCTCAGGGTCCTTGGATGGAGCCCCGCATTGGGAGCCTGCTTCCTTCTCTCTCTCTGCCTGCCTCTCTGCCTACTTGTGATCTCTCTGTCAAATACATAAATAAAATCTTAAAAAAAAAATTCAAAATAGAACTACCATGCAATTGGGTAATCACTCTTCAGGGTATGTATCCAGAGGAAAAGAAATCAGAGCTGTTTGCACTCCCATATTCATTTCAGCATAATTCACAACAGTCCAGATACAGAAACAAACTGCCAACAGATGAATGGATAAATTGTAGCATATATCTGCACAATAGATATAGTTTTAAAAAAGGAGGTCATGCCATTTGCAACAACATGGATCAATCTGGACTATATTATGCTAAGGGAAATAAGCCAGATACAGAAAGACCTCATTGAATTTTGCCCTGCATATTTGCAATTTATTCAGCCAAACTCTAGGGCAAACCACATGTTGTAGCTATTTAAATTTAAACAAAATGTTTAGTTCCTTACTTGCACTTGCCACAGTTGAAGTGCTCAGTAGCCATATGGTAGTGGTGCTGTCATACTGGACAGCACATTAAGTATTTCCATCTTTGCAAAAATATATATATTTCCATCATTACAGAAAGTTCTATTGCACAACACTGTTTTTGGGCACCATGCAGGTTTCTGGAGCTCTGTTTTCAATGCAGCTTCCTCTTTGGTATCTCAGTGCAATTCCAGCTCTTTCAACAGCAGCCCCATATTACAGTCTGTTTTCTCTGCCCCATGAAACTGCTGCTCTGTCTGAATTCCACTCCCTGTGCTCAGTTTTGCAAAGTGCCCTAAAGCATGTGGAGCTAACCTTATGCCTTTCAAGAATTGAAGACCTGCACTGTTGTCCAATGCCTCCACATAATTATGTTTAATATTTTGCTAGTACATAGTGCAGAGAGAATAAATTCAATATCCATTAACCCATCATGGACATCTCCCACAAAAACTTGTGAGGCTTGTAATTATTTTTACTGTTTAATAGTATTCCAGTTTTGTTATCCATTTACTTGATGAATGGATGTACCTTTCATTCAGTTGTCCCTAATCCTTACATATTATATACTATAGTACAATGTCCAAAACATAATTTGGATGAGTATAATGTGTATGATTCCATGTTACTTTATCACATGTAACCACCACTGCAACCAAGATACAGAGCTATCACCACCATAAAGCTCTTCTTTATGCTGCCTCTTAATATTCCTATCAGCTCACCGCTTCCCATCACCTGGCCTTCTAGTCTTAAGTTCTGGCAACTACTCACTTATTTTCATCACTATAATATTGTCACCTACAGATTGTTATATCAATGGAATCATATAGAATATATGGCCTTTGGCTTTTCTCACTCAGCATAATGTCCTTGGGAACCACCGAAGTTGTTAGATACACCAATAGTTCATTTCTTTCTGTCATGAGTAGTGTTCTTTGGTATCACTGTGCTAAAAGTAAATAGTATTGTGTACCTGTTTTTATGTAAATTTAAGTTTTTATTTCACTGGAATGAATATGCAGAAATACATATGATAAGTTTTTTAAAGAAATTGCTAAACTTGTTTTTGAGTGGCTGTACTGTTTCACATTACCACTATCAGTATGAGATAACCAGTTTTGTCACATCAGCAGCAGCATTTGCTATTTTCACTTTTTAAAAATCTGTTTGAATAGGTAGTGGTATCTCATAATTTTATTTGTATTTTCTAATGATGTTGAATATCTTTTCATATGTTTATTTGTCATCCATAGATCTTTGTCAGTGCAGTATCTCTTCATGTCTTTTGACCATTTTCTATTTGGATTTTTTTTTAATGTTGAATTTTTATCATTTAAAAAATTATCTACAGCTAGGGGTGCCTGGGTGGCTCAGTCAGTTAAGCTTCTGCCTTTGGCTCAGGTCATGATCTCAGGGTCCTGGGATCGAGCCCTGCATCAGCTCCCTGCTCTGCGGGGAGTCTGTTTCTCCCTCTGCCCCCCTACCCTGCTTGTGCTCTCTCTCTCTCTCTCCCTCTCTCCCCCAAATAAATAAAATCATTATATATAATACGTAATATATGTAATCTTAAAATATATAAATATATATATAAAATATATATATTATCTAGAACTATTAAAATACATGTCAATTATATCTCAGTAAAGCTGGAAAAATGTATTTTATTATTTCTAAAAATGTTTTTTTAAAGATTTTTTTTTTTAAAGTAATCTCTACACCTAACGTGGAGCTCAGACTTAAAACCCCAAGGTCAAGAGTCTGACTGGACCAGGCAGGCACCCCTGGAGAAATTTATTTTAGGTAGGAGTCATATTTTGGGTATGTGGTTTGGAATATTTTTTCCTAGTCTGTGGCATCCTTTTCATCATCTTAATGTGGTCTTTTGAAGAGTGAAGTTTTAAATTTCGATGAAGTATAATTTATGATTTTTTTTTATAGATCATGCTTTTAGTATGAAGTACATCATTTTATTAATAAGGTATACAACTTGATAATTTAACATGTATACATTGGGAAGCAATTACCACACAAGTTAGCACATTCATTTCCTCACATAGTTACCATTTTTTTTTTTTGGATGTATGGTAAGAACACTTAAGATCTACTCTCTTAGGGGCGCCTGGGTGGCTCAGTGGGTTAAGCCGCTGCCTTCGGCTCAGGTCGTTATCTCAGAGTCCTGGGATCGAGCCCCGCATCGGGCTCTCTGCTCAGCAGGGAGCCTGCTTCCTCCTCTCTCTGCCTGCCTCTCTGCCTGCTTGTGATCTCTCTGTCAAATGAATAAATAAAATCTTTAAAAAAAAAAAAAAGATCTACTCTCTTAGTAAATATCAAGTGCACAATGCAATATTATTAACTATAATCATGTTGTATGTTAGATCTTTAGATTTTATTAATCTTATAACTGACTTTTTGTATCATTTGACCAACATCTTCTCATTCCCTGCCCCCCAACCCGACTACCACCATTCTACTCTTAGAGTTTGTCTTTTTTAGATTCTACATATAAATGAATCATACAGTATTTTTTTCCCCTGTGTCTGGTTTATTTCACTTTGCACAATTTTCTCCAAGTTCATGTTGTTGCAGCTGTACCAGGATCTTCTTTTTTTAATGCCTGAATGATACTCCATTAGTGTGGGTGTTTGTAGGTGTGTATATACCATAATTTTTTTGTCTATCAGTGAATATTTAGGTTAAGTGTTTTGGCTACTGTGAATTAAGCTGCAACGAACATGGGAGTGCAGATACTGCTTTGAAATCCTGATTTTATTTCCTTCAGCTATTTACCCAGAAGAGGGATTATTGAATTGTATGGTAGTTTTATTTTTATTTCTTTGGGAATCCCCATGCTGTTTTCCATAAAAGCTGTATAGTTTTATATTCTTAATAACAGTATAAAAGGATTTCCTTTCCTTCACATCCTTGCCAACACTTGGCAATTTCTTGTCTTTTAGTAACAGCAGTCCTAACAGATGTGAAGTGATAACTGGTTTTGATTTGCATTTCTCTGATGATGCGTGATATTGAGAGCTTTTTCATATACCTGTTTACCATTTGTAGTCCTTTTGGAAAATGTCTCTTTAGGTTTTAGCCCATTTTTAAATTGTATTTTTTTTTCAGTTTTGCTATTGAGTTATATGAGGTCTTTTTGAATACTTTTTCTGTAAGTTGCTTTTAATTTTGTTGAATTTTTCCTCTGCTGTGCAGTTTTTTATTTTTATTTTACTTTTAAAGATTTTTATTTATTTATTTGACAGACAGAGATCACAAGTAGGTAGAGAGGCAGGCAGAGAGAGAGGAAGGGAAGCAGGCTCCCTGCTGAGCAGAGAGCGCGATGCAGGGCTTGATCCCAGGACCCTGGGCTGAAGGCAGAGGCTTTAACCCACTGACCCAGGTGCCCCCAGAAGCTTTGTAGGCTGATGTAGTCATATTTATTTACTTGGTGTCAAATCCAAAAAAAAAAAAAAATTGCTGAGACTAATGTAATGTCGAGAAGGTTTTCCCTGTTTTCTTCTAGAAGTTACAGAGTTTCAAGTCTTATGTTTTGGACTTTATTTTGTTAGTTTTTGTATATAGTGTAAAACATGGTTTTAACTTCATTATTTTGCATGTGGCTATCCAGTTGTCCCAACACCATTTATTGACGAGATCAGTTTTTCCCCATTCTGTATTCTTAGTACCCTTGTTAAAGATTAGTTAAGTTCATATGCATGGGTTTATTTCTTGGCTCTCCATTCTGTTGCATTGGATTATGAGTATTTTTATGCCAACACCATACTGTTTTGATATTATATCTTTTTTTTTTAAAGATTTTATTTATTTATTAGACAGAGATCACAGGAAGACAGAGAGGCAGGCAGAGAGAGGGAAGCAGGCTCCCTGCTGAGCAGAGAGCCCGACGCGGGGCTCGATCCCAGGACCCTGAGATCATGACCCGAGCCGAAGGCAGAGGGTTTAACCCACTGAGCCACCCAGGTGCCCCATGATATTATATCTTTTTAAGACAACTTGAAATCAGTTTGAGGCCTCCAACTTTGTTCTTTTTCAGGATTGTTTGGCTATCTGAGGTCTTTTGTAGTTCCATAGGACTTTTAGGGTTATTGTTCCTATTTCTGTGAAGGTTGCCACAGGAATTTTGATAGGGATTGCATTGAATCTATAGATGGTTTTGGGTAGTATGGTCATTTCAACAATGTTAATTCCAATCCATGAATAAGGAATATCTTTCCATTCCTTGTGTCTTCCTCAGTTACTTTCATCCCGTGGCTAAGAGAGCCTGTAGCTAGGTTACAGCACTCTTTCAGGATCTGCAAGTGGACTGAATTTGGAAGTGTATGCATGTGTCTGTGTCTTTTTTTTCTCTTTATACTTTTGTTTAGGTTTTATATTAAATGCTTTGGCCAGAATTATCAGAACAAAGTTTTATCCCTGATTATAAAAGTAATGTATCTAGTTGTACATTGTTAAGATACTAGTTTAAGATAGTTATTCTTAATATTCTTTGCAGTGTTAAGGAATATTCTACTGTTACGCTTTTTAAAGATTTATGCGGGAACTGGGGCTAAACCTTATATCATGTCAAGGTTTTTAGCTTATATTAAGAAGTTTAATGGGTAAAAACTTACTGCATAACAACATTAGATTAGTAGTCATCGTATGAAGTCGACAAACTCATTTCCTTCCTACCAAATCTTTTTGTGTTCCTTTGCCAAGGTTATGATGGATGAAGATGAGAATAATCTCTAGGTCTGTTGGAGTGGGCTTCTTTATGCCCACTTTTACTACTTCAATCTTCCCAGGCTTCATATTATTCTGATATTCCTTGCCCTTCTGATACTCATAGGTAGTTCTTTTTTGGATATCCTGATTACTTTGTAATCAGGCCTTGACATGCAGAACATACATGAAAATAAAAGAATGGTAATTTCCTTATTTTACTATTGCTATATTTTTTTCTCTAGTGATCTCTTGAGTATGGGCCACAACACAGCAAAAGTCTTTTCCTCAGGAATCAAGATAGAGACCCTCTTCCCACTTGCTGGATAAATTTTGTAAGAGTTAAGGGCTTTAGATAAGTAGTAGTAACAACAGGGTTAGGCTATGAATCTCTGAGCTGCCATTGCAGTTGGATTTCAACCCAATGAAAGATCAGCTTTTAGATCAGTCTCTATGGAGTGAATAATTTTTGTTTTTCCTCAGAGAATCCTGCACATGGAAGTAGAAAATGTTAGCTACAAACCACTAATGCTATTTATGTGGAGGATTTATGTAGTATAAGATATCTTATTAGTCTTTTAATATCTGAGCATTTTCTTCCTCTGGTTGCTCCCTAAAATCTTAGCAAAAATATTGGCTAATTAGAATATACTTTCTTCTTAGCACAGAGAAGGTCTTTTTTTTTTTTTTTTAGATTTTAGTTTTTTATTTTTTCAGCATAACAGTATTCATTATTTTTGCACCACACCCAGTGCTCCATGCAATCCGTGCCCTCTACAATACCCACCACCTGGTGCCCCCAACCTCCCACCCCCCACCCCTTCAGAATTCTCAGATCGTTTTTCAGAGTCCATAGTCTCTCATGGTTCACCTCCCCTTCCAATTTCTCTCAACTCCCTTCTCCTCTCCATCTCCCCTTGTCCTCCATGCTATTTGTTATGCTCCACAAATAAGTGAAACCATATGATAATTGACTCTCTCTGCTTGACTTATTTCACTCAGCATAATCTCTTCCAGTCCCGTCCATGTTGCTACAAAACTTGGGTATTCATCCTTTCTTTTTCCTTTTTTTTTTTTTTTTTTACAGCTTTATAAACATATATTTTTATCCCCAGGGGTACAGGTGTGCGAATCGCCAGGTTTACACACTTCACAGCACTCACCATAGCACATACCCTCCCCAGTATCCATAACCCCACCCCCCTCTCCCAACCCCCTCCCCCCATCAACCCTCAGTCTGTTTTGTGAGATTAAGAGTCACTTATGGTTTGTCTCCCTCCCAATCCCATCTTGTTTCATTTACTCTTCTCCTACCCCCTCAACCCCCCATGTTGCATCTCCTCTCCCTCATATCAGGGAGATCATATGATAGTTGTCTTTCTCCGATTGACTTATTTCACTAAGCATGATACCCTCTAGTTCCATCCACGTCGTCGCAAATGGCAAGATTTCATTTCTTTTGATGGCTTCATAGTATTCCATTGTGTATATATACCACATCTTCTTTATCCATTCGTCTGTTGATGGACATCTAGGTTCTTTCCATAGTTTGGCTATTGTAGACATTGCTGCTATAAGCATTCGGGTGCACGTGCCCCTTCGGATCACTACGTTTGTATCTTTAGGGTAAATACCCAGCAGTGCAATTGCTGGGTCATAGGGTAGTTCTATTTTCAACATTTTGAGGAACCTCCATGCTGTTTTCCAGAGTGGTTGCACCAGCTTGCATTCCCACCAACAGTGTAGGAGGGTTCCCCTTTCTCCGCGTCCTCGCCAGCATCTGTCATTTCCTGACTTGTTAATTTTAGCCATTCTGACTGGTGTGAGGTGATATCTCATGGTGGTTTTGATTTGTATTTCCCTGATGCCGAGTGATATGGAGCACTCTTTCATGTGTCTGTTGGCCATCTGGATGTCTTCTTTGCAGAAATGTCTGTTCATGTCCTCTGCCCATTTCTTGATTGGATTATTTGTTCTTTGGGTGTTGAGTTTGCTAAGTTCTTTATAGATTTTGGACACTAGCCCTTTATCTGATATGTCATTTGCAAATATCTTCTCCCATTCTGTCAGTTGTCTTTTGGTTTTGTTCACTGTTTCCTTTGCTGTGCAAAAGCTTTTGATCTTGATAAAATCCCAAACGTTCATTTTTGCCCTTGCTTCCCTTGCCTTTGGTGATGTTCCTAGGAAGATGTTGCTGCGGCTGAGGTCGAAGAGGTTGCTGCCTGTGTTCTCCTCGAGGATTTTGATGGATTCCTTTCTCACATTGAGATCCTTCATCCATTTTGAGTCTATTTTCGTGTGTGGTGTAAGGAAATGATTCAATTTCATTTTTCTGCATGTGGCTGTCCAATTTTCCCAACACCATTTACTGAAGAGGCTGTCTTTTTTCCATTGGACATTCTTTCCTGCTTTGTCGAAGATGAGTTGACCATAGAGTTGAGGGTCCATTTCTGGGCTCTCTATTCTGTTCCATTGATCTATGTGTCTGTTTTTGTGCCAGTACCATGCTGTCTTGATGATGACAGCTTTGTAATAGAGCTTGAAGTCCAGAATTGTGATGCCACCAACTTTGGCTTTCTTTTTCAATATTCCTTTGGCTATTCGAGGTCTTTTCTGGTTCCATATAAATTTTAGGATTATTTGTTCCATTTCTTTGAAAAAAAAAAATGGATGGTACTTTGATAGGAATTGCATTAAATGTGTAGATTGCTTTAGGTAGCATAGACATTTTCACAATATTTGTTCTTCCAATCCATGAGCATGGAACATTTTTCCATTGCTTTGTGTCTTCCTCAATTTCTTTCATGAGTACTTTATAGTTTTCTGTGTATAGATTCTTAGTCTCTTTGGTTAGGTTTATTCCTAGGTATCTTATAGTTTTGGGTGCAATTGTAAATGGGATGGACTCCTTAATTTCTCTTTCTTCTGTCTTGTTGTTGGTGTAGAGAAATGCAACTGATTTCTGTGCATTGATTTTATATCCTGAACTTTACTGAATTCCTGTACAAGTTCTAGCAGTTTTGGAGTGGAGTCTTTTGGGTTTTCCACATATAGTATCATATCATCTGCGAAGAGTGATAGTTTGACTTCTTCTTTGCCGATTTGGATGCCTTTAATTTCCTTTTGTTGTCTGATTGCTGAGGCTAGGACTTCTAGTAATATGTTGAATAGCAGTGGTGATAACGGACATCCCTGCCGTGTTCCTGACCTTAGCGGAAAAGCTTTCAGTTTTTCTCCATTGAGAATGATATTTGCGGTGGGTTTTTCATAGATGGCTTTGATAATATTGAGGTATGTGCCCTCTATCCCTACACTTTGAAGAGTTTTGATCAGGAAGGGATGCTGTACCTTGTCAAATGCTTTTTCAGCATCTATGGAGAGTATCATATGGTTCTTGTTCTTTCTTTTATTAATGTGTTGTATCACATTGATTGATTTGCGGATGTTGAACCAACCTTGCAGCCCTGGAATAAATCCCACTTGGTCATGGTGAATAATCCTTTTAATGTACTGTTGAATCCTATTGGCTAGTATTTTGGCGAGAATTTTTGCATCTGTGTTCATCAAGGATATTGGTCTGTAGTTCTCTTTTTTGTTGGGATCCTTGTCTGGTTTTGGGATCAAGGTGATGCTGGCCTCATAAAATGAGTTTGGAAGTTTTCCTTCCATTTCTATTTTTTGGAACAGTTTCAGGAGAATAGGAATTAGTTCTTCTTTAAATGTTTGGTAGAATTCCCCCGGGAAGCCGTCTGGCCCTGGGCTTTTGTTTGTTTGGAGATTTTTGATGACTGTTTCAATCTCCTTACTGGTTATGGGTCTGTTGAGGCTTTCTATTTCTTCCTGGTTCAGTTGTGGTAGTTTATATGTCTCTAGGAATGCATCCATTTCTTCCAGATTGTCAAATTTGTTGGCGTAGAGTTGCTCATAGTATGTTCTTATAATTGTCTGTATTTCTTTGGTGTTCGTTGTGATCTCTCCTCTTTCATTCATGATTTTATTTATTTGGGTCCTCTCTCTTTTCTTTTTGATAAGTCTGGCCAGGGGTTTATCAATCTTATTAATTCTTTCAAAGAACCAGCTCCTAGTTTCGTTGATTTGTTCTATTGTTTTTTTGGTTTCTATTTCATTGATTTCTGCTCTGATCTTTATGATTTCTCTTCTCCTGCTGGGTTTAGGGTTTCTTTCTTGTTCTTTCTCCAGCTCCTTTAGGTGTAGGGTTAGGTTGTGTACCTGAGACCTTTCTTGTTTCTTGAGAAAGGCTTGTACCGCTATATATTTTCCTCTCAGGACTGCCTTGGTTGTGTCCCACAGATTCTGAACCGTTGTGTTTTCATTATCATTTGTTTCCATGAATTTTTTCAATTCTTCTTTAATTTCCTGGTTGACCCATTCATTCTTTAGAAGGATGCTGTTTAGTCTCCATGTATTTGGGTTCTTTCCAAATTTCCTCTTGTGATTGAGTTCTAGCTTTAGAGCATTGTGGTCTGAAAATATGCAGGGAATGATCCCAATCTTTTGATACCGCTTGAGACTTGATTTAGGACCAAGAATGTGATCTATTCTGGAGAATGTTCCATGTGCACTAGAGAAGAATGTGTATTCTGTTGCTTTGGGATGAAATGTTCTGAATATATCTGTGATGTCCATCTGGTCCAGTGTGTCATTTAAGGCCTTTATTTCCTTGTTGATCTTTTGCTTGGATGATCTGTCCGTTTCAGTGAGGGGAGTGTTAAAATCCCCTACTATTATTGTATTCTTGTCGATGTGTTTCTTTGATTTTGTTATTAATTGGTTTATATAGTTGGCTGCTCCCACGTTAGGGGCATAGATATTTAAAATTGTTAGATCTTCTTGTTGGACAGTTCCTTTGAGTATGATATAGTGTCCTTCCTCATCTCTTATTATAGTCTTTGGCTTAAAATCTAATGGATCTGATAGAAGGATTGCCACTCCTGCTTTCTTCTGATGTCCATTAGCATGGTAAATTCTTTTCCACCCCCTCACTTTAAACCTGGAGGTGTCTTCGGGTTTAAGATGAGTTTCTTGTAGGCAACATATAGATGGGTTTTGTTTTTTTATCCATTCTGATACCCTGTGTCTTTTGATTGGGGCATTTAGCCCATTAACATTCAGGGTAAGTATTGAGAGATATGAATTTAGTGCCATTGTATTGCCTGTAAGGTGACTGTTATTGTATATTGTCTCTGTTTCTTTCTGATCTACTTCTTTTAGGGTCTCTCTTTGCTTAGAGGACCCCTTTCAATATTTCCTGTAGAGCTGGTTTGGTATTTGCAAATTCTTTCAGTTTTTGTTTGTCCTGGAAGCTTTTAATCTCTCCTTCTATTTTCAATGATAGCCTAGCTGGATATAGTATTCTTGGCTGCATGTTTTTCTCATTTAGTACTCTGAATATATCATGCCAGCTCTTTCTGGCCTGCCAGGTCTCTGTGGATAAGTCTGCTGCCAATCTAATATTTTTACCATTGTACGTTACAGACTTCTTTTCCCGGGCTGCTTTCAGGATCTTCTCTTTGTCACTAAGACTTGTCAATTTTACTATTAGGTGATGGGGTGTGGACCTATTCTTATTGATTTTGAGGGGGGTTCTCTGAACCTCCTGAATTTTGATGCTTGTTCCCTTTGCCATATTGGGGAAATTCTCTCCAATAATTCTCTCCAATATACCTTCTGCTCCCCTCTCCGTTTCCTCTTCTTCTGGAATCCCAATTATTGTAATGTTGTTTCGTCTTATGGTGTCACTTATCTCTCGAATTCTCCCCTCGTGGTCCAGTAGCTGTTTGTCCCTCTTTTGCTCAGCTTCTTTATTCTCTGTCATTTGGTCTTCTATATCGCTAATTCTTTCTTCTGCCTCATTTATCCTAGCAGTGAGAGCCTCCATTTTTGATTGCACCTCATTAATAGCTTTTTTGATTTCAACTTGGTTAGATTTTAGTTCTTTTATTTCTCCAGAAAGGGCTTTTATATCTCCCGAGAGGTTTGCTTTAATATCTTCCATGCCTTTTTCAAGCCTGGCTAGAACCTTGAGAATCGTCATTCTGAACTCTAGATCTGAAATATTACCAATGTCTGTATTGATTAGGTCCCTAGCCTTTGGTACTGCCTCTTGTTCTTTTTTTTGTTGTGAATTTTTCGCCTTGTCATTTTGTCCAGATAAGAGTTTATGAAGGAGCAAGTAAAATACTAAAAGGGTGGCAACAACCCCAGGTAAATATGCTTTAGCCAAATTAGAAGAGATCCCGAATTGTGAGAGGGGAGAAAGGGGATAAAAAGTGGTTCAGAAAGAAAAAAAAAAAACTATTAAAAAAAGAAAGCCGATAAAAAATATATATAAAAAGAGGAAAAAAATATATATATATTAGATAAACTATTTAAAAAAACGTTAAAAAAGAAAATGGTAAAAGTTAAAAAAATTTAGCAGAAGAAGAGAAAAAGAAAAAAAAATTGAAAAAGAAAAAAAATTAAATTAACTGCAAGGCTAAAAAATCATGGGGAGAAAGCCATGAGTTCCGTGCTTTGCTTTCTTCTCCTCTGAAATTCCGCCGCTCTCCTTGGTATTGAAACTGCACTCCTTGGTAGGTGAACTTGGTCCTGGCTGGGTTTCCCGTTGATCTTCTGGGGGAGGGGCCTGTTGTAGTGATTCTCAAGCGTCTTTGCCTCAGGCGGAGTTGCACCGCCCTTACCCGGGGCCGCGCTGTGTAATCCGCTCGGGCTTGCTTTCGGGAGCTTTTGTTCCCTGAGCGCTTTCCGTAGAGTTCCGGAGGGCTGGAACGAAGATGGCGGCCTCCCGGTCTCCGGCCCGGAGGAGCCGAGAGCCCGGGGCTCTCAGTGCGCCCTCAGAGAACAGGGCCCAACGACTCCCGTCACCCTGGCCTCCGGCCGCGCTCCGAGCTGACAGAGCCTGCGACCGGTTCAAGGCAACCCCGAGCTGAGAGTCACTCCTCGGCTCTGTCTCTGCAGCCGGCTTCCCCGTTCTAACACCGGTAAGCTCTGCGACACTCAGACACCCCCGATCCTTCTGCGACCCTGCGGGACCTGAGGCCGTGCTGACCCCACCTGGGCTTCACCCCAGTTAAGCCTCTGGAGCGATATCCCTCAGCGGAACAGACTTCTAAAAGTCCCAATTTTGCTCTGTTGCTCCGCCGCTCGCAGGGAGCTGGCCCCTCCCCCCGCGGTCTATCTTCCTGTCGCTTTGGATTCACTTCTCCGCCAGTCCTACCTTTCAGATAGTGGTTGATTTTCTGTTTCTAGAATTGCTGTTCTTCTTCTCTTCAATCTCCCGTTGGATTTGTAGGTGTTTGCAATCTTTAGATAAGCTATTTAGCTGATCTCCCGCTACCCGAAGTAGTCTCAGCCTGCTACCTCTCCGCCATCTTGACTCCTCGAGAAGGTCTTTAAAAGCAATGTTTCACATGATTCAGGTGTGGGTAATATAAAGAACATATTTTTAATAAAGCCATTTTAATAACATATCAGAAGGTCAGTATAATTAGTGGCGTTGTAAAAACAGTATTTAAAGTATAATTTTAGGCATTTTAAATTTTTTAAAATTATGATTATATGCTTAGTCATGTTGCCTCGTGAGCCAGAGGGAGGGAATATTCTAGATACCAAGTTCTCCCTCTACTGAGGCAAATCAACCGTATAAGATACCAAGGAATTACTAGTAGTCTGGAAGATGTTATTTAGCAAATGATAGATGCTAAGTTTAAAAAAAATAGTTATTTTAATATTTTTGTCCTGCCATCTGCATTTAATTACAACCCAGTTGTAGCTCATACACAGCTGCTTAATTCATTCAGTGATCCAAAAGTATTTACTGGACACCTGCTATCTGATGATTAAATGACATAACTAAAGGATTTTGTAAACAATAAAGTGCTATAAAAATGCAAGGTAATGGTATACAACTCAATAGCAAAAGCCAAATAATCCAATTAAAATGGGCAGAGGATCTAAATAGGCATTTTTCCAAAGAAGACATACAGGTCAACAGGTATATTGAATAGGTGCTTACATCATTAACCATCAGGGAAATGCAAATCAAAAGCACAGTGAGATGTCACTTCATATGTTAGGTTAGCTATTGTCAAAAAAAAAAAAAAAAACAAGAAATACATGTTTGCAAGGATGTGGAGAAAAAGGAATTCTTGTATACTGTTGTATACTGTATACTATTGATGGGAATGTAAATTAGTTCAGTCACTATGAAAAACTGTGGATTTTCCTTCAAAAAATTTAAAAATAGAACTACCATATGACTCAGGAATTCCACTTCTGGTATTTATCTGAATGACACAAAAACACTAACTCAAAAAGATAGGCACCTTCATATTCATTGCAACAATATTTACAGTAGCTAAGATATGGGGAACAAACTAAATGTCCATTGATAGATGAATGGATAGAGAAAATGTGTATACACACACACACACACACACACACACACAGTGGAAAGTATTTCAGCAAAAAAATTAGAAGGAAATCTTGCCATTTGTAACAGACAACATGGATGGACCTTAAAAGAAATACCGTATGGCCTCACTTAGAAGTGGAATCTAAAAAAACAAAATAACCAGAGCCAAGCTCATAGATGTAGAGAACAGATTGGCGATTGCTAGAGGTGGTGGATGGGAGGTAGGTGAAGTGAGTGAAAGGGGTCGAAGGTAAAAATTTCCAGTTATAAAATAAGTCATGAGGATGTATTACTACAGCATGGTGACTCTAGGTAATAATACTGTATTGCATAGTTGAAAGTGGCTAAGAGTAGATCTTAAAACTTCTCATGACGAGAAAAAAAATTACATGTTGACAGATGTTAACTAGACTAATTGTGATCATTTTGCACTATATACATATATTTAAACACTGTGTACTACACATGAAACTTATATGTCAATTATACCTCAATTTTAAAAATGCCTGGTAATGGTTCATCAACTGTAACAAATTTAACACTAATATAAACATAAATAATAGAGGAAAATGTTCCGTCAGGAGAGGGGGCATATGGGAATTTTTCTACTTTACACTTAATTTTTCTATATATCTAAAACTAAAGAATAAAGACCTTCGTGATGATGATGGTGATAATAGTAAGAAAAGAAGAAGCTTTAGCAGCAGCAAGATAAGTTTGTTGTTGCTATTGAACACAAAGCAAAGTATCTGAGCATTATCTAACTTTAACCATGCCTTAAAAAGAATTGATAAGGTTAAAGAAACTAACTTAGAATTTCTGGTTCAAGATAATAAACTAAGCACCATATTTCTCCCCAGAATGGAACAGATTGTTGAGCAGTTTCTAGTTGGGGTGTTTGATCCTGAGAAGTAGAACAGTTTGTGTCCTCAAAAATAGACACAGAGGGGGGCGCCTGGGTGGCTCAGTGGGTTAAGCCGCTGCCTTCGGCTCAGGTCATGATCCCAGGTCCTGGGTTCGAGCCCCACATCGGGCTCTCTGCTCAGCAGGAAGCCTGCTTTCCTTCCTCTCTCTCTGCCTGCCTCTCTGCTTACTTGTGATTTCTCTCTGTCAAATAAATAAATAAAATCTTAAAAAAAAATAGACACAGAGGAAAATTAAAAGAATAGGCAGCTGAACTCATGGCTTAAGCTGAATACTTTGTGTCCTTATTCTTTCAAATGCAGCCCTGTCTCCCTGTTGACTAGTTCCCAGGCCACCCACCCTGCAAGGAATCCTGCCTATTGGCAGGTGTCACTTCCCTACGTGAAACCCACCCTCCCCTTCAGATGAAAGGATTACTAGGGAAACAGGACAACCAAACTGCAGAGAAAACCCACACAAGAAGAAGAAAAAGTATTAAAAAGATCAGGATTAACTGACACAATAACCAACAAGACAGAAACAACTCATGTGAGAAGAAAATGTAAAAAAAATAAAAAATTCTAGTTAGTGTCTTTATAAGTATTAAGAAGAAATTAGACCCACAAAACAAGCATTGCTGTTGTAAAAAAAAAAAAAAAAGCTGTTAGGCAGTAAGAGTGGTTAGACATTTAAGTATTCAGTAGGTATGATAAATAACTAGGAAGGACATGGTTGAAAAACCAAATGGCAATGTAAAAGAGAAATAAGTGAACTAAAGAGAAATATGATAGAAAATTTAAAGGATGTGGTAGATTTAGCACGTATAGCATTAGTAGAAATTCTATAAAGGAGCAGAATCTGGAAAGCAGAAAAAAAATAATAGAAGACAATTTTCTTGAGCTAAAGAAGAATCTTCAGACTGAAAGAATCCCTGAAGAACCAGGAAGAAAAAAATTCTTAAAGATGCACCTGGAAACATTTCGATAATACTTTCTAAACTCTTAAGGATAAAAGGGAAATCCTAAAAGCTTTCAGACAGAAGCAGAAGAAGATCTTTACAAAGGAACAAGGATCAGCTCAGACATCTTATCCACAATAGTGGGATATATGAGACAAAGGAAAATTCTTTCCAAGTATAAGATAAAGTGACTTTGAACTTAGAATCTATACCCAGCCACCTAGTCAAGTGAAGGTAAGATAGATGGATTGTCAAAATGAAAACATTAAGAAGTTTGTGACCAATGGACATCATATGAAGAAAATTGAGATTGTACTCCAGGAAAAAAAATTTTGTTTTTTACAAAGATGAATGCAGAAGATACTGGAAATAGTAATAACTTGTGGGTCCCAAGAGACACCATTTCTTAGACTGTTGTTCTAACTAGATCCTACCCTGAAAATTGTAATATTCATTAAAATTATGTTACAATCCACATAGCGATTTGCAGAGAATAGTTCTTCATCTTAAGGAGAGAGAACACTCTGAGTATGTTCAGATTTTAGTGTGATATGTAAATGAATGGCAAATGGGAGTGCCATAACAAAGTACCACAGAGTGGGCAGCTTAAAGAAGAGAAATTCATTTGCTCACTATTCTGGAGGCAAGAAGTACAAGGTCAGTGTGTCAGCAGTGTTGATTTTTTATGGGGACTCTTGGCTTATAGATGGCTCTCTTCTCCCTTTGTCTTCCCATTGTCTTTCCTCGGTGTGTGTCTGTCTTCAAATTCCTCCTCTTTTAAGGATACCAGTTATATTGGGTTAGAGCCCACTCTAATGACCTCATTTAAATCTCTCTCTCTCTTTTTTTAAGATTTTATTTATTTGACAGAGAGATCACATGCAGGCAGACAGAGTCGGGAAGCAGGCTCCCTGCTGAGCAGAGAGCCCGATGTGGGGCTCAATCCCAGGACCCTGAGATCACGACCTGAGCCGAAGGCAGAGGCTTAACCCACTGAGCTACCCAGGCGCCCCTCTAATGACCTCATTTAATTTAATTACTCTAGAAAGGTTTGTCTTCAAGTGCAGTCACGTTCTGGGTACTGGGGGTTAGGGCTTCAACATATGAATTTTTCAGGGACACAGTTCAGCTCACATAAGTGATTAGAAGACACTACCATTTCAAACTTACTATTTATTTAGAGGAAATAAATTCACAATTTGAAATGAGAAATTAGTGAAGAGTTTTAATGACGTTGATAATGCCATTAATTATTTTAAATTTTTATTATTTTAAATTAACTCCCTCAGGTATGTATTTCAGCAATATATTCATTATCGTTATTAGTCTATATTACCTAAAAACCAAAATATTACAACTTTAAATATTAAACTATTCAGAATGTCTTCAAACAAACCATGAAGAGTCATCTCTTTTCCACTGCTTGATTTTCCTTACTTTTTTATATATTATTATCAGACACGTTTAAAACCATATCCAGGGGCACCTGGATGGCTCAGTGGGTTAAAGCCTCTGCCTTCAGCTCAGGTCATGATCCTGGGGTCCTGGGATTGAACCCTGCATTGGGCTCTCTACTCAGCAGGGAGCCTACTCCCCCTGCCCCCGCGCTCTCTGCCTGCCTCTCTGCCTACTTGTGATCTCTGTCAAATAAATAAATAAAATCTTTAAAAAATCCAAATATTATGACAGAATAGAATTAACATTTCCAGTGTTAAGAACCAGAGAGGCATGACTTGCTAATGTCACAGAGTTAGAAAGAAGCAGATTTGGGACTTTATATCCAAATCTGTCTGAGGCCATAGCCCATTCCCTTCATTAGTGTACAAGGTTGCATAGTGTCCCCTAAATTCATGCCCACTTAGAACCTCAGAATTGATCTTATTTGGAAATAAGATCTTTAGAGATGCAATTAAGGCAAGGATTGAGATGAGAGCATACTAGATTAGGGTAGGCACTAAATCCCATGCCAGGGTCCTTCTAAGAGATAGAAAATGACACCCAGGGACACGCAGAGAAGGCCATGGAGGCATAGATTGGAGTTATTCTAGTTAAGCTAAAGAAAGGATGTCAATAGCCATCACAAACTAGGAAAGGTAAAGAAAGATCCTTCCCTAGAGCTTTCAGTGGCAATGTGGCCCTGCTGACACCTTGATTTCTTCAGACTTCTGGCCGCTAGAATGATGAGAACCAATTTCTGTTGTTTTAAGTCACCAAGTTTGTAGTGATTTATTGCAGCAGCCTTATGGGCAGTTACTTCCACTGCTTTCAATTCTTTTGGGTATATATATAAGAGTGGAATTGCTGGGTTATTGGAAATTTTATGTTTAACTTTTTGAGGAACCACCAAACTGTTTTCCACAGCAGACGTGCCACTATTTATTTTCACATTCCTACCATCAAAGCACTAGGGTTTCAGTTTGTCTATATCCTTGCCAACACTTTTTTTTTGGTGTATGTTAAAATATTATAGCCATCCAAGTAGATGTGAAGTGATACGGTTGTTTTCTTAGCTGTTTTGTTTTTTTTTTAAAGATTTTATTTATTTGACCAAGAGATCACAAGTAGGCAGAGAGGCAGGCAGAGAGAGAGGGGGAAGCAGGCTCCCCGCTGAGCAGAGAGCCCGATGCAGGGCTCGATTCCAGGACCCTGGGATCATGACCTGAGCCGAAGGCAGCGGCTTAACCCACTGAGCCACCCAGGCGCTCCTTCTTAGCTGTTTTTGTGTCAAAACAATTAATTAACTTCATTTAGGCAACAAAGTTAAAGTAACCTTTTGATAACCAGTGGATCAAAGTTAAGGTGGTTTTTAAGATGGGGCGCCTGGGTGGCTCAGTTGTTAAACGTCTGCCTTCGGCTCAGGTCATGATCCCAGGGTCCTGGGATGGAGGCCCACATTAGGCTCCCTGCTCAGCGGGAAGCCTGCTCCTCCCTCTCCCACACCTCCTGTTTGTGTTCCCTCTCTTGCTGCCTCTCTCTCTGACAAATGAATAAATAAAATCTTTTTTTTAAAAAAGTGGTTTTTAAGATAACTTTGTTTATCAAAATACTAGCTTCTGTATCTCCACTGATTCACTGAGAAATCACACATTCAGACTCCCCACCATGTTAGAAATGTGTTCTCCCAATGGCGGTCCACTCTAACCGTGCTGATGCGGCTAAACCTCTAATTCCATAGGGTGCTCCAAAAACAAGAAAGCACCAACATGTCCAATCACTTTTACTTCCAGGTGACCCCAACCTCATTCTACTAGAGTAAGAAAAAAAACACTGGCTTACGTTATTGAGAAGGATATTGCAGCAGTTCACTAGAAGGAAAAGCTAAGGAAGTAGAGACAGGACTAGAAATTAAGATTCGATGCTGGCAAGAGAGCACTCGATCTTTCTTTGCTCTCTCCGCATGGTTGTCTTTCATTCTCTCCTACTGCAAAATAGGTAGATGGCCGTTTCTAGTTTTACACTCTTTCACATGCTGTGAAGCAAAAGACTATTTTTCTCAGTATCTCTATCAGAAAAGTCTTGGAGATTATTCTGATTTCCCCACTCCCTGTGACCCGCCCCCACTCCTGTGGTGGAGGTTAGCTGCAAGGAGTTGTGGGATGGTCAGTTTTATGTGTTAACTTGACTAAGTTAAGTAATACCTAGATAAGGTTGTAGGGTATTTCTCATGTGTCTGTGAAGATGTTTCTGGAAGCGATTAGCATTTGATTGGTGAAATGAGTAAACAGATGGTCCTCTCTCCAACATGAGTGGGCACCTTTGAGGGTCCACATAGAACAAAAAGGCTAAGGAAGGGAAAATTCTCTGCTTGTTCTGAGACATCCATCTTCTCCCACTTTTGACCGTTGGTGTTCCTGGTTCTCATGATTTTGGACTCAGATTGTAACTAACACTATCAACTCCCTGATTCTCAAGACTTGAGACTTGCAATGACACACCATTCAGCTTGCAGACGGCTGATTGTGGGACTTCTCAGCCTCCATAATTGCAAGAGCCAATTCCTGTAATAAATCTCTATATCTACATATATCCTATTGGTTATGTTTCTCTAGAGAACCCTGATTAACACAAATAGCATGCAAAAATGTACATGGGGACAAACCATAAGTGACTCTTAATCTCACAAAACAAACTGAGGGTTGATGGGGGGAGGGGGTTGGGAGAGGGGGTGGGGTTATGGATATCGGGGAGGGTATGTGCTATGGTGAGTGTTGTGAAGTGTGTAAACCTGGCGATTCGCAGACCTGTACCCCTGGGGATAAAAATATATGTTTATAAAGCTGTAAAAAAAAATAAAAATAAGGAAAAAGAAAGGATGAATACCCAAGTTTTGTAGCAACATGGACGGGACTGGAAGAGATTATGCTGAGTGAAATAAGTCAAGCAGAGAGAGTCAATTATCATATGGTTTCACTTATTTGTGGAGTATAACAAATAGCATGGAGGACAAGGGGAGATGGAGAGGAGAAGGGAGTTGAGGGAAATTGGAAGGGGAGGTGAACCATGAGAGACTATGGACTCTGAAAAACGATCTGAGAATTTTGAAGGGGTGGGGGGTGGGAGGTTGGGGGCACCAGGTGGTGGGTATTGTAGAGGGCACGGATTGCATGGAGCACTGGGTGTGGTGCAAAAATAATGAATACTGTTATGCTGAAAAAATTTAAAAAAAAAAAAAAACTAAAAAATATTCATAATAACCCCAAAGTAGAAACAACCCTATTATATCAGTTGATGAGTGGATATGTGGAATCTGTGATATCCATACAATGGTATATTACTTGGCCATAAAAAAATGAATGAAGTACTGATTCATGCTACAGTTGGGATAAACCTTGAAAATACGCCAAATGAAAGAAGCCTTTCACAATAGACCACATGATTTTGTTTATATTAAAAAGTCTAGAAAAGGCAAATCTGTAGACAGAAAGCAGGTTAGTGGTTGCCTAGGGGTGAGGTGGGGGGATAGGAATTGGAGAATATGGATTTCCTTTAGGCAATGATTGAAAATGTTCTAAAACTTATGGTAGTGATGATGCCTGATGCATAACTCTGTGAATATACTAAGATTTACGGAATTTTGCACTTTAAATGAACAGTATGTATGTGAATAATATCTCAATAAAACTATTTTTTAAAGGGGGGCCTGGGTGGCTCAGTGGGTTAAAGCCTCTGCCTTCAGCTCAGGGCATGATCTCAGAGTCCTGGGATTGAGCCCCGCATCAGGCTCTCTGCTTGGTGGGGAGCCTGCTTCCTCCTGTCTCTCTGCCTGCCTCTCGGCCTACTTGTGATCTCTGTCTGTCAAACAAATAAATAAAATCTTTAAAAACAAACAAACAAACAAAAACTACTTTTTAAAGAATACCATGGCTATCTGGTGGAAAAACATTTATGTTTGAGTAGAGAGCTGAACCAGGCACTTTTTTCATGGAACATCATGCTTACCTGAGTGACTGACAGACAAGGTATTATTATTCAGAGTTGGGTATTTGGCAGACATTTTTTAAAAAATCAATTAAATGAGCCTGTAACATCAAGAAAAACAACTAACAGTAATTGTTTCTGGTGATAAACTTGAGCTTTCAAGTGAAAATTAGACTTGTACCTGCCATCTTGAACTTCACTGCTTCCTAAATAAATGTGAGTTTTGGATATGGTATAGTGAAATGTGTCAACACTGGAAGATTTGCATAACTCAGTGACCCAATATATATTTTTATATATATAATAATATATATATTTTTAAAGATTTTATTTATTGTCTTATTTTAAGAGATGGGGAGAGATAGCACAAGGGGGGATTGGAGCAAGGGAGAGGGACAAGAAGACTGCGCTGTGTACAGAGCCCAATGTAGGACTCAATTCCATGACCATGAGATCATGACCTAAGCCAAAATCAAGAGTCTGACCCTTAACCAGCTGAGCTACCCAGGCACCGCAGTGAACCAATATTTTTAAATGAGCCATGTGTGATGCAAAATCTCACGGGTAAAAGATCCATTCAAAGTGTAAGAGAGACCAATGGATTTTTACACAATGTAGTTCAAAAAGTTCCTTAATTTGGGGACCTGGAGTGGCTCAGTTGGTTAAGTGTCTGCCTTTGGCTCAGGTCATGATCCCAGGGTCCTGGAATAAAGCCAGCATCAGGCTCCTTGCTCCGCGGGGAGCCTGATTCTCTCTCTCCCTCTCCTTGCTGTTCTCCCTGCTTGTGCTCTCTCTGTCAAATAAATAAATAAATAAATAAAAATCTTTAAAAAAATGTTAAATAATATTGCATTTCAGATGTAACATTGCAACTAACATTTAATATACTACCACTTACCAAATTTTGGCATACTATCAAAGAAGAATATACAGTATATCGAAAAGGCTATGAAAATACTTCTCCCCTTTCAACTACATATCTGTGTGATCAGATTTTCTTGGTGTATTTCAACCAAAACAACACATTGTAACACATTAAATGCAGAAACAGAGATGAAAATCCAGCTGTCTTCTGTTGTTATGGATGCATGTTTGTGTCTGCCCCCAAATTCCTATGTTGAAACCCTAAACCCCAAAGTGACGGTATATGGAGTCTGTAGAAAGTAATTAGGTTATGAAGATGGAGCTCTCATGATGAAATTAGTGACCTTTTAAAGACAGGACAGAGTTCTCTCTCCCTCCCCCTACTTCCTCCTTCCTTCCTTGCCAAGTGAGACATAGTAAGCAGGTAATCAGTTGTCTGCAAATCAGGACTAGGTCACAAAACACTGAATCTGCTCACTGTTGATGCCTCAATCTTGGCTTTCTCAGCCTTCTTAACTGTTAAGAATAAATTTCTATTCTTTAAGTCACCAGTTTATGGTATTTTTGCTATAGCAGTCAGAACTAAGACATCTATTGAGCAGGTATTAAAGGGATTTGCAAAAACATGAACCCTTTCTGAAAATTTCGTTTTTTCCCCTATGAAATATTATGTTATGTTAACATATAATGAGTTTATCGTTATTTTAAAAATAATATAATTAATTTGGAAATAGGCATTTATAATTGTCTTTTATTTCTAATACATTAAATATTAATAGATAGAACCCATGCAAAAACTCTTTGGGGTCATTAAATTTTTCAAGAGTGTAAAGAGAGGGGTGCCTGGGTGGCTAAGTGGGTTAAAGCCTCTGCCTTTGGCTCAGGTCATGATCCTAGGGTCCTGGGATCGAGCCCTGCATCGGGCTCTCTGCTCAGCATGGAGCCCGCTTCCTCCTCTCTCTGCCTGCCTCTCTGCCTACTTGTGATCTGTGTCTGTCAAATAAATAAATAAAAATCTTAAAAAAAAAAAGAGTGTAAAGGGAACTTGAGACCAAGGTATTGAGTAGAGAGAATGCAGGTTGTATCAGGCCTTCACTCCACAGAAGGAGAGAAGGGCCCCTTTTTCAGTTCAGGTAGGAGCCTGCATGGAGATAGGTGTAGAATGGAGATAGGTGTAGGACTTATTCCCTGCGCCTAACTCAGGGTGTGCTCCTTGGTTTGAGGGAAGAAAGACAAGTCAGAAAGGTTTGGGGAATTGCAGAGCAGAGTGCTTTTGTGCCTGGTTTTCTTTTTTTTTTTTAAGATTTTATTTATTTATTTGACAGAGAGAGAGAGAGATCACAAGTAGGCAGAAAGACAGAGAGAGGAGGAAGCAGGCTCACCACTGAGCAGAGAGCCCCATGCAGGGCTCGATCCCAGGACCCTGAGATCATGACCTGAGCCGAAGGCAGAGGCTTAACCCAGTGAGCCACACAGGTGCCCTTGTGCCTGGTTTTCTATCAGAGAAACTGAGCCAAAAGTCCTACTGTGCTTCTCTCCAATGTGAAGTGGTTGTGAGGGTTTCCCCTCCTTGATTCCCTGGAGTCTGTGAGTGGAATGAAGAAGATGACAATGGTTCATTTGTCCTTTTGGGGTATGTGGAATGCGTCCAGAAGTGTGGGACCAACTTGCTTGCAGGTAAATAGTCCAAAGGTAGGGCCAGTGAGGGTCGTGGGAAAATCACAGAGAACCAGCGTCATCAGTGAGGATTCGGGCAAAAGCAGGTCACCAGTGGTGATGTTGGCAATGTTGAGAGAATAGTCAAACCTCAGACACTTCAGCTGAAAGTCGGATGCTCGCAAATGAGACCAAGGTGAGGTGCTGGGATGCCTCAGAGATCAACATGGGAAGAGATGCCTCTCCCTTGTTTTATAAACTTATCCCACACTCTGAGAGGGGGGAAAACCCCACACCTGGGAGAACCAAAGAGACTGAGCTAAATTGGAATTAGGTTTTTGTTTTTGTTTTTAATATAGACGTTACTGTGAATGGGTAACTTTTTTTTTTTTTTCCTGTTACTGAGTGGAAATGAAGGCCTTTGAGCAAATCAGGTTTATTTATAAAAGAATAAAGAATGTTATGTCTGAGGTATGACTCATTTCTCCACTAAATCTTTATTCCTATGGTAGGTCTGCGTATCCTCAATGTTGTATCCCTAGAATTTAAGCTTACGTTTGGTCACTCAATAAATAATTGTTCATTGAATGAAGAGTAAACTGATTTGGAGATCTTGGTTCTGTTTTATATTTGTCCTCCTTATATACAAATGTTTATGAACCAACCAGGCCAGACTGAGCCTAAAGCCCCATGGCATTCAAACCAAATTTCTGCTCAAGCTACACCCTGGCTTCCTAGGATGCTCCGGGTCAAAGTTCACATCCTTAAGAGTGGCCATCGAACATTCCCCACACCAGCTCTTCTCTTGATCTCCTATACCTCTCCCCTCCACTCAATCCATTCCAGCTACACTGGCTTCTCAGCACCTAGAATCCGTAAGGCATGCTCTCCTTTGACCATCTTTCCCTAGATGCTCATGAAGCAAATCCCCTCACACCTTTCTAGTCTTTGTTTAAATGCCACCTACTCCTTGAAATCTTCCTGTTTAAAATTGCAACCTACCCGACCCCAACCGGGGACCCCTTTCCATCTTTATTTATTCCCGTAACACCTCCCACTTTCTAATTCATAATATTTATTTATATTGCTTATGGTCTGCCATTCCTTAATAAATGCTTGATGAGGACAAGAATATGCATTTCAAAGGTTTATTTTATGGCAAGAATGTTGTTTGGCATAAAATAGGCTCTCAATACACAGTTGTTGAATTTACTGAGTTGAACGGAGTACTCATTGTTTGGAATTCCATTCCTAGAAGTCTCTCTGAATCTCCTTTCTTCTGGCACACAGCCCCATTTAGCTCCCCTGAGCTGTGTACTCTGTTCTCCTATTTTGACATTTGGCTTTCAAATCTTTTCTAATCACCAATCCCTGTAGCTATTTAAGGAGTTTATCTAGAAGTCTTATCTACCTTCTTCAAAACAGCTTCATTTTTATTCTCTGTTGGATCATCTGTTTTTTGAGAAAAGCCTTTATTTCCTCATGTCCCTGTCATTCCTCATAGCCCACACCCCAGTCACACATCCAGGACCTTGTTGGCAGCCTTGTCTTGCCTTGTCTGTCATGTAATCTGACTGTCAAACAAGTTGCACTCACTACCAATGTGAGCATATTGAATTCTTCCATTTACATTGCAAGTATGCTTAGCCCCCTGGATTGAGGCCTTTCTACACACATATTTTTGTTTGTTTGTTTGTTTGTTTTTTTCCATGATGGGTGGGAAGTATAGGGAGTGGGAGGGTGATGAAGATGGGAATTAGTCATAGTAATTATATGGTAAATTCAGGATCTTCCAAAGACAGCACACCTTTTTTTTTTTTTTTTTAAAGCACTCACAGGGATTTTTGAACCCCACTGCTTTAATTTATGGAAATGATTAAACACAACTTCATAGCTATCAAGTTCTTTCCAAGGTCACCAATAAGTAAGTGGTAGAGTTGAGAATGGAACCCCAGACTTTCTATTTCTCAAACTAGTACTCTTTCTATTCTGTCAGGCTACTCCCCCGCAAAAAAAAAATATTTCAGAGGAATCCCTTGCCTTCTTCGACATCACCATTTTGTCCTCTCCTCTCTTCATTCATTTCTCCTATTTTGACTGAGTGGAGTTTATGAATTTGGATAACTCCCTGGTCTTTGGGTTTAACCTGAAGACACCATTGTAGGGAGTCATAGGTGGAACCAAAATGCATATGTTTTATCTGATTTCTAGTTCACTACTTTCCCCACTAGAATGCATTATTTTTCTGTGTTGCATTGAAGTTAATTAGCAATTCCCAGTTACAACCTGTGGAGTAAATGTACAATATCAGGTTAAAATAGGGTTGGTATTTTGTAGAAAGTTTGTAAAAATGATTTGAATAAGTTTCCATGTAAATATTGTTAGGTTCTTGGTAACACTGGAAGTCTGCTGGGTTACATCACTGTCCTAAACTGAATGGGAGTGAACTTGAAATTATTCATATTTTTCTCTTTAAAAAATTATTTTATTTTTGTTTTCCTAGTTTCAAGTGTACATATGATTCAACAAGTCTATACATTATTCACTATTCATTGAAATAAGTGTATTCTTGATCCCCTTTATCTCTTTCACACATCCCCCCACCCACTTCCCCTCTTGGAAACACCAGTTTGTTCTATTTAAAATCTGTTTTTTTTGTTTGTCTTTTTTATCTTTGTTTGTTCATTTGTTTTTCAATTCCATATATGAGTGAAATCGTAGAGTATTTGTCTTTCTCTGACTAACTTACTTCACTTAGCCTAATATTCTCTAGTTCTATCCACATCCTTGCAAATGGCAGGATTTCATTCTTTTTTTATGCTAAGTATATTCCACTGCATGTGTGTGTGTGTGTGTGTGAGTGTGTGTGTGTATGCACACACATCTCATCTTCTTTATCCATTCTTCTATGAATGGGCCTTTGGGTTGCTTTCATAACTTGGCTATTGTAAATAACGCTGCAGTAAACTTAGGGGTGTATATAGCTTTTCAAATTAGTCTTTTCATTTTCTTTGGGTAAATACCCAGTAGTGGAATTACTGGATCATATGGTAATTCTATTCTTAATTTTTTAAGGAACCTCCTTTTTCCACAGTGGCTCTACCAATATGCATTCCCACCAACAGTGCATGAGGGTTCCTTTTTCTCCATATCCTCGCCAACACGTGTTCTTGTCTTTTTGCATTTAGCCATTCTGACAGGTGTAAGTTGATATCTCACTGTGGTTTTGATTTGCATTTCCCTGATGATGAATGATGTTGAGCAGCTTTTCATGTGTCTGTTAGCCATCTGGATGTCTTCTTTGGAAAAATGTCTATTCAGACCCCTGCTCATTTTAATTGGATTTTTTTTTTTTATGTGTTGAGTTGTGTAAGTTCTTCATATTTTTTGGATATTAGCCCCTTATTGGATATATAATTTGCAAGTGTCTTTTCCCATTTAGTAGGTTGCCTTTTTGTTTTGTTAATGGTTTCCTTCACTGTGCAAAAACATTTTATTTGGTATAGTCCTAATAGTTTAATTTTACTTTCCCCCCCTTGACTGAGGAGACATATCTAGAAAATGTTGCTATGACTGATGTCAAAGAAATTACTGTCTATGTTTTCTTCTAGGGGTTTTGGTTTCAGGTTTCACATTTAGGTCTTTGATCCATTTTGAGTTTATTTTTTGTGTATGACATAAGAAAATGGTCCTTTCACTCTTTTGCATGTTGCTGTCCAGTTTTCCTAGCACCGTTTATTGAAGAGACTGTCTTTCCCCATTGTATATTTTTGCCTCCTTTGTCATAGGTTAATTGACCATGTAAGGGTGGGTTTATGTCTGAGCTCTCTGTTCTATTGATCTATGTGTCTATCTTTGTGCCAGTATCATACTGTTTTGAGTACTACAGATTTGTAGTATATCTTGAAATCTGGCATTGTGATACTACCAGCCTTATTCTTCTCAAGATTTTTTTGACCATTTGGGCTCTTTTATAGTTCCATATAGATTTTAGAATTATTTGTTTCAGTTTTGTGAAAACCAGTGGTGGTATTTTGCTGGGATTGCATCAAATCTATAAATTGCTTTGGATAATATGGACATTTAAAAAATATTGTTTCTTCCATAAGCATGGGATATCTTTCCATTTGTGTCATCTTCAATTTCTGTCATTAATGTTTTATAGTTTTGAAGTACCAATCTTTAACCTCATTGGCTAAGTTTACTCTTAAATATTTTATTGTTTTTGGTCCACTTGTAAATGGGATTGTTTGCTTAATTTCTCTTTTTGCTAATTCATTATTAGTGTATAGAAATACAACAGATTTCTGTATATTAATTTTGTAACCTGTGACTTTACTAAATTCACTCATCAAGTCTAGTTTTTTGGTGGAGTCTTTAGGGTTCTATCATCTGTAAATAGTGAAAGTTTTACCACTTCCTTACCAGTTTGAATGCCTTTTTAAAATTTCTTATTGGATTGTTGTGGGTAGGACTTCCAGTACTATGTTGAATAAAATTGGTAAGAGTGGGCATCTGTGTCTTGTTCCTAATCTTGGTGGAAAAGCTTGCAGTTTTTCACCATTAAATATGATTTTGCTATGGATTTTTCATATACAGACTTTATTGTGTTGAGGCACATTCCCTCTAAAACCTACTTTGTTGAGGTTTTTTAAAAAATTATTTTTATTACCATATATTTTTTGCCCCAAGAGTACAGGTCTGTGAATCATCATGCTTACACATTTCACAACACTCACCATAGCACATACCCTCCCCAATGTCCATAACCCAACCACCTCTCCATACACCTCCACCCCCCAACAACCCTCTGTTTCCTGAGATTAAGGGTCTCTTATGGTTTGTCTCCCACCTGATCCAACCTTGCTTCATTTTTTCCTTCCCTACCCCCCATAACCCCTGCCATGCCTCTCAACTTCCTCATATCAGAGAGCGTATATGACAATTGTCTTTTTCTGATTGACTTATTTTGCTAAGCATAATACCCTCTAGTTCCATCCACATTGTTGCAAATGGCAAGATTTCATTTCTTTTGATGGCTGCATTGTATTCCATTGTATATATATACCACATCTTCTTTATCCATTCATCTGTTGATGGACATCTAGGTTCTTTCCATAGTTTGGCTATTGTGGACATTGCTGCTATAAATATTGGGTACATGTGCCCCTTCAGATCACTACATTTGTATCTTTAGGATAGATGCCCAGTAGTGAAATTGCTGGGTCGTAGGGTAGCTCTATTTTCAGCTTTTTGAGGAACCTCCAAGCTGTTTTCCAGAGTGTTTGCACCAGTTTGCATTCCCACCAACAGTGTAGGAAGGTTCCCCTTTCTCCGCATCCTCGCCAGCATCTGTCATTTCCTGACTTGTTAATTTTAGCCATTCTGACTGGTGTGAGGTGATATCTCATTGTGGCTTTGATTTGTATTTCCCTGATGCCGAGTGATATGGAGCACTTTTTCATGTGTCTGTTGGCCATCTGGATGTCTTCTTTGCAGAAATGTCTGTTCATGTCCTCTGCCCATTTCTTGATTGGGTTATTTAAGAACCTCCATTTTAAAATGCTGAGCAGGGAGCCTGATGCAGGTCTCGATCCCAGGACCCTGAGATCATGACCTGAGCAGAAGGCAGAGGCTTAACCCACTGAGCCACCCAGGTGCCCCAAGAGTTTCCGTTTTTGATTGCACCTCTTTAATAGCTTTTTTGATTTCAACCCAAAGTTTTAAGGAAAGAAAAATGTATGCATACAAAAAATAAGGTTAAATACAATGAAGGGATAAAATATGACTATACCAATGAAAATTTTAAAAGATTTTTAAAAAATGTATTGATAAAACAGTCAAAAAATGTTAAAAGAGGGAAGAGGAAAAGTTAAAAAATAGAATCAGAAAAAAATAAAATTAAAAGAAATTTAAATTTGCAAGACTTAAGGATCATGGGGAAAAAGCCATGAATTCTGTGTTGCTTTCCCCTAGCTCTGGAGTTCCACAGTTCTTGTTGATCGGTGGACTTGGTCTTGGCTGGAAGTTCTTGCTGATATTCTGGGGGAGAGGCCATTGCAGTGATTTTCAAATGTCTTTGTCCCAGGTGGAATTGCACTGCCCTTGCCAGGGGCCAGGCTAAGTAATCTGCTGGGGTTCACCCTCAGTAGCTTTTGTTCCCTGAACTCTTTCTGTAGAGCTCTGGAGGACGGGAGTGAAAATGGCAGGCTCCCAATCTCTGCCCTGAAGGAGCTGAGAGCTCAGGGGCCCACTCCTCAGTGCACCTTCAAAAAAGAAAAGCAGTCAATCCCTCTCAGTTCCCTGGTCTCTGGCCACGCTCCTTGCTCAGCTGGCCTCTAACTGAGCGTTTCTGTCTCTGGTGCACAGCCCCATTTGGAGTCTCCAAACACAACAGATTCCTACAGCATGCTCCCATGCCACTCCTTCCGGAGGAGGAAGAGGTGGGTCTCTCCGGATCTGCCACTTGTGGGGTCCCTGCTCAGAGAGCAGCAGCCTGACTGTGTCTTGGATCATGGTTTAAGGTAACCCCGAGCTGAGAGCTCAGTCCTCAGCTCTGTCTCTGTAGCTGGCTTCCCTGCTCTGATACTTATGATCTCTGCTACATTCAGACACCCCACGTCCTACCTTCCAGAAAATGGTTGATTTTCTGTTCCTAGAATTGCTGCTCTTCTCTTCTATCTCCTGTTGAGTTTGTAGGTGTTTGGAATAGTTTGGTAACTATCTAGCTGAACTCCTAGGACGTGATGATATTTCAGTCTGCTACTCCTCCACCATCTTGCTTCCTCTCCCTAGTATCTTTGTGGAGGGTTGTTGTTGTTGTTGTTTTTTTTTTTTAAATCATGAATGGATGTTGTATTTTGTCAAGTGTGTTTTCTGCATTTATTGAGGTGATCATATGGATTGTATCTTTTCTCTTTTTAAATGTGATATATCATGTTATTTGATTTGTGAATTTGAAGCCCATCTTTGCATCCCAGGAATAAATCCCACTTTGTCATAGTCATTTTTTAAAAAAAATGTATTGTTGAATTTGCTTGCTAATATTTTATTGAGGGTTTTTTGCATGTGTGTTCATCAGAGACATTGGCCTGTAGTTCTCTCTCTCTCTCTTTTATAGTATATTTATCTGGTTTTAGTGTCAGGGTAATGTTGGCCTCAGAATGAATTTGGAAGCTTTCTATTCTCTTCCATTTTTTGAAAAAGTTTGAGGAGAATAGGTATTGATTAACTCTTCTTTATATGTGTGGTAGAATTCAGTGAAACCATCTGGTTCTGGACATTTGCTTTTTAGGGATTTTTTGATTACTGATTCAGTTTCATTGCTGGTAGTCATCTGTTCAAATTTTCTATTTCTTTCTGATTCTGTTTCGGAGGTTGCATGTTTCTAGGAATTCATCCACTTCTACTAGGTTGTCCAATCTGTTGGAATATAATTTTTCATAGTATTTTCTTATAATCCCTTGTATTTCTGTGGTTTTGGCTGTTATTCCTCACCCTTCCTTTCTGATTTTACTTATTTGGATCCTCTCTGTTTTTTTGCTTATGAGTCTGGCTAAAGTTTTATCAGTTTTTCAAAGAATGAACTCCTGATTTCATTGATCTGTTCTATTATTTTGTTTAGTTTCTATTTCATTTATTTCTGTTCTAATCTTTTTCATTTCCTTTCTCCTACTGGCTTTGGGCTTTGTTCTTTTTCAGCCCCTTTTGGTATAAGGTTGGGCTGTTTATTTGAGTTTTATTTTTTGAGGTAGGTCTATGTTGCTATAATTTTCTCTCTTAGAACAGCTTTTGCTGCATCCTGAAGATTTTGGACTGTTTTACTTTCATTTTCATTTGTCTTCATGTATTTTTAATTTCCTCTTTGACTTCCTGGCTGACCCATTGATTGCTTATTAGTATGTTATATATCTTCCATGTATTTGTGCTCCTTCCAGGTTATGTATTTATTTAGTTTAAAATTTCTAGTCTCATACTGTTGTGATCAGCAAATATACATATTATGATTTAATCTTTCTGAATTTGTTGAGACTTATTTTGTGTCCTAACTTGTGACATGTTCTGGAGAATGTTCCATGTGAACTTGAAAAGAATGTATATTACACTGTTTTGGGATGGAATGTTCTAAATATATATGTTAGGTTCATCTAGTCCAGTATGTCATTTAAAGCCACTATTTCCTTATTGATTTTTTTATCTGTAGTATCTATTCATTGATGTAAATAGGGTATTAAAGTCCCCTACTATTATTGTATTATTGTTAGTTTCTTCCTCTGTGTCTGTTAATAGTTGTTTGAAAGTATTCAAGTAGAGACGATGCAACTACATATGTTGGGTATAAAAATGACAGATTGCAAAAAAAGAGGAAAAAAAGGAGGCCACAATCATCCTTCACTCTTCCCTGGATTTATGCCCTTTACTATGTGACTGTAATGGCCTTGTGACTCACTTTGGCTAATAGAATGCAGCAGGTGTGACAGCATATCAAATATGAGCCTAGGCCTTAAGAGTCCTTAAATACTTCCCAGGCAAGTTTCAAGTTTTTGTGTTAACAGGCCTTGAAAACCTGCTCTGATACCACAAGAATAAGCCAGAATGAGCCTGCTGAGGGGTGAGACACTGTGGATAGCAGAGACATGTAGTCTCAGCTGAGACCGTCTTAGACCAACTACCTTCTGGCCAACCCAGCAAACGGCCACAGATGCCCAATGAAGACCAGAAGAGGCACCAACTGAACCTAGTCCTAATGGCTGAATGGCAGAATTATTGTTTTAAGTCAGTATGCTTTACATGGTTTGTTATATAGCTAAGTAATACAGATTACTCAGCTAACCACATGCTGTAATAATAGCTTAACTGATCCAGCTTAGGAAGTCCTTTCTAGTGAATTCATTTATAATGTTATCTCTGAGACAAAACAGGATATTATTTCAGGATGGATGTGTCTGTGCTCTAATGCTCAGTCAGCACTTCAGTTGGAAAATTATAGATTTGCTTATTTAACTTGCAAGTTCTATTTTAGCTTCAAAGGTCATTTCTGGTAGTTTCCTTTTGGAGCCGTGGAAATAGGAGAATTTTTGTTTTATATGTGCTGTGTACTTAAGAGTATGTTTCAAGCATTTGGTGGAAATAAAAGTGGACCAGAAATTATAGAACCTAAAGATTCTCTTGATCTTGGCACTGATTCCCTGGGGTTGTGTCTTGCAGCTAATGCTGGTGACTGAAGATGAAGGTGAGGTTAGGGCTCTCTCCTTGTCAGCATTAGAATGAAGGGAAGGAGGTGAAGGAAGTGGCCATCTGCATGTGAGAAGGGAAGTTCACAAAAGGACAGCAGCATCACATGACAACACTTTGTCTTTAAGGTAAGAAGTCTAAGTTGTGTTGATTACATCTTTCCAGGATATCAGTAGCTGTGCTGATAAAAAGTAGGAATGATACACTTGCAGAGACTGTAGCTTCTAAGTAAGAAACCCACAGAACTGTGCAAATTCCAGTCTTCCCTTGTAAACTCAGCTGTTCCTTATGTCCTGTGCCATTTATTGCCACTGTCTATGAAACATTTTCCCCTTTAAAAGGACATCAAGACTGAACTTTTGAGTATCTGGCATTTCGAAAAAAAAGACCAAATGCAATCATCTGGTAGTTTTAATTGGCAGCTTTAAATACCATGCTGAGATACACTAACATTACATAGATGAACAATGTATCTATCCAGCTTTTGTAGAGATCTATATAACACAATGCAGTGTGCAAATGAAACCACAAGGTGGCAAAATAATGACTCTAATCTCCAAGGCTTTTTTTCCCCTCTAAACTAAATGATGTATCCCGTATGAGCTAATTAACCCTGTCATTAATTCAATGCAAGGGTTAATTAGTTAAAGCTTGGCATAATAGTTACAATTTCCAAAAATACCTTAACCTTTTTATAATCTCCATTTCGTTTGCATCTAGGGAACACCAAGGAATGAGAATTTGGCTTGGCAAGAATAAGTCCACATTTCTTTTTGCTTTAAGAACTAAAATCTAACATTTAAAGTCAATGACAATGAGTAGACACAGCGCTCCAATATGCTAAGATCCCCTGAGATTAAAGTGAATTTAAATGTCTTACATTTCAGACCCAAATTCTTATGTAGGGAGAGAAGATCAAAGAAAAGGGAGCATTCTTTTCTAGAAGGAATTTGGAAAAGGAAGACTTGCAAGTTAGATTTAACTTCCCACTTCAAATGATTGCTGAAGCAGGTCAGGTTAACATGTGGACAGGGAGGAGCAGGAAAGGGATATGGAACGCAGGTTGAGCTAATTGGACTCCAAGTGACAACCTTTCTGCTGCATTGCTTTCCCTATGTTATCTCTTTAAATCCTCTTCAAGAACCTATGGGGTGAGGAGCAGTATTACTATCCCCATTTTATAGTAGAAGAAATTGAGTCTCAGAATGGTTAACTAAGCAAAGATTACCTAGCTAGTAGGTAGAACTTAGGTTAGTCTGCTTTTAGTTATTCTACTCTACCAACCCCGAACACATGCTAAAATGAGCAGCATGGCCTCAGGCTTTGTACTTTTATAAGAAAATGTGTTTCATACATAGCGTGATATATAACAAACAATATACTGACACAATCTAATAAATAACACATACCGTATACATGGTAAACTTGACTGCAGTTTTTTTTTTTTAAGATTTTATTTATTTATTTATTTGACAGACAGAGATCAAAACTAGGCAGAGAGGCAGGCAGAGAGAGAGGAGGAAGCAGGCTCCCCACTGAGCAGAGAGCCCAATGCGGGACCTGATCCCAGGACCCTGGGATCATGACCTGAGCCGAAGGCAGAGGCTTTGACCCACTGAGCCACTCAGGCGCCCCAACTTGACTGCAGTTTTATTAAAATATGTTTTTAATGTAGTTGACATCTTTTTACAAGGGAATAGACACAGAGCTGAAATGCAAGGGAGAGAAAACAAATTAAAAGCTAGGGAATCTGAGTTATTACTGGCCCATTTAGCAAAAATTTCCCAGGAGTATGTCCTTATTTTTTGAAATTGAAACAGTGCTACATCTTAATAGTTGACCAGCTGTTTTGTGTACCTCCAGGAACAAACTGGGAAGATTTCCCGAGTTTCAGGCTTTCAAATTGGCCTCTGCATGTATGTGTGAATATGTGTGTCTGAATGAAGTTGGTCATACTGAGAAGGAAAGGAGACTCAACCTTCTTTTATCAAAGAATTATTTCTATGCTATAGGAACCACACCCCCACCCCTACCACTGTTGCTAGGAGGTGCTTGTGAATCTTAGTAGGTTGGAAGGTTTTAATCAATCTTGGCTGAATAAATACATTCAGTTCCTCTGATTGAAGATGGCAAACTTTGACTGAAATACAAATTAAAATTAGAAAGTTATATTTAAAAAGCTGTAAAACTAAATAAAAGTGAATAAAATGCAAATAGTTAAACTCTCAGCTGACTTTTATTTTTGGTAAGTTGGTAGCGTTTATAATTTTGGAGTTATTAAAGCTTAAAACTAGCTTAAGGCTTTTGGGACACTATAGACAGAGACAGAGAGACAAAGAGAGAGATAGAGATGGAGCAAGAGACTGATGAGGAAACTGCCATCCTCAAGCAGAAATTATACCTGCTTTGGCACTGATACTATCAGCCTCTTATCATCCTCTATTCCTTCTTGTTGTGTTAGTCTCTCCCTCATAGTTCACAGGGAGTTGGACACCTGCTGATAGTCTTTTCTCTTTGCTGCCATTGACCATTCAACGCCCACTGGGCAACTCAGCCTGCACCTAGACTAGTGTGGTACCTCTACCCCTGAGACACACACCTTCACCCACATTTGTGACATCACCATCATCTGGCATGCTCTGGGATGAATCTCTGTCCTATCCTCTGGACTGCTCACTTCCTTATTTGAAGTTTACCTTTTCTCTCATCTCGTCTCATTGTGATCTCTAGTCTCTTGCCTTTCATGTTTTCCTAAGTCTGGATTTTAGGTTCTTTTTTCATGTTAGAAATCCTTTTTTTTTTTTTTTTTTTTAAGAAACAGCTATATATTTTTAATGTAGGGATTAGACATACAAGAAGCATTTACATAAATTCCTAAGGGACGTATGTCCCTTGTACAAAGTCTTTTAGTTTTGTTCTAAGACCTCCTTCTCTTAGTTTCCCACCAAACTGCAAATCTCATTTTTCAGGACCTGGGATCAACGTAAGTAAATTCTTTATTCTGCATTCATTCTTCCACTCTCAGCACTGTTTCGTCCTTCCTCAAAGAAGGTATTGTATTTCATCCAGAACAGATTTTTTTTTTTTTTTTTTTGGACCCAAATGTTACAGATTAGGAGCCTGAGGCTCAGTGACATTAAAAACTTGTTCATGGGGGCTGCCTGGGTGGCTCAGTGGGTTAAGCCTCTGCCTTCAGCTCAGGTCCTGATCTCAGGGTTCTGGGATCGAGTCCCACATCAGGCTCTCTGCTAAGCAGGGAGCCTGCTTCCTCCTCTCTCTCTCTCTGCTTGTGATCTCTCTCTCTGTCAAATAAATAAAATCTTAAAAAAAAAAAAATCAAAAAAACTTGTTCACGGTTCCCTGGTTGATGTTGGTAGAACCAAGTCAGGTTTTCCGAATTCGGTGACTTTTTTCCTTAGAAGTTTTTAAGTAATATCAGAAAAAGAATATTCATATTTTATGTATGTTAGTAACTTTTTTCTGAAACTAAATTTTATTGTGGTGATTTTTGGTAATAGAGAAATGACCAGAGTATTAGCTATGATCAAGGAAAGTTGCGTGAGTGTACATATTACACCAGCAGGTGGCGCTCTGACCCTGGACTCTATTTAAACAACTCCGGATCCATTTCTGATTAACGGTGAGAGTTTAACTTTATCAAAGAAAAAGACAACACACCATGTAATTTATAGTACCTCTAGCAATTATAGCTCAGTTGTCACATGTAGCACCTGTGAGAGCGGATCAGAATAATTTCAGGATTAGAACCAAGGCTCCAGAGGGAAAATTTGGGTGTTTGGTCTCCTTTTGGAAGTATCTTAATACATAAGATTTTCACAAACTACCGAACCATTTTGTAGAGGGAATTTCAATCCTTGGTGTTATGGCACATCAGGAGGTCTCCAATTATCTCAAAATGTGCCACAAAAATCTTAAAAAATTATTGTAATTCTCTTTATCTTAAGTAAAAATATAGATTTCAATGCTTTTAGGAAGAAGAGGAAGCAGCAACTTAAGTAAATGATAGCTTTAAGAAGAACTGGAAGAATGCTCTTGCCTATCTAAAATATCTCCCTTATTGATTTGCAATAGTGCTCTAAATTAACATTCCCCCCTCCCTTCCTTACAGGTAAGGCTTTGAGGGACCCAGTAAACTGCAAATGTGTTATCTGGATAGGCTAGACCATTACATCATTCATACTTGTCAATACCACCACAACAGGAATTAGATTAACTTTAGTCATTTAATTACCTGGTAGTGATTTGAGCACAAAGGACAAAGGCCAGAAAATCAGATGGAGGAGAGGATTAGGGAAGACAGATGGCTGGCAGCCAGGATGTTTAGTGCCCTGAAATCATTGCTTTTGATAATTGTGTTCAGTAATATACATTTTCTTTTGTCCTTTCTTTTCTTTCTCTGTTCTCTCTCCTCCCTTCCCTCTTCACATTTGCTAATACTTTCCTTTTACCTGCCTGAGAGGGCTGGTTGCCTGGTGAGGGGACTCCAGGTCACCAGAAGTGGGAGCTAAGGGGGTATTAGGGGAAGTTCAGCTGGAGCAGACTTCCCACATCAAGGAACTCCACGGAATAGAGGCCTTGGCAGAAACTCTCTCCACCCCAGCCCTCTAAAAAAGTACTTGCACTCCATAAGAGAGATGGGATTTGGACCCTGGCCACCCAGAGGGCGTGTGTGTCTTAGACACCGCAGCACCTGTAAATAAAAAGACACTACATCTCTCTAATTCCTTTCCCTTGTTCGAAAAACCCAAGAAGTAAAGACAGAAGAGGAAGAGTAGAGGACTTAAAAGAACAGACAGAGAGGAAAGTATGACCATTTAATGTTTATGTGCTGTTGAGAGTATATGAAAAAAGTAGGACATAGAATAAAAACATTTTAAATGTATGTAACAGGGCCACCAGAGAGGCTAGCTGAGCTGCAGCTGAATGCCAACAACTCCGTGATTGAATGTTGAATCCAATCACCTCATCCGTTCATTTATTCACCCAACAGATGTCTGCTGAGCTCCTAGCACATGCCAGCTACTGGAGACACAATAGAAATAAAAACCAGATGTGATTCTTGTTATCAAAAACTTACTATTTAGCAGAAGCGACAAAGAGTATTCAAATAACAATGACTGTATACTGGAAAGTGTTTTGAGGGGAGACACATGATTCTTCAAGATGAGGTAAAAAAGTAACTTCACCTACAGTCTTCATTGAGTATATTCTGGGGAGAAAGTCATGCAATTATTTTATGTATTGAGTCTAAAATATAGAAATGAGAAGGGATGTGGTCTTGAGGTCAAAGGTAAATATGCTCTCTCTGAGTCCCTCCCTCCCTCCCTTCCTTCCAGCTGGTGCATTATCTCCACCAAGGGTGTTCTCCCCATACTTGGCCTTGAACAAAACATCCCCTGGGCGTGGTAACTGGCTCTCGAGTGAACAGAGGGGCTGATTTGCAATCAGTGTTCCATGTGGGTTAACCTTGATCAATAAACAAACAAAACTGGGAGCCTGGCACAGAAACTCCCCCTGCTTTCTCTCTCCCAGAGATGACTCTGAGGAGCCGTTCATTCTTACAGTCTTTCCAGAGAAGTTTCCACAGAGAATAAAGACCCCTGTGTCTAATTAATTAAACAAGGAGGCCATTAGACTGAGCTGGTTCTAATACCTTAGAAACCTACCAAAGAAACCAAAACCTAAGCCTGGAATGCCCCCAGGTCAAGAAATTGACCACCAATCACCAACAGTCAATGAGGCTTTCCAAAATAGTGCAACTGCTTAAACTATAGCCAATCAAATAATTTCCTTGCTTTGCTGCCTCTCCTCTATAAAAGTCTTTCCCCTTCTCCTGTCAGTGGAGCAGTCCTAACCACTGTCAGTTTGGTGCTGCCTGACTCAAACCAATTTTTGCTCAGATGGACTCTCAGAAAATTTTAATGTGCTTCTCTTTAATTTTTAACATGAGCCCAGCAACTTGCTGGCTGACTACAAAGCGAAGGTCACACAGCGGGGGCATTGTGTGTCGCATCACGTCCTTCCTTGCTTCCTTTCCTTTCCTCCGTACCCCTGCCCTGGCCTTCCAGCCTCTAACCAAAGTATTACCATCTTGATTCTCACCAAGGCTCGACCTTCTAGAGGTCCCAGGCCAAGATCGGGTGCTATTGATGGTAATGACGTGAATGGCTTTAGAGATCTCTGGGGATCTGCAGACTGTCAAATGGAGACTTTGGCATTTTCCTCGTTAGTTTCCTTTCCACCTAGGGTTGTGAGCACCTGAGGACAAGCATTAGTGTTTTCATCTTTGAATTCTCCGTCTCTAGTAGAGTTCTCGCACTCAGCAAATGCTACAGCTGATTTAAACTAAGGACTGATCTTAAGAGTCATTTCTGCACATTCTGCTTGAAGAAAAATTTATACTTAAACTACAAATTGATCAGTAAAGTTAGTCAAAGAGAGATTACTTGCATCATAAAACAGCATCTTCAGGGAATTATATAAAATAAGGAAAACCTCTCCTAAAATTCCGTTTGTCAGAAAATTGGTTTATACGAACATATCTAGGAAGCAAACCAGCAGGTATACCAGCTAGTGTCATTTATAATCAAAGACTGTTTGTGACAGTATTGAAATGTTCTATGAAACGTGGACTCTTCTTGACATATGACAGAATATCTAAACAGATTATGAAAATATTCACATAAATATGCACAGTTAAAACCTTTTAAAAATGACCTGCCCTCCATAACACATGGCTTAAAACAAATATTCATGTTTCTGTCCTCTAATATGAAGTGCTTCTGATTTACCTCATTTCTGTCCTTTCGACGAGTCACCATTTAAGATAGGATCCAGAGGCAGAGGGAGGCTGAGTGTTGAGTTCCTATGAGGTGGAGGGTTGTCTGTCTCAAAAGTGGGAGAAGCTTGGCTCCGATACCAGGCTCATCTGCTTTCAAAGATTGGCTTTCAAGTTTTAAACTGTAACTTAACCACAATTCACTCCCCTCCTTTATACACCGATGATCATACCATCCTCCTGATGGGCTCGTTGCATGGATGAAAAGGGATAAAGTATGCAAAAGTGCTTTAAATGTGGATATTATTATTATTACTCAGGAAGAACACTTAGCTCATTGCTTAGTAATGGTGAGGCAAACAGTGGCACTAAATAAGACAATATAATGGTCTTAAGAGGCTCTAATTCAGTTTCTCCTTTTTATTCAAGCACACAATTGCATTCTAATACTTCACAGACAGCCTGAAATGGGCCCTGTGGAGGCTGATAAGGAAAATTAGAACAAGGAGCTATTTGCTCCCTCATTTTAATAACCGAGTCAAGGAGCAGGCACTTCAATACAGAAAAGAAGGAACACTTTCTCTTACTTAGTCCTCAGAAAGATAATGACTCCATTACAAAGCAGGCCTTCTGTGATAAAGGATGGGCTAGTGCTCCCGCAGAGTCTTCCCTGCCTTTGAAGGAGGAAGACACATCACTATCAACAGAAAGTGCCTCACATGCGTCAAATCAGACTTAGATTCTGTCCCCATTCGAAGAAGATGGTCATTGTCACAGACTTTTTTTTTTTTTTTTTTTAAATCACTGGGGTTAAATGGGTCCTCAATTATAGATATCTGCTGGGTATCAATACCTTCCAACTGCATTAACTTTTATTTGTATATTCAGAATGAAGAAAAGTTTTCCTTGATCCTCTTGGGGTATCTGGCTGGGTCTGACAAAGAGAAAAACCTATAAATTTATAGAAGTTCTATGTGATGTGGGAGACTTCATGAAGGAAATGAAGACTGGAAGACACACACTTGAATGTTTTATGCTAGGTTTGATGGAGAGTGGGCAGTCGTGTAGGAATACAAGAGGTCAGAGTACAAGGTCAGGAAGTAAGTGGCGGGAACTGAGCAAGTCCCTTTGCTTGGACTTTTCTTGGTGGCTCTTAGCCTTTGGAGATAAGCATGTTTCTTTCTTTCCAATTCAGGGGCTGAACGCCTCCCCCATGAGGATTTTATGACATGTGTGAGAGGAGAAGGTGGGGGGGGAGGTCAAAGTGACCTCCTTGCTTCTGCTGTTTTCTCAAACTCCTTTGGTTTAAAATATTCAATGTGCCAAGGTGCTATATTTTGGAGAAGTGTGTCCTGAATCTCATCAATATACACTTACTTGCTTTCATCATAATTCCTAGAGATAGATAGAAATCCTTAACTGAAGGTTAGTCTGGGAGAATGCAAAGTCTGTTCCTTGTTTAGACAACTAAGGAGAAACTCATGGCCTGTGTCAGTATGTGCACAGGATTGTGTGTGAACTCGGAGGCAGGTACGTTCCTCTGTTAATGCTGAATCTTAGTGACTGACCGTCTGAGAAGTTTGAAATTAAAAAATGAAGCACTTGTAAGCGGGCTTTTGAGACCAACGGAAATGTCTACCATACCGTGCCTGGAGTATAACAGACACCCTAGAATTGCTTGTGGAAAAGATGAATGGCATCTGTAGTCTATAATGACAAGTAAAAAAGGTTTGTGGTAATACACAGCTCCCAAACTTACAATGGTCTCTTTCAGATGTTTTGCCTGGGGAGGCGATGGCTGTTCTTTTGTTTCAGTGTTTTTAGTGACACCACTTCCTCCTTTTCCATTTAGCCTCGAATTATAAGCTAATGTAGAATCCTAAAGTCCAAGGGCTCAGTGCTGGAAAGCCTTGGGAACAACTCGTTATAATGTGTGCCACGGATTCTCTTCTTGTCTGTGTAGAGTGAGGGTGCGCACACATGACCTGAGCTCCTGTGGCTGAAGCTCAGGGCAGTGTGGTGCCCTGCTACATGCCAGGCTTGCATTTGGCTCCTGGTTTGATCTTTTCTTGGCTGTGTAATTTGGGGCAAGTTATGTGAGCTCTCTGGGTCCACTGAAAAATTTGCTAATAGCTAGCACCTTTCTTATAAGGTTGTTGTGAAAATGTAGACAGGTAATGTTTATAGAGCAGCTCTGTTTTCTGTTTAATACCAAGTGGTCAGTCTTATCCAGTGTTTCAAGGTGAGGTTACTGTATAGCTGCTTTTGTGCCAACAAGTAACTATTTTTAAAGGACTGTCCATTCCCTGCCTATTCATTGAGAGTGATTCTAGCATAATGTCCTTTGCTGACAAGGATGGAATTGTTTTTAGAAGGATAGCAGGATAATAGCAGGCACTATAAGTTTTAAACATCACACTGGTAAAGAGTCAAATTGGGACTTGTCCTCTAAATTCTTAGGGCATTTTGAACTTAAAATTAATTTATTGGGGGCATATTGAAGAACCTGATTTTTATCAATCAACTTTCCAGAATTCTTAGGCTGCTCTTTCATTGTGTATTAAAATGTATTTTCTTTCTTTCTTTCTTTTTTTTTTTTTTGTATTAAAGAAAGTTACTATAGCTAATTCTAGAAGTAGAGACGTGAATAGGAAAAAATTCAAATGTAATGTCCCAGTCTAGAGATATTGGACTATGTTTTTCCATGATTTCTCTTTTTATCTCTAAATATATTGACAAAATGTCATTAAAATGCATCTATTATCTCATGACATTTTTCATCAACAACATAATGACTATATTTCCATTGATAAATGCTACCGTGAGCTGTCACTGATCTAGGTCCACAGTGATCTTTGAATGGTTCAACACTATTCTATAAGCTTCAGTGTAGTCCTCAGGACAACCTATTTATAATAGTGTTACTATTAACCCCATTTTACGGATGAAGAAAATAAGGGATGAGAGACTGACCCACCTCACGTAGGTCGTTTAGCTAGTATTTGGTAGAGCCAGGATTTGAACACAACTGTTGCCTCCTAAATTCTCTTACTAAATTCTCTTCTCTCTAATCCTTCAAAACGACCTCAACTCTATTCCTTCCCTTCAAACCACCAGCAATCTAAGGATTCTTCAGTGCTTTTGCAAAGGTTTGGTGACCGCTTACCCGTGTTTCCCTTCAAGGGGAGGAGACTATGCCACCCGACAGGGGCCGCGCTGGCATGTGGATTATGCCATTAGGCAATCAAGGCCAAGTAGACTCTGGAAAAGGTTTTACCTCTTTCTTAACTGACTCAAAGAATTTAGATATGGCATGGCCGAGCCCAGAAAGACAGCTATTATCAGAAATAACTTTTCATCTGAAGAAAGTTTTATCAGGATGGTAGGGCAATCACCAGATCACCAAATAGTTGCTCTTCTTATCTTGCTGTGAATTGCCCTCCGCTTGGAAGGTCAGGCCCCTGTCCCCGTTCCTTAGCTCGGGATGGCAGACAAGCCTCAGTCGCTCCACTGGATTTGGGTCGCATGGTTTTATGGCGTCCTGTACATACAAGATTAAATTTGTTTTTCTCCTGTGAATCTGTCCTATGTCAATTTAGCTGACAAAGAACCAAGAAGGGAGGGAGGGAAAATTTTTCTGTCTGCACCCTTTAGCTTCTCTAATGTGGGTCTCCAGGGACAGGTATCAGCTTCAAGAATTTCCATGTCTTTGCGTTCAGATACTTGTCTCAGTCTAAGCTAAGTTACTAATTCTCATGTTCTGTCCTAAGTGGCCTTTCTCCAGCATGACTGGAGAGGAAATATCTACTTCATTTAAGAAGACTCTTCCCACACACAGGGGTGTGAAAATTACAGTAGGAAAATTATATCAGAACATATTATCAAACATCAGCAAATCTGGGGTTATTTAATCCTAATTAACACTGCATAGAGGACATCAAAAGTCCAGCTTAGCTTTATTTTCTGTTTTTTTTTTCTTGCGTTAAAGCTTATTTCTACATGTGCTTTGTGCAGTCCTGTGGTTCTCACCCTATATCACTTAGAAGCGACTGTTCAACACACATCCTTTCAAGATCCGGTAGCAATTTGCAGCATATGAGTTATACATACAGAGATAAGACATAAGCTATTCATAGGCAAATATTTTCCTTCATTTTCTTTCCTCCTTTTGTAAACACAGTCAAGAGATAGAAACAGCTGCGGTTTGACCATTAACAATAACAACAACAAAATTTACTTTGAAGTAAAAAAAAAAAAAATCTGAATTCAGGTGATGTCATAGTGTCACAGCTTTCTCCAACGCTATTCGGTGGATCCTTTCCTTAAATTTGTGTAACTAAAGCTCATATTCAACATTTCTTAAAAAGAAATATATCCCAAAGCTAAAAAGAATTCTTAATCTTAGGTAGATAAAACATTGTTGTATTTTGAAAAGTTCATTTTCCCCTGAGCAATTGGGTGGCTCAGTTGGTTGAGTGTCTGACTCTTGGTTTTGGTTCAAGTCATGATCTCAGGGTCCTGGGACTGAGACTCGCATTGGGCTCCAGCCTCACATCTGGCTCTCCACTCAGTGTGGAGTCTGCTTGGGATTCTCTCTCTTCCTCTACCCCTCTTCCTGCTCATGCTCTCTCTCTCTCTCTCAAGTAAATAAATAAACTCTTTTAAAAAGTTCACATTCCTTGGTTATATTATCAAGGTATTTTTAAAAAAATAAGCCAACAATAGCAAAACAAAAACAAATCCCCCCAAAGAAGAATAAAATAGCAGACCGTCCCATTTTACAAGTAAACTTAGATATAATTAAAAGTACTTTTAACATTTTTAGTGATTGTATAATATTGTGTTGTATAGATGACCCACATTTATCAAACCATTTATCTATTATACATTTAGATTACTTGAATTCTCCTTTGTTTTAACACAGTACATAGTATGTAATCTCAAAATATTACACAGGCAAACACACAGTGATTATCTTTGCATGGCAGGTTTGGGTGATTTTTATTTTTATTTGTTTAGTTTTATGGGTGAAGGTCTATAAAACATCTAAGGAAGAAATAACAATTCTACACAAACTCATGCAGAAAATTGAAAAAGAGATAGTACTTTCCAATTCGTTCTGTAAAGTTGTCATAACTAGATACCACAAGACAAGGACATTACAAGAAAACTACAGACTAATATCTTTCATTAACATAGAAAAACTCTAAAGAAAAGCAGATTAAGTCCAAAAATATAATGTGAGCATATACATTATGATCAAGTGTGTTTATCCCAGGAAAGCAAGGTTGATTTAACATTCTAAATCAATCAATTAAATTACCATATTTACAAAGTTGAAAAGAAAATCAATATGATTACCTCAATAGATGCAAGAAAACTATCTGACAAAATGTAATATTTACTGCTAATAAAAACACACAGCAAAACAGGAATAAATGGTAATTCCTTAACCTGGTAAAGGGCATCTACAAAAACCCTACACCTAACATCAAACGTAACAGTGAATGCTTTTCCCTAAGATTAGACATAAGACAAGGATTTCTGCTGTCATCCTTTCTATTCAACGTTATAGCAGAGGTTCTAGCCAGTGCAAAAAAACCCAAGGAGGAAACATCCCGAATGGCCAAGAAGTAAAACTCTATTGTAAGATGACATTTTGGGGGAGAGCTAAGATGGCAGCATAGTAGGAGGACCCTAGGCTTGCCTTGTCCCATGAACACAGCTAGATAGCTATCAAATCATCCTGAATACCAAGAAATTGACTCAAAGACTGATAGAGCAAACTGCACAGCTAGAGGGAGAGGAGAGGTCACAAAGAAGAAGTGCAGAGACAGGGTTTGGGGGAGAAAAGTACTGTGGGTGTTGCAGAGGGGAGGGAGCCTGGGAGGCAGAGAAAGGAGAGAGAGAGAGAGAGGTTGGAGGACAAGGAGGATACTTCCCCAAAGCCTTTGGCTGGGAAAACAAGAGGGCCTGATTTTTGTGAGTTTTTGCCAAGTTAGCTATGACTTTCCAGATTCACTTGTGTCTCCAGATTTTAGGAGAGCAGTTTTCCTGCAATCTCAGTTCTCTGATGGGTCCAAGAAAAGTCATTGAGTTTTAGCATATTTAAATTTCTCCTTGTTCTAAGGATTAGAGTGACAAGTTCTAAGCTCTTCACGTGTTGGAACTGAAATAGGAAAATCCTCCTTTTCCAGTTTTGGACAATTTTCTTAAACTTTTCTACGTATCAAGCAGGATCACAGGAGATGAGAAATAATTTCTGGCTCCTCTCCCACCTTTACAAAATAGAAACACTTTTTCTGCTTTCCCAGAGACTGTGAAAGCAGTGGAAGAGAGACAGTTGCTAGAGAGAGGCCTAAGGGGTCATGGAGCACAGAGGAGGGCTCTGGTCGGCTGCGGAGGGGTAGGGCAAGAAAGGGGAAGGGCGGACAAGGATTCAGGAAAGAGAGGGTACCTAAGTGGGATCTTTGGGAGTTAAGGTGATGAAGGAGAGATGAGGAAGGACAGGCAGGGTGTAGGGAAAAGCAAAGGCAACAGCATAAAGATGAAAGGGAAAATGTCTTCAACATTATTGCTTAGTATTTGTGAGTGCTTTGCCAGTTTTAGGCAATTTGCTCCTATTGTTTTTGTGCTCTTAAACTCAGAGCACTCTGCCCCGTGAAGGGAGTGTTTGTGGGTTGCTTCCGCACCCTCCCAGCTCTCTTTCAAGTTACCCTCACCAGATCCGGTCGATACAATCAGTAGCTCTATTTTCTATTGAGTTGTAGGGGAAAATGTGATACATTCATTTCAATTATAATTTGTTTCTAATGTCTTAATTTATGAGATTATAAAGCAAGAGGGAAATCCTTAGTTTTCATGTGTTTTGAGAATTTGTTTTGCGAGAAATGCTTTAAACTCATTAATGAGGCTAATAACAGAACTGTGCAAGTTGCAAGGTGTTCAATTAGCCACAGCTACCCGCCCCCCCCCCCCCCCCCCAAGGTACGTTCCCTGGACTTCAGTGATCCATCCAAGGTTTCTGAGCTTCGAGCCCTGCACAGGAGACGACTGCCTAATTAGAACAACAGCCTGGGAGTTCGTGGCCTTGAGCTGTATTTCTGCTTTAGTAAGTTTCTCTGTCTGACCTTGGGCAAATTGCATAATCTTTTGGGGGTTTTCTTATCTTTCAAATGCTTATAATACTTGCTTGATTTTTAGGTCTTTTAAGGTCTTGGATGAAAGCTGTTTTATAAGCTTGTTGTATTATCAGGAAATGCCAGATTTAGAAGTTGTTATTAACTGTGGTAGGCGTGTGAACGCTCATCTGCCCCCCTTCCAAGATTAAAAAAAAAAAAACCAACAAAAAAACCCTCACCATCGGAGTTCAACTGCTGGGTTGCCATGGGCACAGCACTCTTTTCATGGCATTGTAGAACAGTTAACAGTCCGTAGTGACTAGTGGGTAGAAGTTGTGCTTTCTCTGTTCTTTTCAGGTCAACATTATTTATTTATTGACTGCAGGCCTCATTATACTCCACTGGGTGGCTTTACAAGTGCCACCACAATGAACATCTGACATTGGTTCTTGTTACGCAAAGGAAACGGCCTGACCAAAATGGGAATCCCACAAGATAAATTATGAACATGCTCTAAAAAACAACGCTAAAATTATAGGAGAGAGAAAATAATCAGTCTCCAGTGGATAGCTCCCAGCAGATATATGGTGCTCCCATGAACATAGCAGGCACCCGCATATCATGATTTCTGTGACGTTTAACCAGACTGGTAAATATTTATGCTAGTAGGAACAACATTCTCTTTTTTTCATCTCATTTACATTCCGTGAAAGTGTGGTGCTTTTTTTAATTTTCATGATCTTATTTGTTGATGTTTTAAAAAAACAAAACAAAGACAAAATTATTACAAATTATGCTACCAAATCCTTTGAGGCAAATGTTTCCAAAACATAGTAAGTTATTTGCTTCTGAACTCTTGCCTCTCTTTTTCCTTCTCATGCTGTTTGCTTTTTTACACGGAGCTACAAAATATGTTAAGTGCCAGGCAAGATGACTTGCTGACAAGCCATCAGAAGCCCTGCTCGGAACCGCTTCTCTCACCGGGAATGCGCGGATGTACGGGCTCGCCGAGGAGTGTCTTCCTTCCACGATCAAGGACTCAGATACCACCAGATTTCCTCAATCACACAAATGTAAACAGCCCCGGCAAATTACATTTTATACTGATTTATTCATTTAAATAGTAAACAACGTCAAGGACCCAATTTATGTTGGGATACACCATAGGCACCGAGAAATGAAGACTGATAAAACTCAGCTCGTAATTTCCAGAGACTGCAAATATAGCAGAGGAAACAAACACCCAGACGATGAAATTTGATTTCTAGGTCTTAACCAATCTATTGGTCAAATATGATGAACTCAAATTCCTCTTGTTTATAGCTCTGATAACACAGAACCTAGTCTTTTGAATACCCACACCCCTTCCACTATTTATGGGGGTTCTTTGAAGTGATTCACGTCTCTTCAAGAATGGTCCTTGTATCTTCTCGAGTCAATAATTTTTTCCCTGGCCACTGCGGCTGGTTTCCCATGGGAAAGATAACCACATTATCCTGGGTATCTACCAATAGGAAATTGTCTCCGGGACCATGGTTCTAGAAACTAGGTAACGGTGGTAGCACTAAACAGAAAGGGGGAAGTGGGAGGAAGAACAGAATTTGGGGGAAAATTGAAAAGTGCATATTGTCTGTTCTGAATTAAAGGTGTCTGTCAGACACCAAATGGAGATGACAAATGAACAGAATTACCATTCTGTAACTCGGGAGAAAATTGAGGCAGTTTGGGATTTGTCAGCATATATGGGGTGTTGATGGCATATTTGTTGAGACCGCCCTGGGAAAGTGTTTAGAGAGTGGAGAGAAGGAATATACATCACAGAGGAAAACAGCTCAGGCTTGTTTGTAAAACCATGTTTGGTAGGTGACAGACTGGAATGAAGGTGGAGAGAAAAGATATCTTAAAGTAAGGGGTTGAGGGGAGGAATATAGAGGGAAAGGGCACACATTTAGGAGACTGATTAGCCAAAGGCAGACTCCAATGGCTTTGCCAATGACTGCCCCTTCCATATAGAGGAGGAAAGTTTGAAAACTGAAAGCTGGAGCAACGAGTTCCCTTGAAAAGATTCTGTGGCTTCCAGTGTCATGCTCCAGATTGCTTTGTCCTCCTGAAACTAAGCCAAGCCAAACCAAACCAATATGATTTTTGTGTAGGTATGTGTGGGAATAATAATATTCAGTCCATTGCAACTACAAAAACTATATTTACCTATGTGTTCCTTCCTCTTCCGTCTCCTGTGTCACCTCTTGGAGTAACCAACATATTGATTTTTGTGATGATCTTTTTCTTGCTTAACAAAGCCCCAGGTATATCTATAGACCTAAACGATATCTTTTCCCTTACCTATTTTTGAACTTTACAAAAGGGCATGCATCAAACTATATGTTGTCTCCCCCAACTTTCTTTTTTTTCACTTGCCATTATATTGTTAAAATTCATGTATCATGTTGCCTGTAGCAATACATTTTATCCCTGTGCAAGTATCCCATGATTTTTTTATCTGTCGTATTTGTCACTGGGGATTTGGGTTGCACAGACATTTTTACCATTATGAACTGTTGCTGCTATGATCATCTTGGGCATGTGCAAAAGTATCTCTTGAGGAGTGTCAGGATAAGCAGATTATGCTGTAATAACAAATTAACCCCTATGGGTTAACGCAATGAAGGTTGATTTCTTGATCGGGGAGTCTCAGGAACCCAGGCCGACAGAGGCTACATTAATATGCGCCCTTAGATGCACCTTCAAGAATATGAGACCTCCTTGGCCTATTTGGAAAAGAGGGACACGGCAGAACGCCACCGGGCCTTTCAGTGCCTTACCTCGCAGACGGCAGATGACTTCTAGCCACACTTCTTTACCTAAAGGAGCCATATGGCCGACCTACTGCAAGAGAGGGAGGGTGAGGACTGCAGGGGAGCAGATGGAATGTGCTGTCTCTGCCACTTAGGAGTGAAGTTCCTGGGTTGTGGGCCTTATGAATATTCAATTTTTCAAGACAAGGCCAAATTGTTTCCCAGAGTGTTGATGAAAATTTATACTTTCAATAGCAGTGTAGAAGAGATGTAATTTATTCTTTTAAAAACATCTAACAAATATTTTCTCCCCAAAGTCCTTACCTTGAGGCATATTTTTGTGCCTTATCTTTGTACTTCTAAGTAATGTGAATAGAGATAATCTTTTTTTTTAAAAAAAAGACACAGTGAGAGAGAGAATATAAGCAGGGGGAGTGGGAGAGGGAGAAGCAGGCTTCCTGCTGAGCAGGGAGCCCGACTCGGGCCTCCATCCCAGGACCCTGGGATCATGACCTGAGCTGAAGGCAGACGCTTAAGGACTGAGCTGCTTAAGGACTGAGCCACTCAGGCGCCCTGCATAGAGATATTCTTCTGTCTATTTTCCAGATGGAATAAGTAATGGGTTAAACAAGCCATGTAGCAAACTTCTGTTGTTTTTCTTTGTCTATTCTATCCTTCCTTTGTTTCTGGTAATAGCAGCTGATCTTTCATTTCTTGGTCCGTGTTTCCCCACTGCATGTGTTTATGATTCTATCACCGTGTTTTGATCCCTTCCCCTTTCTTTTTCTTACCATAGGAAAGGGTATAAAACAGAACCTGCATAGTTCAGACTATTTGATCCCTTTGCTACAGGGATTGGTCGAGAGGTGGGCCTGTGACCCAAATGAGATGATCAGAGACTAACGTCAAATTTTGCTCATGGATGATCAGAGAGAGACATTCTCTTTAGTGAGACTGAGAGTTGTAAGGCCTGTGTATACCTGAAACTGCCCTTGGCCATTGGCCGCAGCCACCTTGAACACACTATCTGCAGAATAAGGCCAAAACAGACAGTAAAGAGAGGCCAAGTTAAGGAGACAGAGAGAGACACAGAACCTTAATAACATAATTCGATCTTGATTTAGCTGTGTCTGAAGACCAATCCCTGAACTTTTCAGTTATATGAGTTAAAAACATTCCCTATTTTACTTAAGTTCATTTCAGATGGATGTCTGGGGGTCCTAATCACCTAGTTAGTGCCAGTGATAAGATCAGAGTCTAGGTCTTCAATCTCTTGGTTGGACTGTCTTCCCACAAATCTTACTGTGACTCTTGGCTCTGCTTTGCTGGGCTAAATATTACCAGCTTCAGTTTTCACATTGATTTCTGGAGGTAGAGACCTAAGAAAATTTTGGTGCAAGAGGAGGCTTTAAGATTTTGAGGAAGCATTTGGAAGGGTGCATCGTGAGTAATGTGTCACAACACAAATTAATATATTAAACAATTTTGTTATTGTTCCCAAGTCTAGAAATTGATTCTTGAGTTTCTTGGTCCATGGCTCTATAAAAAGTTACACATCCATCACCTTACATAGGATGGTGAGATTTTATCTTTGTACTTACCTCAAAGTGACAAATAGTTAATTAGACACATAAAACATTCTCTAACATAGACAGTTTTGAACTTGAAGTTTTGCTGCTGACAGAGAGAGGAATTCCAGAGAGTACAGGGGTCTGAACACAAAATAAATCCAAAACTCTCTCCAATGTCTCGATAACTGCCAAGTCAGCTCTGAGGCTAATTAATCAAAACAAATTTACAATTAAGCCCACAAAGAAGCACTAATTGCTATGCTTGGCAGGGGGAAAATGTGCTGAAAAGGAAAACCCGAAAGTGAGAATGGAAGAGTGGTCTTGTCATTGTCCTGTCAAGGGCATTGCTTCAGGGCAGCTGCGTAGGGACACTGGACCTTCTTGTACAGACAAGGATGTCTCATCAGTGTGAGGGCGGGAGACACAGGGCCCTGCCTCTTGGGTAAATGCAGGGGACCTTGTACGTGTCTTCCAGGTTAAGGCCTGCGATCAAGTGAACCGGTAAGGCCTGCGATCCACTGAAGGGTCACCGCACCCACCCTCATTCATTTTATGGAAGCCTAATCCCCAGCGTGATGGTTTTTGGAGGTGGGGCCTTTGGGAGATAACAAGTCGGAAGAGTGGAGTCCCACAATAGGATCAATGTCATTTTAAGAAGAGAAAGGAGAGAGTTTGCTTCTCTTTACTCTACCGTGTGAGGACACTGCAGGAAGAGGGCCGTCTGTAGTCAGGAACAGGATTCTCGTCAGAACCCAACTGTGCTCATACTTTGATCTCAGACTTCCAGCCTCCAGAACCATGCCTGTTGTTTAAGTTGTGCAGTCTTGGTTGGGGAGTCTTAGGAACCCAGGCCGACATAGCAGTCTGAACTAAGATAACACCTGTTCCTTCCAGAAACGTATGACCTTTTTTAGAATCTACCTCTTGGTCTACACATGTATAACAGGGAATAAGGAATGAAGAGGCTTAAGGTTCTGTAGGACATATCATTCCTAATCCTATCTAGTGAATAGGGCTTATAGAACCTTCTTTCGTTGGTTGTTTGCACGACGGACAGTCCCCTACCTCTGAATTCTTAGTTCTGCATACTGAGGCACATTGGTCTCCAATGAAACCCAACCTGCTTCAGTTTCCAGAATATGAGGGACTTGAAGCAGGTATAACATAGTTACCTTTTCTGCCATTGGTTTGGTATTGATAGTTGATGACATTGAGCTATGATATTGGCCACTGTCTTTGGAGTTGTAGAACCTCTATCTTGATTTTTCAGTCCTGGCCTCTTATTTTGGATTTTGGTTTCTTCTGCTCTGTTTATTCTCTTTCCTTCCAAGCCTGCCTGGTCCCTAGAATCTTGTTCCAAAAACTTGGCTGTTCCTGCTAATGACAACTGTCTGTCTAATTCCTAATGCTGGTCTTTTAGTCCCTCAGTGCATATGGACTGACCTATTAGGTGAGAGAGTCTGGCTAGAGTCCCCCTCTTCCTTCCGGAGACATAGTTATATGACATTATCCTGCTTCCTGTCTGGGTACGTGGGCCCATATGCGTGAGTTCTGGCTGATGGAATGTGAGGGGAAGTGATGGACAGTACTTCTGGACCTGGCCCCCCAAATCTCCCTGGAAATCCTTGTTATCAGTTCTTTCTTTAATGGGAAGCTTCAGAGGCTCTTATGGGAGTGGAAACACAAGATGAAAAGATCCAGGCTCCTGAATGACTGTGCAGAGTACAGCCCCATGCTGACCCACTATACCCTAAGACACTAGGCTACTGAGGTTTTTTGATGGAGCCGTTAGCTTGTCCTGATGACCACATCTTTTCACAGGAAAAGAATCAAAAGCTTGCTGATCCTTACTAGATCCTAGCCAACATGTCTGTGCTCCTGTTTAATGCTCCTTACATTATAAAGTAGATATTATCTCTACTTTTTGTTGTAGACTGAGGCTCAAGGACAGTAAGTTACTTAAGTGAAGTCACCCTAGCTAAGAAGTGGTAGAACTGGTGTTCTAATGTAAGCCTACCGGGCTCTTACTGGGCTATGCTCTTTGCTTGGGTTGAAGTTATTGCTGTCATAGCATCAGGGGTGAGGCCCGCACCCTGCCCATTAGCCCACGTGGCAGGCTTCAGTCTTGGGAATGACAGCAAGCGCACAGTCTTTCCCTCCCCAGGGAGATACACTCCATTAGTTTTTCATTTGCCAGAAGCATCGTTTTTTTTAATATTTTCTCTTTCCTTTTATCTCAGGGGAATATCAATCTGTACAGATTTATTATTAATTCCCTAGTAACATGCTTAGCTGCTCAAAATTTTTTACTGTTGCTTGTAAAAGAAGACCTGCCTGTTCTTGAGATTTCAGGGACTTCGATCACTCTGGGATGAAATATCACCTTGAGGGATGTAAGGAGGAGAGGGAAGTACAGGAAAAAGTAACTCCCCCCCACCCCCATCTGCCTTTTCTCTGGAACAAACATCAGCCATTTTCTGGAGGCTTTCTTTCCATCAGATTAACCCTATATTGTTTCTCCACAGTCCTCTCCTTCCAAGGAGTATAAAACTTTTATTTAAAACAGGATTTCCAGAGGAAATGAATCCTTAGGCAGAAGATTCTTGCTTTCTCTCTCTTTTTTTTTCCAAGTTACTTTTCATGCCTTAAAGTCCAAATTTTTTAAAAAAAGATTTTATTTATTTATTTGACAGATCACAAGTAGGCAAAGAGGCAGGCAGAGAGAGAGGGGGAAGCAGGCTCCCTGCAGGGCAGAGAGCCCGATGCAGGGCTCCATCCCAGGACCCTGGGATCATGACCTGAGCCGAAGGCAGAGGCTTAACCCACTGAGCCACCCAGGTGCCCTAAACCTAAAGTCCAATTTTTAATTGATTAATCTGATAATTAAGATATCTTTCATATATGCTTGCAACAAGCGTACTTTTGATTGTTAATCTGAGCTACTGAAAAATTTTCAATGAAAATTCAGAAGAGTTAACTTCTGAATACACACTCGTATTCATTTAACAAATACCAGTGAGAGGGCCACTGTGTGTCAGAGCTGAGCTGCTACTGGAGAATTGATCTCTGCCCCTAAGGAACATATGGTCTAGTGGGTAACAAGAACATTAAACAAAAAAACACACTGATAATTTTATAAAACTATAAAACCATAAACCATATATAAAGTGTATAATAAACCATATTATCTCATCCGTTAATTAAATTACCTGAATTTGGTGGGATGCAAGCATGAAAACTCTTTTGTTTTTCTCTTTGGTTATATTTGACGAGTCTTCTTTTCATGCTTGTTAATGATGTTTAGGGAGAGAGTTCATAATCTTCTAGTTACTTCAGGGTGTAAAATACTCAACCCAGGCTCATCCTGAAGTCTGCTCCTTTGTCCAGCTCACTTTTGTTTTCTTCTCCCAGCCCTGGCCCGACCTTTGGGGGGACATGCCCTGGGGAGAGGGGGATGATCTACTTTCCATTCCTTTTTCCTGACTTGGTCTGTCAATTTGGGCCCCATCAGTGGTGTGTGGGGTTGGGAGAATGCGACGGTGGAAAAGAATTACATTAAAGGGGCAAAAGAGTTTTTTTTAATAGGCTAGTGCTACATGTGGTCCTATCTTGACTTCCTTCTGATTGTCAGTTTGGCAACTCCCCTTAGGCTCCTGTCCTCACCTCCAGTGGTGCACCTGATCATTGCCTGATGCTAGGGCCCCTCACCTGTAAGGCTGCTGCTGGCACCCCCTTCTGGGCTACCCGGGGAAGAGTGCTCTTTTGTAGAGTCTATCCGAGGAACACATACATGTCATTGTTACTTTCCTTTCTCTCCTCTTGTACATTGGTTTTTGGTGGGAGGAAGAAAACCAAAAACCACCTTGAGTTCTTTGAAGAAGAAGAATAGACTTTCTCGGGTCTCAGAAATCATTTAATGTAATCTCATCCATGTTCAGTAAATGAACACCTTAGAATGTAGGCATCAAGGATGCTGGCGTTTGAACGACATGAGCCCCTGTCCTAGTCTTGCTCCTGTAACTTTGCAGATTTTGTGACTTCCTGAATGTCACCTAACTTTTCTAATAGTAACACCAAAATCTTCCGAGTGTGTATTATGTGCCAGATGTTCGACTAATTATTTCACCATTTTATCTTTTTATCTAATTTTGTCTTCAATGACAACGCTAAGAGGTAGTTACAAATATCTCTTTTCACCAGTGGGACACTTGGAGGCTAGAGAGGATAGATAACTTGCTTAGGATGATACAGTTAGTAAGTGGTGGTAAATTGAATAATTTAAAAGTAAATTTAATTATTTAAACTGAGACGGTCTGAAGCAAGCACTAGAAACATAATCATTTCACAATACCAGCCTCAGTTTTCTTATGAGGAAAAGTAAAGAAGATACTGGCATTTATATCATAAACCTGTGAGAATTAAATGAAAGGCAATGTCCCTAAAATGTCTGGCACATGGAAAGCCCTGGGAAATTTTAGCTAAAGTGATTTAAAGTCATTTTTCATGTTGGCTGCTTTTAAATATGGACCTACACTTAGCACATCGCTGCAGCTAAATAATTGCTTAAACGCCTTGGTTTGTCCTACAGTGATTTTATCATCATTCAGTGTTCTAAGCGCAATTTGCTACTTATAAAAACATGTATGGCTTTTTATAATTATTATTAACACACCATTTATAGTAGCTATAATGTTTTTTTCCTTTTGAAAGTTAGTTGTTGTAGCTTTATATAAATCCAGTATTAATCATTTGAGAGCTTTGATGCCATGTGCAATGAAATAGTCTTCTACGTGTATATCCAGAATGATTAAAAACCTGCAAGCTCTTGTCCTAGGTATATACATGTGGCAAAAGTGTCGTGTGTAGGTACACACACAATATGTGTGTATGTGCTACATTAGTATTTGACAGTTCAGGGCAGGATGGTAAGTTATTTATCTCTCTCATTCTTCTGCCGGAACTTGGAAAACAATCTTCCCTACTTCACGTTAGTCTATAAAATTGACACAAATATAATAAATTATAGCAGAGACAGGCAAAGTCAACTTAAGTCAAAATGACTCCCAGGCCTCCTAGAATTGACTGGAGGGTGATGGAATGAGCCCGTGTAATGAATGAGGGGAAGAAGGTCGGCCATGGAAGCAGAGACAAAGGAGATATCCATCAGCAAGTGCTGGTAACTCTCATCAAAAGCATTGGCCAGGAGACAAGGAGGCTCAGATCACACAGAATAACCTCTAACTCCTGTGGAAACAGATGCAACAGGCAACCCAGTGTGATGTCACTAATCCATTGAACCAGCTAATATCATATTCATAATTTGTTCCTCCAGGTTGGTTTTCCAGTAGAGGGAGAGGATAATGGTCTTTGGGTGGGAATAGAAGTTGCATTTTATAATGTAAATTAATGAACGGGCATTCTGACTTTCTGGATCCCATTGCTGAGAAGTGGTTCTCTCTTCTTTCCTTTTGGGACTAACCGAGTTTGAACCTGCTGTCTTCATAACGTCACTGAGCCCTGGACCTTGGCAAATTTACCAAGTTTTGCTACACTGTAAGGCATCTTGGAGAAACTGCCTGTATTTCCAAGTGTATCAAACATTTTTTATTTTTTTAAATTTTAATCTATTATTATTATTTTTTAAAGATTTATTTATTTATTTGAGAGAGAGAAAGAGAACATGTGAGCAGGGGGAAGGGCAGAGGGACAGAGAATCTCAAGCAGACTCCCTACTGAGCGCAGAGCGCAATGCCGGAGCTCAATCCCATGACCTGAGCCAAAACCAAGTGCCGGACGGGACGCTTAACTAACTGAGCCACCCAGGCACCCCTCAAGCAATTTTAAAAATCAGATTTCTACTTCAATATGTCTATCCCTTTTTTTTTTTTAAGATTTTATTTATCAGACAGAAAGACAGAGATCACAAGAAGGCTGAGAGGCAGGCAGAGAGAGAGAGAGGGAGAAGCAGGCTCCCTGCTGAGCAGAGAGCCCGATGTGGGGCTCGATCCCAGGACCCTGAGATCATGACCCGAGTCGAAGGCAGAGGCTTAACCCGCTAAGCCACCCAGGTGCCCCCTATGTCTATCCCTTTTAACATGTGCTTATGACGTTTAATTTTACTCTGTGATAGTATAATCCAGTCCTCTGAGAAAGTTCTGACATCTGTCAGTGATTCAGATGATTTCTTAGTAGGCGGCATTCATTTATTTAACAAACTTTTAAAAAAAAATATTTTATTTATTTATTTGACAGAGAGAGAGATCACAAGTAGGCAGAGAGGCAGGCAGAGAGAGAGGAGGAAGCAGACTCCCTGCTGAGTAGAGAGCCCGATGCAGGGCTGGATCCCAGGACCCTGAGATCATGACCTGAGCTGAAGGCAGAGGCTTTAACCCACTGAGCCACCCAGGCACCCCATTTATTTAACAAACATTTATTGAAAACCAGTTATATACCGGATTTTCTAAGAGGCGCTGAGTATATAGCAGGAGTCTGCGAATTTTTCCATGGAGGGCCAGAGGCTGTAAGGTTGCTGTCACTATTCAACTCTGCCATAGCAGCGTGAGAGCCACCGTGGATAGTATCTAAACAAATAAGTGTAGTTTACACATTTTATCTATGAATGTTGAAATGTGAATTTCATATAACTTTCACTTGCTATGAAATGTTAGTCTTTTGATTTCATTCGACCATTTAAAATGTAAAAACCTTTTCAGCTGATAGGCCAGACAAAAACAGAGAACAGGCCCGATTTGGCCCATGAGCTTTATTTTGCCTGTGGTATATAGCAGTGGATAGAACAGATACGATACTTGCTTTTGGAGGCTTATATTCTGGTGATACATTGCCTTTGATTAGTATGCAGAAACTTGTAATACGATTGTGACAGTGGCAGGGCCATCCCCTTTCTACTCACAGGGCATGACCTTAACGTTTGTGGGACCCATGAGGTGCATAAACCATAAATCTAAATATTTGAAAGTTATAAATCAAGTTGGCAAAGTGGCAAATAAAACAGTCTATCATATTATCTTCTTTAAGCTTTATTGATATTTAACACTGTAAATTTAAGGTATATAAGGTTATAATTTGATGCATCTGTATATTTCAAAATGTTTACCATAATAAGGTTTGTCAACATAGCCTTTGTCTCACCTAATTACCATTTGGTTGTTGTTGTCATGGGGAGAATATTTAAGATCTAATCTCTTCGCAACTTTCAAGTATACAAGTATACCAAACTGTATGTTATATCCCCAGAACTTATTCTTCTTGAAACCGAAAGTTTGTACACTTTGACTGACATCTCCTTTCCCTCACTCTCCAACTCGTGGCAAACTAGAAGAGCAGATTCTAATTTAGAATTCTCATACCCTTTGGAGTTCGTCACCAGAATCCTGCAGCCTGGGAAGATACAGCTCCAAGTGTGGCCTGCGTCTGGCCCCGCCTTTTCTCCGCATTCCCAGCTCCATTCTGCCCTGTGAGGGCTTCATTCACATTCTTATTGACGTCTCAGCCCCTGAGTCCAAGCTCTGACCATATCCCCGCAAGCATCTTCCTAGTGGCTACCCCTTGGGTCTACCTGGGTAAGAGGCTGGCTATGCATCCTGGAAGCAGTCTGGGGACAGTGTGGTCCTTGGATGATGGTCTAGAAAAGGGAAGGGGTTCGGGCCCTGTGTGCCATATCCTACTGGGGGAGCACAGCTGAAGGATGGCCAGGGAGGGGTCCTCTTAAATGCAGGATCCAGGAGAGGGGCCTCATGGGACTATGGGGGGATGGTCCCTGCTGGAAGACAGCCCATCTTCAGAAGGCCTTCTTCTTCGCTTTTGTCTCACCTGTGATAAAGGTTCTCTATCTACTTCCTACTTTGCACTTCTCATCCCTCTGGTCTGTCCTTTGTTTCCCATTTGAAACACCATCCTTCTTTCTCCCTTTTCTTCCTGCCCAGAATTAGCTAGTCTTTTGGAGGCCACTCTGGGTGAGATCCAGAATCTTTCTCTGGCACTTGTTCTAAATGCTTATTTGAATCTCTTTTTCTTCTCTAGTGTGTTTGATGAGAAAAAGTAGCACTTTGCTATAAGTAAGAGAAAGGGGGAGGGAACTACCTAGAACACAGTTAGATTAATACTTTGAGATATGACCATGCTGTATGTATTATGTTTCCAAAGGATTACTTATTCATTCTTTTACAGAATAAATATGAATTAATATTTCCTGATTTACAAATGCTGATAAACTATGAAAGATGATACCAACTGAAGCAAAATGTGAAGGAACAAAACATCTATATACTTAACAAAACACCGAGTGCTTTGAAAGTGTCAGGCACTAGCGTAAGCACTAATATACATTGACTGATTCAATTATTTCAACCCTATGAGATAGGTAATATATTAGTATCAATTTTACAGATGAAGAAACCGAGGCAGAGAGAAGCTGAGTAATTTTCCTAAGGCCACATAGCTAGAACATAGCCAGGATTCAAACTCAGGCACTTTGGTTGCATGCTTGCTTTGGTGTTAAAAGCTATTAATATGTATTCAGATGGAGAATGGTCAGACGGTTAACTGTTCATCTTTAGAGATCAGCGTTTAGCTACATCTGCAGAAGCAGAATCCAGTCCGTTTCCTTAGTAGTCCCTTTGAGTTTTCTTAGAAACTATCCTTGTAATAAGGCAACGATAACTTCCTTTGTTTTTCCATGGCTGGAGTTTGTTCAGTTAATCTATGGTCATTGTATTTCTAGAATTTTCCATTTCCAATTGCTTTCCCTTCTCTGGGGCACTTACCCACTTTTCCTTAAGAAAAGGAACCCACTTGTTCATAAGACTTGCAGTTGTTTAAGACCTTTATATTCAAAGTCAAGGAAGCTGAGAGCTGCAAAGGCTTAGTTGTTCTTGTTCACTCTGTGTGTGTGTGTTTCTGTGTGTGTGTGTGTTTAGAGATAATTCTTCCAAACTTTTAATTTTTTTAAATTTTTTAATTTTTTATAAACATATATTTTTATCCCCAGGGGTACAGGTCTGTGAATCGCCAGGTTTACACACTTCACAGCACTCACCATAGCACATACCCTCCCCAATGTCCAAACTTTTTAAACATGGTTTAAACACATATCATAAATAGAAACTATTTTTAATAAACAATAGGAGGTTTGTTATCTGTAGGCATATTTGGAATGGAACAACTGTTTGGAAGTTGTTTTGTTGTTTGTTTTTAAGTAGGCTCCATGCCAAATGTGGGGCTTGAATTCCTGATCCCGAGATCAAGAGTTGCATGCTCTACCAACTAAGCCCTCCAGATGCCCCTGGAAGTTGTGATTTCTGAAAATATGTGAGTGCAATTATTTGAGATATCACCTTATTTAAGGTTTTCCAAAGTAAACACAGATCCTTGAATTTTGTCAAAATCTAGAATACTAGCCATGTGCTTTGTTTTTTAAGTAAATAATTTACCAAGGTTCCTTACTAGTTATCCAATGATGATATAAAAGATATAAAACAGTGATAGCTTATAAAAAATTTCAAAATATGCTGAAGAGAAAAGGGTCCGACCTTATTACTTGCTATTGACTTAAGAGATTATGGACATTAGATTTCATTTAAATATGAGCTCCTTGTGTGCCAAATAAGCATTTTTTCACAAATAGGGCTTTTTATTTTTTTAAAAAAGATTTTATTTATTTATTTGACAGAGAGAGAGATCACAAGTAGGCAGAGAGAGGGGGGGAAGCAGGCTCCCTGCTGAGTAGGGCCCTGGGATCATGACCTGAGCCGAAGGAAGGCAGAGGCTTAACCCACTCAGTCACACAGGCGCCCCAGTGTGACAATTCTTCCTGGAAAAATATAAGAAGAAGAATAGCTGAGATTGTTAAACAATCCCCTCAAGCCCCATTTCTCCATTTTGATATAGGTAGTGTCAGTTGAAAGCTTTCTGTTTGCTAGACATTGTCAACACTGACCACAGTTGATCATATTTAATCCTTACATTAATTCTTTCAGGTGGGGGCCATTATTACCCCTGTTTTAAAGACACAGACACTGCTTTCAGGTTTAGAGATGAGCACTGGGACCGGTGTTCACCTTTAAAATATGTACATAACGGCCAAATGCCCATTTCCCATACGTTACCCCAATTCACATCCATCATTATCCTACTGCTAAGATACAGAAAGCAAAAAAGATGGGACTTTTTTTTTTTAAGATGGGACTTTTTGATAACTGCTTGTGGGTGCCTAATTTTGGAGGAGGAATAAAATCAAATTTTATGGCAAAATGTGATGGAGCTGGAAACAAATCCGGGTGGTCTGGCTCCAGCGTCTCTGTGTGAAACCCTCCACGGCATTCGCACTCAGACCAACCCTTGTTCTGGCTCAAGCTTTCACTGAAATAGCTTCAGGCTTCCTCTTTTTAAATTTGAAATGAAGGCGAGGGCGGGTGCAGTCCTGCCATCGTCTTCAACCGCATTTCGGATTTTACTCAGATGGAGCAGAATCCATCACAATTGCAGTTTGAAGGCAAATGTAACCTCTCTCTCAGCACTCCGTTCTTACCTTTACCATCTGGTTTTCTTCTCAGGGTCAGATTTTACATAAGCCACACTCCCCGTTCCTAGCTCCCAGCAAGATGTCCTTCTCTTCTTCTTTTAAAAATTATGTCGTGAGATGGGCTACCCGGGTGGCTCAGTTTGTTGAGCACCCCACTCGTAATTTTGGCTCAGGTCATGATGTTGGCATTGTGAGATGGAGCCCCCTGTGGAGCTCCACTCGGGGGGAGTCTGCTTGAAGATTCTCTCTCTCCCTCTGTCCCTCCCCTTAAGTAAGCATGCTCTCTCTCTCTCTCTCTCTCTCTCTATCTCAGTAAATAAATAAATAAGAAAAATCTTTAAAAAATTATTTTGTGAGAGTTATTATAGATTAGAGAAGAGGACAGGAACACCAGGGCTGAACAAATGAACAGATGCCAAATGGCCAGCTAAATTCACTAGTTCCGTGATTTACTTCATCCCATCAAACTCATGGCAGGGGTGGGGATGTGGGGATGAGGGTTGGGGGCCAGGGGTTGGCGAAGGATATGATTTCACTCTCAGCAAAGTTAAAAATTACTGTAAATCATGGAGTTTTACGATCACTGAAGAGTATATGAAATCTCAACCTTTGAACATCCCATTGCCAAAGGCTTACTACAATGTTTCTGTGTTAGTTCAATGCTAGCCACGACTGTGGGATGATGGTAGAATTTGCTGATTTTTGACATTAGATATTTTAGCCATTCCAGTTTATGATGTATAGTTCTATGTTTGACTTTATCTGCGAGGTAAAAAATAGAAGTAAAATGTCTACAGTAATTTTGACCTGTCTTATACAATATGAATTATTCCTTTGATTTTAGCTTTAAAGAATAAACTTGTGAGTCTGTTTTATCTTTATTGGCTTGATGATTTGTTTCTGGAATGAGAATCTGACTCTGCTTAATATCTTACTAACATAGGGCAACATCCTTTATTTATATCATAAAAGGTGACAAACAGAAATGTGTTTTGATTAGCAGCTGACCTCCAAGTCACCCCCACACAGAAACATTTCTAGTTAGAGCACCCCACTCCTCCTCGTTTAATCAAACTGGATACTGTGTCCCTACTTGAAACTGAAAGAATTTAATGCTGAAATTTCAGCCTGGGTTTTATTTATAAACCAGTTGCCTGTGAAATATGCGTAAGCATTTGAAATTAATAATAATGAGTTGAATACATATGTATTTAGAACAATGCGTGGATTTCCTGACTTTTCTTGTGGTTAAGGCAGACCAGGTCAGAGCAGCTTCCTACGGCTGCCATTCCCATTCCACATTTCTCCTTTATTGCCCATCAAACATGTATAGATTTAATGACCTGGAGAGGGATCAGTGAAATTCTTCACAGCACTGCATGTTTATTAATGGGCCTCCTGTTCATGGTGATGTGTTAGTGTCAGGATTATGCCAGTGGTATTGCAGGAGGCAATTAAGGGTTTCTTTATTCCTGATAAAAAGGAAATTAGTCACTGATCAGCAACACAGAGCAACTCAACATCTTGGCAAGTGCATGGGGGAAGGAGGAAAGCAAGGGCTGCTATAAATAGGTTAGAAGATAGGGAGATGTTTGACAAGTTTGCTCTGTTAGAGGACATGACCAGGAGGAATAGCAACAGGGACCGTGAAAGAGGAAAGAATGGAAAATAATGAAAGCAAAGCAAGAATTGGAAAATGGATCGGGATGGGGGTCTTTACCACGGTTCTTGGGTTCCTTTGGCAAGGAGAGCCTTAGGTAGATTCGATCAAATTTATTTCAATTTCATTCAAGAGGAACTTCTTGATCAGCTGTCTTTATGATTCTGGAGAAGTTCTTCGGGGCTGTGAGAATAAGGTTTAATCTCTGCCGTCAAATAACGGCAACAACAATAAAAACAAACAGACAGACAGAGAAGAGTTGACGGCGGGTTGGGGCCGGAGACCCACCGTCTGATTTGGGCACTGGACAAGCATTTATTGAGGAATCATCATGTGACTCCAACATAGTTCCTTTCATTACACAATCACCTTTATTATGGACTGAATTGTGTCTCCCCAAAATTTGTGTTGATCTTCTAACTCCCTAGTGTTTCAAAATTTGACTGTGTTTGGAGATAGAGTCTTTAAAGGAGTAATTAAGGTTGAATGAGGTCACTAGGGTGGGCCCTATTCCATTCTGACTGGTGTCCTTATGTGAAGACGAGATTAGGATGTGGACACACAGAGGAAGACCATGTGAAGACACAGGGAAAAGGTGACTGTTCCGAGCCAAGGAGAGAGGCCTCAGAAGAAACTAACAGTGTTTATACCTTGATCTTTTCTAGCCTCCAGAATTGTGAAAAAATACGTTTCTAACCTACAGTATCACATTCAGATCCCAGGCTCATACTTTTAGAAAAACATAAACACGTAAGAACTTGTTCCAGAGAAGCAGTCAAGGAGGGGTGAAGGACTTAGCAACATGCCACATCAAAAATGGGGCGCCTGGGTGGTTCAGTAGGTTTAGCCGCTGCCTTCGGCTCAGGTCATGATCCCAGGGTCCTGGGATCGAGTCCCGCATCGGGCTCCTTGCTCAGGGGGGAGCCTGCTTCTCTCTCTGCCTCTGCCTGCCGCTTTGCCTGCTTGTGCTCTCTCTCTCTCTGACAAATAAATAAATAAAATCTTTAAAAAAATGGCCCAAAGGGCTACAGGTGTCTTTCTAAAGATAGCCATCTTCATTTGAAGAGAAAGGAGGGAATAGACTGTTTTGAATGAGTCTACACGGAAGAAACAGGACCAAGCTCTTAGATGGGTAGATTTAATTTCAAATATGCGCAGCTGAGACACAGGAAAAAAAAGGCTCCAAGTTAGACTTTTTGGAGTAGAACTACATTTGCTTTGGTCTCCTTTATCATAAACACAAGTGGATTTCTAGCCTTAATTTACTGATGCCAGGTATTGGAAGGCAGTTCTGGATTTGCTACCCCAAATTCCATTTGTGTTCAGCACCAACAAGGCAACAGTGAAGGGTTCACTTTGAATTTCACCTGTTTGGGCTGCAGGCCCAGAATCACTCCATACCTAGTGGTCTCCAGTTGGCTCTCTGTTGGTTAATTAAGAGAAAAATCGTTCCCCAGGGGCCAGGTTTCTTTCTCCTAAATAACTTTATAGCTTCTCTGTCACAAAATGGAAAAAGTGTGTTCATGAAAGAGTATGGATGCTCTGTCATTAGGTAGAGTGTGTATCTTGTTTAGTATCAAGTGCTGGACACACAGGCCTCAGGAGGGAAATGGAAATGAAAAGCTTGCGCATAGGTGGGTATCCCCCCAGAAATGATAAATGCAGAGTGCCAAAATTAAGCCCTTGCTGCCATCCTTCTTCCACTTAGAAGAAGCCAGGAGATCAGGGGGGCCTCTATAATCCTTGATGGACAGACAGACATCCCCAGATCCCCACCAGTCCACCACTCCTGGGGAGGCATTCCAGGTCCAATTCTGCCAGTGACCAGGTTGGTAAATCTTTATTTTTGGTCCAAGTCACATCTTCCAAGTTTCCTTCGTTTGGTATTGAAGGTGATATTTTGATTCGTCTTCTGCCATTTCTTTGTTTTGCTTCCCAAATTATTCAATTTGAGAAACTTGGGCAGGGAAGAGACATTCTGATTTTGGAGATCCCTCTAAGATTCCAGTATGTACCCAGAAATAAGGTCGAATGTGAAGCTGTTTTGTTATTGTACCATAAATATCAACTATTATCCTGTTGAAGTGTATGACTGTTCCTTTGGGTCAAGGGGGACATTAGATCTGAAAATAAGTGATTTTAAGAATTTCTCCTTTAATTTTAATGGATCTCAAGAGGATGTTCATTATGTGTAGAGTCAGCAATTTGTCATTATTCTCAGCAAGGTAAGACTGTGACTTTAGATGTGCCCGGCCATGCAAGACTTTCTCTGCCCCTCCCTTCCTCCATGTGCTAACAATTAAAAAACAAACAAACAAAAAACCAGTATTTGAACTACAGAGTGATAGGGATAGCAATAGCAAACGTGCACAGCATTTACTGCATATCAAATATTCATCATCAAAAATTAATTTATTCACTTCTTAGAGCAAACCTATGACATAGTATTCTCATGTCTATTTCATAGTTCACGGTAGACCTGGGATGCGGTCCTAGGCGGACTGACTCCAGAGTTCAGCTCTTTATCATGCTATACAGCTGCTGCTGCTAATATTACTAGTACTAGTACTAACACTAATAATAATAATAGTAAGGGTATTCAACAAAGTTCCATTTTTTTCTCCATAATAAATCTATTGGTCCTTATTTTGAAATGTATAATTCACGTTTTGAATTCTTAAAAGTCCACCCTCCGGCCTTTCCTCCCCACCCCCACGCCTAGCTTTGGTGCCCTTGTTTCGTGCTTGGACTTTAAGCATATTCTTAGCTATTGGGTAATCCAACAGTGGTCCTGAGTGAGGACTCGCATTATTTGCACTGGGCATAAATATAACAAAATATAATAGGAGGGTCTATTGGGTAGAAGAAAATACACTACATTGTTTCCCTTCAAAGCCAAAAGAGGAGCAGGTGACTTGTAAATCTCTTGACTTCATTTGTAGTGCTTTGAATTCACGTGATTAAACACACACAGACACACACACACGCACACACATACACACACATACACACACATCAGCCTGAGAGGTCTCTTACCTTCTAAGCCATTCACCAAGCTGCTTTCCTTTCAACATAATGAGCCATAATTACTCAATGATCTTTCAGAGGGCACGTATCTCTGGGACCCAAAATCTCCTTTACAAAGGCTTCTTCAGGTTTGATTTGCTAATCCCCTTAGTTAAAATGCGGTTATTTCTTTTGGAGTTCAAAACCGTTGCAACTACAGTAGGTTTTTAAATAATGAGCTAAAAATGTTACACTTATAAAGGTTATCTGAAATCTATTTGGGAGTGTTCCTCTACACTTTATATCTGCACAATCTATTGTTCTATCCGTGAAGGTAGAAACAGAGCTGTGCCTGACCTCAGGCAGGCGAAGAAAAATTTGCTGTCAGCTTCTTGTTGAATGACAAAATCCCTGAGGCAAAACTCTCCTAAGTTTTTATTTAATTTGTGTTCTACCTACAGCACAGCCCTTCTTTGCTGTGTCAAGAATTTATCGAGTTGTAATTAGACTGTCGGAGGGGAAACCGCATTGTAAGCTGGGACCACTTGTGCGTTATCCAAGAGCTAGACTAAGCTATGCTTCAAGCATCAGTCAGATGGGGGATGAGAGGAGATGGAGACAGAGAGAGACGGAGAGGGAGAAGGAGAGAGAGAGGTGAGGAGGAGAGATTGATAGAGTTTGATACGCACTATTGCAAAATAAGAGCCTTCTTTCGCAGGGTATACATGTTCTAGGGGCTTGGTGTTACCTGGAACCCAGTGGTCCTATAAGAAGTGGTTTCAGTCTTACCACTGTAGATTGATTTTCCTACCTTTTGGTTACCCTGAGCCCCGTGATTCCTACATATGTTCGTTTTTTCTTTCCTCCAGTGTAGAATTAAATTATTCTATTTAATTATCACTATGTTAAGGGTCCTATCTATTTTCAGATTCCAAACATTGTACCAATTCATGACACTAAGGTCCTTATCATAGTCTCATTTCCGCTTCCAATCCATTGAGTAGCAAGCAGCTCTTGCATTACCATTCAGAATACCCTCACTGACACGATGACCCAGCCGCTTGCCATACAACTGTAATCAAATCTATTAACGCCTTTATAGATCAAGTTTATTTCTTCTTTATGGAAAGTAGTTGAGGAGAAATGGTATGGAGGAACAAAGGGGCTGGCGTCTAGCGAGTATAGATGAGGGAGTTTTCCCCTTCCAATTGCCACACAAATCACAGGGAGCTTTTTCTTTTTCTTTCTTTTTTTTTTTTTTTTTGGTTTTGTTTTATTTAGCAATAAACTCTTGAGCTGAAACTTAGGCTGAATGTAATTTTCTTTTGGGTGAGATAAGGATGGGTAGGGAAATTAGTTGGGAACAAAGACATATAAAAAGAAAGAATTTCTTACAATTTCTGGCTAGAATCTCATGAGACTCCCTGCTCTAATAATTGCTATTAAGGCCCACTGTCTCGTCTAAGATAATTCTGAAATCAGCACAATGGGAAAAAGGTTTCTTATTTGCACTTCCACGTGTGGAAGGATATTTTGTACATCATGAGCTTGTATTGGGTCCAAGGTTGTGTTGAAATTGACATAAAGAGGGAGTGGAAAAAGTTTTAAGTATTTAGGCAGAAGAAGGTGACTGATTTCATTGAATATGACTCAGAACATTACAATTCTATGTGTTTTTGCGGGTTTTGCATGACATAGCAACATGTGTCCACTAGAGGTCAGTAAAAGGCAAGTGGATGAGAAATTTTTCCATCGGGGCACTTCCCCCATACCCAGGTGGGTTTCTCCGTTTTAACACTCACATTTTGAAAGGCTTTCTTTTAAAGATGACTAAAATGTCGTATTCAAGGTTTCCTGGGAGAGAAGAAGAGCAAAATAAAGAACTCCCATCTCCAAAAGAAGTGAAACTGAAATAAAAGGTCTGAAGAAGTTACATAGCAGAAAACCTTTCTTTCGCCCCTGTTATCTAAGAGTGAACAGAGATATCTACCCTCACTGATCTTTTGGATAAGGGTTTTAACAGGTGTAATAAAGCCTATTGCACACCTTTGTGGTCTTCCTACAGTGTTGGAAGGCAACTCTCTGCTGTGGTTCCAAGAGCACATATTCTGAACCTGGATGGCATTTGTTGCATTGTTTACTATTTTTTCTAGTACATGCCTTTCTCTTGTACTGGTTGCAAGCTTCTTGATGACAGGAATCTGATCTCAGGCATTTAAAAATCCTCAATACTTGAAAAAAAAATCCCAGAGCTTGGATATTGCTTGATTAGAACATTGCACATCATCAAAAAAGTGGAACTATATATGAAAAATGCATTATGTTTTCATTATTATTATTTACCAAGTACAGTAGTGTTTGTGTATGTGTGTGTGCATGTGCGGGTCTTTTTCATTCTATAGAAGATTTAAAGTGGATAAACTTCCATATACTATCTTTCTTTTCATAAAGCTAACCAAAATGATAATGTCTCAATTTTATCTGCTTGCTTTTACATTTCTGATCAAATTCAGAACTAAAAACTAATGTCTTCAGATGTAAAATGCAGGAGAAAAAAAGACCACTGTCACTTTAACCACAACCAGTTTTCTTGCATAAAGTCAAGATGGATTTCAGAGCTTTTCAAATTGATGGGTGTTAGTCTGGCAAGCAGTGAATTCTGGCCCTCAATTCTCGAGTTGTCAGACGATTTCACAGACCTGCTGCATGATGGAAGGCTATTGAATATTACTCAGACATTGACCATTGTGTTATTTTCTTCTGCCAAGCATTAAGCACTTTCCCTTTAAGATGGGCTTCTGTTTCCCCCTGGCTTTGTGTGTTGAGAGGTCCTACAGAGGAAGCGGGTACCCAATCTGAAATCCAGAGCACTCTCAGCTTTGGCATCCACATCTTTCATGGTAGGTGGCTCAATGTGGTGCCTTTGAACACACGGCCCCAGTGGGAGCCCTATTATCTGCTAAATATTTCTGGAAATGTTTATTCAGAACATGGAGCACAGCAGGCTGCCCCCCTACTCCTATACTGACAACTAAGCCTTTGAAATGGCGAATGCACAGACCTCCTGAGCGCCTCCGCTTGGCCCCTGCTGTTGACATTTTCAAAGTTAACATATAAAATGTTTCCATTGAAATAATATTTTTGAAGATCTTACTGCCCAAACTTTATCAAGTTTCTCAAATTAGCTCTAGGATGACATTTGACTTAGGGAGAGAATATGAGTTTTAAGATGAATTATCTGATAGATTATATTCAAACGAATCCCATTATGACATCCAGAACATATTGTGAAGCCTCCCATTATTCACTTGAGAGTGTTTTTTAATTTTCTGGAGTTATTTCCAGATACATAGTCCTAATTCACTGAAGCTAGTTGACCCCTCAGAGACTTTCTACTAAAACAATATCTTCATTTTAGAGGTAAAGAAATCAAGGCTCTTGGAAGATATTTCAAATGACTCCAGAGATAGGACATTCAAACTTTTTTGGGGCCACTTTTCCATCAACAGTTTAATTAACTCAGTCTATGTATGATAATTGAGAATGGTATAGATACTGTCTGATTATATCACAAAATTACACCATCTCAGTTCCACAGAGGGTAACAAGGCAGGCATGATGGGTAGAGTCAGATAGCATCATTTCTGATTAAACCATTTTCCTTTCTCTACCTCGTCTTTTCCTTTCTAGTCTGGAAAGGAGGTGAATGTGGGAAAAGAAATGTCATATATATGAAAGAAAATGTCTGACTCTAGGGCACAAGTAAGTAGGGAGTAGTGGCGGAAGGAGTACAGTTGGGCTCCTAGACATTGTCTCCTTCTTCAAAGCTTTTCCCAAGAAGTAGAGACAAAAGTATTAGTAGGCTGGCTAAGCAGAGCAGAAGTTCCTTGGTGATAGTGGAAAAGAGGTTATTTTATTTTTGGTGGAGAGATCTAACCCAAGAACCCAAGGCACTGTCTCAGTGCCATAGGTAATGCACTTTCTGCTCATTTCAGCTCAAAAAATACTTATTATATGTTTCGGGCAGGCATTGGATATACACCAGTGAACAAAACAGAGCTCTGTTCTCATGGAATTTATGTTCTTACGGGAGGAGACAGACACTGAACAAATAAGGGATGAGAATGCTAACCAAGAGATTTTAAGCAGGACAAGGGTGATAAAGAGTGATGGTGGGGGTGGGGTGACATTTTATAATGGATGGTTGTTCTTGGGTATTATGTTGGGGACTTCAAAAGATGCCTAAGGAGCTGCAGCACTGCTTAGGCTTTCCTCTGGAGAACCGTCTATACTGGCAGATAGGATTTGGATTCTCTGTCACCTGTATGGCCCATTTGATCAGCTTGTACCGGACAACATCCCATCCCTTAGTCTCCAGGAGCAGCCTCCCCACTCCTTCTGCTACACTTTGAATTGAACTTGTGTGGTGTCTGTTACTGCCCATCTCCTCAGTGACATTAGTGGCCTTGGCTTAATTTTGCTCTTTGTTTGTGAGCTAAACTGAATCTAACTGATATAAACCTATTTCTGGCTAATGAGGCTCAGAAGGTATTTGAATTGGGTTGAGAACCTGGAACCATAAAGACTGTAGAACTAAATCCATGGCTATTCTGGTTATATTACTGCAGAGGTATTCTTGAGATGGGGAGCCAGAGAGGTGAAGGCTTCCTTTTGTATTTATGTTTTCTAACATAACAGTCTCTGAGCTAGAGAATTTGTGAGAGAAATTAGGCATACGTTATTTTTTTTTTTCATTTTGGCACATCTTCTCAGGGTTTATGAAAAGAGATTTTGGTTGAAATTGGATTTTGATGTAGATTAAGCAGGCAGCTCTTAAAGATTCTCCAAAGACCTGTTACTTCTCCCAAAGACTCTCCTAAAGGAAATTGAGTTATTCTTCATGTAGTAGATGTCTTTCTCATTCCAGAAGCATTTAGTCCACACAAAGCTTACCATAGCTTTTGTTTGGGGAGGGCTTTGTCCCTTGTCAAAAAGTAGGACACCCTGGAAGGTGTAAAACATTGATGATTACTAGTTGTTTGTACCTTATTCTGGTTAAGTTTCAGATTTTTGTCTGTGACAATGTTTGGTGGAGGGAGGGGGAATGGAGAGATTAAGAGAACTTGATTTTACAGAGCAAGAGAAAGTACAGTGACGAGGCCCACTGGGAATGGAGAACAGGAGACAAATTCCCAATTTTGGTGAAGGCCAGGATGTGCTTTTGATTCTGTTCTTCTGATAGCCCTTGTCTTAGTATTATAACTCATGCCTCTGTACAAGTATGATCTTCAAAATATTCGATAACTGATATGGCACTGAAACCGACCAATCAGGACAGACACCGTGAACACCCACTAATATTGAACCAGAGGGGATTTCTTGGTTATAAAATAAGTTGAGAGGACAAGGAGTGACTCACTAATAAACAACAAAAAAAAAAAACCTGAAGCATATGTGACCTAAACAATGGGGTTTGAGTCCTGAGGTAAGCTGTGCTGGCCACCTTTGTGCTTTTGTGGCTGTTGTCTTTCTCTTATATCATGCTTACTACTTTTAGACTTGTGACTGTTTTGTAAATAAAATAACATAGTTCTTATTCAACAATATTTCTGCTAATATGCTTACCATAGATAGTGAGTCTTATTTGTAATAGAATCTTTGATCTCAAGGATCTTTAAAAACTTACTGCGTTCATGTAGTGTTATATTTAATTTGCACTGAAAAATTAAGATGTCTTTCCAGTATCAAAGCAGATGCTCAATTAATAGCTGTTGAATGAAAATTTATGAAAGCAAGCAAGCAGGGCTCAGATAGATCATGTCTTCCATAAAGTATTCCTGACTGTTTAAGTTGGATGTGATTTCTCCCTCTTCTGATTTTCCATTGCCTTCTTGTTTGTATTTATTACCTCATGCAATTTGTTTTCTCATAAATGCACAAGGCCATTTTCTTAAATGAATTACAAGATTATAGTGTGTTTTCTGCTTTTTCATACCACCCACTTTCTTGGTAATGAAGACTTGAATTGGGAAGAGGGCATGGGAGAGACAGGGAGACCTGGTGGTGTGAATTGATAATGGTCTCAACTAATGCGGTGACAGTAGAAATGAAAGAGAAGGGGAGGTAAAAGCAGCATAATAATAGAATCTCTCTGACTTTGTAATTGGGATGGGAAGATGGGGAGAAGGAAGAGTCATAGCTAACTTCAGATTCTGAGCCTTTAAAGTGTTAGGATCGTTGGACTTAATCTCTTCCACAAGCTATGTTGCAAAGCCAGTGCTGTTTTACTCACGGAATACGAGCTGATATAGAGAGTCTAAGTATTGCTTTTCAATCTGGAATGGGTTTACCATTCAGCCGAGGTTACACAGCTAGGAAATGGCCGAGGAGGGATTATGAACTCAGAGTGTGGCTCCAGGGCACGCTTTCAGGCCACTGGCCTGCGTAGCTTCTTACATTAAGTGAGATAAGGCAAAATTCAAATGCAAATTCAAAAGCTGCATTCAAATATTACTTCAAATGAACATGATGGGAAGTTTGTATCACTGGAACAAACTCAAAGCATTAGGAGCAGTCAGTGGTAGATGAAGAGGGGTCCAAGGGAAAAATAGAGAGAGAGCATGGGACAGGTGATTCCACAAAAGACACAATGGGTAACCTAATGTGTGAGAGAGGGAAGGAAGATGTATGTGGGTGTTAAACAACATGAACAAACCTTTTCTCCAGTCAGCTCAGTGAAAATGGAAACCTGGGAGAGCATTTACTCTTAGAAATTTGATCCCAGAGTTTTCTAAACACTCTGGATCTGAGAGAGGGGGACAATGACTTGGGGTCTGTAGCTCAAATATTTCTTCCACCTGCCACATATACACACAATATCTTCAGGCCAATCAGTTAGGATAATGGTTATCCCAGAGCCTGCTAAAGCAAGGCCGCTCTATCCTTGGAATTGTTTCTAAGTGTAAAGTAGGAAGTGATCTTTTGTTTGAGCCACAGAATATAGGAACCAAGAATCCCAAGATTCATCATTCAAAATGCAAGTGTTATCCTCAGAGACTATCACAGCATAAGAAGAATACCTAAATGCAGAAGTCAAGGATTCTGTATGGCCCACATGCACAAAAGAACCAGTAGAGAGCAGTTGGGAATCAATTCTGTTAAATGCAAACACAATAGGGAGCAAGCACGACATTGTTTCAGAGGCATTCTTAATTAAACAATTCAAATATGCATTTAATTCCTGTTCAGTGTGGGGCAGAGAGAAGGTAAGTGGACAGCACGTATTGTTAAATGTCATGCCTTGGGAAGTGCAGGGTGTTAGAGGAGCTTGAATAGGGCCAAACTGGTAAGAGCACAAAGCATGGAAGTAAGAGAGAGTGGGGACAGTTAGAGAGGCGAGTAGGGTCAGATCATGAAAAGCGTTTTAAGCCATGGTAAGGAATTAGGATCTTATTCTTCAGGCAATAGGAAGGAAGCCATCTGAAGATGAAGAAGAAATTGCATTTTCAGTTTAGTGTTGGTGAGGGAGAAAGAATTGTTCAGGATGGTGAAATGAAGAGGTTATTATAATAATCTCTGCAGGAAACAATGACAGCTAACACTTGGGGTGCCTACCTGGCTTAGTCAGTAGAGCGTGTGATTCTCGATCTTAGGGTTGTAAACTCAAGCCTCACATTGGGAGCACAGTTTACTTAAAAATAAAGCCTGTTTTAAAAAAAAGATGACTAGGGTGCCTGGGAGGCTCAGTGGGTTAAGCCTCTCCACATCGGCTCAGGTCATGATCTCGGGGTCCTGGGATCGAGCCCCACATCGGGCTCTCTGCTCATCGGGGAGCCTGCTTCCCCCTCTCTCTCTGCCTGCCTCTCTGCCTACTTGTGATCTCTGTCTGTCAAATAAATAAATAAAATCTAAAAAAAAAAAAAAAGATGACTCACACTTAACTAGCACTTAAAATGTGATAGTAACTCTTTTAACTACTTATTTATTTTCTAACTACTTTTTATATAATGTGTATATTTCTATAATAAGTCATTTAATGCTGTGATGATATGGTAGATGCTATTTTTATTCCCCTGTATTAGAGATGATGAAACTGAGGAATAGAGAGGTTAAGGAATAGCCCATTGTCACATAGTTAGTGGTATCACTGAGATTTGAACTCAGCCAATATTTTCAATCACTAATAATACACTTTCTGACTAAGACGGTCTGATTTGAGGGGAGAAGAAGTAAACAGAGTAAAAAACAAATAATGAGGAGATCCAGCGCTTGGTGATTCACTGCGGGCAGTGGAGACAAGGACTTTGGGTTTAAATATATTGAAATTGAAGGGCCTTTGGGTCATTCAAAGACAGTTGATAATTGCATAAAGGGACAGAAATTCAGAAGAGAGATCTGGGTTGTAGGTCCCCATTTGAGAGCTGCCGGAGTGGGAAAAATTCAGCAGGGCTAGTGTGAATTGAAGAATGGAGAAAGGTGAGGGCCTAGGACATAATCTTGAATTCTCCTCATATTCAAGGACAGGTAGAGGAATAGGAATTTACCAGGAGCCTGGGAAGGAACGGCCAGAGAGCAAAGGAAAAGAGAATAGTCCAGGTGTCACAGAAGAGAAGGTAAATGAATTTTAAGAAGCAAGGACGGCCATATAAGCAAGATGATGAAGAATTAGCCTGAATGAATTCAGAGCCATATACTCACTAGTTTAAACAATATTTATTTATCTATTTTTTAGAGAAGGTGAGGGGGGCAAGGAGCAAAGAGAGAGGGAGAGAATCTGAAGCAAGCTCCATGCCTAGTGCAGAGCCTGATGCAGTACTCGATCTCATGACCCTGAGATCATGACCTGAGCCAAAATAAGAGTTGGACAGTTAACTGACTGGGTCCCTCAGGCACTCTTAAACAATATTTTGAAGAGGTCTGGCAAAGACAGAAAGACGAAAGAGACTTGAGAGATGATTATTTTTTACTATAAGTGTTCTTATCATGTGTAAATGCTGATGGGGAAGGAGTCATGGCGAAGTTGTAGTTGGGAGAGGGAGGAATAAACAATGTAGCTGCTTCTAGATGTATTAGTGAGAATAAAGCTAAACTGTTCCGACAAAGAGAACTTAAAATACTATAGCTCAAACAAAATCACCCTTTATTTTATTTCCATGTGACATTGTAAGGCAGCTCGTTTGTTACGCATCTCTATTCCACAAGGACATTCAAGGACCAAAGTTTCTTTGAATCTGTGTTTTCTTGCTTCCTTAGGGCACTGTTTTGTGGGTGGTGGGTCTCCACTGTGTCATTTGCTTTCTCAGGGAAAGGGAAAAAGTATGGAGAGGGTATTCCTGCTGTCTTAAAACTCTGGCCAGGAAATGCATGTCACTCCTGCCAACTCTGTTAGGTGGTCACACCCACCTCAAGGGAGGTCAGAAATGTCTACGTAGCAAGCCACATGATTTTGCTACAATTTTATTTCTGTGTAAGAGTGAGAGAAGGATTTTGGGGGACAGTTTATAGTCTTCTCACAAAAGAGGAAGGGCTCAAGTGTAAGTTGAGAAATATATATTCTCCAGAATCAAATATCTCTTCAATTCAAATGTTATTCAAGAGTTAGGAGGAAAGCAACCTGATTGAGCTAATTCAAAATGAATATGTTCCTGACTGGAAGCCCATCACCTTTTGGGAACTATTTGCCTTATTAAGGAAGTGCTAAAGAGAATATGAGACTATTAATTTAGAAAGCAAAAATATCCCAAGAACATTTGCCTAATAATAATAAGTAAAAGTTTTAAGCCAGGTAGAGCTTTAAAAGAGAAGAAGCAGTTAGGTAAGACACATATTTGGGGAATAAAAACTTTCTCTGAACATCTCAAATATAACACCAGGTAGCTGTTGGTGTTACCACCTCTGAATTGAAAATTGGCTTCTGCCCTTAGACCTACTGAAGTTGACTATTCCTATAGGTCGGTTGTCAGTAATGAATGTGACAATGGGAATACAGCAGAGGCCAATGAAGGTAAGGATTACTTTTTTTAAAAACACAAAATATATCTTGATCACTGTACAAATGAGTTATCTGACATCATCATCTACCTAAAACAGAGCAGAGAAATTCTGTAGGAAAATATCCGAGCATTAAAATAAATGCCACAAAATTCATGCATTCAAACTTGTGTGCTTTTCTTACAGGAGAATTTATCAGACTTCCCATTCACTCCTGTTTCACACAGGCTGTGAAGGCTGGAGTGTCTGGAGTTGGGCCGCAAATGAGATAGGAAGCAAGCTAGAGGCAGGTGTATTGAGAATACGAGCGATGGATGAGAATAAGTCAGTGAGGAAAAGCAACGTAAAAATAAATGTAATGCAAATGAATGAGACTCTCGAGTGTTTAGTGTTTGAGATTCAGCTCCATATCCTTTAATAATTTCTGAGGTCATCACCAATACAAGTATCAGAGTAGGAATTCATGATCATAATGATTCTGGAGTAGTGTAACTATAGGGTTGTTTAAAATGGAAGCAAGTAAAGTTTTAAAACACTTTAAAAGAGTATAAAATCAATAGCAAGTGTCTGTCCCACTCAGAATGAATTTTTATCAAAAGACTCAGAAGATCAGTAAATTATATTATTTCTGTTATACTTTGTGTTCTGGAAACAGTAAAGGAAGGAAAAAATATTTTTCTCCTTCCTTCCTGGATGAGACAAATTTCTCAAGTAGATAAAAATTGTCCATCACACTTCTATTTCCTTTCCTTGCCTCAATTTAATATTTTTATTTTTATTTTTATTTTGTGGGGGGTGAGAGAGAAAAAGAGAAAAGAGAGCACCAGTGAATGCAAAGGGACGGGGAGAGGCAGAGGGAAAGGGAGAGAGAGAATCTCAAGCAGGCTCCACACCTAGCACTGAGCCAGATGCAGGGCTCAATCTCACACACCTGAAATCATGACCTGGGCCAGAATCAAGAGTAGGACACTTAACCGAATGAGCCACCTAGGCACCCTGCCTCAATTTAGTATTTTTGACCTTGAAGGAATTCTTATTACAGACTCAATATGCCCTCATTCTGCACTAGGTCCCTCACGGTGGCACACCATCACCTCTCCTCTACATCACTCTGTTCCTCCCCTTGGACTTGAGGACTTGGTCTTGCCCTTGTCCACTTGGTCACTAAGTGTTCCAGTGATTAGATGGGGCCTGGCACCTAGAAGCCTTCAATATGTCTAAGTGAATGAAAGAAAGAATAGATGAATAAATGAAAAAAAAAAGTTTTCAGTGCCTCTGATTGTTTTCATATTTTCTCCAGAATTAAGACTCTTTAATTCAAACGCTTTCTGGGAGTTAGGAGGAAGGCGATCTGGTTGAATTAATGCAGTGTGAACATGCTCATGATGGAAAGCCCATTAATCTTTTGTGAATCATTTGCATTGTTAAAGAGAGTGCTTGATAATCCAAATGAAGACCTAATCCACAGAATTTTAGGCAAAGGAACAAGGTGAGACTACCTACGAACAGGCAGGCTTGGTAATAATATTGGGCAGAAGAGAACTGATTAGGGCCGATTAACTTTACCCGGGAATCTGTTCCCAGGGTGAGAGTCACTAAAGCTGCTTCTACCCTTTTATAACTTCTTATTACCTTCTCTTCCAAACCAGTAGGTTTTCTATGAGCTCATAAATGTTTTCTGGACTGCTTTTATGTTCCAGTAAAATAGAGCATAGGACTAGAGTAATGACAGCCATTTGTATGAATGGGCCATTGCTAAGTCAGGGACTGCTTGCCCGAGAGATAGATTGAGGTCTTTGTTGTCAAGGATGTTTGTTTTGGCAGAGGAGTTCACGTTCAGATGTAGAAACTTGAATGGCTTGTGTAGGGATGCTTCACACATCTAAGACCAACTTCTGGATGACCCCCTGAATTTAAGCCTGGACTTTGTCTGGATCGGAGTGTGTGTGTGTGTGTGTGTGTGTGTGTGTGTGTTGTGTGAAGGGGGAGGCTGGAAAAGGTGACGTTTGGAGAGAGCAAGAAGCGACAAACAAGATTGGCCATGGATCATCCTCTGTCTTTGGAGAAAGAGTCACCTCTGCTTTCCTCCCTTCCTCCTTCCTTCCCTCCGTTTCCTCACCCCACTCGCTCTCTGCCTCCATCTTTCTGACTCTTCATGCAACGGTATTTACGGATCACATTCTGTATGCTTGAGCTCTTTCCTACAGTTTCGTTGCATTTGGGTACTAATAATGTTCTGAGACCATACCAGATTTTAAGTCACTAAGACCTCAATTTTGCTTGAGTTTCTCTAAGTAATCAATCCCCAGTGGTTGGGGGTTATTTTTGTAATGGTAGGTGTTTAAGGGTGAATTCCTTAATAATCATGAAGCGGGCAGTCTCTGTTCTTTTACGCTTTATCAGGTCTTACTCAGGGCATCAAAACAATGAACTCTTTGATGAAAATTCTTCTCAGTAGAGAATGAGAAGAGCAAATTGAGAGGAGGTTGCTCTGCAGTGCCAAAATAGGACTTGAACAAAAATTTAACTAATTATTCACTAATTCATATGCATTTCTTTAATTTTCTTCCATATTCTAAGATTGAGTTTGGGTCTTAGATGGATGTTTGTTTGTTTGTTTTTGAGTTATTTCTTTCTGATTCTGGAGTACCTTTTAGATTATAACAATTACCAACGTTTACTGAGGGCATTACACAGACTACTTCTCAACAACCCTGAAGGGAAGTGAAGTAGCTACTGTTAATACCAACACTTCAGGGTTGTGAAAACAAAGCTGAGACTGGTCAAGTTGTTTGTCCGTGCTCATACAGGTAGCAAGTAATGGAATCTGTTTTAGAAGCCCAGAGTCCTACCCTCTGGCATGCACTACATCTTTTCTGTGATTCTAAGAATATAGACCATTGGGCATAAAACATTTAGAATAAGAGAAATATCTCTGTCTATATATATCTCATTGACTATAACATGTGTACATTTTTCAAGATTTTGTTCATTTTTTTGGAACATGAATAAAATTAGTAAAAGACTAAAGTCCATTCTGCATTAAACTGAGGTTTTCTGCTGCATCAGGAAGAAGAGTAGTAACAACTGTCCTGGTATTTTCTCCTCTTTTTCTATTGCTATTCTGAGCAAGAGCGAGATGGGTTTCTGACCTCTTTTTCTTGCTTTCTACTTAAATAGTATCCTCTGACAGCCAGATAGAGATTAGTCAGTGTAAGAGAAATCAAAGCTATTTTCTATTTGAAAAGGTTACTGAGGTAAATTATTTTTTCTCTTCTGGAGATCTTTTAAACAAACTACACATGCACACGTGCGTATACACACACACACACACACACACACACACACAAATGTTCATTCAGGAAAAATTAGAGCCCTCTGGAGAAGTTTAAGACTGGAATGGATTCTCTCACCTGCCTAAATGTAGAAAGTAAAGATATAATCTTTGTTCTTTTATAACTCTGATATTTTTCCTCTGTAGAGGTTACTGTCCAGTTCTGTAGACGAAACATAGAATCACAATAAAAGGCTTTAATTTCTGTCCTAAGACCTTTGATAATGTGGCAGAGCAATGATCTTAGTCATGCCTTTCACTTTTGAAAAGCAAGTTAAGGTTTACTGGGTTAAGGCTGCACATTTTAAGAACCATATACAACCATGTTCCCTTTATGGTTCATATTATTTCTTTGGGAATAAGCTAAGACTTTGCAGAGAATGGCAAACTATTTGAAGTGACTGGGAAAATAGGAAGTCTTGTCCTTACCAAAGACAATGATGCAAATGGTCTGATTTCTTTTTCAGATAGTGTAGATGATCCAGTAAGTTTCGCTCACAAGTTTTTCTTTGCTATTGTGATAGGTAGAAAAATGGTCCCTCAGAGAAGTTCATGTCTCCATCCCAAGAACTGTGACTGTGTTAGCTATGTGGGAAGAGGGATTTTGCTTGATGTGATTAAGTTAAGGATCCTGGGATAGGGTTACTATCTTGCATTATCTAAGTGGGCCCATATGGTCCTTGTACATGAAAGAGGGAGGCAGGAGAGAGCAGGGGTTAGATTTGGGCACTGGAAGATACTCCATCACTGCATTTCAAGATAGAGATAAGATCCATGAACTGGGGAATGGAGGCAGCCTCTGGTAGCTGGAAAGGCAAGGAAATGGGAGTTTCCCCCAGAGCCTTCAAAAAGAAGGCTGTCCTGTTGATATCTTGATTTGAGCCCACTGCTATGATCTGAATGTTTGTGGCTCCCCAAATTCATATATGAAAATCCTCACACCCATTGTAATGGTACTAGAAGGTGAGGTCTTGGGGAGGCCATTAGATGTTGAGAGTGAAGCCCTCCTGAGTAGGAATAGTGCTCCTATAAGAGACCCCACAAAGCTCCCTAGCCCCTTTACCACGTGAAGATACAGTGAGAAATCTGCCACCTGGAAGAGGGCCCTTGCTCTACCATACTGGGTTACGGATCTTCGATGTCCAGCCTCCAGAATGTGAGAAATAACTTTCTGTTGTTTCTAAGCTAACTAGTCTGGTATTTTGTTATAGCTGCCCAAATGGACTAAGAAATCCATTAAGACCCATTTTAGACTTCTGACCTTAGAATAGAAGATAACAGTTGTTTCAAACTATTGAATTTGTGGCAATTTGTTATAAAAGCAATAAGAAATTAGTACTTGCCATGGATTGTAACAATTGTTATGGAACAGGCGTTAAGCCTGTAACTGTAATCAGCATGGGAGAAAGGTGCCGGGGAGTAATCCGATGTGTGTGAATGATCTTTTTGGTGCTGAAATTAGAGATAGAGTCGATTTGGAGAATCCTGCACTTGTTACTCTTGTGTTTCTGTATCTACCTCTGCATTAAAAAGTCTGGGGTTGATAAACCACCTGGAGGAGTCGTTTGTGTAACTGTGTCATAATCAAATACTGAAAGACCTTCAGGTGGGGAGGGGATGGGAAAGGGAAGAAACCATGTTTTAAGTCTTTAACTAGGAGGATAAAAATTAAAATCAGACATGTGCAAGATTGAAGTTTCTAAAAATTAGTTTCCTGAGACCCTTAATTACATAACAATACCTAAATATGAAAATTTAAAAACAATGAGTTCTTTTTACCCAAGATAGTTTTAATCAGAGCTTTTGTTGTGTTTCTGCATATCCTTTGTGAGATAATATAATATAATATAATATAATATAATATAATATAATATAAATGTCTCTAGCCCAGTTCCTGACACAGAACTTCTAAAAAATCTTGTAATTTTCTAAGTAATAAGAGCTCTAGGATATCTTTTTTAAAAGTATTTGGTCTTTGACTGCAGTTCTTAAATCCTTTGGAATTTGCTGGGTGATAGCAGTGTCTTTGTTCTAATGAGGTGTCTCTCAGTATGCTTGGGAATGGGGCCTGGTCACCAGAAAGAAAGATTAAGCCATGACTAGAAACTTGGAATCATCAGCCCCCATGCCATATTCCCCAGGGAGGGGAGATGAGCTGGAAATGGATGTAGTAACTGAGCATGCCTATGTGATAAAGCCTCCATAAATACCCCAAAAGTATGGGTCTTGGACAGCTTCTGGGTTAATGAACCTGTGGAGGTGCTAAGAGACAGGTAGTCCTAGAGAGGGTAGGAAATGCAATGCTCCTTTGGACGTACCTTGCCTTACACAGCCATAACATCTTGGTCCTTTGTCTCCTTTTTTTTTTTTTTTTTAAGGATTTTATTTATTTATTTGACAGAGAACGCAAGTAGGCAGAGAGGCAGGCAGAGAGAGAGAGAGAGAGAGAGAGAGAGTGAGAGAGAGGCAGGCTCTGCACTGAGCAGAGAGCCCGATGCGGGGCTCGATCCCAGGACCCTGGGATCATGACCTGAGCTGAAGGCAGAGGCTTTAACCCACTGAGCCACCCAGGCGCCCCTTTGTCTCCTTTTTTAAACCCTTTTAAAATAAACTGGTAAGTGAACTGTTTTCCTGAGTTTTGTGAACTGCTCCAGGAAATTAGTCAAACCCAAGGAGGGAGTCATGGAAACCTCCCAAGTGTAGACAGATGGTCAGAAGCGTAGGTGATAACCTGGACTTGTGATTGGCTCTGAAGTTGTGACGGGAACCTTTTGGGAACCCCTCACCTGTGAGATCTGATATCTCCAGGTATATAGTGTCAGGACTGACTTGAATTGTAGGACCCCCCAGCTAGTGTCACAGAGAATTGCTGGTTGTGGCAACAATGCCTCCCACAACTGGTGTCAGAAGTATGAGTATGAGTATGAGTATGGTGTATGAGTATGGTGTCAGAAGCGTTGTGAGTATGGTAGTTGTGGGAACATAGAGGAAGCACCTGGGAGGAAGACGGTTTTCCCTGTACACACCTAACCTGCGCTGATCCTTATAAGGATGTTTCTGAAGAACTGTGATATGACAACATGCTTTGTTATCATTAATATGAGATAAAATTATTGCTTAGGCATTTTACTGACCATGTTGAATACTGACAATCCACAAGGGCCATGTATGTCAAGTGTCGTGATACTCTGAGGGAACAGAGAACTTGGAGGCATAAAGCCTGAGTTCTAGTGTTTCTCAATGCCTGTGTAATTCTCATAGGCTTATAGGACTTTGGGAGTGAGAAATTTAGTTATACCTCTTTCATCTTAGGATGGGGATAGCCCCTTTGCCAGTGCTTTCCCATCTGTAAAATGGAATTATATACCATCATCTTTCACAAAATTTCAGGAGGTTAAAGACCCTTTAGGGACTTAAAATTACATATTGCACTTAGAATACTTTGTCACCTTAGTCTACTACAGATGTGTAAGGTTTCATTAACACCTGGGATACTTAATTTGCTGGAAGACACTATTCTTGACTGTGCTGGATCATAGAGAAATGGTCATAAAGAAATGGTCATGACATTATACCATATTTTGAAAATTCACTCATGTTGGTTTTTGGGAGGCAACAATGATAGTGAATCTCTTTTCTCCTATTTGGCCTACATTTAGCCCTGCTTTGCCTTTCATTGACAGGCTCGCTAATTTCTTTTTTCTATCTAGAGAGTATAAGCTTATATACTATGGCTAATGACATCTTTTCCTCTTTCCTGTTTCATTTCCTCGTTCCCGTCAGTGGAGGGGTTACTTGGCTCTGGAGTACAGTTCTGTTTTATATGTCTTGGGGCTGATTTTTTCCGTAGAAAGCACAAGTGAATGAGAAAAATATGGTTTCAATATCAGAATTTTGCTTTAAAGACAACTTTTAATAATGAACTCTGTTTATTTTATTGAGAGATATCAGTATAACTTTGTTTCTGCTCTGTGCTAAGCATTCCAATGTGACATCTATTGTTTGTTCCTTTTAATGTTCTCATTAACCCAGTGCTTTTGAATGAGCCATAGAGTTAAATTATTTCAGTATCTGAAAGTGAAGATATTATCTAGTAAGTTGCTGCTCCAGCATATTCTGATGGTTTCAAGGAGCTAATGAGGCTTCCAAAGGTGCCTGTTTGGAAGAAGCTACATGACCGCAGACATCAAGCATAAGTAAGTGCGTAATACAGAACTCTAGCTGGGAATGTGAATAATCAATTAAAAAACCCAGAAGCGTCAGAGTAAATCTTAAGGATGGAATATGGATTCTACTGTAGAAGGCTTAATGAATCACTATTTGGAAAACTATAAAAAGGTCCTTCCTTCCCTGGGTTCTTCCCCTCCCCTTACTATTTTCCCTTCTGAGTCTTTTCTTTGCTTGCCCCTTAAACCATTCCCTTAAATCCTTAAATCTTTGGGCCCACCTTGACCTATGATATTTTTACTCCTCCAACTTTTCCTTAATTGTATCCATTTCCATCATATGACAAAGATTACTGCGTGTTGAATCAGTATCTGTTTATGCCTCTTCCTTAGTTAGCAGAACCCCGATTTCATGCAGGGAGTTCATGGGGTCAGCTAAGGCCTTCTGCTCCCTGACTTCTGTTATACCTATGTGGGGCTGTATGGCTAAGATTAGGCTAAGGAGTTGTGGATAGAAGTGGTGTGCAAGATTTCAGGGGAGGTTCCTAAAAGGGCCTAGAAATGTCCTCTCCTGCCCTCCTTGCCTTCTTTCAGCTGCCTGTAATGCAGTCATGATGGGCAGAGCTTGGAGAGCCACACTAGACCAGGAGGTGACCTTAAGGATGGAAACCGTGTACCGAGGATAGCGATGCAGAAAGCTGGAAACCTTGCTCCGTGATGATAGGTCGTAGTCACTGTATTGGCCTTGGACTCTGCATCTCTGGATCCAGAGAAATTGCTTTTAATTCTGTTAAAACCACGTTATAGCCAAGCAACATAATTTTAATTTGTAAACATAAATTTTTATGTGGATTCCTATACTACATCTTTATCTCTAACCTTGTCCCTCGGAGTCTTAGATTCGTGTGTTGAAATAATTACAGAACATTTCCTTATTGATAGTCTGTAAGTATTATAACATTATCTTCTCCAGACTGAGCTCCTAATGTCCCTCCAGTACTCCCCCTAACCTGCCCCCACAGTTTTTGGAATTTACCACAGTTGCAGATCCAAGGAGAGCCACGGGGCAGTTCTGGATCTCTCTGCTTCCTCTCCCATCATTCCAATCATTCATTAGACCTTTCTAGTGTTTTTCTCCTCATAAATATTTACTAAGTTTGTCTCCTCAGTCTCCATCCCTCTCACACGGCCCCAATTCAGCTTCTCATCATCTCCAGCCTGTCCTGGGTACTTGAAAGGTGATTCTGCCTTTAATTCTATCTTCTGCACAGCTAGTTTTTGCACATGTCACAAAAGATTTATTTAAAAATCAAATTGGATCACATCACTTCCTGCTTAAAACATTTCAAGAGCTCTGCAGCGACGGGCCCTTGATCTTGGCACACAGGGCCTTGATCTGCTTCTACTTATTTCATAATTTTCACCACTGCTCCTCTCTGTCTTGTATTTCATACTCCAGTAATACTGCAATTTGTCATTTTTATAACACGCATGGATTTTCAAGCTCCTGTGTTGTTGCTCATACCATTCCCTTTGCCTGGAACTGTTCTCTCTTCCCCCTTAATCTTTCTTTTGTATAATGCATATCTTCCCGAACTAATTCAGTCCCATCTTCTCTATGAAGACTTCCTGGGCTGCCTTTCCCACCTGGCTGGATTGGGTGCCACCCCTCCTCCCCACCCCCCACCCCAGACCAGTTTTCAGTGCTGAGAATCTGGGGGTAGGGAATAAGGGAAAAGAAAGAAGGGAGTTCTGAAGCAAGATGGCCGGATTTAGCATATACAAGTACAGGATGCCCAGTTAAATTTGAAGTTCAGATAAAAAAATGCATAATTTTAAAGTATAAATACGTGCCATGCAATATTTGGAACACACCTATACTAAAAAGATAAGTTGTTTGTTTAAAATTTAGACTTATCTGGGCATCCCATATTTTACCTGGCAACCTTTTATTGAAGACAAATTAACATACTTCTTGTTTTTGCTTCGTTCTCTTTCTGGCCTTGCTTATGAAAATATTGATAGTAAAGAATGGATCAGTTTTAAATGTCACTGCCTGATCCCTGCCTGCAGAGGCACTCCTTGAAGGACGGAGAGAGGGACAGCGTGAGAGCAGAGAGAGAGCAAAGCTTGCAAGAGGCCTCACTTCCGCACGCACTTCCCTCCACTTTAGAATGGGGGCAAATTTGAGGGTGCCTGGGTGGCTCAGTGGGTTAAGCCTCTGCCTTCTGCTCAGGTCATGATCTCAGGGTCCTGGGATGGAGCCTTGCATCGGGCTCTCTGCCCAGCAGACTGCTTCCCCCTCTCTCTCTGCCTGCCTCTCTGCCTACTTGTGATCTCTGTCTGTCAAACAAATAAATAAAATCTTAAAAAAAAAAAAAAGGATGGGGCAAATTTGAAACAAATCAGAACCTTGCCTACTGGATATTAATTGAGCTTTTTGAAGAGTCATTCTGAATCACTACAACCTGGTTTATCATTCTACTCTAAAGAGGAAGAAAAATGTTTTCCAGCTCCGCAGAGCCGCAGGAAGACTCTCAGAAGACAGCAGGGGGCAGGAAAGTAGCACCCAGTGGTGCGGCTTCAGAGAATGGAATTGCTGACGAACTCTGTCAAGAGAGTACAGATGACCTCAGCCGAATTTGGCTGTTCCTTTGAAGGGGCAGAGAGGGAACTCACATTTCTTGGGCAACTACAGAACAACACGTATGCCTAGCATTTCCTTAAAGTTCCGCAGACCCATATTCAGAACTTTGGTGTCCCATAAGGGTCTGGCAGTTTTCTGTTGAGAATTAGGTCATATGCGGTTTGAAGTAAGTCTGCTTTTATCACACAGGGCATTATAGAATAAGTATATCTATACAAATAGATTTATACTGGACATATTGAAATATAAAGATGAACTTTTAAAATAATAAGCTATGAGCTTGTAAAATCTGTGCGATTAACACTAAGGCTACATTTGGCCAGGTTATTTTAGCTGTGTCCACTGCTAGTTACAAATTTCCTTTCCCTCTATGGAAGAGCTATTGCTAACCCACAGTGTCTCTGCATTAAGGTCTGCTCAGTCTCTCGTTCTTCTCCCTTCTCACAGCTGGAATTGCAACAGATGGGGTTATCGAATGCAGAGAAAGAGATGAAATTAACCCAGGTAATGAGCAGTAGTTTTACCGATGGAGGAATTTTAGTTCATTTGGGAAAATTCCAGACGCTCAAGATGTGCAGTAAGATAAATCAAAACCTAGTTTTGGGAAATAAAAGGGGTACGGCTGCAATTTAACACTTATCGAGAGCCAACATCACACTTAACATGGCGTGAGGTAGAGGAGCAGCTTGGGCATTGGTCTCCGTTCCTAGTTTCTTGTCTAAGAAAAAAAGCTTTTGGAAGTTGGAACCACTTCATATTTTAATTGGTTCACATGGGCATTTAAAAAGTGCACTTAGTTAAGAGGATGCCAGTTGCTCTTCAGAGGCTGATGGTTTCTATTTATCTAGATCTACTCAGGAAGCAATGGAGTAGACTTACGCCACCCGTGACTTAAATGTCGTAAACAAGGTAGAGGCTGTTTTCACACTGAGAGGAGCTAGAGCTTTAATGATCGTCGCAATCCTTCCTTTGTTTGTTCCTTCCTCTCCTCCTTGCCTTCTGCTTCCTTCTTCCTCTTTTCTGCCTCCTTTTACAGTATTTACTGAATATCTGCTTGGATTCTTGGTGTAAGAGATAGAGTAGTGAACAAAATAGACAAAAATCCCCACGCTCGGTATAATCTACTTGGGGAGACAGATCTTAAACAAGACAAACTTGAAAATATGTAATTTGGTAGCTAGTGACCTGCATGAGGGAGGAAACTAAACAGGAGGAAGAAGATTAAGGGCATGGCTGTTAATTTCACACGGAGTGGTCAGGAAGCCGTTTCTCAGAAGATTTCAGGAAAGATCTGAAGAAGTAAGGAAGCAAATCATATGGATTTTTGTGGGAAGAGCATTTTAGGAAGAGTGACCAGCAAGGGCAAAGGCCCTGAGGTAGGAATGTGCCTGTCTTTGAAGAGTAGTAGCAGGCAGACCAGTGAGAGGACAAGTTTAGTGAGACATGGCCAGAGAAGGGATGGGAGACAGGACTGTGTCGGGCCTTGAGGTCTCTGTAAGAACTCTGGGATTTACTCTGAGCAAGATGGGAAGGTGTTTGAGAGTTTGGGGCAGAGCAGAGACATGAATTGACATATAGGTGGGTGTATACACACACACACACACACACACACACACTTAAGATTATTTATTCATTTATTTTGAAGATTTTATTTACTTATTTGCCTCAGAGAGAGAGAGAGAGCACAAGCCGGGGAAGAGGGGTAGTGTCAGGCAGAGAGAGAAGTCTGATGCGGGACTCCATCCCAGGCCCCTGGGATCATGACCTGAGCCAACGGCAGACACTTAACTGACTGAGCCACTCAGGACCCCCTATTTATTTATTTTTGTGAGACAGAGAGAGAGGATGTGTACATATAATGGGGGAGGTGGGTGGGGACAGAGGGAGAAGCAGACTTCCTGATGAGGAAGGAGCCCGATGCAGGACTCAGTCCCAGGCCCCTGGGATCATGGGGATCATGACCTGAACCAAAGACAGACACTTAACCCACTGAATCACCCAGGCCCCAAACTGACTTATGTTTTAAAGGGATCCCTTTGGCTGCTATTTTGACCAAAAACTAAAAATGGGCGAGAGTGAAAGCAGGAATTCCCATTAGGAGGCTATTACCACAGCCTAAGCCAGATGTGAGGTCGGCGTGGAACGAAGTCAGAGGAAATTTTAAGAACTAGTTGTATTCTGCTTGTGTTTTGAAAGTAGAGCTAAAAAGATTCAGTAGTGGATTGTGTGTAGTGCAAGAGGAATAAAGAAGTCAAGGAGCATGCCAGGGGTTTGGCTTCATACAGAGATGGAAAGGATTTGGGGGCAAGCAGATTTTGGTTAGAAATGGCAGAAGTTCAGTTTTGGGCATGTTAACTTTGAGATGTCTGTTAGACATCCCAGTGAAGATGTCAGCAGGCAGTTGGATATACTGGACTGGCGTTCAAGGAAGCGTCTTGGATGGAGATAGGAATTTGGTAGATATCGACATGTGGATGGCATTTATAGTCATGAGGTTGGATGGAATTACAAGATAGGAAAGCACAGATGTCCCAAAACTAAGCTTCTGGATACTTCCTATTTGAAAGTTGGGGAAATGATGAGAAAGTAGGAAGGAAAATGGAGGAAAAGCATCCTGGGAGGGAAGAAGGAAACCAGAGGAATTTGAGAGGAAGAGGCTTTGAGTGAAAAAAATGTTTTAAAGCAGAGAGAGTGACCAAAAGTATCAAATGCTGCTTATGGGTCAGCTAAATGCTGCCAACAGGTCTGAGAATTGTTCATGGGGAGGGCCTTGGCGGATCAGTCTTATAACTGAACTTGCCACTTGAGGTGCATTAAATTGAACACAACCCAGGGGAGTGCTGAAAGCAAAGAACTTTTTATTTCTTGTTACAAGTAAGGAGGCAGGGAGATAGCTCTCAAAGTGCCGTCTCCTTGTGGGGCTAGTGCAGGAAGCTTTTATTCACCGTATCAGGAGTTGGGGGCAGGGAACTTGCATATACATTAAAGAGCTTAAACGTACTCTGTTACTTAGGCACCGTGGTTCAATTGCACATGCCTAGCATGTCAACGGCTAGTGCATACCTTGTATGTTCAAAAAATGCTGAACCCTCTACCCCAGTGGAAGTTCTCGGTATTCTAATAAGCTACAGGAAACTCCAGGACCACTCAGGAGGGCTCCTGCACAGGTTCTCAGCTCCACACAAGCTTAAACTGGCTCACGTAGTCGGGAATCAGGTGAAACACCTAGCTGGGGGTCTCCTTGGCAGGAAATTGCTGGTTCTGCAAAACAAAAATGCATTCTTTCCCTTTTATTCCCTCCTCCTCCTTCCCTCTACTGCTAGCTTTCTGCCCTCTGATCTAAGTAACTCCCCATTGCATCCTAGCTAACAGGGGCAGAGGTCTCCTGAGAAAGTGGACACTATTGATTGAAGGCTCAGGTGGTCATGCTAGCAGGTGCCCTGGTGCCACTTCGTCTGGTCCCCAGAGGTCTTTTCCATCTCAAGAGACTTGAAATCTAGAAATATCTTTATTCTTTATGTTGAAGATTTCATTTGGTACATTTGGCGATTGTATCTCTGGGGTAGTGCTGATGAACTATCTGTCCTACAGGTTTCTCTGAATGATAAGCAAGCATTCTTAACCCTCGAACCTAGGTCCATGGTTTTCTTCGTTGGTCTGTTGTGCCTAGGGATGACATGACCTCTAATGTTCTGAACTGGCAGGATGGACCTGGATACTGGCTTTAGTATTGGTGGTGTGAAGGAGGGCACACTTGGTTAAGGAGAAGTAGAGAGGAAAGAAGGAAAAGATAAAAAATACTGAGTATAGAGAACACATCCAAAGAGTTTTATCATAAGGAAAAGAACTCTCATCCCCTCCCCTCTTTCCTCTCCTCTTCCTTCCTCATCCCTTCCCTCCCTTCCCTCTTTTCTTTTTTATTTTCTTTCCTTCTAATTTTCTGATAAGATATTAATGGAAAAATAAGTTTAAGTCCTCTATAATCCTTACAGCTTCTAAATGTTAAAAGAAAGAAGGCTTTAAAACAATAGGAAGGAAGAAAGAAGGAAGAGGGAATGAGGGAGGGAAGAGAGGAGAGGAGTCTAGGGGAACATGGTAGGATTTAGTCACATTGAGTTCTGTTCCAGCTCTACTACTTCACTGCCCTCTAACCTTGCATGTTATTTAACATCTCCATCTCCTAGGAACCTCATTTATGAAATGGGAAGAATTTCTCCCCCTTAAGATTACTGTGGCAAAATTCTGCATAAGGCATAAAATGCCATGAGAAATGGTAAAGTAACCTTGGTGGGAACTGAAAAATATTTAGAAAGTGCAGAGCAAGTTGCGATGGATATTGATTTATTTTCAAACTTGAAAAAAAAAATTACCAGTTCTATTTTAGATTTAACCAACATGGGTTGTATTTTCTTTGATTAGGAAAGAATAAATACTATTTTTATGCAGCTAGTATGTGTATAATTCTATGCTACGAGTCTTTATTTCCATGCTCTAGGATCTTAATATATTGGGAAAACAAAACAAAAATACACAAAAGTTTAAAATGGAAAGGGAATATAAAAATTTGTTAGGTAGGATACAGTAAGATAATTTTTTTTTATTACCAGTTTACAAAATACAATATAGGCAAAAATGTTATACCAATTTCTTTCAGAGTTATACATTGCTAGTATAATCCATTAAAAAAAATCATTAAATAGTCATTAGCATTGTCTCATTTACCATGCGCTTAGGTGGAGAAAGTCAATTGTTACCCTCATTCTGGAATTCGGGCCTGTGATATACAGTCCTGCCTCCGTCAGAAGATTTGGAATGAATCGGGACCGCATAGGAATTACAATTCTAAGAACTTGTGTCCTGGAAATAGAAAGATTATCAAGTGACAATAGAATCATGATTCCTGGAATAATTTCTGCTTCTGCCAAGAAACCAACACAGTTACCTGAAACCTCACTCATAAAGTGTCCATAATAGAAAGGCATGAGGCACAGCACCTCAGCCTCGTATAGCTCACCTGTGGCTGTAGGAAGAGTATGGCCTGTGAACCAACGCACACAAGACCTACTCGACACCTGAGAATGCCAAGCTCTACGTCAGCACTGGGAGCTCTGAGGTTTTTAAGAAAGCAAGCTCTTGCTTTATATGATTCTCATCACCTTACAAAGCAAGTGTGCGTAGCAACATTTGAGATGAATTGTTAGTCTTGGGATCACCAGTTAGCAAGCTGCGAAAATGGATCCTTTTGCACTCAAGACCCCAACTTTCCTATCAAGTACCTCCTTGTTATCTTCTTGTTTCATCCCTCCTGGTGTGGCAAACACACTTCTTTTGCCCATCACCTGCCTTCACTCTTTTCATTCTCGTAGATCGACTTATTAAAAAACAAAGGCTTTTGTGATGAAGAATAGTTTCTCAGTTTGAAGGGTTGCTTTCAGCTCATTTTCAGCAATTTTCTTAGGGCCTGGAACTTGCACACTGCAGGTGCTTAATAAGTGCAGCTAAGGAAAGTTCATGTGACTGTTTTCATCCGTGCTGCCCACTTACAGTGGAGTTGTCATGACAAGGATGCTTATCAAATGTTCAGCTCTAAAGTTATGTTCTTCCAATATGTGAGAACTGCTATGGACAAAACAGTGTCACCCACCCTCGAATCAATCCTGCCCAGCAGCTGCCAGTGTGATACTCCTCCAGCCCCGATTCCCTGGGCTCAAAAATCTGCAATGGTTGCTGGGATGGTTCCAGCGGAGGGTGTACTAGAACCAGCTGGGCGCCATTTTGGTTTTACTGCTTTCCACGGATCTGAATTTCCTGTCAGTGAACACAGTACAAAAGAGAAAGAGCTACACACACACACACACACACACACACACACACTCCTTGGCTCAGCCCTAAACTTCTAAACAACTCTCATAACAGTTAAGTTCTAATGAAATTGTCCAAAGTGCTCGTTTGTGACTGAACGGGATTCAAGCAGGACTCCCTGCTGCATCTCATAAAGTCTTGTTTGGAAGATTGTATCTAATTATTAACCCATAGGAAGGCTTGATAGGATCACTTAGAATTTTCAGAGATTTTGCCAGCTCTACACATGAGTCTGAGAGTCCGTGACAAATCAGTGCTGCATTACAGATGGCCTGTATATTCTGCACGGTTTGGGCCCTTATAGAATGACCACCTGGTTGGCTGACCTCTGAGGGAGTGAGAAACTAATCTTGCAGATTTGTGACTTTGGACTGGAGGAAGAACCAATGTCATCATGCTGCTTTTGCTTCTCTGTATTTGCTCCAGAGGAGTGCTAGGCTCTCCCGAGGACCTTATGGTTTGATCTCATTTTATCTTTCCAAACTTCTCCTTCACATTAATTTTCATTTCAATAGATCCGTGAGAAATTGTGGCAGTCCTAATAACATGAACATTAAAAAAAAAATCCCATAACATCAAGGTTGCATATTTCCTACTGATTAGTGGTTTTCTCTTGATTAAATTATGCATTTTTAATACAAGTCCTTTATTTCTCAACAGTAACACATGGCAGAGTCATCCCTTGGTGTAGACCAAATGCATTTATGGGTCCCTGTCTAGGCATATAGGGAACTGCTTTGAACTTCAGACTCCGTGTATGAAAGACATCCAAAATGCTTAATAAATGCTTCTGTTACAACTTTTTACATCATCTCTCTGAGGGGAAAAGGAAGCTCATTGTTAAGCTAGAGAAGGGAAATGGAGACATTGAAGGTGGGTGGCTTGTCCAAGGTCACTAAGAGACTTACCATTGCACTAGCTGAGGAGCCTAGGGATTGAAATCCCAGACTAGATATCGCCAAGTACATTCGATTTCCAACTGGTTTAGTAACTATGTGGGGCCTCACTGTGGTGCACTTTGTTAGCACCAAACATCCAAACATATTGATCGTTTTATATCGGCTTCTAAAGAACCTTAATCTCAGTAACTTCTTTATGTTTTATGTGATGCTCAGGGAAATCTCGGCCAGATTTTTGAACAATTTATGGGTAGGCAGACAGTGAATGGTACCTGAGGGTTTTCTGCCCTCTGATTCTTCTGTTTCTGAATTTCAGAATGCTACATGTGAGGAGTAAGTGCTGCACAAAAGAAGTTTTCAGGGTAATTTAGGACAAGTCGTTATATGTACTTTCTCTCCCAGAATTTCTTATCCTGACTAGAGATCCAAGTTCTTTTGCTGGTTGTCGGCTTTTTGTGTGAGTACAGGAGTTTGGCAGGAAATTTCTACGTGTTGTGATTCTGGAAGAGGGCTGGGCCTAAGAAGCCTCACGTGCCACGGTGTGGCCCAGGATGACCCAGTGCTTGGTATTGTAAAGTTTAGTTGGAAGGAGGTGAGTTTGGTTAACAAGGGAGATAACACCAATTAACTCTGAATTATTAGTATAGCCTTTCATTTGTTTCTCTGTATCCATTCTTGGCACTACTAGTCTATATTCAGCCTCATAGCCAATGTGAGCTTTCTAAAATACAAGGCTTGTTTTTCTTTTTTAAAGATATATTTATTTTGTCTATTTATTTATTTATATATTAATAATTAATTAATTTATTTATTTTAGTTAGTGAGTGAGAGTGAGAGTGTGTGTGTGTGTTGGGGGGGGGGTGTTGATCCTACAATCCTGAGATCATGACCTGAACTGAAACCAAGAGTCAGATGCTTAACTGACTGAGCCACCCAGGCGCCCCTAAAATACAGGTCTTGTTCAACAGTTTATCCCAATTAAATGTTCTTGCAGTTGTACCCTGTGTTTGTAAGGTTAAAGCTAGGTTATGCTGTGGTAGCAAATAAACTGAAAATGTCAGTGGCTTTTCCAAAGCAAATGTTTCTTTTTTTATTTTAAGATTTTATTTATTTATTTGACAGAGAGATAGAGCACAAGTAGGCAGAGGCAGAGAGAAGCAGGCTCCCCACTGAGCAAAGAGCCCGATGCAGGACTCCATCCCAGGACTCTGGGATCATACCTGAGCGGAAGGCTGCTGCTTAACCGACTGAGCCACCCAGGCATCCCTACAAAGCAAATATTTTAAGTCTTGTTCATTCTCTATGTTCCCTATGGTGCAAGAGTATGGGGGGGCAGTGGCTCAGGGATCCAGGCGGGTGGAGTCTCTACTATAACTACCGTCTGCCTTCCCCTCTTCCCCTGCCATCCCCACTTCTCATTTAGACGCAGTCATTCTGAGCTTCTGACAGTTCCCAGATTGTGCTCTGCTGTCTCTCACACTTTCGTATGCACATATACTGTTTCCTTTGCCTAAACCGCCTCTGCCCACTCTTTGGCACTTTTTATAATTCAGTTCTAATATTGTTTTCTCTGGGTATGAAGATTTTCTTGAAAACCTGACCCCCAGGATGGGTTATTTAGCTGTTCTCTTGATCCCTTAATACCCAGTACTTAATATCTCTGTAGCACGTACAAGATGGCACACAAATTGTGTGTTGATTCACATATTCTTCCTACTAGACTGCCAAGAGGTATCTTGGGAGCAGAGACCATGCTTTAATTAACCTTGAAACCCCAGCATCCAACACCTGGCCCATAGTAGATGTTCAGTAAATATTTGTTAAGTGATTATATGAATCACAAACTTTCACCTTTGTTAGTATGTCAAAATGGAGGTTGGATTTGGAAGCTAGGAAATTTTAAAAAGGTCTATATGAAATACATAATAATTGATATCTGATGTTTTGGGATGTCCATATTCACATAATTAATCAGTCTCTTTTTAAGAATAATTTTATATTTATCTTGGATTAAAATCACTGCTCTGTAAAGTGTTATATCATCTAGATGAGGGATTTCTTTTTTCCTCAAGAATAATCTCTCTTTAAATCACTTTATAAGTTTGTGATCTTTTACACCTGTGTTTTCTATTTGTAAAATTGCCTATAGGAATGCAAGTCACCCAAGCCCATGACCACACCGAGGGCCATTACATACCTTCAGCTGCCATTTTCCTTGCAATTCTAGGGGAAGTTCATGCTGCTGATTATACTGACCCTTTGTGTGAGACTTAAAACATTTTGCCTCTGTTATGGGTTGAATTGTGCCTGTCTAAACGATGTTTATATACTAACTCCCGGCACCTGTGACTGTGACCTATTTTGAAAATAGGGTCTTTGCAGAAGTAATCAATTTAAGAGGAGCTCATGCTGAGTTAGGGTGAGCCCTTAGAAGAAGGGGCGAAGAATGCTGTATGATGACAGAGGTAAAGAATGGAGTGATGAGGGGCGCCTGGGTGGCTCAGTGGGTTAAAGCCTCTGCCTTCGGCTCCGGTCATGATCTCAGGGTCCTGGGATCGAGCCCCACATCGGGCTCTCTGCTCGGCGGGGAGCCTGCTTCCTCCTCTCTCTGCCTGCTTCTCTGCCTACTTGTGATCTCTGTCTGTCAAATAAATAAATAAAATCTTAAAAAAAAATGGAGTGATGACTCTGTGAGCCCAGGAATGCCAAAGATTGATAGCCACCACCAGAAACTAGCAAAAGAATGATTCTCCCCAGTGTCTGAGAGGTTAGCATGATACTTAGATTTTGGACTTGTAGCTTTCAGAGCCGTGTGGGAATAAATCTCTGTTGTTTTAACATATCCATTTTGCTATACTTTGTTGTGGAAGACTTAAGAAACTCATACGGCCTCTTCCTAATGTTCTTCATGTAATACACAGAATACGCACTAGTTTTCAAGTTCAGGCTTGCGAGCTAGCTTGTAAAAACAAAGCAACTTTTTGAACCACTGAAGGGTTGATGATAGTTGTTTCTTTCAAAGGGACTATTATAAATCGGCTAGGAAAGAGATGTTTGAAAACAGGAGAAACAATAAAAAAACCAGTGACCCCTTAACTCTGATCTGAGACAACTGTTCTTGTGAGGATAGCTCCAGATAAGCCGAGGCTGAGAAGAAGGCCGGAATCCTTCTGGATTGAAGAGAGCATCTCGATGACCAGGGGAACTAAGTGGCCGAACTTTTGTTGGATTTAGTCAACTGACATTCACGTCCTACCTGCTCACTCTTTGACGTGTCCTCCTGTACTCCACTGGTTGGAAAATTAAAAATATATTTCCAGGAATCCATTGCAGCAGGAATTCTGGAGGGAAATTATGTTCTGGCGGTAGCATGTCTTTAAGAGAGATTTGGAAGGTGGAAGCCAGGCAGAGGTCATAATCCTGCTGCTGCTTCAGCTGGCAAGCAAGGTCCTGGAGATGTGTCAGAGGGCGGCTAGAGGACTTGGCTGAGTGCTTCAGTCTGTGTGCTCAGTAGTTCTGTGGATGTCAAGAGAGATTTGTGGAGCTGGTGGTGATGATTTCTTGATTCCTGGGTGGAACTTATGCACTGTGTTCCTGTCTTCAAAATCCCTAGTGGTATCACCCTGACTTCTGATACACCAGCTTTTGTTAGAACTTTGTAAACACGTGATTCCCTATATTAAATTCTAGGCTGTTAAAAATACGAAGTCTGTTTCTTGGACTAAATTCTGACTGATGGGAATTTGGATTGGTTATATGACTTGGTTGGATTTGAAGGCAGTTATGTTTCTGTTACTACCAGGAAACTGGATGCTTGCAGTCAGCGGCATACTGTGCAAGAGGTCCTTAAATGATCACATGAGGTCCCAGGGATAAAATGTCTATGGGATGCAGGCTTTAGAAGACTGAGGTACTTTTATGAGAGACTCCTCTGATAGAAACGAAGACTGCAAAGACTATGGGGTGGTATGGCTGTGATGAGGAACCTTCTAAAAAGTTTTTTTCTCTCTTAAAGTTACAGCTGATATAACTGTGATCTGATCAGATGGGTTGCTAAATTATAGCATAAGTTGAATTCACAGCTTTACCAGGTTTTTTTTTTTTTTTTTTTTTTTTTTTGAGGAGGAGTGTCAATGTTTGGACACTGATTGGGAAAGACTGAGACACTAAGAATTGAAATGAGAACATTTGAGTGGACTAAAGTGAATCTGGGTAGCCTGAGCAGCCAAACTCCTCTGAACCTCCCTTACCGTCAGAGGCAGCCCCTGCCTCCTGCCTATGTGGTCGGTCCTGTGTTCATTGGACAAATTGGCATGACCTCTCTGGAGGCCTTTACTTTGAAAGGACATGTCAGCTTTCCTCATGCTGCATCCCTGCCATTCTTTGATCCTTGACATAAGTCAATCTTAGCATATCCCAGGAGCATGTACAAAGTCTGATCCAGTAGAAAAAGCTTAACATAAAAAGACTTGTTAAATATCAGCAGACCTCAGGAAAACATGGGAAAGAATGGGTTCTAAGTATTCCAGACTGGAGAGGGGGGATATATCTTTACATTGGGCTACATTTAAGGATATGGGTAGACTTACATAAGATTCTGAATTTAGGGTGCCTGCTCAGGGATGGGAATTGTTCTAACAAGTTGGAATGGCCATCATCTACTACCTCAGCATGCGGGTGTAGAGGGTCACTAGCTCTTCCCTTGGTGTGATCCTGGGGCTGGAATCTAAGCCTCAGAATGGCAGTACTCTGATGGGGTGGGTCAGTGGTCTTAAGTGGCAACTTAGTATTTTACCTGAAGTGCCAGATTTCCATACTCCACCACAGACAATTCCTATGGAAATTTATAGGAGGCCAGCTGGCTGCAGAAAATTATCTTTTACTTGGTTGATTGACCAAACTCTGAACTCAGTTAACACCAAATAAAACTGACTTGGCAAATGTTGTATGGAAGAAAGAATACAAAGATTTAGGGTGATGAGAATAATGATAAAATATATTTTCATATAACATATGTTATAAACACCTCTTCCTCCTGGGTCTTCTGAAAGGGCTCAGAGGAAGTTGCCTTCATAAAGTCACTAAGAAATACATTGGTAAAGGGAGATACAGCATTCTTAAAAGGTGCATTAGTGGATATGCTAGTCTGCTAGCGTTGTCATAACAAAATACCTCAAACTAGGTGGATTACACAACACATTTTTTTTTTTTTTTCTCACAGCTCTGGAGATTTGAAGTCTAAGATCAAGATGTCGGCTAGTTTAGTTTCTCCTGAAGCCTCTTCCCTTGGCTTGCAGGTGAATGCCTTCTTGCTGTGTCTTCACAGGGCCTTTTCTCTGTGCATGTGTGTGATAATGTTGATGTATAAGAAACACATGTTTAGTCTTCATTTCTGTTTCTGGCCTAAAGCTTTAAAACCCTTGGAATTTTCTAAGTAATAATGATAAAAGTATCTGAATCATAACAAGCCTCTTTCAACCACACCTGAGTTTATGTTAATGAGTGACTTGGAAAGCACTTAAAGGCGGGGGTGGAGTGGGTGGGGAGGTGTGATGGAGTGAGTGTTTGTTGCCATGTGGTTGGAGGGTTGGGACTTTCATTCCCACCTCTCAGACCTGTGGGGGGAGGAGTTGGAGCTTGCATCAACTGCCAGTGGCCAGAGTTATCAATTATGTCTATGTTATGATGTCTCCATAAGAACCCAGAAGGATGGGGTTTGGAGAACTTCCAGGTTGTGGTACATGTGGAAGCTTGGGAGATGGGATGCTCAGAGAGCATGGAAGCTGTGTGTTCCTTCCCACATACCTTGCACTATGCATCTCTTCCATCTGGTTGCTCCTGAATTATATCTTTTTATAGTAAACTGGTAATCCAGTAAGTAAAGTTTCTCTGAGTTCTGTGAGCAGCGGTAGCCAATGAATCAAACCCAAGCAGGTGGTCCTGGAACCTCTGATTTATAGCAGGTCACTCAGAAGCACAGGTGACATCCTGTACTTGCAATTGATATTTAAGTGTGTGGGTGGTGGGGTGCAGTCTTGTAGGACTGTGCTGTGACCCTGTGGAATCTGATGTGGGTGTATAGTGTCAGAATTGAGTTGAATTGTGGGACACCGAGCTATGTCGGAGAATTGCTCAGTAGCATGGGGGAAAAGCCCACACATTGGATTGGGTGCCAAATTGTTAATGTGCATCCCTGGCATCTCTCTGTGTATCCAAATTTCCTCTTATTATAAGGACACCAGTCAGGTTTGATCAGGGCCCACCTGAATGGCTACATTTTGACCAAATCACTTCTTACAGGCCCTATCTCCAAATACAGTCACATGCTGAAGTTCTGGGGGCTAGGGCTTTAACACTGGAATTTGGATTGGGGAGACACAATTCAGGCAGTTCAATAGGGAATAAAGTAAGGATAATTATTAGAATAATTTACTGCTGGGACTTTTGTGGGGGAAAAACTGATGATTGTTTCTACATTGAATCAAATGGTCAAGCAGGCTTTTTTTTTTTACCTTTATAACTAAAGAAATAAAACAAACCCTTAAGATCTGGTGAATGGAAACTGACTTGAGTTGAGGCATCGAGGCCCTTTATCCGAATCTCAGCCGGAGAGCATTCTCACGCCCACAGCGGTTTGACACGTGGTTAAAATACCTGCAACACTTTTGTAAGTCTGTCCACTAGCTCTTTTTCCTACTCTTCCCCAAATGATTTGCCATTTGACACTTGAACACGGGGGGGGGGGGGGGGGGGGAGAAAAAAAAACAACTAGTTCTTTTAAGGATTATTGATCAATGACTTTCAAATAAGGATAATCCCTGGAGATCTAGAAAACACTGTGGGCCTCAGATCAGAGTGGGTCTTATTGAGGATCAGGTGATGAACGGATTAAGGGCTGTTTTGGTGTTGAAGCCAAGTGAAAACTATTCAAACTGCTCCTCCTTTTCAAAGTGGTAAATCAAAAATCAGTGCAGTATCTCTGGGGGGAAAGAATCACAGAAATTAGTTCTGCCACCAAAGATGGAATGGATATGGGGTGGTGGCCTCAGAGAAGGAAAGTGGGTTATTTTCGTCAGGTAGCAATTCCAATTAGTTTCTTTGCTAGAATCAACATAGTCCCTGATAGGCAGCTATAATTCTGGTGAATTCTTTTTCTTTTTATCCCAAAACAGGCAGCACCAGAAGCAGTTTGCTCTTAACCTGACAAGAATAGGAGAACACCTCTTACTTTGAGGCTGGGTCATCTCTCTGCCTCTCTTTCAGAATCTGCTCCACAAGACGTAGGATGATTGTGTCACTCCATAGGCTATCATATGGGTCCACCACATGGATGACATCAAGCTGATAGAATCTGATGAGCAGAAGATAACAGGTATCCAGTGTTTCTTAAACAATCAAAAATGATGGACCATTTTTTGTTTTTGTGGGTTTTTTTTTTTTTTGATGGTGAACCATTTAAAAAAATTTCTAATCTACTCAGACCAATACTTTAGTAAAATACAATAAAAATAAATTACCACTAAATGAATTACTACTAAAAAAATAAAAAAAAGGCAGGACTATAAAAATCGCATTTTAAAAAACAGATTCTGGCAAATTACTATGAACCTTTCTTCTTCTTCTTCTTTTTTTTTTTTTTGATAAATATTTCTAAGTACTTTCAATTTCTGTACTCATTGATGATCAGTAACATTTACAATCCAGACCACACTTTGATTAGTATTGACCTACATGCTTTGCCTTTCTAAGACTTATGTGTACCACAGGATGGGATGTAAACTCCATGTAAGTTTAGGGATCTACCACTTTGCTGAAGTTTTTTGAGTACCCAGTGGTATGGAGGATGTCAAAATATCTCCATTCAAAGAAAAAAAACAAGTCCACGTACCTTATAAATTCTAACCCACACATACATATGCACGTGCATGCACCTACAACCACAAATCTTGAGAGACTTTATAGATTTTTAGAGGCAACACATACATATTTGCTCCTCTGCTATGATCCAATAATCCCATTAGGTTGCCAGTTTTGAGTGCGGTCCAAAGAAAGAAACAGGTCTTCAGCAACTGTAGACTATAATGTATCAGTTCTCCCAGAATGTCTTTTACTTGACCTTGTAACTTACCAGTCTGAGGATCCTGGAGGGCAGAAGGAGATGCTGTGTGGAGACTGTATTGCAGTCCCGTAGGATTTTGAAGAAAATCATGCCCTCTGTCTCAGTCGGGGTTCTCAAGAGAAATGAACAGTAGGAGGGATAGGTAGGTGTATGGGTGGATTGTCTCCTTGAGGAGGACAAGCCTGGTATAAGGCAGCGCGGCAGCCTTCGACTCCCAGCCGGAAGCTAAACCTGCTACCCTGAGACACACATCACACCTTTCCTTTCCTGTCGTCCTCCTGTTTTCCTCTGGGTAGGGATTCAACTGTTAGTTCTCCAGCTAACTCAGAATTAGCATTAACTCCAGCCAGGTTTTTGGTGGAGAGTTGTTTATAGCCTTTCCTAAGAGAAACTTGTGCCCCTGTGGCATTTTACTCCATTCTGCCCACACCTTACTCTGCCAATTCATGTGGCTTCTGGCGCTCCTTTATTCTCACATTTTATTTTATGGTTTGCTGTATCTCCTTAGAGATTAAGGTATTTTAAAATCTTCTTTATTTTAAATTTTAATATTTGAAATATTTTTGCTTTTCAATAAACCTATCCCTATACCTCCCACTGTCAAGGCAAATGTGGTTAAAGTGTTTTTTAAAAATCCTTTTGATTTCCTGCATATGGAATGCCTCTAAATTGTTTTGAACCTTTGACAAAAGGGAGTGTGTTGGGCTCTTCTGTTACAGTGTTAAATGTTTACCTGTTCTGGGATATGCTCCTTTTCCGTGAAGTGTGGTGTTTGTGTTTCTGAAATGGCTAATGGATCAAATTCATGGCTTTTGAGCTTATACTGGAGAATGGCACCGTTCATAGGTTTGTAGAAAAACAGAAGTTTCTGAAGCTGCTATTGTCTATTTGACAGTCTGTGTGATGCCAGAATTCAGTTATGAAGGGTTTCTGGCAGGTCTGTTGTGGAGTCATACCACGGGTTTGGCAACTGAAATCCAGATGATAAGATCTTCATGATCTTATAATGAAAACAACAACAACAAACCCCCAAACAACACCCCCCTCCCAACAAAAAATCGCACCAAAATTCCATAAGCAAACTGTGTGCCTTCCTTATCTGTTTTGGGTACATATATCCCTAATTTATATTTATGGTTTTAATGGAGCTGCAGCTCTCACCGATTCTTTAATATACTTCCTTAATGCAAACCGGTTAAAGTAAAATTTTGTCAGATTGAATTCCCTTCTGATTCTTTCTTGACACGACACAGGACAAAATAAAACCACAAGGATAAAAGGGTCTATTTTACATAGCCCGGTTCCTTATCTTTGAAATTGGGGGCGCTTATTATCACTCTTCTGAGGGTTACCCTTCAAACTTATGGACAAGGTTATTTGAGAAATTGAAGTGTGGAAAAGAGAATACGATAAGGCACTCTCTAAGTTTTTTTCTTTAACATGGGGTCCGCTTTTACTCGAACTATAATCCAATGAAGAGGTAGATCTTGAAGTCAGCACGGATCCAGAACCATTTTCATATCTTGTGTGTGGGGAAAACGTTTATATTCTTCAACAGAAAAGTTGTTTGTATGAGCTAGAAGCCTAGGGAGAACAACTTAATGAATGTAAATGACATCCTTTAGCTTTGCGGTGATAAGAAACAAGTTCAAGCTTCATTGGATGGCAGGCAAAATGGCAGCCAGGGATTGGCATAAAGGATAAAAGAAATTTATTGTTCAAATGAAATAGCTTGGGGCAGAAACTTGGATGGAGAAGAGGCAGAGCACTGAATTAAATTTGGATGAACTGGAATAGGTAAACAGGAGGACAGGACAGGTCAAGACCAACTGATGAATAAATATGGAGGTAGAGCAGTGGAATGAAATTATTAAAATAAAATTTCGTTGTGTAAAATAAGAGTATCTAATTCCCGGGGCATCTCATACCTGGGTTATTACAGTGGGTTTTGCCCTAACATTTCTCAGAGTTGTGTCTAATGTTAAACCATTGTATCTTCTTGAAATTCAGAGGATATGTATCAAGTTCTCTAAGTTATCCAAATACTTGCCTCCATTTCTGCATGGGGGTAGGGCTGATGGAATTTCTTTCTTCCTCCTTTAACTTGCGTACATTTTATACATTTTAGGAAGCTCAGTGCTCAGGTTTGAAAAATTGTTTTTCAGCTATTTCTTGTAATTTTCATGTAGTTGATCTAGTACCTAACTTAGAATATGGGAGTATATTGGGGAAGATTGTTTTAGAGCCATAACCACTGGTTGACCTGTGAGCTGGACCTGAGGAATCAAAGGCTCTCCCTCTCTGTTCTTGGAATGTTGGTTCTGCATGCTTTTCCCATGGCCAGAAGCTGCTCCAAGGACATCTGCTTGAGGTAGTGATGTTGTATTGAGAACCCCTGCGCAGTACATGTGGTGAATTCCGTTAAGTGAGGCCTCTTTAAGAATTTTTACAGTTTGACAGGAGGGAGGGATCCATTCATCTTGCTGCCACACAAGACAAGCCTCAAATATAAGTTCCTTTGGATTATTAAAACAGCCACCTACCAACCTGGAGTGGCCTAACCCTGTCTTCTCCTCATACCCTCCAAATACAGAGGCCAATTTCACATTACACCCAGAAAGCTCCTGAGAAGGTTACAAACCAACCAATGGCCAGCCAGCCAGGAAACCTAGAAATGGGCCATGGGGTTGAGGCATCCAAAAGGGAAATTTCAAGATGGCCAGCAACCTCTGTGTGGGGAGGGGAGAGCCATTGTGTTAGATGCTCGTGATCACCTGGTGACTTTGGGAATGCCCTGAAAACGCCAGCCAGTCTGAATGTGCTTACTGGAGGAGATGCACATAACACAGGGGGGCACAGAAAGGAAACATATGTGTGCTGCAGTGGGCTGGCCTCTACTATGGGCGGGTCTGCTGGCCACCAGTGCCCCGCTAGGGGTGGAAGGTTGGGTCAGGAAGTCAGGAGAGCTGAAGTCAAAGAGGGATGTAGGTGTGTCCACTACTTAGCTAGCTTTGGGGCTGGTGGACCAGGTGGGTGAACAGGATGTTAGAGGCCTTACCAGGCCGTTTTGCAAAGCTTAGGATGGCATATACTGCTTCAGATTAAGATCTGGGCACTTGCAACAAAGCCTGATTAGGACCCTTTAGAGGGATGGATTCTTTGAGAAACCGATGAAAATGAAGAGGAAGATGTGGTAATTAAGGAAGGAAGTAGACAAAATACCCCGTGTCTTCCGACCTCTAATATAAAGGAAAGGTTTAAATAGCGATTAGGCCTAATCTCCAAAGAGAAACTTGCATTCTCTGTCCCTTGAAGTTGAAAATGTTAGGTCTTTGAAATGTAAACATCCCAGGAGATAACCAAAACATTGCCCACAGAGACTGAAGGGAAAAAAATAAAGGGAAAAGGCTTTTTAAAATACGGACTGATGTAGAAGTTCCCTTAGCTGTTGCATTATAATGAGCCTCTTCAGATCTTTAACCAAGGCCATTTTTAAGTGAATCGTCATTTGCAGACAGTTACTGTTTTACTCTTCTGCTTTAATGAAAAGGTGTTCCTGCAAAAGTGTGTTATCTTTAAGAATTCCTGGAAAAGACGGACAGATTTCTGATGCCTGAGATCGATTTGTCTTCATGGGCGAGGGACAATAATAAACCTTTCAAGTGCTTCCCCAAGGCTATTTGCATAGCCCCACTGGGTCTGGGGTGATAGCTGGGGACCTGTCTCTGTTTTCCTTCCCACATCAGTAAAATGGGCCCACTATGTTGATGATGTAACATGAACACAGAAGGATTTGCCTCTGATGCAGGATACCCTGCAGTTTTTACTGGAACATCTGTGAGGGAAAGGAAGAGCAAGGAACCCACAGAAAATCGAAGGCTCAGGCACCACAGTAAGGTTTGGGTGTTGTCTGGTCTAGTAAGACTGATGTTCCAAAATCTGTAATCGATAAGGTACAAACTTCTCCAGTCCCTAAGTATGTGAAAGGGGTACCAGTTTTTATAGAAATTTGGGGGTTTGGAAAGACTTTTATTCCCCACCTGGCACAGTGCTCACCAGAAAAGACACGTGGGACTGGGGATCAGAGCAGCAAGCCATCTTTGAGAAAGCAAATGAAGTTCTGGGCATCTCCCAAGCAGGGCTCCCATTTGGGTGAGATGTGACTGGGACTCTGGAAGGTATGCATCAGCCACTGTGTCAGAGACAACAAAAGGAGAGAACATCCCTGGGGTGTTGGTCCCGGGTCCGGAAGGTGGAAGAAAGCCTAGGTTTCCCTGTAAAGCAAAGCTCCTAGCGGGAAATGCTCCTCCCGCCAGAGCTTCTCACACAGCAGCTAGAGGGCTGAGCTCAGAGTGGTCTGGTGGGTGATCACTCAGGAGCCCTGACTGTTAACCCTTCCAGCTTCCAGTCAGGCTGTTCTAAAGGGATTAATCCCATGACTCAGACAATGGAAAGATGAGGGGTAGATGATTATAAACAAGCCCTTGTGGGGTCTAATGTATATGGGAAGACATTTGGGTTCATTCCCAATAGCCTGAGGTGCCTCGTTGTTTTTCATGTTCTGGCTCATAAAGGAACTGCCAGGCCTCTGTCAAGCGGGAAGCTGGTGCCCTAGCCCAGATATGAGCCCTATCTATTGACCCTTCAGTAGATACAGCAGATTGAGTGCGTAGAAAGAGTGGCCACTGCAGTGCCCAAGGAGAATGGCATATCGCCATGAATGCTGAATTGCTCTGGAAGTATGGCGACTTGGTTAATAAAGCAACGATGTGTCCTGTGAACCCTAAAACACATCCAAGGTGACTGCCAAGAGTCCGTGGCCACCCATCAGAGTTCCTAACCGGTGAGGGGTTGGCAAACTTTATATTAGCCACTTCCCACTTGGTGTGTATCAACATCGCATCTGGCCTAACCCTGGCTTTCCCTTGTCTTCGGGCAAACCAGGTTGCCACCATTAGGGTGTTAGAAAAACTGAGTACCGTGTGTGGTTACCCCTGTACAGTAAAGTGACCAGGGGTCACATTTCAAATAAAGGTCATGATATGCAAGACGGGGCAAGAAAATGTGACATGAAATGGAACTTCTATCTCCCTAGTAAACCACACATGGCAAGGTTGGTAGAAAGGAAAACGAACTTTTAAAGCAGCAAATTACACTGTGAACAGGTAAAACCACCTTGGCTGGGTGGACTAACGTATTGTCCTGGGCTTTAACACATTTAAATGTTCAACCAGCAGGGCCCATTGCCCCATATGCAAGACTGGGGGCCCCTGCAGAGGGCCCCCAACACCAGGGAAGTACACAAGTCAGGGGAGAGCCACTGCCCTGACTCTCACCTTGGATCGATGGTGAGATGTGCTGCTGAGAACAAGTTCTCTCATACCTGGAAAGGGGATTGTCTGCTGGAATTTACCTTGAGACTGATGGAAAAGGGGTCAGTGCATATTTCTACAATTGAAGTGCCAACAAAGATCCACTTGGCAATGGTAATAAAAATGCAAAGATGGAGAGGCGAGGATGAGGATAGAAACATACCACACAGAAACATAGTTTGGGGTATGTTTTGGTTTTGTATTTTCAGATATTATATCTTTGTTTTTTCCTTTTTTTGAGAAATTTCGAATTTGAAATTTGAGAAATTTCAAACATCGTTTGACTAATGTAGGTTTGTTCTTTGAGAAAATACAGCCCTTTTAAGTGGACTTTGCTTTTTCTTTTCTTTTTTCTTTCTTTCCTTTTTTTAAAGATATTTTAAAGATGATATTCATTTATTTGACAGAGAGGGAGAGACAGGGAGAGAGGGAGAGCACGGGAAGGAGAGGGAAAAGCATGAGAGGGAGTGGGAGAAGCAGGCCTCCCACTGAGCAGGGAGCCCCATGTGGGGCTCCATCCCAGGACCCTGGGATCATGACCTGAGCTGAAGGCAGATGCTTAAAGACTGAGCCACCCAGGCATCCCTTGTTTTGTTTTTCTACTTGGGTTGATTCTTGATTATTTGCATCAGACTGTTTTTCTCTATTTGTAATTAACTTTTGTTTCTTATAGTTTACTGTCCTCACTTTTACACACAAAATGAGCTTGGAATAAGAGGCCAGTTGAATCGGTTTCAGGTGAAAGCTTCATTAACATTGGTTTTGTCAGTATTTCATAGGCTAAATCTATTTTTAGTTTTCATGATTTGTTTGGGGAAACCTTCCTGTCTATATTTGAATAAAGTCTCAATCTGCTGTTTTAGTAAAGTAATACTTTTTATTATAAAATAATCCGTGCTTAATGTAGAGAATATTGGAGAAAATGCAAAGGAGAAAATAAGATCAGCTGTCATTTGATCACACAGAGATAACTATTATTATCATTTTGGTGTATTTTTTCCCAGATATTTTTATATGCATGTTTAACAAGAATATTCTAGTGTGTGACCTGATGTGTTTCTTTTTTTTTTTTCATTTTATGAGCCACAGATCTAGAATATTGTTAAATGTAATGATTATAGGCATCCATGTTTGCTTCCTCGTTTAATGGAATGCCTTTCCCAAAGTGCTCAGTAGAATACTAATGACTGATATTTGTGACAAGTGTTTTGTGGTCAGGTAAGTGAGTATAGCTATGTAGGTTATATGTTACTTTTCATTTAGATTAGTTAAAATACATTATTAGTTTCTTGCTCTGTGGCACTTTGGCCAGACTATGGTTTGAATGTATTTGCTTTAGGAATTTGAGATTTCTCTATTATGGAGGGATATAATATCATTTAAAAAAAAAGCCTTTGCTCCAAATACATTTGGAAGGATAGTTTCTTTTGTAGGCGACGGTTTCCTTTATAGTTACAGATTAAATTAAATAATAAATTATAGCTACAGATTAAATAATAATTAAAATTATTAGTTGAATTATTCTAATGCTCAGTAAGAAATGGGACTTCAGAGTTTACTAGGTTTTGTCTAAAAATAGATTTTTGTCTGAAATTATTACCATTTTGACTTTCCTTTTTGCACTTATCTGTCATTTTTTTCTTTTTTGATTACTTGATCTGTCAAAAGTTAAGTTCTACAGTCTTGTTTCTGTCAGTTTCTTTCTTTTTTTTTTTTTTAAAGATTTTATTTATTTATTTGAGGGAGAATGAGTGAGAGAGAGCATGAGAGAGGAGAAGGTCAGAGGGAGAAGCAGACTCCCCAAGGAGCTGGGAGCCCGATGCGGGACTCCATCCTGGAAGTCTGGGATCATGACCGGAGCTGAAGGCAGTCGCTCAACCAACTGAGCCACCCAGGCGCCCCTGTCAGTTTCTTTTAACAGTTTGCTTTTTATTTATATTTGACAGTATGTTATTTAGCACTTAAAGGTTTAGGATGTAAAAAATCTTTGGTGTGGACTGTATCTTTTCATTAACACAAAATAACATCTATCTTCATTTTTTTTAAAAAAAGATTTTATTTGAGAGCGAGGAAGAAAGAGCGTGAGCAGGGGGCCGGAGGGGCACAGGGCCCAGTCCTAGGACCTTGAGATCAGAGGCAGACGCTTAACCAACTGAGCCACCTAGGTGCCCCCATCCAGCTTCAATTAGTTCATCTGATAACTGGTGCTAACTTTTTTGAAGTCACTTTCTTGACCACTAACTCAGGGGAAAAAAAAAAAAACCATTTGGATGACACATGTTCAAGTGAAGATGAGTTTCTTATCATTGTAGTAAGAAGGGAAACCACTGATGGATAGATATTTAAGGAATTTTGTGGTTTGGTTTAAGGTGGGTCTTCAAGGAGGGATGCAAGTGGAATTGTGCAGTGTTTGAGATAACTTAGGATTGGTGGACACAGCACGATGAAAGTTTTAAAGGAAGTCTTGAGGAATGACCAGTTGTTTCATAACAAACTATTCTTATCTAAGAAATCTCTTTCTGGGAAGGGAGCTGTTTACCCTAATGCCCAAGGAGGAGGCGAGTGGATCAGTCTATTGTTTGGATAACTGGATTTTGAAGAGTTCAGGAGACAAACAGTAATGTTATTTGAAACTTGGTTTTCCTCACAAGACTTTACCAGAATAGTAAAGTCATGTTAATGCAGGTAAGTCAGTTCCTGATCCTATTAAATTTGTGGTTACCGGCAGTTTCTTCTCCATTTGATAAATCTTTGCCTATCTTTTAAAAACAAATGTGCCATTTTATTTTAGGTGTGTCCCTCAGAAGCAACTTATTTTTGGATTATGTCCCAACTCAATTTGAGAATCTTTGAGTAATAGAGAAATACATGCTTTTTGTACCACACTCGAATATTTTATCTTTTTTTTTTTTTAAGATTTTATTTGTTTATTTGACAGACAGAGATCACAAGTAGGCAGAGGGGCAGGCAGAGAGAGAGGAGGAGGCAGGCTTCCAGCTGAGCAGAGAGCCCAGTTTGGGGCTTGATCCCAGGACCCTGAGACCATGACCTGAGCCAAAGGCAGAGGCTTAACCCACTGAGCCACCCAGGCGCTCCTCGAATATTTTATCTTAAGTCCTTCATCTTTTTTTTGTTAGTCTTACAAGTTGTGGCTGTTTCCCTGAGTTTTATCTTGTGCAGTAACAAAGCTCTAGTCCTCATCTATGTTAATATGATCTGAATCTTGGCCATTACCTGAATACAGGCTGCCTTTTATGTCTCCATTCAATGATCACTTTGACATTGGTCCTCAACCTTTTACTGCAACTTAACAACAGTTATTTAAATTTAACTTTATTAAACTGTTCTCAAAGTGCACTCTTTGTCTTTATATCCTAACTTTCCTATTCTTGAACTCTTAATTTCGGTGTCTTCAGGAAATTTTCGAGAAGGGCACAGAGAGGTTATATTTTTGAGCTCCTGTACCTCTCAGAATCTTTCTGTTGTTTTCATGAATGAATCACGTTTGGCTGGGCCTAATTATTAGGTCATAGATTTTTTTCTCTAAAGATCTTAGGTTTATTGCTTTATTATTTTTCAGTTATGTAATTTAAGAGATGTCAGAGTCCACCTGGTTTTTATTCCTTATTGGTTAATCTGTTTAGTTTTCTCTGACACAATATAAGAGAGTTTTCCTTGATTGTATTCCTTTTAAAAAGTTTGCCAGAATCACTTAAAAAAATCATCTCTTTTTATAATTTTTCTTGGTTTACCTTATTTTTTCACTGTCTTGGTTGTTACTTTGATTATGAATAATCCTGCTTCTTGATAAGACCCGTCATTGTCAGGTTGATTGTAATTCTCTGTCTCTACCTGTAATGTTTTCTCACATCATTTTCATTTTGTTTCTTCATGCTCAGTTATGCTCTTTAAAAAGTATCATTCAGAGTTTTTGGTTTGGCAACTATAATTTTGGTTTTCTTGAAATATCCTTTGGTTTTATTTATGTTCCTTTAAATTTTACTTCGTTGTCGTTGTGTTTCTTCATTTACCTCTCGTCCCATTTTATTGGTTTATTTTCCTGAGACAGCCTTGTGAGCTACCTTTTATTGCATTCTTTTGAAGGCTCCTTAAAGTTTTCTGAAACTTTTCTTTTGGTGCTTCAACTAAATCAGATTCAGGCCTTTGCTCACTCTGTGAGTCTTCAAAGATAATTTTCCCTTTCCCTCAGATTTAGTTAATTTTTTTAAAACCACCTTCACTTACTCCCCCATGAACATTTCCTTTCTTTTGAGGAAAGGAATATCAAGACCTCAGCATGCCAACTTGTACGGGGCTTCTGCTGGCTTCACTACCTATTTGGGTGGCTGTTGAAAATGCTTCTAAAGATACTGATCTTGTTCTCTTTTCTACTTCTCATTCTTTGTTCCCTGAAACATGAAGTGAATGGCGTTTCTCAGTGGTTCTGAACAGCAGTGATCGTCATAGGGCTTTAAAAAGCACCTATTTCTGGACTTTATACCTGGACATTCTGTGCATGTATGTGTGTGTTTAGAAGAACAATGGGACAGGGTTTGGGAACCTGTGTTGCAAAACTAGATCTGATTTGACAGTCCTGATCAGTCACTGTCGGTGGCTCAAGTTTTCCACTACAGATTTAGGAACCGAGTCCTCATGCTTTGTGTCTGCCTGATTGTGGCAGCCAAGACTGAATGGGGAGGGGTGTGCAGGGCGTTGGGTCCCCCCAAAATTGGGTCCCCCAATAATGGGTCCGTGATTAAAGGAGTGAGACTGATACAAAGCGCGGGTCAAGCAAAGCTTTATTTCGCGCCAAGCATCAGGAATCAGACGGACTGTCAAATCAGACCGATGGGGGCCGCCCCTCCAGAGAGGACGACCCCTCCCTGCTTTCCAGACTAACTTTTATAGAGCAAAGGCCATGTGGTTGGGCCTGGCCACACACAGGTGGCCAATGAGATTGTAACACACACACACACACACACACACACACACACAGAGGAAACTCCGCAGTGTTGCTAGGTGACCAATTGAATTACAATTTACCTTAGTAGACATTTGAACCAGCCTATCACACCTTGGTTAGGATTGGTGCCGAAAGTCTCCCAAAGGGCGGGGGCCCATACTCCTTGGTAGCCAGAAGACAGTATGCGCCCCCACTGATTCAATACCTCCACCTGGCCTGACCCACCCTTGTACTTGGACTTTGTTACCTGGGACTGGTTTCCCGGACTTGCTTTTAAATAAGTTCCCCTGGTGGGGGGCGAGGTCAATTTAAGTTTTACAACAAAATGGCAGTTTAACCGGGGTGGGGCTGCTCTGGCTGAATAGGCCCTTACCAGGGGAAAAACATGGTAAAAAGGGAGAAACATGGAGAGAGAATTTTTACAACTCAGAAATAACCTTGTAAACAGTGAAGAACCTGTTTTATTCTAAAAAGAATCTAAAATTCAAAAACAAAAACAAAAACAAAAAAACACCACACAACAGATTTGCGTACTGGCAAATACCGCAGTTGGTACTAGATTCTTCTCAGTTCCCACCCATTTGCTTTACTTCTGGAGACCATGCCCTCTGGCAACACCAGCTTCACAGGCGAGCAACCCGTGCATTTGCACAGAAGCCTATACTTGGAGGGCCCATGTTTGGTTTAATTTTCTGTTGTCTCTGAAACTCCTAATTTTATCTTTGGACTCGTGTTGTGTACATGAAGTCTGGTGGGGCCACGGGGCACGTAGGGTGTGCGTGCTTGCCGACCCTCACAGCCCCTTTTGCATGTTGCCTTTGCGATGCTCCGTGAGCATAGAATCCTGGGTGGGATTCTGAAAAAGACTCAAAGCGAGCGTCTCTGTGAGTTAGGCTATTAATTTCCTTTCGCTGCTGTAACAGACTACCATGAATTTAGTGGCTTACGCAATGTGAATTTATTTTCTTAAACGTGAGGTTGGAAGCCTGAAATGTGTGTTAGGTGGCTGAAATCAAAGACTGCCTTCTTTCTGGAAGCTGTAGGGGAGAATCTCTTCTCTCACCTTCTCTAGCTTCTAGAGACTGCATTCTTTGCCTCATGGCTGCATCCTCTGTCGACTTTAAAACCAGCAGTAGAGCATTTTCCAATTTCTTTCTCTCCCTCTTTTGTTGTGTTTCCTCCTCTGACTCTGCCATCCTCCTGCCTTCTAATTGAGGCATTATGTTGGGCCCTCCTGGATAATCCAGAACAATCCCTGGTCCCAACATCCTTAACTGAATCCCATCTTCAAAGTCCTTCCTGTCATGGAAGGTAACATACTCTCAGGTTTTGGGAATTAGGAGATGAATGTCTTTGGGGGGAGTTACTTAACTACCACAGTGAGTGAGGACACCACACCTTCTGTCTGAACCAGCACTTACTTCAAACGCAGAAAAAAGCCAATGGAGGTTCTAGAAACACAGATGACCAATCATTTCTTGTTCATGGAGCTTCCCTGCATTAGCCAACTACTGCACTCAAATGATGCCACAGAAGAAAAGGCAAGAGGGTACCCACAGTTTCTTTTATTTTCAGTCCTTCCTTATTCACCAATAAATGAAGAGTGGGCATGTTGGTAGAGTGTGTATCAAGAATTGAAATAAAAATAGTGGCAGTATTTCCACCGTTCCAGTGGAATGGCTTATGCATGTATGAACTATGAAATACATGGTGTAATTTGGTGACTTTCATATGAGGTGAATGCTCTTGTGTTCACATTTATTTATTTATTATTATTATTATTTTAAAAGATTTATTTATTTGACAGACACACAGAGAGAGAGAGAGAGACATCACAAGTAGGCAGAGAGGCAGGCAGAGAGAAGGGGGAAGCAGGCTCCCTGCTGAGCAGAGAGTCCGATGTAGGGCTCAATCCCAGGACCCTGGGATCATGACCTGAACCGAAGGCAGAGGCTTGAACCCACTGAGCCACCCAGGTGCCCCTTGTGTTCATATTTAAGACTGGCACTGTGCAATAGAAAAATGCACAGCAAAAGTCATGTTAATAGTTATAATTTTTAATTTTCTTAGAATGGCATTAAATAGCAAATAATAAATACCAGAGGAGAGAGAGAGAGATTACTGAAGAATGAAAAAACATTGTATTTTCATACCTTTACAGCAGCACTTTCTTGCTTTCTGAATAGGGGCTCCACATGTTCACTTTGCATGGGGCCCTGCAAAGGATGTGGCCAGCCCTGATTCCAGAAACAAAAGAACTACTGTTCGTCTTCCGTATTTCATATAAGCATGCCCATAGCCATCCACACATACGTGCATGCAAGTGTTTATGTGTATCTATGTATTTGTGGTGAGTTTTTTTCACTAAATTGAGAGGAAATAGATGGGATACTGGCAGGAGGGGGCAGGACAAGAGGAGCAGGTCCCTTTGTTGAGGGACCTTCTTGCTCTGTTCAGCAAGACAGTCTTTTTTTTCTTAATTTCTTCATCTCAGGAGATTTCAATTTTTTTTTATGTCTGGACCCCTTTCCTATACTATCTTAAACTGCATTGAGGATGGCAGTGTGCCTTTCTTTGTGTATTATATTTATTGATATTTATAATAATTTGAAATGAAAACAAAAAAATTATAAAGTGTTTATTAATCCATTAAAAATGTTAATTGGCTAGTCCACATCACTTTTAAAATAAGAATTAACTATATTTTTCCAAGTAAAAAAACAAGTAAGAAGGGTAGCTATGCTTTACATTTCTGTAAACTTCTTTAATTAATCTGGCTTAATAAAAGACAGCTGGAATTGCTTCTCTGTTCCTACATTTCATCTGTCGCAATATCACATGTCATGTTGCTGCTGGAAAGTTTCATAGCACATCCGTGAGAGAACTGTAGTGAAACGTGCAAATAACATGAAAATACTTTTATTTTTATAGGGGTTCCATACCACACTGTGAGAACTGCTACCTTACAGCATGCATTCTCTTGCCACAGTGCCTTTGCATATATTAACTCTGACCGGGATACTGATTTTCTCCTCTATCAATTCTTCTTCATTTCTTACCTTAAAGATTATTTGCTTCTCTCATTTCCTCCAAAAGGTCATATTCTGTTACTTTAGACTTTTGTAATGCTAGGTACTTCCTGTTTAAAATCCTTTGTCACAGTTCTACATGGGTCTATGCGATTGTGTTTCTCTCCCACGAGACTAGAAGCTTCAAGAGAATAAGACTGACTCACCATTGCATCCCAAGTATGAAACATAGTATCATAGTCTATATATATGAAAAGTTGTTGGATAAATACTTATGTTAACCTCAATAATGTGGTAGATTTACCATCTGTCATAAATTTCAAAAGCATTATAAATGTCAATCAGTAGAACCACTGTCTTTTCTCAAGACCAAGATATAGAAAATTATAAGCATATTCTCTTTGCATCACAACAAAAAGAAAGCGATCAAGTTAAAGCATGAGGGATTTGAGTCAAAAAATTTTCTTGTTATTTAGTTTCTACTTTAAACTGAAATTTTGCAATGACGATTACGAATCGGTGAGTTGTTCAAATACTTCAGTGAACTGATGCCAAGTATCTGGGTATCTCTAGATAGTTAGAAAATACTAGATAATAGGGAGACTGTTAAACTGACATCCAGGTGATTGGTTGGTAGATTAAACATTTGCATTTCTCTTGGTGTTGAATAGAATCAAGGTAACAGAAAAATCAGTAAAGGGATCTTTTTTGGGGGCTTTTGCTGAGAATGTTACGAGATTATTTCAGTGATTAATTTTTTTTGAACTTTCATGGGAGTATGAAAATGTCTTTTATTTATACCCAAGTTAAACTAAGAAAAAATCATGTGCATGGTCAATAGGATGCACAGATTCTTGAATTTAGGGTAAAATTTTGTATCTGTTTTAAGGGATGGGTGGTTTTCTAGTTTCTTGATTTCTGGATTGTATGGCTACTAACTTGATGTCAAGGTCAGGGTCTGTCTTCCTTCTATCCCCGGTTCTCGGTTCTCACTCAGTGCTTAGACAAAGGAGGGTGCTTAATATGAATGAATGAATGAATACTTAAAGCAAACTTCTTTTCTCCACCTAAGTCTCTAATAATGGAACCAAACTGAATTATTTGTTGTATGTAGTAAGAGTGGCTTGAGCAACCTTGGTTGTTGAACATTAGGTTTCCAATTTATTTTATTTAATGTATCAGATTATATTGGTAGTCTTGTTCTCTTATAATTTTCTATCAGATGGAAGGGAAAAAAGTAATCTATGTGGCTAAGTAGAAGTTATTAAGGTATTGTCTACTGAAGATTTCAAGGTCATTTTCATTTTTATGTTCCCTGGTTATTATACCAATCCAGTAGGCAGTCACCTCCTTTGCCTCTTCAGGTATGAAATGGCAGCTGCTGTAGAGACACAGCTTGGTCACTGTTCACACAGTGGAGCAGAAGTTAATCACCCTTTGAAAACAATTGGCTGACATTATACCAGAGAGTTAATTAAAGGGAAACAAGAATTATGCTCGTTTTTAAAAAGTTTGCCTGTATGACTAACAGTCAAAATCATTAAGAATAAGAACAGAAAGTAAGATTCTAAATTCTAATAAATCCTGTTTACCTAACTTTTAGATTGGCTTAATCTAAATTTATTTTGTTCCCCTCTGTTTTTAATGCACTCTGCTTGGAAAATGATGTTACACTGTTCAATGTCATCTGTCTTTTTACAGTTGTTAAGAGCACTTTTTCTTTCTTTCTTTTCTTCTTCTTCTTCTTCTTTTTTTTTTTTTAGTTTTAGCTTCTCATGCCTCTTTAGAATGAATTTTGTCTTTTGCTCAAGGCCCACTAAACAAAGTCATTGGATAAAAGACCCAATAAAATCTTCCCTGAGTTTTAAGCCTTTGTAATTTTAAATCCATTGACTAATTTAGTGTCATTGAGTTTTCAATCTTCAGAGGGACTTCTTTTCATTTATTGGTCTTGCTTTCATTGAGATAAAGATATCTATTTTTAAAACACCTTTAATGCCAAATGAAATTGAAATTATTAATTGAATTGTTCTGTATTTCCCCGTACAAAGGATTTTCTGATCCTATACCCTGTTACTTGTGCGCATAGAAAGGACCAAAAAGGAGGTTAGTGAAAATGATCTACATTTTGAATTAATATATTCTTTTTGGAAATACAGCATCTATAATTTCAAGGTCAGCCTAGGGAGAAATCACACTTTAACATTAGTACTTTTCCTGTGCACAAAATTTCATATTTTTCTCTTCACTGTTATTACACTTAATTTCGGAGATTGGTATAATATACTGTAACAGAACTTCATTTCCAGGACTTGACTTCCTGAGTTCAAATCTCAATACCATACCATATAGTCAAGTGAGTTTGCATGAATCACTTAGTTTCAAGATACTTCTTTCCTCATAGCTTATATGATGATAATAGTAATAATATCTATCTCATTGGATGTTGTAAGGTTACAGTGAGTTGTTTTTAATAATTAAGTAAATTTATTAGAATAAGTCCTGGTCCAGAGTTAGGAATATTGACATCACCACCATCATTATCATCACCACCACCATCATTTAAGAATCTAGATTGAAATATGACCATAGTTATACTCCTGAACCTCAAATTCCCATATATTTGGGATGTGTACTATTGGGTGGTTCCTCCAACATCAATTTCCCTTTCTTTCTTGCCAACAGAATGCTGCTAGCAAAGTACCAGTCATTGGTATAAATCTCGAGGCATAAGCCAGTTATGACTCTTGCACTCCAGCCAATGAAGGTAAGAAGAAATTTGCTGGGGATTTTCTGGGAAATATTTTTCCCTTTTAAGTAAAATTTCTTAATTGTAAGCTTCTCTTCTTTCCTGCTTTGGGTGCTGTGATGACATGATGCCTAGTGGTTTGGCAGCCATCTTGTAACCATGAGGATATAAACTTGAGGCAAAAATCCTGGACTTTGAGTAGGAAAGAGAAAAGAGTAGGAGAAGATGGCATTTTTGAAAATGGAATCCAGACTTGTTAACGATAAATATTCTTTTTTTTTTAAAAGATTTTATTTTTAAGTAATCTCTACACCTGGTATGGGGCTTAAACTCACAATCCCGAGATCAAGCGTTGCATGCTCCACCAACTAAGCCAGCTAAGGTGCCTCTGTTAACAACAAATCTTCTCTTCCTTCTCCTTCTCCTTCTTCTTCCTCTTCTCCAAGAAGGGGCAGAGGGAGAGGGAGAGAGAATCTTAAGTAGGCTCCATGCTCAGTACAAAGCCCGACATGGAGCTGGATCCTTTGACCCTGAGATCATGACCTGAGCTGAAATCAAGAGTTGGGATGCTTGAGGGGCACCTGGGTGGCTCAGTGGTTTAAGCCTCTGCCTTCAGCTCAGGTCATGATCCCAGGATCCTGGGATTGAGCCCTGCATCGGGCTCTCTGCTCAGTGGGGAGTCTGCTTTCCCCCCACCATCCCCTGACTACCTCTCTGCCTGCCTCTCTGCCCACTTATGATCTCTGTCTGTCAAATAAATAAATAAATAAATAAAATCTTTAAAAAAAAAAAAAAGAGTTGGGATGCTTAACTGACTGAGCCACCCAGGTAACCCCAACAAATATCCTCAAAGTTTAAGATACTATTAGTAAATTTTCTTTACTTACAGATGAAAACATCTTAACTAGTACTTCAGCCATAATTTTTTTTTTTTTTTTTGTTGCAAGTGACAGAAACTCAACTTAAACTAGGGAACGTACTCGGGGAATCTTTAGCCAGATTGATTGCTATCAGAATCATGGTAGTTCTAAGGACCTCAGAGATGGAAACTAGGTCCTTGAACACCCTTGTATACTTCCTCTCCCTTTTCCCCTCTTTGCTTCTTCCTGTATCAACCTCATTTGTTCCTACTGAAGATGATTTTTTTTTTTTTCCTGGTGGCATATGAGCTCCATCAGAAAAAACAAAACAATAAAAACAGAGTCCTCTTTCTTAGCTCCTGTTTGAAAAAAAGCTAGGAAAGAATGCCAATTTGGTTCTTAAACCACTTGCTACAGCCAGGGAGAGAGGTGTTATCAGCCCATGGCTTTGATTACGTTGTGAGCTCTTTTTTCTGGTAGACTAATTGGGATTACACACATATGTGGACAGAGAATTACTGTGAGAAAGGCAGCCACCACTATTTATTTCTGGTATAAAAATTTAGTAGTTCTGAAAAATACTTTCCCTGGGGTCATTTGGGTCATGGTTTGAATTAGTTTTGATGTTCTCTTTACTAGGGTCTTTTTTAATTTCCCTGGACTCATTAGACCCTGTGTGTATGTGACCAACAGGGAGACTCAGAACTCGGAGGACTGTGAGGGAATGTTCCTGTGGAATCTGCTAATGTGTCTCACATTCTCATTTCCCAGAGGCTATTGCTCCGTGGGCTGCACGACACTGGGATTTGAAATGGGGTAACAGATTATGTACCAAGATTTCTTGGGCTCTTGCCATAGGCGACTAATGTCAGTCCTGAGCCCCCTCCAAGGACCTCTCCCTCTTTATCCAAGTGTTTTTAGGAGCTCTCTCATAAATGCTCACAGAAAACCATGTGATACCTGAGTGCTGCCCCACAGGGGACACAGCTGCTGGGCTTCACAGTGTCCGCTGGGCATCACTGTTGCTGCTGGTCACTGCTGTCTCCCCTTAAAACTGCTGTTTCTCAGACACTGTTGATCCCTGATCTGGGCTCTGCTGCCCTATTTGGGGAAGCACTGTGGTTTCTCCCTGCTCAAGGCAGCCCCTTTTTGTCTCTCAACAAGCTGCCACTGCCACAGGTATAAGGACGTTTACCCAGGGGCACGTGGAAAGCTGGGCGGAATGCCTTCGCGTTTCCAAATGTCAGTATCCTATAGAGGTTTTTTTGTTTTGTTTTTAAGTAAGTCCAGTCTTGTCTTTTCTTTCTTTCTTTCTTTTCTTTTTTTTAATTTTAAAGATTTATTTATTTGAGAGAAAGGGAGTATGAGTGGGGAGCAGGGGTGGGTAAAGAATCCTGAGGAGACACCCCCCGCCACGATGTGGAGCCTGATGTGCGGCTGGATCTCACAACCCAAGATGATGAGCCAAGCTGCAATTAAGAGTCTCATGCCCTACCAATAGAGCCATCCAGGCACCCCTCTTACAGAGGTTTTAATAAGAAGCTGGCTCTTCTTGTTTCTTCAGCTATGACCTGCCCCTTTACTTCGTACCTGTATTGCTCAACACCTAGACTTAAAGACCATGCCTGAAGCCGGGCTGGGCCAGGCATGTGACACACACCAGAACCCTCATGCTCCCATTTCCTGGAAGAAGTATCTGCTGTTGAGCTCCGCTTGTCCTCTTGACATTTTTTTTTTTCTATTGTGCTGTTATCTCCCAGGAAGTTCTTCAGTTTTGAATGAAAATAGATTTCTGGCAAGCTTATTCCATCTACTGTTTTACTCTGAAGGTGAAAACTTATCTAATTTGAGAAGTGGATATGGCTAGAATCTTGGTTTTTCAGAGCATTCGGTTTAAAAAATCAGCAGCATTTTAGAAAAAAGGGACTTATATAGCAGTTCCAACTCTGTTTTGCTTAGGATGGCATTAAAAAAGTAATCCAAAGTACCCTCCCTATCCATTATTTCACAAATGAAAGATAAAATTTAAGAATGATAAAAATGACATAGTTTTAGAAAACTGTCTTTTGTTTCAAAAATATGCAATTGAAAATAGGCCTACAGACACAAATATTCAGCAGTACCTAACTCTGACTGCACTTCATAATAGTTTCTGGAAGTGATCCCTAGAGATGTTGACTCGAGACTGTGATCTATATATTTAAAAAGCTCCCCAGGTGATTCTAATGCAGCCAGCCAGATTAGTACATACACTGTTTTTCTCTTCTACTCTTTTTCCCGTGAAGTGATGAAAAATCAATTGCAGATCAGCAATGTCTATAGACTGGCCCTTGGGACCCATCTGGCTCAAATAAAATCTGGAGCCCTGGTTATCTAAGATTTCCCTGAGATACCCAAGTGCTTTCTTTCCTCATTGGAAGGAGAAGTCCTAAATGCTAAAATGTTACAGATAGGAAAGTTATGTGACTTGATCCAGGTCAAGCGTGACAAGTGAGTGTTAAGTGATAATGAAGGGCCCGTCGATCTGCGCAGACTGCTCGGATGTCACGCTGAAAAGGATGCCAAGGATCAGCCCGTGCTCAGAAGAAATGAAATGTCGTGATTGATGAGCAGTGTCTCGTCTCGGGTAGAGGAGGAATATCATAGCACATGTAGCACATATTTGCTATTTTTAATCTGCCTCCTTGTAGATATATGCATCATGTTTGAGAAAATATTAGTGGTTTTAAGTGTTCTAGCCTCCCATTCATTATAGTCCAGTAGTGGTCTCTTTGAAACTACTAAAATAATGCCTGAATGCGTGTCATCTCAAAAGTCTTTGTGCCTTAAGAAGTCTTTCAATGTAGAGTTGAGTTACAATTATTGCATTTAAATTGAGGCCGTGCTATTGTGTTACATCTGTCTGGCTCCCAAGGCACCTTACTGTTTACTGAATGTACATGTATTGGCTATTTGCTGCAGACTGTTACCGAGGGAGAAAGTCTGCATGCGTCTTTACCTGCCGGGAACTTTATCTATTGGGGGAAGTAGATCTGTAAACAAATGATAATAATAGAAGATATGTACAAAACACTCCATAAACAGATAAAGGGAAGATCAGCTAAATTTGAAATGAAGAAAAAGAAATAGTGTATTTCAGTTGAAATAGTAGAGTAAGTTGTTTCACAGAAGATGCTTTGGTAGGACATTGAATAGTGAGTGTTGCTGAGTGTGGTCACTTGGGCCGCAGATTTTTATAGCATCAGCTAGGTGTGATATTTACTTCTTTGAGACAACATAAAATTTCTTCATTTATAGTGTTTCATGGCATTTAGCTTACATTTTATTAGTATATTTATCTGGAACCTTCCCCCTCAATAGATTGGGAAGCTGATCTATATACATAGCACATCTATCAAAATAAGATGTAGAAGAATGGAGTCAATGTCTTGACATTAATCCCTTGTCAACTCTGTGACCTCAGACAAGGAAATTAAAAAAAAATCTTTATAACTTTTCATCTGCAACATGAGAATAACAATAAGTGCTACATGAGGTTGTTGTGAACATCAGTCAAGGAAATGTATATAACAATTCTTAGTACAATGCTTGGCACTTTTAGTAAATACTCAGTAAAGTTAATTATTACTAATATTATTATATGTTTTGAGCTCAAATCTATGTCTGTATCCCAGTGGACACTTAGTTATTATTTGTTGTTTGTGTTGAAATTCAGGACACTTCCTTTTATGAGTTTCTTATCCATCCATCCATCCATCCATCCATCCATTTATCCATGCATTCAGATTATCAGCTATGTGCCTGTCATTCAATCCCATCCCCTCCAAAAAGCTCACAATCTTGTCTTCTGAGTCTACTTTAATAACTGTTTAAAAATTTTGTAACTCCCTCTAAGAGTATTTCAGACAGAATTGAGTAAAAACTTTAGTAGAATAGCTTCATCACATTTCAATCACTAGGAAGGGGCAGCGATGTTAAATTTACTGGGGAGACAAATGGTACACACATTGTTAATATAATGTGAGATGAGGTACCTCTGAATATCACAATGTGCTTTATCACATACTACTATACTTTTATGACCCTGAAGACCATCTCAAGTAACTTTGCTTTTTAGTTATATCTTCCCTAAATTTCTACTCTTAAAAGACAAAATACATTGGGGTGCCTGGGTGGCTCAGTGGGTTAAGCCTCTGCCTTCAGCTCAGGACATGATCTCAGGGTCCTGGGATCGAGTCCTGCATCGGGCTTTCTGCTCAGTGGGGGCCCTGCTTCCTCCTCTCTCTCTCTCTCTCTCTCTCTCTCTCTCTGCCTGTCTCTGCCTACTTGTGATCTCTGTCAAATAAATAAATAAATAAAAAGATAAAATACATTGTATCTGTTTTGTTCTTCATTATATCTCTAACATCAAGCAGATTGACTTCTGCCTAATAAGTACTCAATATACATTTGCTAAAGAAAAGAATAAACGAAGTAAACAAGTTGCAAAATTGACATTATGACTTTGTATTTTGGATGGGGGATATGATTGTATTGAAGTAACATGAAACAATGTTCTATTTTGGATTTTTGTCTTTTGGTTTCTTTAAGGCAGGAATGTGTAGGCATGATTCAATGCATATGTGGGGGTGGTGTGGTAGGGTGGGGTGAAAATGATACTTTCCCATTGAATGTTTCTGGTTTTCTGGAGGGGATACAGTTTTACAATTGCTAATATGGTTAGGTCAAAGCTCATTTAAAAACTCTCAGTGTCGGGGCGCCTGGGTGGCTCAGTGGGTTAAGCCGCTGCCTTCGGCTCAGGTCATGATCTCAGGGTCCTGGGATCGAGTCCCGCATCGGGCTCTCTGCTCAGCAAGAAGCCTGCTTCCCTCTCTCTCTCTCTCTCTCTGCCTGCCTCTCCGTCTACTTGTGATCTCTCTCTGTCAAATAAATAAAAAAAAAAAAAAAAAAAAAACAAAAAAAAACTCTCAGTGTCTCTACAATGTAATTCTGAGTTAAATTAAAGTACTACATAAAGCATTAAGCTAAATCAAATTTATATCATGTGTTTTTGGAGTCCTACATCTTACCCAGATACTTATGCCACTGATTTCAGCTTTTGGTACACCTTATTGATATATGCTTTTAGTGCTGTTTGACTTCATTTACTTTAATGTGTTAGATAAAAGTTAAATAAAGGAGAAATTAAGAATAAGTTATTATTCATATCAAACATTGTAGCACCACTCTTTTTTACCCAAATCTTGGGAGTAAAAATTCTTAAAGAAAGATATCTAAGCTTTTCAAATTATATCTATAAACAGAACTGGAATCTCAAACAGTATTTATCTTTAAGTCTGAGTTATAGCTCTCTTCATTACTCCCTAAACACCAAATTTTCCACTGTGGATGTGGGACATATGCTTTCAACTCAGTATGCTGTAGAGCGCAAGTGTGGCACATTTACACTGGCAGCTCCTTGGGAATAAAAAAATAGCACGGGGAACGTGGAAATCTTACAGTAGAGGAGGTTCGAAATACAAATGTTGAAGTGCTAAGCTCTCAGAAAGTAATAATTTCACTGATTTTTATTAGAAAGAGGATATATGAGCATAGCGATGAATGTAAATCAGCATTTCTGCCTCTTTACCAGCTTTTATGATCGGCATTAATGGTGGCAACTGTCACAGAGATTATGGCTGCTTTATTTCAAGGGAGTCTAAGAGGCAGAACGTAGTATGAGTATTTTATAAACATGTATTTTTAAAGTCAGCCATTTGAGTTTGCAGGGATGACAAATGATTCCTGGGAGGGCTTAAAAGGGAGAGGGACGGAATAGAGGAGGGAAGAAAGTGAGGAAAAGAGCATCATTTATTTGATGTAGAAATTTGGTTGTTAGTTATAGTCTACATTTCTGTTAGCCATTTTATTCTAGCCTAAGTGGTGCCAAAATTATTTTATTGATCAGCTATCCTGGGATTGAAAAAGCCACATTCTGACCAGGGCCATGTGACTTTTACTTCCCATTACAAATCAGTATGGGCCCCCAGAGTATAGTTGGTTTAACTACATTTGTGATTATTTTGTTGAAGATAAAATCCCCTATCTGTCACTTCCCAGACCTGCGAGCCCTTATGTGAGGTTTACAAAGTCGTAGGGAGGAGATAATCCCTACCATCTTTCTTCTAGTGTGTTCTGTATGTTTGTTAAAAGGGAGCTAATGTATGCAACTATGGTACAAATGTACCCAAAGCAAATTGTTCCTATTGAATAGCAGTCGTACGATTTGCTAGAAAGGAAGCTTTCAGGCAGTTTCTGACTTAAAAACATTTTGTAGATGGGGGAAATATATATATATATATATATATATATATATATATATATATACACACATACATACATGCACTGAAGACATCAGTATTCCTGCTTCATCCTCATTGCTCTATTCGAGTTGCAGCTGCTGAAGCCATTATGATAATGTCTGGAGGTTTTAGAAGATTTGTTCATTCAGGGATGGAGGAAAGACCTGCTTAGAGGACCCGACTCTCAGCGTCTACAGCTGTCTTCTATAGTGAACTCTTGACATTTCGAACTTCTTTTTTTCTCTTTACTCCCAAGTTGTTAGATATTTGTTTTGCTCATTTATTTCTTTATCAGCAAACAGTCATTTAATATTTAGTATGTGCCAGGGATGCTACTAGGTGTTGAGTGTACAGTGGTGAATGAGACAGAAACTGTTTCTGTGTTCAGAGAACTCGAATGGAGAGTGATATGAGACCAGGAAGAGGATTGCTAGAGAAGCACACAGCAGGGCCACTGATTCGGTCTGTAGAGGTTGGGACAGCTTCCCAGATGAAGCAGCTTCTCAACTAATAACTGAAGGATGAATAGGAATTAAATCCCGCATTGGATGGCTTCATAAAACAGTGTATATGAAATAGCTTACAAATTGTGAAGTACTGTGTAGAGATTATACTTTATTACTTGTCTTGTAATCAGGTAATTTTAAAATGTCAGGGACCTGGGGCACCTGGGTGGCTCAGTGGGTTAAGCCTCTGCCTTCAGTCCAGGTCATGATCTCAGGGTCCTGGGATCGAGCCCCGCATCAGTCTCTCTGCTCAGCAGGGAGCCTGCTCCCCCCCCCCCCCCCCCGCCTGCCTCTCTGCCTACTTGTGATCTCTCTCTGTCAAATAAATAAATAAAATATTAAAAAAATATAAAAAATATCAGGGACCTTAAAAATCTCAATGTATTTTGATATATATTGTGGCAGCAGTTTTGTTATTGGCAGGAGGAAGCATCTTATTTATAACTGTTTTTTGTACCCTGGTAAAATATATCATTTTCTAGAACTAGTGCTGTATAGCCAACCATCTAAAATATTTTACCTGCTTAAATTTAGGGACTCAGTTAGGTCTTTCCCATTGGGAGGGGGTGGGAGGATGAACTGTTTCTATCCTGGAGTATAGCCACAGCGTTACGACCACTGCTTGCCTGATTCATAGGTAGACGGTTTTAGTGTGATAGGGATTCAGAAGAGCTGTGTTCTTGTGCTGATGGAGCAATTAGATAGGCAAATGGCCCAAAACAAATAACTTAATTTCATTTGGTCTCATTTCCTTACCTGCATAATGATTACCTCTAAGAGACAATCTGTGATAAACTTGCCAGTGCAGTTTCTGTATCTTAAGTCTAATGTTCCTCCTTTCTTTTCTTTCTCTCTTGCTCTCTCTCTTTCTCTTTCCTCCTTCCTTCCTTCCTACTTTCCTTCCTTTCTCCCTCCCTTCCCCCCTTCCTCCCTCTCTCTCTCCCTGTCTGTCTGTCTTTCTTTCTTTCCTTTTTCTTTCTTCCTGCCTGCTTCACATCCAGCATGGGCTCCCTTGAATTCATGACCCCAAAATCAAGACCTGAGCTGAGATCAAGAGTTGGATGCTTAACCAACTGGGTCACCCAGGTGCCCCCTCAATCATTTATTAATGCCTGCTTTTTTTGGCTTTCCTGTTAAGAATCTCAATAGACCTTAAGTCATTTGCTGATTTGCTTACCCCATGGAGCAAGTTTGCTTAGCTGTGAATCCAAAGGGAGCAGATTCAAGATGCATGTACATCTAAGTATGTTCTTCACATGTATATGTGCATAGCTGCAGGCTGTCAAATTGTTAAGTTAAAAAAATAATCTTCAGAATGAAATGAAAAATGTCTTAAAAATGTCAACATGTTTTTCTCCCTTTGCTTATTAAACTCAATTTTTTTTTTCTCCCCAGATTCAGGAAGGATCATTTTTAGAAGGGACTAATAGATAACACCTGTGGGAACACACATGCATTGAGGTTCATATAATACAGTAGTGTAACATTTAATGTGTAGTAATTTTGATGTATGTCAGAGACTAAAATAAGACCTTGAGTACTTTATATAGTGAAATACAATGGTCAGTAAATGTCTGTGGGATATTTTAGCTAATCACTGATGATGTTCCAATGTTCTAAGCCTACAATTCAGAGTTTTCTCCTTAACTTAGGCGGTTGGCTTACTTTTTCACTTATTAAACCATCTCAGAGAAGGCAACCTTACAGAGAATAATACAGATATGCCTTAGAACAAGTCTGTTGTTCAAATTCTCTCGACTACGGATATCTTCACAAATGTCGAAACAGTGACTTTGACGATAGTTTCTTCTCTGAAATTTTAGTGGAACCTTTACCCAATGACATTCCTTCTCCCTCTCAGTGCTTATGTGACCACCAGTCATCACATTAGGTTTACGAAGCAGTGGGATATGTGGGGGATTCATCAAGATAGATGCCTAACAAGGAGCCAACATGAAGGAGATTTGAGTAGCACTTTCCTGATGAAAGTAAATTTCGGGGTTTTATTAGTCCTGGCAAAGAGAGTCAGACTGCTAGATGACATTTATCTTTATTAAAATGGAGCAAACAGTAGTCTTAACTTGATGCATAACCTGTTGATGCTTTCCTGTAAAACAAATAAACAGCAGGTCAGAGAACAGGCTGTAAAAGTAAGAACAAAACCCATTCGTGGCTTTAACTTTCCTGTGGCAATCAGACAAAAGTTGATGCCAACCCCACCTCTGATTTATGACAATCCTGAGGGAAGGAAACAAATCACACATTTTCTCCCTTCACTTACTCTTATACTAGTACTACCAATTTTTTTTTTTTTTTTTGTGGTCTATCCATACAATGGAATTTTATTTGGCAACACAAAGGAAGTATTGGTACATGCTCCAGTGTAGATGAGCCTTGAAAACATTATGTTAAAGAAGAAATAAATCACAAAAGATACATATTCTATTACTCCAATTATATGAGTACTACCAATTTTTAAAATTGATGTATAATTGACATATTATTTTTGGGTATAAACCTAATGATTTGATATTTGTATACACTATAAAATGGTCATCATACCATGACTTATTTAGGACTGGAAGTTTGTACCTCTTTAACCCCCTCTCCTCTTGTGCCTGTCCCGGAACACCCCATCCCCTTGGCAGTCACCAATTTGTCCTTTGCACCTATGAGTTTTATTTTGTTTGGTTTGTTTTTTAGATTGCACGTATAGTGGAATCATACGGTAATTGTCTCTCTCTGATTTATTTCATTTAGCATAATGCCCTCAAGCTTCATCCATGTGGTAGCCAATGACAAGATTCCATTTTTTTTTTATGGCTGGGCAGTATTCCGTTGGATATTTATACCACATCTTCTTTATCTGTTCAACTACTAATGGACACTTAGGTCATTTCCATACCTTGGCTATTATAAATAACACTGAAATGAACATAGGGGTGCATTTATGTTTTCAGTTTTTTTGTTTATTTGTTTTTTGTTTTCTGCAAGTGAATACCCAGAAGTGGAATTGCTGGATTATATGGTAGTTCTATTTGTAGTTTTTTTTGAGGAACCTCCATAATGTTTTCCATAGTGGATGTACTAAATTATATTCCTACCAGCAGTCCATGAAAGTTCCCTTTTCTCTACATCCTTGCTAACACTTGCCATTTCTTGTCTTTTTGATAATAGCTATTCTTTTTTTTTTTTAAAGATTTTATGTATTTATTTATTTGACAGACACAGATCACAAGTAGGCTGAGAGGCAGGCAGAGGGAGAGGAAGGGAAGCAGACTCCCTGCCGAGCAGAGAGCCTTATACGGGGCTTAATCCCAGGACCCTAGGATCATGACCTGAGCTGAAAGCAGAGGCTTTAACCCACTGAGCCACCCAGGCACCCTGATAATAGCTATTCTGACAGGTGTGAGGTGATATCTCATTGTGATTTTGATTTGCATTTCCCTGATGTTGAGTGTCTTTTCATGTGTCTGTTGGTCATCTATGTGCTATCTTTGGAAAAATGTTCAGATCCTCTACCCATTTTTATTTTATTTTATTTTATTTTATTTTTTATTTTATTTTAGAGAGAGAGAGAGCATGAACAGGAGGAGAGGCAGAGGGAGAAGCAGGCTACCTGCTGAGCAGGGAGCCTGATGTGGGACTAGGTCTCAGGACTCTGAGATCATGACCTGAGCTGAAGGCAGGTGCTTACCCGACTGAGCCACCGAGGTGTCCCCATCTGCCCATTTTTAAATTGGATTTTTTTGGTTATTGACTTGAATATTTTAGATTTTATTTATTTATTTGACACAGAGAGAGAGATCACAAGTAGGCAGAGAGGCAGGCAGGTGGGGGTGGGGGGGAAGCAGGCTCCCTGCTGAGCAGAGCCTGATGTGGGTCTTGATCCCAGGACCCTGAGACCATGACCTGAGCAGAAGGCAGAGGCTTAACCCACTGAGCCACCGAGACACCCCTGTGTATAGACATTGTAATAGTGCTGAATCTTCCAATCCATGAACGTGGTATATCTTCTACTTATTTGAAGCTTCTTCAACTTTTTATCAGTGTCTTATTGTTTTCAGAGTATAAGCATTTTCACCTTCTTGGTTAAATTTATTCCTTGGAATTTATTCTTGTGACCCAATTTTAAATGGGATTGTTTTCTTAATTTCACTTTCTGCTACTTTGCTATTAGTGTGTAGAAATACAACAGATTTCTGTATATTAATTTTGTATCCTACAACTTTACTGAGTTTTCAATACTAACAGTTGTTTTTTTTTTTTTTTTTGGTGGAGTCTTTAGAGTTTTCTACATATAAAATTATATCATCTGCAAATAGTGAGTTGTAATTCTTTCTTTTTTTCATATTTCTTAATTAATTAATTAATTATTTTTTTATTAATTTTATTTTTTATAAACATATAATATATTTTTATCCCCAGGGGTACAGGTCTGTGAATCACCAGGTTTACACACTTCACAGCACTCACCATAGCACATACCCTTCCCAGTGACCATAATCCCACCCCCCTCCCCACCCCCTTCCCCCCATCAACCCTCAGTTTGTTTTGTGAGATTAAGAGTCACTTATGGTTTGTCTCCCTCCCAATTCCATCTTGTTTCATTTACTCTTCTCCTACCCGCTTAACCCCCCACGTTGCATCTCCTCTCCCTCATATCAGGGAGATCATGTGATAGTTGTCTTTCTCCGATTGACTTATTTCGCTAAGCATGATACCCTCTAGTTCCATCCACGTCGTCGCAAATGGCAAGATTTCATTTCTTTTGATGGCTGCATAGTATTCCATTGTGTATATATACCACATCTTCTTTATCCATTCGTCTGTTGATGGACATCTAGGTTCTTTCCATAGTTTGGCTATTGTAGACATTGCTGCTATAAACATTCGGGTGCATGTGCCTCTTCGGATCACTACGTTTGTATCTTTAGGGTAAATACCCAGCAGTGCAATTGCTGGGTCATAGGGTAGTTCTATTTTCAACATTTTGAGGAACCTCCATGCTGTTTTCCAGAGTGGTTGCACCAGCTTGCATTCCTACCAACAGTGTAGGAGGGTTCCCCTTTCTCCGCATCCTTGCCAGCATCTGTCATTTCCTGACTTGTTAATTTTAGCCATTCTGACTGGTGTGAGGTGATATCTCATTGTGGTTTTGATTTGTATTTCCCTGATGCCGAGTGATGTGGAGCACTTTTTCATGTGTCTGTTGGCCATCTGGATGTCTTCTTTGCAGAAATGTCTGTTCATGTCCTCTGCCCATTTCTTGATTGGATTATTTGTTCTTTGGGTGTTGAGTTTGCTAAGTTCTTTATAGATTTTGGACACTAGCCCTTTATCTGATATGTCATTGGCAAATATCTTCTCCCATTCTGTCAGTTGTCTTTTGGTTTTTTCACTGTTTCCTTTGCTGTGCAAAAGCTTTGGTCTTGATAAAATCCCAATAGTTCATTTTTGCCCTTGCTTCCCTTGCTTTTGGCGATGTTCCTAGGAAGATGTTGCTGTGGCTGAGGTCGAAGAGGTTGTTGCCTGTGTTCTCCTCAAGGATTTTGATGGATTCCTTTCTCACATTGAGATCCTTCATCCATTTTGAGTCTATTTTCATGTGTGGTGTAAGGAAATGATCCAATTTCATTTTTCTGCATGTGGCTGTCCAATTTTCCCAACACCATTTATTGAAGAGGCTGTCTTTTTTCCACTGGACATTCTTTCCTGCTTTGTCGAAGATTAGTTGACCATAGAGTTGAGGGTCTATTTCTGGGCTCTCTATTCTGTTCCGTTGATCTATGTGTCTGTTTTTGTGCCAGTACCATGCTGTCTTGATGATGACAGCTTTGTAATAGAGCTTGAAGTCCGGAATTGTGATGCCACCAACTTTGGCTTTCTTTTTCAATATTCCTTGGGCTATTCAAGGTCTTTTCTGGTTCCATATAAATTTTAGGATTATTTGTTCCATTTCTTTCAAATAAATGGATGGTACTTTGATAGGAATTGCATTAAATGTGTAGATTGCTTTAGGTAGCATAGACATTTTCACAATATTTATTCTTCCAATCCAGGAGCATGGAACATTTTTCCATTTCTTTGTGTCTTCCTCAATTTCTTTCATGAGTACTTTATAGTTTTCTGTGTATAGATTCTTAGTCTCTTTGGTTAGGTTTATTCCTAGGTATCTTATAGTTTTGGGTGCAATTGTAAATGGGATGGACTCCTTAATTTCTCTTTCTTCTGTCTTGTTGTTGGTGTAGAGAAATGCAACTGATTTCTGTGCATTGATTTTATATCCTGACACTTTACTGAATTCCTGTACAAGTTCTAGCAGTTTTGGAGTGGAGTCTTTTGGGTTTTCCACATATAGTATCATATCATCTGCGAAGAGTGATAGTTTGACTTCTTCTTTGCTGATTTGGATGCTTTAATTTCCTTTTGCTGTCTGATTGCTGAGGCTAGGACTTCTAGTAATATGTTGAATAGCAGTGGTGATAACGGACATCCCTGCCGTGTTTCTGACCTTACCGGAAAAGCTTTCAGTTTTTCTCCATTGAGAATGATATTTGCGGTGGGTTTTTCATAGATGGCTTTGATAATATTGAGGTATGTGCCCTCTATCCCTACACTTTGAAGCGTTTTGATCAGGAAGGGATGCTGTACTTTGTCAAATGCTTTTTCAGCATCTATGGAGAGTATCATATGATTCTTGTTCTTTCTTTTCTTAATGTGTTGTATCACATTGATTGATTTGCGGATGTTGAACCAGCCTTGCAGCCCCGGAATAAATCCCACTTGGTCGTGGTGAATAATCCTTTTAATGTACTGTTGAATCCTATTGGCTAGTATTTTGGTGAGAATTTTTGCATCTGTGTTCATCAAGGATATTGGTCTGTAGTTCTCTTTTTTGATGGGATCCTTGTCTGGTTTTGGGATCAAGGTGATGCTGGCCTCATAAAATGAGTTTGGAAGTTTTCCTTCCATTTCTATTTTTTGGAACAGTTTCAGGAGAATAGGAATTAGTTCTTCTTTAAATGTTTGGTAGAATTCCCCCAGGAAGCCGTCTGGCCCTGGGCTTTTGTTTGTTTGGAGATTTTTGATGACTATTTCAATCTCCTTACTGCTTATGGGTCTGTTGAGGCTTTCTATTTCTTCCTGGTTCAGTTGTGGTAGTTTATATGTCTCTAGGAATGCATCCATTTCTTCCAGATTGTCAAATTTGTTGGCGTAGAGCTGCTCATAGTATGTTCTATAATTGTCTGTATTTCTTTGGTGTTCGTTGTGATCTCTCCTCTTTCATTCATGATTTTATTTATATGGGTCCTCTCTCTTTTCTTTTTGATAAGTCTGGCCAGGGGTTTATCAATCTTATTAATTCTTTCAAAGAACCAGCTCCTAGTTTCGTTGATTTGTTCTATTGTTTTTTTGGTTTCTAGTTCATTGATTTCTGCTCTGATCTTTATGATTTCTCTTCTCCTGCTGGGTTTAGGGTTTCTTTCTTGTTCTTTCTCCAGCTCCTTTAGGTGTAGGGTTAGATTGTGTACCTGAGACCTTTCTTGTTTCTTGAGAAAGGCTTGTACCGCTATATATTTTTCTCTCAGGACTGCCTTTGTTGTGTCCCACAGATTCTGAACTGTTGTGTTTTCATTATCATTTGTTTCCATGAATTTTTTCAATTCTTCTTTAATTTCCTGGTTGACCCATTCATTCTTTAGAAGGGTGCTGTTTAGTCTCCATGTATTTGGGTTCTTTCCAAATTTCCTCTTGTGATTGAGTTCTAGCTTCAGAGCATTGTGGTCTGAAAATATGCAGGGAATGATTCCAATCTTTTGATAATGGTTGAGACCTGATTTAGGACCAAGAATATGATCTATTCTGGAGAATGTTCCATGTGCACTAGAGAAGAATGTGTATTCTGTTGCTTTGGGATGAAAAGTTCTGAATATACCTGTGATGTCCATCTGGTCCAATGTGTCATTTAAGGCCTTTATTTCCTTGTTGATCTTTTGCTTGGATGATCTGTCCATTTCAGTGAGGGGAGTGTTAAAATCCCCTACTATTATTGTATTATTGTTGATATGTTTCTTTGATTTTGTTATTAATTGGTTTATATAGTTGGCTGCTCCCATGTTAGGGGCATAGATATTTAAAATTGTTAGATCCTCTTGTTGGATAGTTCCTTTGAGTATGATATAGTGTCATTCCTCATCTCTTATTGTAGTCTTTGGCTTAAAATCTAATTGATCTGATATAAGGATTGCCACTCCTGCTTTCTTCTGATGTCCATTAGCATGGTAAATTCTTTTCCACCCCCTCACTTTAAATCTGGAGGTGTCTTCAGGTTTAAGATGAGTTTCTTGTAGGCAACATATAGATGGGTTTTGTTTTTTTATCCATTCTGATACCCTGTGTCTTTTGATTGGGGCATTTAGCCCATTAACATTCAGGGTAAGTATTGAGAGATATGAATTTAGTGCCATTGTATTGCCTGTAAGGTGACTGTTATTGTATATTGTCTCTGTTTCTTTCTGATCTACTTCTTTTAGGGTCTCTCTTTGCTTAGAGGACCCCTTTCAATATTTCCTGTAGAGCTGGTTTGGTATTTGCAAATTCTTTCAGTTTTTGTTTGTCCTGGAAGTTTTAATCCCTCCTTCTATTTTCAATGATAGCCTAGCTGGATATAGTATTCTTGGCTGCATGTTTTTCTCATTTAGTACTCTGAATATATCATGCCAGCTCTTTCTGGCCTGCCAGGTCTCTGTGGATAAGTCTGCTGCCAATCTAATATTTTTACCATTGTACGTTACAGACTTCTTTTCCCTGGCTGCTTTCAGGATCTTCTCTTTGTCACTAAGACTTGTCAATTTTACTATTAGGTGACGGGGTGTGGACCTATTCTTATTGATCTTGAGGGGGGTTCTATGAACCTCCTGGATTTTGATGCTTGTTCCCTTTGCCATATTGGGGAAATTCTCTCCAATAATTCTCTCCAATATACCTTCTGCTCCCCTCTCTGTTTCCTCTTCTTCTGGAATCCCAATTATTCTAATGTTGTTTCGTCTTATGGTGTCATTTATCTCTCGAATTCTCCCCTCGTGATCCAGTAGCTGTTTGTCCCTCTTTTGCTCAGCTTCTTTATTCTCTGTCATTTGGTCCTCTATATCGCTAATTCTTTCTTCTGCCTCATTTATCCTAGCCATCAGAGCCTCCATTTTTGTTTGCACCTCATTAATAGCTTTTTTGATTTCAACTTGGTTAGATTTTAGTTCTTTTATTTCTCCAGAAAGGGCTTTTATGTCTCCCGAGAGGGTTTCTCTAATATCTTCCATGCCTTTTTCGAGCCTGGCTAGAACCTTGAGAATCGTCATTCTGAACTCTGGATCTGACATATTACCAATGTCTGTATTGATTAGGTCCCTAGCCTTTGGTACTGCCTCTTGTTCTTTTTTTTGTGGTGAATTTTTCCGCCTTGTCATTTTGTCCAGATAAGAGTATATGAAGGAGCAAGTAAAATACTAAAAGGGTGGCAACAACCCCAGGAAAATATGCTTTAGCCAAATCAGAAAAGATCCCAAATCGTGGGGGGGGGGGGGGAGAAAGGGGATAAAAAGAGGTTCAGAGAGAAAGAAAAAAAATTAAAAAAGAAAACCAATAATGAAAAAGTATAAAAAGGAAAAAAAAAATATATATATATATATATTAGATAAACTAGTTAAAAATGTTAAAAAAGAAAAGGGTAAAAGTTAAAAAAATTTAGCAGCAGAAGAAAAAAATTGAAAAAGAAAAGAAAAAAAATTAATTTAACTGCAAGGCTAAAGAATCATGGGGAGAAAGCCATGAGTTCTGTGCTTTGCTTTCCCCTCCTCTGGAATTCTGCCGCTCTCCTTGGTATTGAAACTACACTCCTTGGTAGGTGAACTTGGTCCTGGCTGGGTTTCTTGCTGATCTTCTGGGGGAGGGGCCTGTTGTAGTGATTCTCAAGCGTCTTTGCCCCAGGCGGAGTCGCACCGCCCTTACCCGGGGCCGGGCTGAGTCATCAGCTAGGGTTTGCTGGGTTTGCTTTCGGGAGCTTTTGTTCCCTGAGCGCTTTCCGTAGAGTCCGGAGGACGGGAGTGAAGATGGCGGCCTCCCGGTCTCCGGCCTGGAGGAGCCGAGAGTCCGGGGCCCCACTCCTCAGTGCGCCCTCAGAGAACAGCGCCCAATGACTCCCGTCACCCTGGCCTCGGGCAGCACTCCGAGCTGACCAAGCCTGCGACCGGTTCAAGGCAACCCCGAGCTGAGAGTCACTCCTTGGCTCTGTCTCTGTAGCCGGCTTCCCTGTTCTAATACCGGTAAGCTCTGCGACACTCAGACACCCCCGATCCTTCTGCGACCCTGCGGGACCTGAGGCCGCGCTGACCCCGCCCGGGCTTCACCCCGGTTAAGCCTCTGGAGCGATGTCCCTCAGCGGAACAGACTTTTGAAAATCCCGATTCTGTGCTCTGTTGCTCCGCCGCTCGCCGGGAGCTGGCCCCTCCCCCCGCGGTCTATCTTCCCGTCGCTTTGGATTCACTTCTCCGCCAGTCCTACCTTGCAGATAGTGGTTGATTTTCTGTTTCTAGAGTTGCTGTTCTTCTTCTCTTCGATCTCCCGTTGGATTTGTAGGTGTTTGCAATCTTTAGATGAGCGATCTAGCTGATCTCCCGCTACCTGAAGTAGTCTCAGCCTGCTACTTCTCCGCCATCTTGACTCCTCCCCTAATTCTTTCTTTCTAATTTGGATGCCTTTTCTCTTTCCTACCTAAGTACTGTGGTTAGAAGGGTGGGGTAGGGGGAGGACAGAGAGGGGTGGAGTGGGGGAGGACAGAAAGTCAGAGACAGACACAGATCGGGAGGGAGAGACAGAGAGAAAGAAAAAAAAATGGAAGAAAAACTTCCAAATTCATTCTGTGAGGCCAGCATTAACCTGATACCAAAACCAGATAAAGGCCCCATTAATAAAGAATACAGGCCAACATCCCTGATGAATGTAGATGCAAAATACTAGCAAATATAATCCAACAATACATTAAAATAATTCACCACGATCATATGGGATTTGTGTCTGGGTTACAAAGGTGGTTCAACATTTGCAAACCAATTAATGTGATACACCACATTAATAAAAGAAAGGATAGGAACCATATATTCCTTTGAATGGCACAGAAAAAGCATTTGACAAAGTCCAACATCCACTCATAAAAATCATCAACGAATTAGGCTTAGAGGGAATATACCTCATCTTAATAAAGGCCATCCATGAAAAACCCACAGGTAATATCATCCTCCAAGGGAAGAATTGAGAGCTTTTCTTCTATGGTTAGGAACAAAACAGGGATGTCCACTCTCACCACTGTTAGAGCAATCTCCTTTACCTATGGTCTAGGCATTTTTCAGTATGTTGCTTTGGTGGCCCATCCTTGAGTGAATGAGTCTGTGCTGGGGCCCTCTACTAGCAAAATCTCTATTTCCTATAGCCCTATGTTTTTTCTGGACGTAAGCCCCATTAACCAGATGTTGTGGTGGCTCATTTCTTTGGTGCAGGGTTGAGGTGCTTTAAGGGGGGCACAAACACCCTTCACCCCAGGGAAAAGCTCCACATTTGTGAGATTCTTCCTGATTTCTTCCAATTCTAAGTTGCTGTGCTGGGGGTCAGGTTTTTGGTGAGAAAGTCTCTGTGTCTTCCACCTGTCTGGATTTGGCCCTTTAATTTTTTGTTGTGAAGACATGTTCAGCTAGTTAAAAAAAGTTTTTTTTTTTTTTTTTTTTCAGATGGAATTGTTGCATATGTAGCTGTAGATTTGTTGTGTCCATGGAAAGAGGTTCAGGATTCCCCTAAGCTTTTATCTTGAACTGTACCCTTCAAAATGCTTTCTTCTGTTTTTATATTATCAATATCATTCCTATTACTTTTTTTAAAAAAGATTTTATTTATTTATTTGACAGACAGATCACAAGTAGGCAGAGAGAGAGAGAGAAGCAGGCTCCCTGCCAAGCAGAGAGGGGCTTGATCCCAGGACTCTGAGATCATGACCTGAGCCAAAGGCAGGGGCTTAACCCACTGAGCCACCCAGGTGCCCCCACTTCTATTACTTTTTAATATGGATTAAGTATATGTCAGCAACAAAATTTAAAGGAGTGCTTATTTTCTTTTTTGATAATGCAGAATTTTTTTTTATCTTTTTCTTTTTTTAGTGGAGAAAAAAGTATTTCCTGTTACTGATTGTTGATTTTGAGTCAGTGCCTTAAAACACGTGCATGTGAACACACACACACTCACACAGAACTGAAAACAGAATACCTTCTAGCATTCAGAATACCAGAGTTCTAAGGCCAATGATGCCTCTCACTAGAAATGCACCTGAGTTGGTGCAACACTGGGCTGTTCAGATTCCCTAGTTCCTGGAGGCTCATGGCTCACAACTGCAGAGATTTTCCTGCCTAAAAAAAGAATCCTTTCTTACCTAATTCTTGACCTGTCCCTATACGAAGCCCTTGTACACTGGCCAGTTAGTGGTAGTAAGTACAAAGGCCCTTAATAGGTTGGCAGCCAGCCTGCCCTTTACTCTTGCCTTTGTGTCTCTTCCCCAAATACTCTGTCTTCTTTCTGTCTAAATTCCATCTCTCCAAAAACATTGAACTAGCTCTATTTCCACCATGAAGTTTTCGGTGGCAGGTCTAGCACACACTGATTTCTTACCTCATTTTATTTCTATAGTATCCAAACACCTACATTTGTTTAGTTGCTTTCCAGTTAACAAACTGTCTTCACATATCTTCTCTGAGCAGATCCTCAAAACTGCTCCATAATTTGGTGAAAATAAGTGTCATCATTCCTGCTTTATAGTAGTGAAGCCCGAGGGCAGGAATGAATGAGTGACTTGCTTCAGGTCACAAAATTGGCATGTAATAGAGCTGGGGTTCAACTATGTATATGATAATTCCATACTGAGTGTTCCTGCCACTTACACAGTGCTGCTTTCTCAAAAGCACTTAGTGCTATGTCACTTAGATAAATTAAGTCTATCAGAGTATTGATTTGGGCTTCTTGCTTGTTCCTGTAGATATTTTCCCTTCTCTATCCCAAGGATGTAGTCTTTTAAGTTCTTTTTTCTTAGGGTTCTCCTACTAGCATTGGTATTTTAGGTTTGGAAGAAAAAATTCTAATAGTAACGGTGTTTCAGCTTTGGAAGGAAAGTGTGTCAGGTCCCCAGAAGATAGGATTTTTTTTTTCTTTTTTTAAAGATTTTATTTATTTATTTGACAGAGAGAGACACAGCAAGAGAGGGAACATAAGCAGGGGGAGTCGGAGAGGGAGAAGCATACCTCCCACTGAGCAGGGAGCCTGATCCCAGGACCCTGGGATCATGACCTGAGCTGAAGGCAGACGCCTAACGACTAAGCCACCCAGGCGCCCCCTCACCTAGGTTTTCAGAAAGCACAGAAGCTCTGCAGCAGGACTGTGTCAGAGGAAAACCACGTCCAAATATCAGAGACAGAGATGGGTAAAGTTAGCTAGTTACATGGAATCTTCCATCCTCCATTAATCGTGAGGATAGTTTTTTCCTCCTCTGAGGCTCCCTGGGGCACAGGCTGGACCTCCGGAGAGAATGTTAATGTTGCACACCTAGGGATAGTCTCCTTGGCTACATTTTGCCCAGAACCAGTGGAGCCACATGCATTAAGCATTAAGGCCTCTTCAGGACTGTTCAGTATACCTACCAACGGTGCCCAGCATGGCCTGAAGACCCGAGTACCCTCTCTTGAATATTTCTGCTTGCATAAGACTCTCAATTTTTTGTGACTATCTGAAGGGGTGGTTTCTCCTTACATGATTAATATTATCGTTTCTTGTCATATAGGCAGATGTGGACTTAGAATAGATTTACGTGATTTTAGAAAAAGTGAAGAACGATGACGTTCCTTACACCTGACTTTAGTGGAGTGATAATCTCATACTTGCCTCATAGGCATACCCTAACTATTGATTTTATTGATTGGTCATCTCCTGGATGAAATTGCCGTTTCTCTCAGGTGGAGGTTATCCTTGGACTCGTTTGGGTAGCCTCAGTCACTAAAACTGTACAATAGAAGCAGCAGGAATTCATTAAACAACAACAATAACAACAACAAACTGAATATTCAGATATAGACTTGATTCTGATCTTGGATAAAGAACTAGTTAATTTGAATACTGAATATTCTGTTGAACTAAAAATGCATTTTTCTGTTTCTCGGTCTTTTTGAGCCAGTTTGGGCACACCTTTGAAGGATTCTTCCCTAATCATAACCAGAATCACAGGTTTTATGCATGTGTTCAACTCCAGACTCTGGGACTCTTAGTTTAAGCCATTTGTTCTGTTTTATGTTCTGGGCCTTGTACAAGAATTCTACTTTGCCCAACTTCTAGAGATGAATGGCCCACTTTCATGGACTAAATTGGCTTTGCTTTATCCCCTGGCCATTGCCTTTGGATCATCCTTGTTTCCATACTCTGCAGAATTGAGACCATTCTGGCCTTATTATGTCTCTCAAGATTCCATTCTGAGTACAGTGTTTGTCTAGGAAGAGATGTCATACCAGTATTTGAACTGATAAATTAAACTGGTGGCCACTTCAACTACACTGAGTAGATAACACACACACACACACACACACCCCTCATTGCATCAGGCGTGACTTATTTTTTTGCAAACCTACTGAACATTAGCTGTATTATACATAATAGGTTTACAAAGAAAAGTGTCTTGAGTTGTAATTTATTTGGTCATATGGAATTCTAAGCTTAAAAGAATGTAACCAAAATAAAACAACAGCAATATCAAAAGTTTTAATTTGGAATTTGATGATAATAGAGAAGTATTTTGTTTCCCTAATTTATTTTGTTTCTATATCTCTCTGAATAAAGAATTTCCCTGTTATGGGCAACTGTTATCCCTCAGTTTACAAATTGATTTAGTTTTGCACCTGGGTCCTGGGGAATGTATTAGTGTGCGCTTCTACCCATTAATGGAGAGATTCTAAAGGATTTAATTAACTTTCATTTTTGGATGACTATTAGGTTCTAGAACCCCCCAAATTTATCTCATTTATCTCATAGTAATCTGGCATATGTATTGTTATCTCTATTTTAGGGGTAAAGATGAAGCACCTTGACCAATGTTTAAATCCAGTAATTGACAGCATAGATTTGAACTGAAGCCTCTTATTTCTAAAGCCTGCTCTCTTTCTATCATACCATGGATAATTCAGTCAGTCCACACTAAACTTAAGACTTGGCTAGTGTTTCTCAAAAATATGATGTCCAGGGACCTCCTGCATCAGAAGCACCTGAAAGTGTTCAAAAAATGCAAACACCTCTGCCTGACTTCTGACCTATTGTGCCGGAATCTCAAACTCCCCATAGGAGATTCCTTTCCTCTCCCTCCGTCCCTTTCCTTCCCCTCCCTTCCTCCTTCCCTCCCTCTCTTCCTTTTCCCCCTTCTCTCTTATTCTTTTGATTAAGTTTATTTGTGAGTATCCCATATTATGTTTAATTAATTTTTTAGAATTTTTAAAATTAGGAAACATTTCAAACATACACTAAAGTAGAATATTATAATAAGCTTTCATATATGCCATTAAGAGTTAGAATGACCAATATTTTGCCAACACAGCTTTATCTATATCTCCTTTTATTTTGCTGAAAAAAATTAAAACACATATTTTCAAAAGCAAAAACATTTTAAAATAAATACTCAGTATTACATCATTTTATCATAACATGCAACAATATGAATACCTAAAAAAGGTCAACTTCGGGGTGCCTGGGTGGCTCAGTGGGTTAAAGCCTCTAACTTCATCTCAGGTCATGATCCCAGGGTCCTGGGAAGGAGCCCCACATCGGGCTCTCTGCTCAGCAGGGAGCATCTGCTTCTCCCTCTCTCTCTGCCTGCCTTTCTGCCTACTTGTGATCTCTGTCTGTCAAATAAATAAATAAAATCTTAAAAAAAAAGTCAACTTCTTACATAACCCATGACATTACATCTAACAAAATTAATAATTCATTTAATAGCTCATATATAAATTTTTCTTTGTCTAAAAAATGTCTTTTTTGCTGTTTTGTTAAAATTAAGATCTAGGGACCAAACATTGCATTTATTTCTTATGTATCTTCAGTCCTCCTATCGACCATCACTCCAAACACTAAAGATCAGTTTTGAGTTTATATAAATAGAAATATATATGTATATGAAACATGCATATATATATCCAGAGGTGGTACACACACACACACACGAGAGAAATTGCTCAACTGTATGTGAGGTCTATTTTAAATTTTTTGAGGAACCTCAATATTTTTTTTTAGATCAAACAATTTTTTAAAAAAATTTTAAAATTATTATTTTTTAATTTTTTATTTCTTTTTAGCGTAACAGTATTCATTGTTTTTGCACCACACCCAGTGCTCCATGCAATCCGTGCCCTCTCTAATACCCACCACCTGGTTCCCCCAACCTCCCACCCCCCACCCCTTCAAAACCCTCAGATTGTTTTTCAGAGTCCATAGTCTCTCATGGTTCACCTCCCCTTCCAATTTCCCTCAACTCCCTTCTCCTCTCTAACTCCCCTTGTCCTCCATGCTATTTGTTATGCTCCACAAATAAGTGAAACCATATGATAATTGACTCTTTCTGCTTGACTTATTTCACTCAGCATCATCTATTCCAGTCCCATCCATGTTGCTACAAAAGTTGGGTATTCATCCTTTCTGATGGAGGCATAATACTCCACAGTGTATATGGACCATATCTTCCTTATCCATTCGTCCGTTGAAGGGCATCTTAGTTCTTTCCACAGTGTGGTGACCGTGGCCATTGCTGCTATAAACATTGGGGTACAGATGGCCCTTCTTTTCACTACATCTGTATCTTTGGGGTAAATACCCAGTAGTGCAATTGCAGGGTCATAGGGAAGCTCTATTTTTAATTTCTTGAGGAATCTCCACAGTGTTCTCCAAAGAGGCTGCACCAACTTGCATTCCCACCAACAGTGTAAGAGGGTTCCCCTTTCTCCACATCCCCTCCAACACATGTTGTTTCCTGTCTTGCTAATTTTGGCCATTCTAACTGGTGTAAGGTGATATCTCAATGTGGTTTTAATTTGAATCTCCCTGATGGCTAGTGATGATGAACATTTTTTCATGTGTCTGATAGCCATTTGTATGTCTTCATTGGAGAAGTGTCTGTTCATATCTTCTGCCCATTTTTTTTTTTATATGATTGTCTGTTTTGTGTGTGTTGAGTTTGAGGAGTTCTTTATAGATCTTGGATATCAACCTTTTGTCTGTACTGTCATTTGCAAATATCTTCTCCCATTCCGTGGGTTGCCTCTTTGTTTTGTTAACTGTTTCCTTTGCTGTGCAGAAGCTTTTGATCTTGATGAAGTCCCAAAAGTTCATTTTCACTTTTGTTTCCTTTGCCTTTGGAGACATATCTTGAAAGAAGTTGCTGTGGCTGATATCGAAGAGGTTACTGCCTATGTTCTCCTCTAGGATTCTGATGGATTCCTGTCTCACCAATTTATAATTTACATTCCTGCCAACTGTGTATTAGGGGCCCCTTTTCACTACATCCTCACCAGCACCTGTTTTATCTTGTTGATAGTAGTCATCCTAACAGGTGGGAGGCTAACATTCTAACCACATCTCTTTATGGTTCTGATTTGTATTTCCCTGATGATTAGTTGTGAGCATTTTTTCGTGTGTCTGGCCATTTGGATGTCCTTTTTGGAAAAATCTGTATTTAGTTATTCTGCCCATTTTTAAATCAGAATATTTTTTGTTATTAAGTTGACCAAGTTCCTTATATAGTTTGGATAATAACCCCTTATCCAATATATGATTTGTAAAAACTTACTCCCATTCTATAGGTTGTCTTTTAATTTTGTTAATTGTGCAAAAGTTTTGAGTTTGATGTGGTCCCATTTATTTGCTTCTGTTGTTTGTCCTTCTGGTTTCATGTCTAAAAAATCATTGTCAAGACCAGTATCAAAGAGTTTTTCCCTACATTTCCTCCTGAGAGTTTTATGGTATCAGGTCTATGTTTAAGTCTTTGATCTATTTTGAGTTACCTTTTTTGACAATTATTTAAGACCTTTACTAACAGGTGCTTACCATTCATTGACTTTTTTTTAATATCAAGCTGCATTCTTTTATTACAAATTAAAAACGAGGTTCTTAAAAATCTCAACTTGACCAGATATGAAACAATTTAAAAATCTTTACAAATGTATTGAGAAAAATGAGGATTTTTAAAAAACACGTTTGTCATTACCAAAAAGAGACGTCTTTAGGTAAAAATAATAAAAACCCCATGCTGCATAGATAATGCAGACAGTTCTACGCTTCTAGTCAAGGGAAAAAAAGCAAGCACTTAAGGTCTTCAGCTCCAATCTTTCGTTCATTTCTTATTGCTGGAACCCTGTATTCGTTTCTTGTTGGATGACTAAAGCAGTCAGGTGGGAGAGACGTAAGCCGGGCATTTACTCAGCCCCTCCCTGCTCTGCCTTGGGAGCGGAGGAACTCTCAGCTGGTGGATCCGCTGCTTCTCTTTGCCATCTTTTGGTTTAGGGTTTTCTAGGTATCTGCCTTGGTAACTGAAGTTGCAGCGGTAACCATGGTGAAGTGGCTATTGACTTTGGGTCTCATCTCCTTGATTTTCCTTATCTTCAGTGCCATCTATCCAGGCTGTCCTTGGTCAGGAGGCACCCTGCGGAATCGCGGTCTATAACGCCCCAACATATTGTCTCACTGGTCTATCTTGTTCTCCTGCGCGCTGGTCGTCAGCAGCTTCCGTCACTTCTCCCTGCACGGGAGGGGTGGAAGACTGCGGTCCACCCACAGGGTGTCTGCAAGTCCTAAGGTGGTAACCCCCGCCTGTGGTAAGGCCTGCGCTGTTGGGCCCGGCCTTGGGGGCGGGGGGCACTCTCCAATCCCTTCTGCTTTTCCCATTCTCAGTATTCTGGTAATTCTCTGGGTAATTCCGTGGGGGACCCCTGCCTCGTGGATAGTGCCTGTAATGGTTAGAGTCCACTGTCTGCTTACTGCCTTGCCCGGGAACTCCACGGGGCTTGTCCCATTTGCTGCCTCTGCACCCTTTTCTCCTTCAACAAGAGCAAACTTCAGTCTCTCCATCTCCTGTGAAGGTACTTCCTGGGGTGGATCTTTATGGCAGTCTGGTGTACAAATACATCTCCTTCCGTGCGGTTCCTGTTGATGAAACCATTTACCCTTCTTAGGGTGAACCATTTACTGCTCCCAAAGCCTTCCCTTGTGATGATCTTTTTGTCCCTGCTGGCAGGTGTCCCCCATGCGAGGCTGCAGGGCCGCTGCCCATGGTGTGGGGCTCGGTGTAGGCCGCGCTGAGGGCAGGGGTGGTGGGTAGCTGCTGGGTCTCAGCCTTTGTGCTTAGGGCAGTGGTGATGGTGCCTGGGTGCCTGCAGCGGCTGGGCTCCTCTGGTGGGTGGGGGTTGCTGGTAACCCAGCGTGCGCAGGTGGCGGGGCTGCCCAGGCTGTTTGGGGTCGCTCTCTGCTACAGATGGAACCCCATTTTGAGTTAATTTTTGTGAGTGATGCGAGATAGGGATCCAATTTCATTGGTCTGCGCGTGTTTCTCTAATTGGCCCAGCACTAATTATTGGAGAGCCAGTCTTCCTTATTGGCTGTTTTGGCGTCCTTGGCAAATATTAGTTGATTGAATTTACTGGAATTTGACTCAGGGCTTTCTACTCTTTTCCACTGGCTGACATGTCTGTTTTTGTGCCAGTGCTGTTCTTATTAGCATGGCTTTGTAGTATAGCTTGAAATCCAGAAGCATGGTATCTTTGGCTTTGTTCTTTTTTTCCCCAAGATTATTTTGCCTCTTCTGGGCCCTTTGTGGTTCCACACAAATTTTGGTGTTCTTTCTTCTAATTCTATGAAGAATGTTATTGGTATTTTGAATTGGGATTGTGTTGAATGTGTAGAAGGCTTTGGGCAGTATGGCCATCTTAACAATATTAATTATTCTGATCCGAGCACACAGGGTAACTTTCCATCTTTCCGGCTAAATTCCGTAGTTTTTATTGTAGAGATCTTTACTTCCTTGTGTTCAGTTTATTCCTAAGTAGTTTATTTATTTTTTGATGTTATTGTGAATGGGATGGTTTTATTTATTTTCAGATTCTTTATCATTAGTGTAAAAGAATAATTGATTTCTGTGTGTTGATTTTGTATCCTGCTACTTTAGCGAAATTGTTGATGATATTTTTGGTGTTTCTAGTAATTGATTTTACAAATAAGTTCACAATAAATAATGTTTATAAGTAACTTCATACTTTTCCAGTGTATATTTGGGATAAATTCTTAGAGGTGGAAACATCAAAGGGCAAAACCATGTTTTTTGGTAACTATTTTGACAGACTTTAATATTTAGAATAGTTTTATGTTCACAACAGTATTGAGCAGAAGGTCCAAGGGCACATGCCTGGCTCTGTTGGGTAAGCGTAGGATTCTTGAATTCAGCTCAGGTCATGATCTCAGGGTTTTGAGACTGAGGGTCGTGAGATTGAGTCCCATGTAGGGAGTCTGCTTGAGACTGAGATTCTCTCTCCCTCTGCCCACACCCCCCACTCCCAACACCTAAGAAGGTACAGAGATTTTCTGTGTACTCCCTGCCCCCACACATCTACAACCTCCCCTATTATCAGAATCCCCCACCAGAGTGGTCATTTGTTGCCAGTGGTGAACCTACACTGACACATCATTGTGTGACGCAAAGTCCCTAGTCTGTATTAGGGTACAGTCTAAAAGGCATTGTGCATTCTGTGCGTTTGGCCAAATGTATAATGACCTGTATCCATCATTAGAGTATACAGAGTGTTTTCCCTGCCCTAATAATCTTCTGTGCTCTGTCTGTTCATCCCATGCCCCCCAAATCCCTGGCAAGCACTGGTCTTTTCATTGTCTCCATAGTTTTGCCTTTTTCCAGAATGTTATATGTGATATGTCATATATGATTGGACTCATATAGTATGTAACCTTTTTAGATTGGCTTCTTTTACCCAGTAATATACATTTAAATTTCTTCCATGTTTTTTCCTTGCTTAAACAGATCATTTTTCTTAGTGCTGAACAGTAATTCCCTGTCTGGATGTATCCCAGTTTATCTATTTACCTACTGAAGAATGTCTGGATTGCTTCAGAGTTTTGGCAATTATTAATAAAGTTGTTATAAACTTTTTTTTATGTGGATTTTTGGTGTAAACATACTTTTTTTTCCAACTCCTTTGAGTAAATACTAAAGAGTGAGATTGCTGAATAGTATGGTAAGAGTATTAACTTTTGTAAGAAACTGCCCAAGTGTCTTCCAAAGTGGTAGTACCACTTTGCATTCCCACCAGAAAAGAATGAGAGTTTCTGTTGCTCCTCATCTTTGTCAACATTTGGTGTTGTCAGTTTTGGATTTTGGTCCTTCTAATGAGTGTGTAGTGGTATCTAATTGTTTTGGTTTGCATTTCCCTGATGATACATGATATGAAGCTTGTTTTCATGTGCTCATTTGCCATCTGTGTATCTCACTTGGTGAGGCGCCAGTTAAAGTTTTTGGGCTGCTCTTTAATTGGGTTGTTTGTTTCACGTTGAGTTTTAAATGTTCTTTGTATATTTTGGGTAACAGTCTTTATTATGTACTTTTTGCAAATATTTTTCTCCATTTGTAGCTTGTCTTTTCATTCTCTTGATAGTATATTTTGCAGGCAGAAAGCTTTACTTTTAGTGAAGTCCTGCTTATCATTTATTTCTTTCATGGATCATGCCTTTGCTGTTGTATTTAAAAAGTAATTTCCACCCCTAAGTGGCCTGAGGTCACCGCTGAAAATGGTTCGCTATTTGCTTGACCCAGAAAACTCTACAAAATCATGCAACTCAAGAGGTTCAAATGTTTGTGTTTACTTTAAGAAAATGCTTGAAACTGCCCAGGCCATCAAGGGTATGTATATCTGAAAAGCCACCCAGTATCTGAAAGATGTCACTTTGCAGGAGCAGTATGTGCCATTCTGTCACTATAATGGTGGAGTTGGTAGGTGTGCCCAGCCAAACAGTGGGCTGGACATGGGGTCAGTGGCCCAAGAAGAGTGCTGAATTTTTACTGCACATGCTTAAAAATGAAGAGAGTAATGCTGAGCATGAGGGTTTGGTTGTTGATTTTCTAGTCATTGAGCACATCCAGGGGAACAAAACCCCCAAGATGTGGAATAGAATTTAGGGCTTATGGTTGGATTAACCCATACATGAGCTCTCCCTGCCAACTGAGAGGATCCTTCCTGAAAAAGAGCAGATTGTTCCGAAACCAGAAGAGGAGGTTGCCCAGAAGAAAAAGACATAGAAGAAACTGAAGAAACAAAAACTTATGGCCCAGGTGTATATTCTGCATAGAATAAATACAAATAAAAATAAAAAGAGAGGGGCGCCTGAGTGGCTCAGTGGGTTAAGCTTCTGCCTTCGGCTCAGGTCATGATCCTGGAGGCCTGGGATCGAGCCCCACGTTGAGCCCCACATCCGGCTCTCTGCTTAGCAGGGAGCCTGTTTCCCCCTCTCTCTCTGCCTGCCTCTTGCCTACTTGTGTTCTCTCTCTCTCTCTGACAAATAAATAAATAAAATCCTTAAAAAAAATAAAATAAAAAGAGAAAAAAAGTGATTTCCAAACCCAAGGTCATCTAGATTTTCTCCTATGTGGTCTTTTAGGAATTTTATAGGTTTGCAGTTTACATTTACTCCATGATCCTTTTTGAGTTAATTTCTTACTGTAAGGGTGCAAAGTCTGTGTGTAGCTTCGTTTATTTGTTTTTTTAATTTAATTTTTTTTTTGGTTCAAATGTTCATTTATTTCAGTACTGTTTATTTAAAAGACATTCTTTTCTTCATTGTATTGCCTTTGCTCTTTTGTCAAAGATCACTTGACTATATTTATGTGGGTCTGTTTCTCAGCTCTCTATTCTGTTCCATTGATCTTCACTAACTCACACATTCACTAGTACCACATAGTTTTATAGTATCATGAAGTCGCATAGTGTCAATCCTTAGACCTTGTTCTGTGCCTTTAATATTGTGTTGGCTGTTTTGAGTCTTTTGCCTCTGCACTTAAACTTTAGAATCAGTTTGTTGATATCCACAAAATAACTGGGATATTGATTAGGATTGTACTAAATCTGTAGATCAAGTTTGAAGAACTGACATTTTGATAATATTTGAGTCTTTCTATTATGAACATGGAATATAGTTTCCATTTATTTAGTTTTTCTTCGATTTCACTCATCAGAGCTTTGCAGTTTTTCTAATAGAGATCTTGCATGTATTTTGTTAGATTTATACCCAAGTATTTCGGTTTTTGGAGGTGCTAATGTAATGTAAATGGTAATGTGTTTGTAATATCAAATTCAACTTGTTCATAGTTGATTGATTGACTTTTTAACTTTCTATCCTGAAACCTTGCTATAATCACTTATTAATTCTATATTTTTTCTATATTATTGCCAAGCTGTTATCTTAGTGGCTGTTGCAGTTTGCATTTCCATTTGAAATTGATAAACATTCCTATTCCTAACATTTTCCCTAACAGATTTATTGTCAAACTTTTAGATTTTGCCAGTCTGATAGGTGAGCAATGTTTCCTCACTATAGAGCTGTTGAGAATTTCTCTTATTAAGTGAGGTTGGCCACTTTTTTTCTTTTAGGGTCATTTCTGTGTTCTTGTTCTGTGAACTACCTATACATACTCTTTCTTCATTCTTCTACTGGATTGTTGCTCTTTTTATCTGAGATTTTGGGGAGCTCTTATTACATCATTTATGCTGGACTTCCGTCCCACCCCCTCATCAGTTATAAATAATTTCTCCAAGTTTTTATGTACATTTTAAGAAACACTGTACTCTGGTCTACAGACAATTTTATTTTTTATTTTAATTTATTTAATCACTTATCTATTTATTTAAAAGATTTTGTTTGTTTATTTGACACACACACACACACACAGAGAAACAGTGAGAGAGGGAATACAAACAGGGGGAGTGGGAGAGGGAGAAGCAGGCTTCTTGCTGAGCAAGGAGCCCAATGCAGGGCTTGATCCCAAGACCCCAGAATCATGACCCAAGCCGAAGGCAGAGGCCTAATGACTGAGCCATCCAAGTGCCCCTTATTTTTACTTTTTAAAAGATTTATTTATTTATTTAAGAGAGAGAGAGACCCATAAGCTGGGATGAAGGGCAGAGGGAGAAGCAGACTCCCCGCTGAGCAGGGAGCCTAATGTGGAGCTTGATCCCAGGACCATGGGAATATGATCTGAAGCAAAGGCAGACACTTAACCGACGGAGCCACCCCTGCAGGATATGTTTAAATTATTAGTTAATTATTCATTCTTCTTTCTTGAATTTTTATTGGGTATTGAGATAGTTAGGAAGATTTCCCTGATCTCAGGTTGAAAATGTATTCATTTATATCTTCTTCTAATTCATACAAAATTTTAATTATTTTTAAAAGAGATATTATTTTTAAGTAATTTGTAAACCCAACATGAGGCTCAAACTCATGATCCCGAGATCAAGAGTTGCACACTCTACCAACTGAGTCAACTAGGTGCCCCATAAAATTTTAATTATTATTATTATTTTTTTACTTTAAATGTATGATCTTTTTGAAGTTCATCTTAGTGCATGGTGTGAGATACAGATCTAATTTTGCCTTAGCCAAAAGGCTTTCCAGTTGTTCTGAGGCCAGTTATTAAAAAGTTTGTCTGGTAGTTTCTATTCACAGCAGAGTTTGAGAATATAGATTTAAGAGTTTCAGTTTTTTTTAGAAGAGGAGTGAAACACTTTGTTACACACACACACACACACACACACACACACACACACACACACACCCACACATAAAGTTTCCTGATGTGGAAAATAAATTTGCCTACAAAATCTCAAAAAACTCAGGAATGATGGTTTTGAAATAAATGTTAACACAAACTTATCCTAGATCCCCAATCCATTATCTTTCAAGTCTTTTTAACTTTATCCCATAGTTTTAATTCCAATTTTGACAATTTAGAGTTTTTGGAGAGTAATAATCTCTAAGTCTTATTAAAGAAAAATAAAGTTAAAAATTGGTTTGTCAAAATATAAATATTAATTCTCTATGTATTCCATTGAAGACTTTTCAATAAATGAAGATCAAATATAAAGTAACAAGCATTTAATAAGTATCTGGACATGATCCAAGCTAAAAATTCAGAAAAAAACAAGTTTAAAAAAAAAACCCAAAAACCAATTTAACCCAAATGTAACATTGTTGCTGATTATAGTCTCAAGTTGTTTTCATCTACCCACTCTGAAAATCAGCATGAGCACAGGCAGTTAGAATCAAATAAATAGTTTTAGAAATAATTTTGTTCAATTTCTGTATTTCTTGAGGGTACAATTATTGCCCACATTGGTGCTCTCCAGATAAAGGCCATGAAGAACACACCTGTGGTTAGACAATTTGGATTCATACTTATTGTAATGAACCATTGAGGGAGACCACACAACCGGTCATGGGAAATCGCAGGGCATCTCAGTAAGAGTGGTGGACAGGATTTTTAGAATAGGATTTCAATGATGCTTAGGTGATTTGGGGGGAAAATGTCAGGAATCTTAAAATTTTGTCCTGAGGCCTTGTTCTGGATTGGATGCTGTCAGGAAGCAGGGCTGATTCTGGTTGGGTATTTAGTGTATCTTACTTAGAAGGAGGGGAGACTAGAGGGAAGCAAAACTAGGTAGCATTCATTCATATTACTCAAGTGGTCTTACTCTATAGTGGTCTTATTTTCATCTTTTTTTTTTTTTTCATTTGAGTATAGTTGACACAATGTTACTTTAGTTTTAGGTCTACAACGTATTGATTCAGCGTCTCTGTAGGTTATGCTATGCTCACCACAAGTGTAGCCACCATCTGTCGCTGAACAACACTATTCTAGTACCATTAACTATATTCTCTATGCTGTGCCTTTGATTCCTGTGACGTATTCACTCCAGTCTTGTTTCTGTCTTGATAACATAGTCAGTGCTTTGTCTGATGTTGGTGTTCTGTGAGAAAGTGTTCAGGATAGTTTCCAGGTGTCAGGAGCTGCTTTTCCCTTTTACACTCCAAAAAAAAAAAAAAAAAAAAAGCAGATTTTTTTTTTTTTCTTTTTTGTTAGGTTTATACACAATAAAATATACCTGAATCAGTCAGGGTAACTAATTCCAGCTGCTGTAGCAGATAATCCCTAAATCTCAGTTGCCTAACACAATGCTTTTCTCATGCACACAAAATCCAATACAGATCTTCCTTCCTGGGCCAATCTTCAGGCCTCATCCATCTCGTGTACCACATGTAGCCATCCCCACATGTGGCTTCCAAATATGCCGCAGGAGGGGAAAAGAAAGTGGAGAAAGCACACCAGGTCATTAAATACCTCACTGTAGAAGTGACACACTTCACTTTTCTTATATTCCTTTGTCCAAGAAGAGTCAATCATTCCACATAGATTTTAGAGGGTCTGCTAATCAGGATTCTCCAGAGAAGCAAAACAGAACTGAGGGTGTCTGTGTGTAGAGAGAGATTGAGAGAGAGAGGGAGGACTTTATTTTAAGGAATTGGCTCACATGATAATAGAGGCTGGCAGGTCCAAAATCTGCAGGGTAGGGTCTAACAGGCAGGACGCGCAGGGAGAGCATCGCAGTTGAAGTCTGTAGGACCTCTGTGGGCAGAGTTCCTTTGGGTTCTGAGATCAGTCTTTTTCTATTTGGTACTTCATTTGATTGGATGAAGCCCACCCACACTGTGCAGGGCAATCTGATTTACTCCAAGTCCACTGACACAAATATTAACCTCATCCAAAAAACACCTCCCCAGAAACATCCAGAAAAAATGTTTGACCAAGTATCTAGGCACCAGGACCCAGACAGACTGACACATAAAATTAATCATCATAGGGAGGTATGTGATTTCTGTCTGGATTTTCTGCCAAACCACTTGGAACTGGCAATTTGCAGCCCGAGTCTTTGGTTGCCAGCCAGCTTTCTTGACAAAACACTCCTTTTACTAATATATATGTTTTCAGTAAAAATGGATATTTTATAAACATAAGTTTATTCACATTCTAACGCAGTGCAAAACCCTTACATTTATCTAGCATGATTTTATATGCTGTGTGATAGGCAGGGTGTGTATTGTTATTTCCATCTTACAGAAGAAATGACACTAAGGTGACTTATGTGGGGTTACACGGTAAGGAAGTGAGAGGCCCAAGTCCAGAAATCCAATCTTCACTTCTTTCGTTCACTACAGACACATATATAACAAAACAAATCAAAGGGAATAAAATAAATCATTCTTGGAATTTTGGATTTATATCATCTGCTAATAGGGAAAAATGTCTGTAACCTTGTGTATTATTAAGATATGAACATAAAAATAATTGACGTAATTTCAGTTCTTATCTTAAGTGTAATGGCAATATCATGGAGTATTTAGGCTTTCTCTAGTCTGTGAGGAATGATTAGTGCGAAAGGTGACGAGGTGGCATGATGTTGTGGATTAACTATATTTAGGGCTTTTAATAATGGTTGAACTCAGTGGCATGAGACTTGTAAGAGGTGTACAGTTGCGAGCGAACTCAGTGCAGCTGCCAGGCTTTCTAAAATAAGTGCTATCCAACCGCCCACTTCTGAGTTTAAGAGCCAGTGGTGGAATCATGCTGATGGCTTCCGTGTAGCTTCTAAGACACTGCCAAAACGTCATGCATTGCTAAAACCAGTTTCAGGAAAACCACACTCTTCATAGTGGTTTCAAATATACATTTATATATAAGTTGAATAAAGCATGGTCTGAATTCATGGTGATAACTCTCTTTAATTCCTTTAAAGATGGCATATCCCTGGCAGACAGGAGGGTGATGCCAGTGAATCAGAAACATGCCCGCAGGAGAAGATTTGGTTCAAAATGAGCCTGTAGGGCATTTTGGAGAAAATCATATTTAATCATGATGACAGAAATTTAAAATAGCCTCTTTTCATTGTGCCAGTCTTCCTCCTTGTATCTACTTTTTACTAGCAAGGCCAAGGAGTCAGCAACGGACAAAAGATTTCTGTGACTTTAGTAGGAAACCGATGTTGAAGTATTAACCCTACTTTTTCTGGCACCTGAGCTGACGTTCGGTTTATGGGAGGCAAGTGAGATAGAGAAATCGTGGGGCCGGCTAAAAGAGGGAGCAGGTGCCAGCAGATCAGAGCTGAGGAGAATGCCACGTTTGCTGGATGATTGCATGTGTGTGAGCCATAATACATCAAAAAATTCCCTAAATTGTTGTCTCTCTCGCCAGTCTTTTCTATTGATTCATGTTTGTTCTGTATTTATATCTGCTGTTAAGAATGGCACAGAAGAAGAGGGGACTTGGGTGGAATCAGTACTTGGGATTTTAAAAAAAAAGCTTCAGCATTATTTTCTTGGTTGTCACATTTCACTGATTCAGAACAACTGGTGATTTCTCTCTCTATAGCTTTAATTATGTTTGCTGTCAGAGACATAAGCCGTAGGAAAGGACAGGACAGCAACTTTATTTTAAGCTGGACTGAATATCACTAAATCTCCCCAATTCCTATCAGCTCGAGGATTATTGTTCTTCTCTCTAAGAAATATTATCTATTTAGGTTTTTTTTTAAAGCTTAACTTTTGAGTCGTAAAGTAACCATTTTACTCTTAAAGTATTAGTCAGAGTGGGGAATAGAACTATAATAATTAGGTAACATTTTATAAATATGCACAGAGTGGGTATACTGTTATGGTAGTAAAGTCCACAGATTAAAAACTGCACATGCATAAGGAGTAGACTATGTGCGAAACATTGTATCTGAAGTAATATGGAGTAGACTTTAAGCAACTTCTATTTAATACTCATAAGGGAATCTTTTCCCTATATATGGAAATCCTATTGTACTTCAGAGTATCTACCCCAGTCGATGATGTGTGATAAAAATATATTTATAAGGCCTAATTTCTTTCTCTGACATAAGAGTAAGGTGAATGTTCACATTTTCTTTTTCAAGGGATTTTAATACTAGTATTAGTTTCTTTCTTTGTAAAAGAAAAAAAGTTTTTTTTTTTTTTTTTAAGATTTTATTTATTTATTTGACAGAGAGAGATCACAAGCAGGCAGAGAGGCAGGCAGAGAGATAGGAGGAAGCAGGCTCCCTGCTGAGCAGAGAGCCCGATGCGGGACTCGATCCCAGGACTCCGAGATCATGACCTGAGCCGAAGGCAGCGGCCCAACCCACTGAGCCACCCAGGCGCCCCAAGAAAAAAAGTTTTAAAGAAAAACTTAAAAGAAAATTTTTAAAAAAATTTTAAAAGAAAAAAATTTTTTAAATTGAGGTATAATTGATATACAACATTACGTTAGTTTCAGGTATGCAACATGATCATTTGAGAGTTTGGTAAAAATAGTTTCTCTTGTGGGCAGGCCTCATTAAGAAGAACAGATTGCCTTGGGTCTATTTCCAAATTAGTTACTTGTCCCTTCCCCTGCTGGAAATGAAGTGCATTTTCTCGTTTTCAGTAGGAGATTCAGGTGGGGATCCTGGAGAAATTTTTTGTGGCACTTCCCTCAGATGGAAGGTGGCATCCCCACCCAGCACTCGCTCACACCATTTATAGGGAATGTGCCACTGGTTTTCCAAGCAAGGCCACAGTCACCTCCTTGACACTGTTAACAAACACACTAGCTGTCTCTGCAAAAGCCTGTACCCAAGGTCAACTGACATGTTCCAGCATATAAACAAGCAAGGCCCTGCATTCTGCTAACCCAAGATAGGAGCCCGAGACCCCATCTAGTTTATGCCCATAGCCCCTTCTCCTTGTCATAAGATAACCTGAATTTTGCTTCATTCTGATGTTAAGTCTCCAACCCAAAGTGAACATGGGGTGTATGTTACATATATCTTTTTTTTTTTTTTAAAGATTTTATTTATTTATTTGTCAGAGAGAGAGAGAGAGAGTGAGAGAGAGCACACACAAGTAGGCAGAGAGGCAGGCAGAGAGAGGAGAGAGAAGCAGGCTCCCCGCGGAGCATGGAGCCCGATGTGGGACTCGATCCCAGGACCCTGTGATCATAACTTGAGCCAAAGGCAGCGGCTCAACCAACTGAGCCACCCAGGTGTCCCATATATATCTTTGCTCAATGTGCATTCTCCATCTTCCCTTGTGAACTCATGAATAGTCATAGTTCCCTGCCCTGTTCACCAATTTGTATGCAGTCTCAAGCTCTGTGAGTATAAAAACTTGCTCTTTCCACCTTCAGGGAGGCAGATTTGGGAATGCTCTCCTCTGATTAGACTTCCTTCTCATAATTCTCATGAGGTCTCCCTTATGATAATAAAATTTTCTCTGCTTCAAAAACAAACAAACATGGGGCGCCTGGGTGGCTCAGTGGGTTAAGCCTCTGCCTTTGGCTCAGGTCATGATCTCAGGGTCCTGGGATCGAGCCCCGCATCGGGCTCTCTGCTCAGCAGGAAGCCTGCTTCCCCCTTCTCTCTCTCTGCCTGCCTCTCTGCCTACTTGTGATCTCTGTCAAATAAATAAATAAAAATCTAAAAACAAACAAACAAAAGCCATAATGATTCAATATTTGTATATAATGCAAAATGATTACCACAAATAAGTCTAGTTAATATTTATCACCATACATGGTTACAGAATTTTTTTCTTGTGATGAGAGCTTTTAAGATCTATTCTCTTAGCAACTTCCAAATTCTCTGAATCTATCAGCTTGGTGTGTGTGTGTGTGTGTGTGTTTCCTGCTTGTTTTTGTTTTTGTTTTAGATTCCACATATAAGTAAGATCATATGGTATGTACTTTCTCTGACTTATTTCACTTAGCATAATGCCCTCATTGTGTATCCATGTTGTCACAAATGGCAAGATTCCATTCTTTTCTGTGGCTGAATAATATTCTATTGCATGTATATCACATTTTCTTTTCTTAATCTGTCAGTGGACACTTAGGTTGTTTCCATGTCTTGGCTACTGTAAATAATGCTGCAGTGGACATAAGGGTGCATATATCTTTTCAAGACAGTGTTTCATTTTCTTCAGATAATCACTCAGAATTGGGATTGCTAGATCATATGGTAGTTCCGTTTTCAGTTTTTTTGAGAAAGCTGTTGATCATCTGTATGTCTTTTTAGGAAAAATGTCTGTTCAGGAAAATTCTCTGCCCATTTTTTAAATGAGATTATTTGGGGTTTTATTGCTATTGAGTTGTAGAAGTTCTTTATGTATTTTGGATATTCACCCCTTCTCAGATATATGATTTGCAAATATTTTCTCTTATTCAGTAGGTTGACTTCTCCTTTTGTTAATTGTTTCCTTTACTGTGAAGATTTTTTTTTTTTTTTTTTTTTTAGTTTGATATAGTCCCACTTATTTATTTTCACTTTGGTGTCAGTTCCAAAAACTCACCGTCAAGACTAATGTTAAGGGGTTTACTGCCTATGTTTTCTTCTAGGAGTTTTATGGGTTCACATCTTACATTCAAGTCTTTAATTCATTTTAAGTTAATTTTTAACTCAATTTCATTGAGTTAATTTCATTAAGCCCAATTTAATTCTTTTACATGTGGCTGTCCAATTGTCCCAGTATTATTTATTATAGAGACTGATCATTCTCCCATTGTATATTCTTGCCTCCTTCGTCATAAATTAATTGACTATACATGTATGGTTTTATTTCTGGGCTGTCTAGGATAGCTTTGTAATATAGTTTGAAATCAGGGAGTGTGATGTTTCTGCTTTATTCTTCTTTCTCAAGATTGCATTGGCTATTTGGGGTCTTTTTTGGGTCCATGCAAGTCTTAGGATTGCTTGTTCTATTTATGTGAAAAATGCCATTGGAATTTTGATAGGGATTGCATTAGGTAGTTGGTTGCTTTCGGTAGTATGGATATTTTAACACTGTTCTTTCAATCCATGAGCACAAAGTATCTTTTGATTTTTTGGTGTGTCTTTTTAAATTTCTTTCATCAATGTCTTAGAGTTTTCAGAGTATAGAGGAATTTCACCTCCTTGGTTAAATTTATTCCTAGGTATTTTAATTCTTTTCATACAGTCATAAATGGATTTGATTATTTTCTTAATTTCTCTTTCTGGATTGTTAGTGTAGAGAAATGCAACAGATTTCTGCAATTGCTTTTGTATTTTACAACTTTACTGAATTCTTTGATTGGTTCCAACAATTTTTTGGTTGACATCTTTAGGGTTTTCTCTATATAATACCATGTCATCTGTAAATACAGCAAATATTTTCTGTTCAGCATTTTATTGCTTATTAAGGAAAGGTTTAACCATATGATTGTCAGATTTGTATGGCTTTTCTAGAAAAATAAACCATTTTTGTTTAAATTAGATTATGGTAGCCAACTGATCAGATGTAAGTTAATGATGATTCTGAAAAACAACTTCTAGGATCTAATTGGATACCAGTGGGTATGAAGAATTGTTCATTCAATGTTATTTTATAATATTTTTCCTATTTGGTGATTTTGTTTATGTGTAGGAAACTCTCATTAATATTTCTATCACCCAGTAAGAAGACTTATGACTCTTTTATGCACTACTCATTCCTGAAGAGGTGTTACTTGGTGTTGTTTTTCAAAAGGGATATCATACAGAAGAATTCTATAATGCATAAGACCTCACACAAGATCACTGTGGTATTTAGCCTGTAAAATACAAATCCCATTTTAGTTAATATAAGAAGCTAGTGTGGTTTGAATAGAAGTGGTTTAGAGGTTGGAGTATATAGGCCTTTAGGCCATGATTAGGAGTTTGAATTTTCCTCTGTGTAAGTCCAAAACAGGAAAGACATTGGCAGGTTTTGAGCAATGGTGCGAAATTATCTGATTTTTTTTTTTTAAAGATTTAATTACTTATTTGACACAGAGAGAGATCAAAAGTAGGCAGAGAGGCAGGCAGGGTGGGGGGTGGAGGGGGAAGTAGGCTTCCTGCTGAGCAGACAGCCTGATTCCGGGCTCAATCTCAAGACCCTGGGATCATGACCTGAGCTGAAGGCAGAGGCTTAACCCACTGAGTCACCCAGGCACCCCGATTATCTGATTTTTATTTAAAAATGTTTACTTTGGCTACTGTGTAGAAAATTGCCTAAAGTAGAACAAAAGCAGAAGCAAGGAGAAGCAATAGGAGGCTCCTGGAATAGCCTGGTTGTGCAGGTGGCTGTGTGGGGAGACATGATGGATTTAGGATATCTTTAAAGGTAGAACTGTCAGGACTTACCGATGGATTAGATGTGGGGTGCATAGGTATGAGGACAAACAAGATGACTCCTAGGTTTTGAGCTTGAGCAAATACACGGAATGTGGTACTAATTATCAGTTATAAATCTAGACTAAAAATTTAATTCACTTAAAATTCTTAAAACACTTAAAAATCACATTTTTCATTCAATATTATTACTTTTAAAAACCAGAGAGGTGTGTAATGTATGGTCAACTAATTATCCTGCATAGACGTTGAATTTGAAAACAAAATGATTAAAGGGTAAAAGACCTCCAGGCTTTCTTATAACACTTCTGTTTGCAACATGGTTATGGTAGACTCCTGGGTAGATGGGTAATAGGATCAACTCAAAGGACATTATGGACTCCATTTCTATCCTCCATTAGTTTTATATTCTTCTTTGTGGGATTCTTACATAATTAGGCCAGGTAGGTTTCAAACAGGATCCTGTTTGGGTTGAATCCTTCAGAAAGAGAACAATAAAATGCTAAGTGAAGACAACTTCCTAATGCATTTCAATATTTCCTATCTGATACTGAACTTGACCAGAGATGGAAACAAATTTAGAGGCAACGTAAGTGTCCTTTCCCCCATATTCTTAGATAATTTTGTATCCAAAGAACTAAAATAGAACCTTGTAGGTCTCTGATGTTTAATTGCAGAATGAAGTGCAAAATACCAGTACTGAATTGGTCAATTTTTATTTCTGTCTTCCAATTTTGCTTTTCAGTGGAAGAAAGGTGACACATAATATGCCTGGCACTATGTGTTCTCTTCCGGGCTTTCCCCAGATAATGAAGAACAGCAAAGAGTTTATCTGATCCTACATTGTGATAAAGATGATACACACTGTCTTGTTCTCTAAACATTGATGTACAGAGCTGTAATCACATCTGACTGGTAGGCAGACCAGTTGTCTTTGTGTTCAATCTCTCTTCTTGTGTTGCTGTGAAGTGCTGTCACAATGACTGATGGGGGATTGAAGCTGTAAATTCAGGGGAATGATTCTTTTATACAAGCAGAAATGGTGTCTTTCTTGTAGAGCAATCCTTATGCGTAAGTAGAGTGGAAACCACCCACATGTGAGTGGTTTCATCTGTAAAAGAAGACAGCTTTAGTGCATTCCAAAATCTCTCTCGTACTCCCTTGAGGATGTCTAGAATTACCCAGATGAAACTATAGTCTTTAATTCAAGCTTAAGTAAGGATGCAAATGACTTAAATGGGTGACATGTTAAGATCAAATGGCCATGACGCAAGTTTTGAGATAATTGGAGAAGAATACAAACTCATAAAATACTTGCAGCTAGAGAAAATGGAATTGTTATCAGAGCAGAGGAAAAAGGGCACTAAAGAAGAAAAAGTTGCCTACATCACAATTTTGTCTTGGATTGACCCCATAATTTTTCTCCAAGTAGTAGGATGCCCTTTAAGTTTAGCTGTCTATATGCATCTGTAATTTTCTGTTATGGCTTTCTTCAAATTGTGTAACATGTAACCAACAGAAAAAAGATTAGAAAACTTGCCTACATTTTCAATTTATTCGATTACCACTGATTTATCTGTTTCTGACATGTTTTCTATTAAGCAGGAGTCTTTCTAAACATGTAAAGTGTTACACCTTATTAATATTTGACAAAATTGCTACCTGGCTAGTTCTGGCTATCTTTGCAAAGTTCTTCAACATTTTCATGGCAAAATAAAAACACAGGATCACAGAATCACATATATTTTGCCAAGTAAATTAGATTCATTGAACTTTTCTCTAGACTTTCTCTACCACAGAGGCAGCTTGAACTGATGAAAAAATAGATTGTGAGACATGTGTTCTATTTCTTGGTGTATAATTTCCTTTCCTACATTTAGCCTGTCTTACCTTATTTGAAAAATGGAAATAATATCTGCTATTCCCCAGCTCAAAGCAGTGTTATAATCAAGTAGATTTTTAAAAAGTTTATGCAAAGGGGGCAGGGACTTTTAGAATGGCAGAATTTGTCTGATTGCTTATTTCACTTAGCATGAAACTCTCCAGTTCTATTCATGTCGATGTCAATGGTAGGTATTCATTCCTTCTGACGGCTGAGAAATAATCCATTATATATATGAAATACATTCATTTTTAGAAATCCATTCATCTCTTGAAGAATATCTTGGCTGAGAAATATTCCATTATATATATGAAATACATTCATTTTTAGAAATCCATTCATCTCTTGAAGAACATCTTGGCTCCTTCCACAGTTTGTCTATTGTAGGCATTGCTGGTATGAACATTGGGGTACACTTGTCCCTTCTTTTCACTACTTCTGTATCTTTGGGGTAAATACTCAATAGTGTATTGCTGGGTTGTAGGATAGCTCTATTTTTAAATTCTTAAGGAACCTCCACACTGTTTTCCAAAGTGGCTGCACCAGCTTGCATTCCCATCAGCATATGGTTTCACTCATATGTAGAATATAAGTAATAGTGCAGAGGACAATAGAGGAAAGGATGGAAGACTGAATGGGAAGAAATCAGAGAGGGAGACAAACCATGAGAGACTCTTGACTTCTGGAAACAAACAGGTTGCAGGAAAGGAGGTGGGTGGGAGAAGGGTATCTGGGTGATGGGCATTAAGGAGGACATGTGATGTGATGAGCACTATGTGTTATATGCAACTAATGAATCATTTAACATTATATCAAAACTAATGATGTTCAATATGTTGGCTAATTGAATTTAAAAAAAACACGAAAAAAAGTTAGAGTAGCAGAGTTTGGAGCTTGGTAGACTCGCTCCTTAACAAACAATTTACTGATGAAAATGATAAAAAAAATTAAGACTTGAAAACTGTTCTAAAGAATACAGAGAATGGAAAAAAATTAATTCAAGAAAATCTACTAAATCTCTGTAAGAACAGAAAGAGTAGTGACATTAAAGTCATGATTTGCTTCCTTACACTGCCCCTATCAGCATCCCTGTTCTGTGCTAGGGAAGCTGTATTCCAGGTATATATACCCAAGAAGACCGGCTCCTTCTCCCTCCAGCTCCCGATCTAGGGTTAAAGTTTCATTTCTGGAGACACAGGTTGCCAATTCTCATCCCTCACAGTACCATGTTGGGGTATGGAGAGAATTGGATCTCTCCTCTTCTACCACTGCTCAAAGGGAAAGAGCTCTACTCCCACCTGATCCTAACATCCTTACGAAAATGTGAGAGAACCTCAACAGTCAAACAATTTTGAAAAGGAGTATGGGAGTATTCACAGTTGTTGATTTTAAAACTTATATAAACCTATAGTAATCAAGATAGTGTGGTACTGGTATATGGATAGACATATAGATCAATGGGATAGAATTCAGAGTCCAGAAAGAAACTCACACTTAAAATCACTCGAGTTTTGACAAAGACAACTCAGTCAAGGAAAGAATAATATTTCAGTGAATAGTGCTGGGAAACTGATGAATAGTGAATAGTGCTGGGAAACTGCAAGCAGAATAATGAAGTTAGATCCCTACCTCATACTATATACGAAAATAACACAAAATGGATATAAACCTAAATGTAAGAAGTAAAGCTATAAACCTCTTGGAAGAAAAAGTCTTCATGATCTTGATTTGGATAATGTTTTCTTAAGTAGAATACCAAGAGTGTAAGCTACAGAAGAAAAAACAGATAAATTGGCTCTATCAAAATTTAAAACTTTTGTGCTGAAAACAATATCATCAAGAAAGTGAAAAGACAATCCACAGAATGAGAGAAGATTTTTGCAAGTCATATATCTGATAAGGGACTTGTATTTCATGTACATCTACCTGTATTATAATTCAATAATAAGATACCTAATAAATCAATTTAGGAAAAGAACATAGGATCTGAGTAGTCATTTCTTCAAAGAGGATTCATGACCAGTAAGCACTGGAAATGATGCTCAACGCATTAGTCATTAGAGATCTGCAAATCAAAACTCCAATGAGATAATATATCATCATGTTCAACAGATGGATATAATAAAAAAAAAGTCAGACAGTTGCAAATATTAATGAGAATGTGGAGAAACTGTAACTCTTTTATGTTGCTGGTAGGAATGTGAAAATGGTATAACTTTTTGGAGAACATTTTGGCATTTCCTCAAATTAAGGACAGAGTTCCCATATGACCCAGTAGACCTACTTTTAAGTATCTACCAAAGATAAATGGAAATTCATATCTACACAAAAATCTTGCATACGAAAGTTCAGAACAAAATTACTCATAATAGCCAAAAAGTAGAAATAAGCTTTGCATTCACTGATGAATGGAGAAATAAAATGTGTATAACCGTACAATGGAATATTATTCAGTGATAAAAAGAAATGAGGTACTGATACATGCTGCAAAATAAATAAAACTTGAAAACATGCTAAGTGAAAAAATTCAATCACAAAAGACCTCATGTTGTATGATCCTATTTATATAAAATGTCCACAATAGGCAAATCTGTAGAGGTTGGAAATAGGTAAGTGGTTGCCTAAGGCTGGGGGAGGAGTGGGGCGGAGGCAAATAAAGGTATGGGCTTTTTGTTTGTTTTGTTTTTTGCTTTTTTGAGAAGACAGAATGATCTAAAATTAGATTGTGATGATGGTTGCATAAGCCTGTGAATACTATGGTAAAAAAAATATTGAATTGTACAATTTAAATGGGCAAGTTATATGTTTGTTAATTATATCTCAAGAAAGCTTTTCAAACAAGTAAAAAGGGCGGCATTTAAAAAAACACGTATGTAAAACACTTAAGCTTTTACTATTGATGTACTTTTTGATAATTATGTTTATCTTATAAGGAGAAAAGGCAAAGCCATTTTTCTTTCAAAAACAATCTTTTGCTTCCATAAAATTATTCTAAGTGATTACACTATTTAACTTAAAGAAGTTCATTAAAACCTTACAGGTTCTCTCCTTTGTTGTATTTCATATTTTAATGAGGGAGTAAGTTCATAGTAAATATGCAGAAGAAATGAAACCTATTTTTTATTGTATAGGAATTTTTAAAGATGCATCTGTCTACATCTGTGCAACTTAATAGAAAACATATTTTTTCCCTGTGACATTTCAGTGGACAGACTACTTTAAATTCTTTTTAAAGACTTTTTCTTTTGAGCAAATGAGAAAATTTCATCCTATAAACATCTTTATAATTTTTTTTAAAGATGTTATTTATTTGAGAGTGATAGAGTGTGAGCGTGATTGGGGGGAGGGGCAGAGGGAGAGGGAGAAGCAGACTCCCTGCTGAGCAGAGCTCCAGACAGGAGGCTGGATCCCAGGACTCTGGGATCATGACCTGAGCTGAAGGCAGGCACTTAAAGATTGAGCCACCCAGATACCCCACAGCATTATAATTTTTAGTACCATGGTTATGCTTTCATAAAAACTCAATTTGACAGCAGTTAAAGATGAAAATATAAAATAATTCTGACATAATTCTTGCTATTATTGAAATGTTGACTTTATATATAAAGTTAATTTCTCTAAATCTTATATGTCATTTTCATTCCAAGACCAAACTACCTATATTTTTGTGTCAGCCATTGCTGCCAAGTAAAAGTGTCTTGACTATGAACTGAAGAGCAGGTTCTTTGCCAAGAAAGAGCAATTGAAGAATTGAAGAAAATGTGTATGATCTAGTGGATTACATTTTAATAAAATCAAATAATTAAAATAATAGATATTAAAAATAAGAAAAAATATCTCTTGAAGAAGGATGACCAGAGATAAACTGTCTTCAATCTGCAACTGTTTTTAATAACCACCATTTAACTCATTCTGACTCTGATGTCTTCTTAATATGATGAGAACTCACGCTGAAATTTTGGATATTGAAAGGACGCTGTTTTAGGCCTGTTTAGAGCTTCTTGTTTCCTGGTTCTGCTGTGTTCTGCTGGTTAAGGTAGCCTTTAGAGTAACAGTTGGGAAACTTTTTATCTTATTATAAAGGATCAAGTAGAAAAGTTTTTTAGCTTTGTGACAAGTACTCAAGTCTTGTAGTGTAGAAACAGCTGTAAGCAGTGTATAATGAAGAGGCAATGGCTGTGTTCTAATTAAAGCTTATTTACAAAAACAGGCCAGTGGACCATAGATTGCCAGCCTGCTTTAGACTTTAGTTTGCTTGGAACTCGTGAATTACTCCCTGTTTTAAAACGCTTTTTGCAGGACGCCTGAGTGGCTCAGTTGGTTAAGCAGCTGCCTTCGGCTCAGGTCATGATCCCAGCGTCCTGGGATCGAGTCCTGCATCGGGCTCCTTGCTCGGCGGGGAGCCTGCTTCTCCCTCTGCCTCTGTCTGCCTGTGCTTGCTCTCTCTCTCTCTCTCTCTCTCTGACAAATAAATTTGTAAAATCTTAAAAAAAAAATAAAATGCTTTTTGCTAGAAACTCAGATGTTTGTTTGTTTATTTATTTATTTGTTTAAAAGATTTTATTTATTTATTTGACAGATCACAAGTAGGCAGAGAGGCAGGCAGAGAGAGAGAGGAGGAAGCAGGCTCCCCGCTGTGCAGAGAGCCCGATGAGGGACCCGATCCCTGGACCCTGGGATCATGACCTGAGCCGAAGGCAGCGGCTTTAACCCACTGAGCCCCCCAGGCGCCCTGCTCAGATGTGTTTATTAGTGCGGGGGGGGGGGGGTTGTTTCCTTTGAATAGGGGGCAGGAGGATGGTCTCATGATGACGTTCTTTGGGAAACTATCTTCACTATATAAAAACAAACACTCTTTTGGTGTTCACCAAGAGTAACGGGGACATTTCTGTCAGGGATATTCCTTTAAAATGTTTCCCTGCTCTTCATTTTTAGGTTCTTAAATGAATTTAAAAAACATTATTATAATTTCTTACTTTTGACCAGAATATTTGATTTGTATTTATTTTTCAGGTCTTCAACAATTGGTTTATGCCTGTGTTGCTACATTTAGCAAATAAAAATATAGGATTCTCAGTTAAATTTTAATTTTAGATAAACAACAAATACTTTTTTGAGGCATTTTAAGATTATTCATTTTTGAGTATAGTTAAGGCACAGGGTTACATTACTATCAGGTGTGACACTTAATGATTTGACAAGTTTATATATTATGCTATGTTCACTGCAAGTATAGCTGCCATCTGTCCCATTACATTATTATTACAATATCTTTGACTGTATTCGTTATGCTGTGTTTTTTATTCCTATGACTTATTCATTCCATAACTGGAAGCCTGTATCTCCCTTTTCCCTTCACCTGTTTTGCCCATCCCCCTCTGCTCTTCTCTCTGGCAACCATCCATTCTATGTATTTATACCTTTCATTCTACTTTTCATTTGTTTATTCATTTTTAAAAATTTTTATTTTTATTTTATTTTTTTAAGTAATCTCAACATCCAAGGTAGGGCTTGAACTTACAACCTGAGATCAAGAGTCATGTGCTCTACCAATTAAAGCCAGCCAGGCACCCCATGTTTAGATTTTTTTAGATTTCATTTATGAATGGAATCATGTGGTATTTGGCTCTCTCAGTCTGACTTACTTTACTTAGCATAAGACCCTTTAGGTCCAATTCTTGTTGTCTGAAATGGCAAGATATCATCCTTTCTTATGACTATATAATATTCCTTTGTGTATATATGCCACATTTTCCTTATGCATTCATTTTTAGATGGACACTTAGGTTGCTTCCATAGCTTGGCTATTATAAATAATGTTTTAGTAAACACATATATCTTTTTGAGTTAGTGTTTTTGTTTATCCTGGATAAATACCCAATAGTGGATCATATGGTATTTCTTTTATTTTTATTTTTATATTTTTTAGAAATCTCCATACTGTTTTCCACAGTGGCTATACTGACTTACATTGCCACCGACAGTGTGTGATGTTTCTTTTTTCTCTACATCCTAGTCAGCACTTGTTATTTCTTTTCTTCTTGATTTTAGCCATTCTAACAGGTGTGAAGTGATACCTCATTGTAGTTTTGATTCATATTTCCCTGATGATGAGTGATGTTGAGCATCTATTTATGTGTCTGTTGTCCATCTGTATACCTTCTTTGGAAAAATGTCTATTCAGGTCCTCTGCCCACTTTTTAATCAGATTTTTTTTTTGTTTGTTTTCGAGTTGTATGTATTATGTGTTTTGGTAATTAACTCCTTATTGGATATATCATTTGCAAATATCTTCTCCCAGGCAGTAGGTTGTCTTTTTGTTTTGTCAATGTTTTCCTTTGCTATGCAAGTTTTTTATTTTACTGTAGTCCCAATAGTTTATTTTTGCTTTTGTTTCCTTGCCTTATGAGATATATCTAAAAAAACGTTGCTATGGCTGATGTCAGAGATTGCTGTCTATGTTCTCTTCTAGAATTGTTGTGGATTCATATCTCATGTTTAGGTCTTTAATCCATTTTAAATTTTATTTATTTAAAATATTTTATTTGTTTAGAGGGAGAGCACAAGTAGAGAGAGCAGCACGGGGAGAGGGAGAAGCCGGGTCCCCGCTGAGCACCTCCTTGCTATGTGGAGCTTGATCCCAGGACCCTTGGATCATGACCTGAGGAGAAAACAAATGCTTAACTTACTAAGCCACCCAGGTGCCCACATTTTAAATTTATTTTTTGTATGATGTCAAAAAGCATTTCAATTTTATTCTTTTACAGGTAGTCGTCCAGTTTTCACAGGACCATTTAGTAAAAAACTATCTTTTCCCCATTGTATATTATTGCCTCCTTTGTCATAGATTAACTCACCATCCATATGTAGGTTTATTTCTGGGGTCCCTACCCTAATCCATTGATCTGTGTTTCTATTTTTGTGCCAGTACCATACTGTTTTGATTACTACAACTTTGGAGTATATCTTTTTTTTTTTTTTTTAAAGATTTTATTTATTTATTTGACAGAGAGAGATCACAAGTAGGCAGAGAGGCAGGCAGAGAGAGAGAGGGGGAAGCAGGCTCCCCGCTGAGCAGAGAGCCCGATGCGGGGCTCGATCCCAGGACTCTGAGATCATGACCTGAGCCGAAGGCAGCAGCTTAACCCACTGAGCCACCCAGGCGCCCCACTTTGGAGTATATCTTGAAATTTGGAATTGCGATACCTCTTTTTCCTTTTTTCTCAGAATTGCTTTGGGGTCTTTTGTGGTTCCTTACAAATTTTAGTATTATTTGTTCTAGTTTTGTGAAAATGGTATTTTGATAGTGACTGCATTGAATCTATAGATTGCATTTGGTAATGTGGGTATTTTGACAATATTAATTCTTCCAATCTCTAAGCATGGGATAGCTTTCCATTTGGCTGTGTCATCTTTAATTTCTTTCATCAGTGTTTTCTAGTTTCAGAGTATAGGTCTTTAGCCTCTTTGGTTAAGTTTATTCCTAGATGTTTTATTCTTTTTGGTGTAATTGTAAATGGTGTTGTTTTTTAAATTTCTCTTTCTGTGACAACTTTTTTTTAAATTTATTATTATTATTTTTTTTTTAGAGAGAGAGAGAGAGAGAGGAGGAGGAAGCAGGCTCTCCACTGAGCAGAGAGCCCGATGTGGAGCTCGATCCCAGGACCCTGAGATCATGACCTGAGCCGAAGGCAGAGGCTTTAACCCACTGAGCCACCCAGGTGCCCCGACAACTTTGTTAATATATAGAAATACTAATGATTTCTGGGTATTAATTTTATCCTGTTACAAAATATCCTGCCACAAAATATCCTGCCATTTTCCTGAATTTATCACTTCCAGTAGTTTTTTGTAGAATCTTTAGGGCTTCCTATGCATAGTATAATGTCATCTGAAAATAGTGACAGTATAATTTCTTTACCAATATAGATGCTTCTTATATCTTTTTCTCATCTGATTGGCTAGAAAAGTTCATGCAGTGTTTGAGGCACCCAGATATAAAAGTCTGTTTCTTATCTGAAATTAAAATGTAACGGGGCATTCTGCATTTTATATTGCAATGATAATTTATCCTCCATCCCGACACTTCCAAACAGTCAGAAAATAAGTTTCAGTTACCATTATAGGGGTTTCATCACATTATTGACATTTGCTCTAAATGTCCTTTTAGCTACTTTTCATATATTTTACTGAAGTCTTTCTTATAATGGTTTCAGATTACCTACTGAAAATAAAGCTTGTTTCCTAGCTTTCCAAACTATCCAACTAACCAACCAAATATTCTCTTACTTTACATTCACCAATGTGTTATAGCTATTTATCAACTTCTTTACTCTTATTTTTTCCTACCTAAGCAATGATTTGTACCTCACACCAACTGCCTCTAGACACAAGTAAGACATATATTTAAAAAATTTTATTACTATTTAAAAACTTTTATCAAAATAGTACATGTACATTATTTAACAAGTAAAACCAGTAGGCTAATATTTAATAATAGTCATCTGCCATATTCTCTTCAGTCCTGGTTTCTACTACCTTGCATAACTGTGTTCATGTTTTTTGTTGATTGATTATTCCAATAAATGCCCTCTATTTGTATTGATATTTCTATTCTTTAAAAGATGTATTTATTCATGAGAGAAGGGGGTGGAAATCTTCAAGCTGACTCCCTGCTGAGCACAGTGCCCAATGTGGGGCCTGATCTTATGACCCATGAGATCATGACCCTGAGATCATGACCTGAGCCTAAACCAAGAGTCAGACACTTAACTGACTGAGCCGCCCAGGAGCCCCTTTATTGATATTTCTTAATTATTCAGTTTTACATGTTATTTATTAGCCTTCTATTTATATTTTTTCAATATAGTTATGTTACAATATTTGATTATATAAATATTCAATATGTACATTTTATAATATAACTGTTTTTCACAGATGACTCAAAAAGTGTTCTATGGTTATGTTTCTTGTTAATTTTTTGCTTTTTCTGGAGTTATTGACTGACTAATGTTGGAATTTGTCTCATTTCCTATGTATCCTTTGATAATTAATCTCCACTTTATTTATAGAGATCTCTTCTAAAGTTCTTTAATTCATCTTGGAGGTATCTCCTTCTGCTTCTGTCTTCCCATTTCAGTTGGGAAGGCTGACCTCTATGTTTCTTACACAGATGCATCCTACGCACTTCCTTAATCATCAATCTGGAAATTCCTTGTGCTCTATTTCTTGTTTCTTGGATCATTTTTGTTTGTTGCAAAAGTTTAGTCTATTTAGATTGTGTATGACATTCCTATGAGACACCTACATGGAGATGTGTAGTAAGAAGTTAGAGGGACCTTAGAAGTGAGGTCTGTTCTCTAGGTAAGTATTTATTAACCATTAATATAATTTATGTAGATAGTAGAGATTGTGAGTGTATAATATGATTACCCAGAAAGAGTGTATAGATTAAGAGATTGTGCACTTAGAATGAAAGGTAAGTGTATACTGACAATTAAAGAACTGGAAGTGGAAGAAGATTCTGTGAATTGGGCTGAGATTACACAGGCAGAAATACTAAGGGAAAAGCAAGAAAGTGTTTCGAGTAATTAAAGCCAAGATGGAAAGTAGCCACCTGTATAAAAGTACTGTTAAATGATGAAGTTTGTTGCATTTAGCAGCACTCAAGACATGGATGAAAGTATTTTAGGTAGAATTAGAAGAGATAAGTTTAGTGGTTAGATAATTATAAAATAGAAAGAAATTGTGATCATAGTTAAATGCTAATGAGGAGTTAGAAAAGGAAGAATTTGGAGACATAGAGAGGAGTGGAGAAAAGCAATGGAGTGAATGACAAAGAAAAGGATGACTAGTTATTAATGCTATACATTTGTAGGCTTTTTGGTTGGGAATTTTTGGTTTGGTTTTATCATTTCTGTGATAAAAAGCAAGAATGAGTCAAATTGAGATTTCAGGAGAATGGTGAACTTTTGTGAAGAATGAGAGAGTGAGTTCAAAAGAACTAATAGTATTTCCAGGGAGTATAGAAGAATCTATCTGATGTTCATGAGCACAAATTTATAGTTGAAGCAGTCTGTCTAGTTATAGATATTTTGTAAGGTGAAGGTACAGAGGAAACAGACATGTTTGTTAATTCAAAGTAAGGTGTTTTATTTGGGGGGTGGCGTAGAGAAGGAAAGGAAAATGAAGAAAGGACTCTGAGAATATGTGCAAAATCATAAAGATTAGAATTACTTAAGAAAAAAACCCCATAGGGTCAATAGTCAGTATGATAAAAAGAGATAAAGTAGAAGGGTCAATATCCTAGGGCTCCTTATGTGGTTGAAGAATTGATATCATAGAAATGAATGAACTTGGAGGATAAGAGGATATGTTTAGAAAGTGAGATGAGCGAATCCATTATTTTAGAGGAGACACTATCCAGGTATTAAAAATATCCATATACACTTATAGAATGTGGGGCTGAAATGGTGTTGAGATCACTGAAGTGGGACTGTGAAATAACCAGTTGGATAGGTTGGTCAATTGATGAGACATACGAACTCTGAAAGAATCCAGTTGAATACAGGCCAAGTAAGACATGAACTTCCAGGGCTTGTATCATCAAATGGCGTGATTCTCAAACGAATAATGGTCTATAAGGAGGAAAGAGGAGATGATAGATTTGGGATCTAGATTCTGAGGCATATATGAATGCAGAAAAACATACTGCTCATGAGAGAGCTCAATAGGAGATGTTGTTATTCAGAAGTGTATTAGGATAAGCTAAGTTATGCTGCTGAAACACACGGCATCTATGTCTTCGGGTTTACATAATAGAAGTTTAGCACAGAAGATTCGCTATCAGGTTGAGTGACTCTTAGGACCTCTATCTTCCATGGGTGGCTCAGTATTCCTGCATTTTTCCATATTATATCACCTGCACAGCAAAATAAACTTCCACAAATACCACACTAAAGGGAGAAAATATAAAGAGTTATGTACTGGCTTTTATATTCTCCAAAGTAATACAATGTCCCTTCCTCTCACATTTCATTGGGACATGAAAGTTTCATGGTTATAGTTAACTTCAAGGGGATATCCGTACATAAACCTTCAGGGAGGAGAAGAAAATAAGACATGTTGATGAACATTAGTAATGTCTACCTCAAATGGTAGGGAGATATTTCAGTTACAACCATCTAATAAAAGGAAAATTTATTAAAGAGGTGAGAGATTTTGGAAAGTTTGTTAATCACAGAATGCAAGTTCTGGCGTGCACAGTAGATGGGATTGGAGAAAAGTAGTAAAAGGCTGTTATAGAAGATAAGTGCCTCTCAGAATTAGGATGAATGTATGGTAAATATAAATGCCTGGGGGGCTTTTATTAGGGTTTTGGTTTAGAAATACAGTCATTTATAAGCAAGGAAGGATCAGCTGGTCATTAATTTGTCAAAGAGCAGATGTTCTGGTTCCTCAAATTTGTGCACTGAGCCTGGTGTCAGGGGCTTCAAGGGATGGACAGATCCATCGAAAATGTAATGCATAAGGGTGAGATGGGAAGTTTTCAGTGTGATTCACAGGAGTGATACAACCGGTAGCTCAGCAGTGGTTTGTTCTCATGATCCCCTCCATATTTTCGTTTCTATTCTGTATTTTCTAATTCATTTCTTTATATGTATAGAGAACATACTAATGTTTACTTATTTTAATTTGTTATTTTCAAATTAAGTCTTTCACTTTCATCATTTTTATTCTTTAATTTCTATCATTCTCTGTTTTAATCTTTTCTCTATTGAGTTTCCTTTCATCACTTGGATCCTGCTTTCTAGAAGAACTTATTTCCTCCCGTTCTCAGTGACCCTGGAGAAATTTCTTGATTCATATAGAGCATAGTATTTTTTGCAAGTCTCACTCTGAGGGGATAAACAGACATATGAAAATAAAAAACTTGAAAACTGTAGGTTGGCTAAACACTAGAGAATTAGAATCTAGGATTTCAGTCTCATTAATCAATCTGGCCTCAATTGTAGGCTTTTGGATTGAGAAATTTATACTTTAAGGAAAGTAACATGAGAAAAGAACAGTTACCTGGGTCATATGATCATGATATTGTCATTGAAGTCCTTGAGAACCAATAATGCTCTACAATTCCAAAGATAATTGTATGTGGCCTACCCCATACTTAATTCGGTACCTCAGGATTTCTGAAGTAGTTTTCAACTGTGACAATGTGCCATTTTTAGACTGTCACATTGTTAAATGTTAAAATATAGAGTATGTGAAAATCAAATGGCTTCTAAACTGCACACATTTTCAGTATGCTTTGATAAAAAATAATGTCATTGTTTTAAAATCCATTAAAATAATGGATGCAAATGACTTGTGACACTCATTTTTTTTTTATATCCACTTTAGTTCACCACTCTGTAACCCATAGCAGTCACCCTAATGGTTTGACACATTACAAAAACTTGCTGCTGGGGGAGAACACTATGGTTAGCTGTAAACAATGAAGCTGAAAGTGTGGCAAGGCTGAGTCATGAAGTACCTAACGGAGGTACAGAACTGTTTCCCACCCGAGAGAACTGGTCTGTGAATTCAGAAAATTTTCTAAATTACAGCAGAAAAAACGGTGGAAATCAATCGAAGAGACAGAAATAGTTCAGTTTTTTTTTTTTTTAACCTTTGAAACCACCTCAATGTAACTGCCTAAAGGAAACAATTAGAACTGATATTTGATGTCTTGTCCTCTGATGACAGATCAGATTGGTGGGAGGCTCTTGGAAAGGGTTAGATAGTGTGTAATACATAAACTTTCACCTAAGTATCTCAAAGCATTTAGGAGCTAAGATACTTGGAATTTAGTTCTAGCTCGGCAACTGACCAGTTAGGCGACCTTTTGGATCTTCACATAGTTCATGTAATTCATGAGGGAACTGTGTGATAATAGCTACAGTTTTTTCACCAACACTCTGAGCTCTACTCCATGTGAAATGCACACAGAGCTGGCCTTTCTGCCGGTCAGGATGATTGGAAAACCTTTCTGGTCATTATTTCCTTCCTTTTCTCCACCCCTTCCTTCTTCCTTACTTTCCCCTTCCTTATCCTTTTATTCTCTGCCTTTTTCTTAGGCAAATATTTGTGGAAAGAATACCTTGTGGTAGGCATCATGCCAGCCTAGAAATACTGTGTTTATTTCTGAAGGAAAACACAAACACTGAACACTAGTCACTTTTAGTTGAAGGGACTTTGCAAGGTAAATGGCGGCCTCATTTCTCTTTCTCTCTTTTCCTTGTTGGCGTGTGTGAGTGCACACTCACACGAACACACAAGAAACAGAATTGAAGGCAGAGCTGTGCTCTTCCTACCAGGCGATCCTGTGTGATTTATGGGAGTGTGTTATGATGAGAGATTGTTGCTCAGTCTGCAAGGTAGGGGAATTTATGTTGGATTGGCTTCATATTTGGTACTGAAAAAAAAACAAGAAAGTACATCATTAATCATCTTGTCTTCATTTGAATAGTCATTAAAGAAGCGATCTGAGGTGCCTGCCACAATTCCTTGGTGCATAGCGTGCCCGGTGACTATACTGAAACACAATTACTCCGTGCCTTATATCTATATACCATGCTGCTCTGACAGCTGCTGAAGCACCCTGCCCACGTAGGTGGTGCTTCATCATTATTTTGATGGGGCGGGGTGGGGGGGGGTTGCTCTGATGTGTATCACATCTGCCCTAGTAAGCTTATTTATTACTCATAATCTTGTGTTTCTCCTTTAGTTTCATTATGACTTGGAGGCGTTCTAGAAGCTTCTTTTGTTATTTATGGTTGATCCAGATCTCCTAAACAGGATACATTATTTTCCACTTGGCATGAGATACATTGATGTTACCTGATTTGCTTAGTAACAAAGGCCTTTAAGTTTTTTTTACCATGATGCCCCTGGAAAGTGTTTTGCCCCAGAAGCAGAATTTAGAGACCGTGTTTTGCAGTATTTTAACAAAAATGTTGGCTTCTTTGGGACCATTCCTTTAATATGTTATGGTATTAAATACTTAATTGGCAGTTCATAGTACCATATTCAACTCTGTAAAACCGTGCATGATTAATTGCATGTCATGAGCTCACTTTTGGGTACCTGGCCAAGCTCCTAGGTGAGTGGCTTCATGGTTTTGGAAATTGTTCATGGCCTGCTGACTTGGAAGATGGAGATGAAAAACAGAAGAGAGCTTTCTTTTGGGCTCCAGTGTCTGTCAGGGCCTGTCTTTCTCCAGTGTTCTCTGGTCTTGCCTGAAGATTACTTAGGACATGCAAGTTTGGAAGATGTACCCTTCTTTTTTTTTTATTTTTTTTTTTAAAGATTTTATTTATTTATTTGACAGAGAGAGATCACAAGTAGACGGAGAGGCAGGCAGAGAGAGAGAGAGGGAAGCAGGCTCCCTGCTGAGCAGAGAGCCCGATGTGGGACTCTATCCCAGGACCCTGAGATCATGACCTGAGCCGAAGGCAGCGGCTTAACCCACTGAGCCACCCAGGCGCCCCAAGATGTACCCTTCTAATGCTTACTGATTTCTCATGGCATGGACATGAGCCAGGCAGAAGGACTGGATTGGGTATAAGGCAATCAATACCTTTGAGAACTGGCCAACAAACCCTTTGTAAATAATAAACATGATCCTGATGTTGATACCACTTTTTATCTCCTGCCTTCCATTGTCCTGCTGGTTTGTTGTGAGCTGGTGTCTGATTTGCCTGTCTCTTTTGTCATGTTTCCTGCTCCTTCCTTCTTGTGTTGTGCCCCATTTCTGGGTCTGTCCTCAGGGTTGGGACCCCCACTCACTCATTTAACACCTTTGTTTGAATGAAAAGAGATTCCTTTCTTTAAGTCAAACTTGTTTATGTCATTAGCAGAGCCCTATGTGGCAGTAGTGCTGACTGTGTACACACGCTCACTCTCTTGGCCACTCCTATCTTTGTAATGCCACTAGCATTGCACACATTCTTTTTTTCTTTTTTTAAAGATTTATTTATTTTTCTTAGAGAGAGAGCAAACATGAGTCGGGAGAGGCAGAAGGAGAGTGAGAGCAAGAGAATCTCAAGCAGACTCCCACTGAATGCAGAGCCCCAGGCTGGGCTTGATCTTATGACCCTGAGACCATGACCTGAGCCGAAACCAAGAGTTTGCTGCTCAACCAACTGAGCTACCCTGGTGCACCCCGCCCCCCCATTTTCTTGTAAAAAAAGATTTATTTATTTTATATATAGAGAGACTGTGCCCATTCTTAACACCTGCTCTGCTAACCACTTTCCAGCCTCCTTTGGAGGTCGGGAGTTGGGTTCTAAGACCTGAGGTCATGAGGACTGGCCAGGGCTTAGCCATGTGCATGTGTGCATGTGTGTGTGTTTGACCATGTGTGTGAGATCATATTGCAAACTTTAGGGCCAGTGCTTCTGTAGGAGGATTTCTTTTTCTCTTTCCAAGTCTCATTGGGATGCTTCAGGATTTCTATTCCTGCTCTTCCACACTCATGTAAGTTAGCAAAAGTCTAAAATGTAGGGAAGTAATACCTTAGAGTTGCGTACTACCTGAATGCCAACATGCCAAGCCCCGCATTGGCCCCTCACGAACTTACCCTATGTGTAGTCTAGAGGACGAAGTCTGTGGCCTGAGGGTGAAATAGGCTTAAATTTCAGAAACTCCTTTTATTTTGTAACTTATTTTTTTATTTTATCCTTTAAAATTTTCTACTTTTGTATCATTATATAATATTCATGACATTAGTATTACAAGTGTATAATTTATAAATAAATAAATAAATAGACATTCTTTTTTGGGTCTGTGTATTTAGATATTTTAATTCTTAAAATATGGGTTAAATCTTTACAATTTTTTAATTTGCTTGTTATAATCTGAATTTATTTACTGAGTAAATCTGACATGTAATATTGTGTCAGTTTAAGGTGTACATCGTGGGGGTGCTTGGGATGACTCGGTTGGTTAAGCATCTGCCTTTGGTTGGCTCAGGTCATGATCCCAGGGTTTGAATCTTGGATCAGCCTTCCTGCTCAGTGAGGACCCGGCTTCTCCCTCTCTCTGCAGCTCCCCTTGCTTGATCTCTCTCTCAATCTCTCTGTCAAATAAATAAATAAAATCTTAAAAAACAACTAAGGTGTACAATGTGTTACTTTGATAAACTTATACATTGAAATATGATGGCTGATGTGGCAATATTTATCACATTACATAATTATAGTCCAATATTATTGTCTATATTCATAATATTATGCATTAGATCTCTATGGTTTATTTACTACTCACTTAGAATTTACACCCTTAAACATCATCAATCTTATTCCTCCTCACACCCTCTTAATCCGTGGTAACCACCATTTTACTCTTAGTTTTTTTACAGGGCTTAGCTTTTGAAGATTCCAAATATGAGTGATATCATGCAGTTCTTCTCTTTGACTTATATCAGTTAGCATAATGTGCTCAAGGTCCATCCATGTGGTCACAAATGGGGAGATATTCTCCTTTTTCATGGCTGAATAGTATTTCATAGGGTGTATGTACCACATCTTTTTAAAAAAAAATCTATTGATGGGGTTTTGGGTTGTTTCCATACCTTGATTTTTATAAATAGTGATGAGATAGATAGGGGAATGCATGGATCTCGTTGAAATCTTGTTTTCATTTTCTTTGGGTATCTCAGAAGTAGAATTGTTGGATTATATGGTAGATCTGTTTTTCATTTTTTGAGAAAATTTTCTTTATATTGTTTTCTGTAATGGTTGGACAAATTTACATTTTCACCAACAGTGTACAAGGGGTCCCTTTTCACTGTAGCTTCACTAGCACCTGTTATCTCTTGATGATAGCTATTCTAATAGGTGTGATTTTAATTTGCATTTCCATGATGACTAGTGATGCTGAGTATCTTTTCATGTGTCTGTTGCCCATTTTGATTCCTCTTTGGAGAAACGTTTATTTAGTTCTTCTGTCCATTTTAAAATTAGATCTTTTTTTGTTACTAAGTTGACTGAGTTCTCAATATATTTTGGATGTTAATCCCTTATCTGATATATAGTTTACAAAATTTTCTCCTTTTCCTTAGGTTCTCTTTTTATTTAGTTACTTTTTTCTTTTGCTGTGGAGAAGCTTTGAATTTGATGTAGTCACAATTGTTGATTTTTTCTTTTGTGGTTCATGGTTTGGTGTCACGCCCAAAAAATTATTACCAAGACCAATATTGAATAACTTTTTCCCTAGACTTTCTTTTAGGAGCTTTTTGGTATTAAGGGTTATGTTTAAGTCTTTGATCCATTTTGAATTAATTTTTGTGATTGGTATGAGATAGGGTTCCAGTATCGTTGTTCTGCGTGTGTTTCTCCAGTTTTCCCAGTGCCATTTGTTGAAGAGACTATCTTTTCTCCATTGGGTATCCAATATTAACAGATCATTTAAGCTGGGGTTTAATTCTAGCCTCTCTATTTTGTTTCATTGAATGATGTGTTTATTTTTGTGTTTCTACCATACTGTTTTTATCACTGTGGCTTTGTAGTATTGTTTGATGGGATTGCATTGAAGCTGTGGGTGGCTTTAGGTAGTCTGGACATTTTAACAATATCTATTTTTCTGACCCATGAACACAGGATGTTTTTCCATTTGTGTCTTCTTCAATTTTTTTTTTTTTTGCAATTTTTTGTAGTTTTCATTGTACAGGTCTTTCATTTTCTTGGTTAAATTTATTCCTAAGTATTCTATTGTTTTTGATACTATTGTAATGGAATTTTTCCCCCATTTTTCCATTTGTGTCTTCTTCAATTTTTTTTTTTTTTTGCAATTTTTTGTAGTTTTCATTGTACAGGTCTTTCATTTTCTTGGTTAAATTTATTCCTAAGTATTCTATTGTTTTTGATACTATTGTAATGGAATTTTTTCCCCCAAATCCTATATCATTAGTGTAAAAGAATGCAATTCATTTCTATATGTTGAATTTATATTCTGCCATTTTACTGAAATCGTTGATTAAGTCAACAGTTTCTTTGGTGATTCTTTCTTTATATTTTATTTGTAAATTATAAATACACAGGATTTTCTCTATATTGTCAGGTTTGGCCAGGAAAACCTGATGTGGCAAATGAAAGATTAGTCCAGACACCTTAGTAGGAGAAAGGAGAGGCCTGGGGACCAGATGCTTCAATGGAGAAAGGTCTCAAGCCAAGTTTTGTCTCTGCTTTTAGTGGGGTCTTATTAATAGACCAAGCACAAGCACAAAACAAGAAGGAAAGTGCAACCTTAATGATCAGAACAATAATATGTGGTGGAGTCTGTCTCAAGTCTCGAGCAGTCCTTGAGATGTGTGTGCAAGGCAAGGAGGCAAGGAGTTTGTGAAGTATCTGACCACTATAGATGTCTGTTTTTCTTCAAATTTAGGCATTTACTCCTCAGATGAGAGTCTTGAGCCTCAGTAAGAATCTGGCCACTTTTAGCCAAGAAACTTCAACGGAGGCCCAGCATTCCAGGCACTCCCTCTTTGCTCTTCAGTTAGTCTCATCCAGGGAGGCATATACAAGTCAGATTTTATCTGTCCAGGTGCTGTGAATTCCCACAATATATAGGATTGTATCATAACCAAATGATGACAATTTTACTTCTTCCTTTCTGTTTAGGATGCCTTTCATTTCTTCATCTCGCCTAATTTCCAGCATGGACTCCCAGTACTGTACTGAACAGGAGTAGTGAGGGTGGACGGACGTCCTTGTCTTGTTCCTAATCTTAGAGGAAACACTTTTAAATTTTTCTCCCTTGAGTATAATGTTAACAGTGTGTTTATCATATATGGCCTTTATTAAGTTGAGATATGTTCTTCTATACCCAATCTGTTAAAGGTTTTTATCATGAAAGACTGTTTTATTTTGTCACAAATGCTTTTTTCTGCATATATTCAGATGATGACTTTTTAAAAAAGATTTTATTTATTTATTTGAGAGAGAGACAGTGAGAGAGAGCATGAGAGAGGAGAAAGACAGAAGGAGAAGCAGACTCTCCATGGAGCAGGGAGCCTGATGCAGGACTCGATCCCAGGACTCTGGGATCATGACCTGAGCTGAAGGCAGTTGCTTAACCAACTGAGCCACACAGGTGCCTGATTGTATGATTTTTATTTTTCATTTTATTGATGTGATGTATTATATACATTGATTTGCATATGTTGAATTAGGCTTGCATCCCAGGGATAAATCCCACTAGGTGAAGGTGTATAATTCTTTTAATGTGCTTTTGAGTTGGTTTGTTGAGATTTTTTGCATCTATATTCATCAGTGATATTGGTATATAGTATTTTTTTTTTCCTTGTGGTAGCCTTAGCTGGTTTTCCTATCAAAGTAATGCTGGCCTCACAGAATGAGTTTGAAAGTGTTACCTTCTCAATATTTTGGAATAGTCTGAGGAAGATTGGTATTAATTCCTCTTTAACTGTTTGGCAGAATTCTCCAGGGAAGCCATATGGTCGTGGAGACTTCTGTGTTGGGACATTTTAGAATACTAATTCAATCTCTTTACTAATTATTGGTCTGTTCAGATTTTCATTTTTTCCTGATTCAGTCTTGATAGTTTGTGTTTTTCTAGAAATGTATCCATTTCTTCGAGGTAGTGTAATTTGTTGTCATATAATTATTTATAGTAGTCTCATGATATTATGTTATTTCTTACAGTATCAGTTGTAATATATTCCCTTTTTTTCTAATTGTATTTATTAGAGTTTTCTGTCTTTTTTTTCTTAGTCTAGCTAAAGGTCTGTCAATTTTGCTTGTCTTTTCAAAGAACAACTTAGTTTTGATAATCCTTTCTAGAGTATCTGGTCTCTGTTTCATGTATTTCCACTCTGATTCTTATTATTTCCTTTCTTCTGCTAACTATGGGCTTACTTCGCTCTTTTCTAGTTCCTTGAAGTGTAAAGTTAGGTTTTAAATTTGAATTCTAACTTCTTAATCTATGCATTTATTTTTAAAAAAGTTTCCTTCACGGATTGCTTTTGCTGTATGCCACAATACCTGATATGTTGTCTTCCCATTTTTGTTTTGAGAAAATCTTCTATTTTCCTTTTTATTTACCTTTGACCCAGTAGTTGCTTAGAAGAGTGTTGTTTAGTTTTAGTATTTGCATTTATTATTTGTAGATCTTTCACTTTCCTCTTGTTAATTTCTAGTTTCATGACACTGTGGTCAGAGAAGATAGTTGATATGATTTCAACCTTCTTAAATTTGCTAAGTTTTTTTTCCCCCCTATCATATGATATATTCTGGAGAATGTTCCATGTTCAATTGAGAAGAATATGTATTCTGCTGATGGAATGTCCTCCATATGTCCATTAAGTCCATTTGTTCCAATGTGTGGTTCAGTTCCATTGTTTTCTTTTTGATTTTCTGTCTGGACAATCTATCCATTGCTGTTAGTGGGGTGTTGAAGTTCCTTACAATTATTGTATTATTATCTATTTCTCTGCTAAGATCTTTTATTAATTGCTTAATATATTTTGATGCTTGAGTGTTGGGTGTGCATATATTTAGGATTGCCATTATCTTCTTGATGTAGTGACCCCTTATCCTTATATAATGACCTTCTTTGTGTCTTATTACCCTTTCTGGCTTGAAGTCTGTTTTCTCTGATATAAGTATGGCTAAGTCCACCTACTTTTCATTTTTGTTTGCTTGGAATACTTGGAATACCATCTTCCATCCTTTCATCTTGAACTTCGTGTGTATTTAGAGCTGAAATGAGCATCCCGTTGGCAGCAGCATCTACTTAGGTATTTTTGTATGTTTGTTTGTTTTTATTTTTGTTTTTTTAATCCATCTAGCCACTCTGCCTTTCGGTTGGTGAATAAAATCCATTTACATTCAGGGTGGGTATAGATATGTAATGTTTTGTTATGGGCATTTTATCTTTGCTTTCTGGTTATTTCATCTCTCCATTGTTTCCTTATTCTTCTGTTTCTGTCTACCATTTTAAGCTGATGGTCGTCAGTGGCGATTTGTTCAGCCTCCCCTATCTTTTTATGTTTTGTGCGTCTGCTCTAGATTTTTGATTTGTGGTTACCATGGGGTTTACATAAAACATCTCATCGATAAAGCAGTTATTTTTCTGCTGATAGTAAGTTGTCTTCATTTGCCTATAAAGTTTTCATCCTTTGACTTCTACCTTTGTGTGTGTGTGTGTGTGTGTGTGTATATATATATGTATGTATGTATATATATATATATTCCCCTTTTATATTTTTGATGTTGCAAATTCTCTTTATGCTGTGATTGTTTTAGCAAATTGTAGTAGATATAGTTATTTTTAATGCTCTTTTCCCTTAAACTTTATGCTGTAGGTAAGAGTTTAATATACTATTCTAAAACATTTACAGTATTCTAATTTTGACTATCACATTAATCAGAATTTTGTGTACTTTTTTTTTGTTTGTTTCTTTCAGCATGAAGAACTCCTTTCAACATTTCTTATAAGGCAGTTCTGTTGGTGGTGAACTCCCTCAGCTTCTGTCTAAGAAAGCCTTTATTTACCCTTCATATATAAATGTTAATTATGCTCAAAAGAGTGTTCTTTTTTTAAAAGATTTTATTTATTTATTTGACACAGAGAGAGAGACAGTAAGAGAGGGAATACAGGCAAGGGGAATGGGAGGGGGAGAAGCAGGCTTCCTGCATAGCAGGGAGCTAGACACAGGGCTTGACCCCAGGACCCTGGGATCCTGACCTGAGCTGAAGGCAGATGCTTAATGACTGAGCCACCCAGGTGCCCCTCAATAAAATATTCTTGACTGGCAGTTTTTAATCTTTAAATATTTTGAGTATGTCATTCTACTCTCTCCTGTTGAGTTTCTAGTGAGAAATTGCCATTAAGACGTTTAATAGTGGTTCCTTTGTAGGTTACTTTCTTTTCTTTGTTTATTTATTTATTTCTTTTTTTTTTTTTAATCCCCTGGCTGCCTTTACATTTTTTTCTTTATTGTTGACTTCTGACACTTTTAATATAATGTGTCTTAGAGAAGGTCTTTTTGTGTTGGGGTAGTAAAATATTCTATTAGTTTTGTGGACTTGTAATCTAGTTCTTTCCCCAGGTTTGAAAAGTTCTCACCTATTCTTTTTAAAGTAACTCTTCCCTTCTCTCTTGCTGCTTCTTCTGGAATACCCATTATTCTTATGTTGGCTTTCTAAATGAAGTCAGATCTTGTAGGATATCTTCACTTCCTAAAAATCTTGATTCTTCTCTCCCACCTGAATTATTTCTATATTTCGACCTTCAAGCTCACTAATCCTCTCTTCCATGTTATCTTCTCTATTTCCAATGTGTCTAGTGTATTCTTCATCTCATTGAATGAGTTCTTCCACTCCAATATTTGGTTCTTTTTCAGAATTTAAATCTGTTTGGTAAAATACTCTTCCTGTTCATTAATTTTATGCCTATGACCATTGTATTACTTTTCTGAGTTTACCTGTGCTCCCTAAATCTCTTCATAACAGCTATTTTCAATTCTTTATCAGTTAGATTGTCATATTCCACGTCTTTGGATTCAGTTACAGGAAAATTATCATTTTATTTTTGTGATACCATATTCTGTCATTTTGAATGATGTTGATGAAAAGTGCCTCTGCCGCTGAATTTGAAGTAACAAACACCTTTATCATTTAGGCAAGATTTTTCTTTACTTCAATTCAGAATCTGTTTACCAGGTTGGCAATTAAAAGCCTTACTTTTGTTTTCCAGAAGGTGGCGATATAGCACAAGTTTTTGGTTTCTTTGCAGGTGTGACTCTGCTCAGGTTGGAAGGCACGCATTAAAACACACACAAGCACACTCGCACATGCGTGCACACACATACACACACACCACAAAGGGGCAAATGGTGGTGGCACAGTTGAAAGGAAGGTGTACAAGGAGCCATGTACTTAGTACTTATGGTTTAGGTGTGCTCATTGTCTGCTATGGGTATCCTGAAGTGGGGGAGGTCCCAGAGATCTAGGGGCAGCCCTTGCCTCCAGAAGGGGGAGACTTTTTTTTTTTTCTTTCCTTTCAGTTTTCTTTGCCTATTTTCCTTTTTTCCCCTCCCCCCATCTCGTTAGCACCTTCTTAGAGACAGCAACTGGTCTCTTCAGCTGCAGAGCAGATTCCCACTCACTGCCTTCTTTGCGAGAAAGGTCATGCTTACTTGCTGCCAGTTGGGCTGCAGCCTCCTTTGCCATCGCCACCTCTGGCACCACCTCCCTCGCTCTGCTGTTTCTCTGCAGTCCAGTCCATCCACTTTTGGTACACAGTTGAATGGATCTTGGGGGTATCCTGGTATGCTGTGTAGAGGCACTTTTCTTTTTTCAGTTATAAATGTTGTGCCTCAAACAGGAATGATTCCTGTTGCCTTGATGCTGATGTCGCCCCTCTGATACTCAAAATATGATATTGTCACCATTGTTGTTATTGTCATAAAAAGTTCAACTTATGTAGCTGTTACCTTACATGCGTCACACTATTTAATTTCCAAAGGAACCCTGTGGCATAGGGATTTATCCTCATTTTACAGATGACAAAATTGAGCCCCAGAGAGGTGCCTTGAATCTCCCAAAGGTACGCAGCTAATAAATTATTATAATAATGTACACAAATCAACTATCTTTCATTTAAATTTTATTTGCACATTTTTTTTTGGGTATTATTTATCAATCTAAGAGATGGGATGACTAGTTCTTCCATTTCCCCCAAAAGTAAGTTAATAGACCTTATAGGGTAAAGGCAGTCAACATATATTGATACATTATCGAATAATTATATTAGCTTCCATGCTATGAAAATTAACTCCTTATTTGGAATAACAAAACAATCATCTGGCGAGATAAACACGACACCAGGCAAAGTGGGTGCAAGGCAAGATTTATTAAAGGCATCTCCGGGGAAGTTTCAGGGCTCAGGAGAAGGGGAGGTGGTCACCCTCGGGCGAGGTTCCGCGACTCTGGAAAGCAGAGTGGTGGAAGTCGCGCCCAAGGCAGGGAGAAGGGGGCTTTTAAGGGACCTCGAGGGGAGTTCAGGGGTTTTTTGGCAAGTTTCCCTTATTCGGATATTTCGGTCCACGGGAGCCCGGGGCGGGGTCTCAGATTCCCGCTTGTCAGGGTCCCATTGGTCCACGGGAGCCCGGGGCGGGGTCTCAGATTCCCGCTTGTCAGGGTCCCATTGGTCCACGGGAGCCCGGGGCGGGGTCTCAGATTCCCGCTTGTCAGGGTCCCATTGGTCCACGGGAGCCCAGCGCGGGGGTGTTTTCAGATTCCTGCTTGGGTCTTTGTTCTCCTGTCTGAGCTCAGGTTTTGTGGCGGGAACTTTCGCCATCTTAAGTAGCTGTTTCTTTCTGCCAGCCCAACACTTTGTTAATAAACAAAAACCTCTTATTGGGAAGAAACTTTTAAACTTATGTCTCCCTCATAACAGAAGATCACTGTGCCTGGATAACACATGTTCACTGCAACTATAACCTCATAACAATCCCCCTTTCCAAGTTCTCTGTTACCCATAGTCTCTTCACAGTATCATGTCACCCTGCTCCTCAACCTTCATCACTATAGTTCACATTTACACATAATATTTGCAAGCTAAGCTTTTAAATTTATTATTATTATACTCGCATGAGTCTTAAAGCTTTTCTCAGACTTACCTCAGTATCAGCTTTGTCTTCTCTGGGTATTTTTCTCATCACCTTTTAATGCTTACTTCCTATTCACCTACTCTAGTTTTTCTCCACTAACCCAAATTTGCTGCTCCATTACTCTGTCAACTAGTTTCCAAGCTGCTCATGTCTGAAACTAAACGCCTTTACAACTCAGAAGTTCTCTTAAAATACAAAGTTACTGGAACAACAATAAAGGAAAGGATAAATCTCAATTTAATCTGATTGATATTTATTGAGCATCATGTGTAAAGTAGTGGGTGCTAAGTACAGCCTGAAAAGGAATAAATAATTGAGCAGGGGCCTGAGGTCCGGCGAGGAAGTGCTGACTTCCTGATTAAGCTTTATAAGAAGCCATAAATCACGAAGGTGACCAGATGTTTCTAGAAGTGGGAGTGTGGCTTGGATTATGTGACTAATGATCTCAAGGGATTCTCTCCTATGTTGATAGGACTCAGAAAATTAGAACTATAAGTATGCAGGGTAATGTCCAAAGGTGAAATGATCGTGAGAGTGCATTGGCTGAGAAACAGAGATGATGTAATGACTGCTGCAAACTTTGATAGTGGGAATAGAAGTGGAAAACTGGTGGTCCAGCATTCCCAGCACACCGTCTGGTGCTGGTGCTATGTTCGGCAACAGGAGTCACCCAATATGAAGAATATGGATTTGGGAAAAATGGTCTTATCAGACAACTTGATCTGATAAACCAAAGGGAGGTATAGTGAGAAACTCTCATTTTATATTACCAAAGTGATACTTTTATTATTAATTATTTTATCTAGATATCTCTCTGAGTCATGCAAACAAACGCTTTTAGAACTAATTAACCTGGGATAAAATGACTAGTCAATATATGTCTATAAAATTGGGAGTTAGGAGTGGAATACCACTTTACCCATTCTTTTTTTTTTTAAGACTTTATTTGATTTGACAGAGAGAGCAAGAGAGTACAAGGGGGAGTAGCCAAGGGAGAGGGAGAAGAAGTCTCCCTGCTAAGCTGGGAGCCCAATGTGGGGCTCCATCCCAGGACCTTGGGACCATGACCTGAGCCAAAGGTAGGTGACTGATTGAGCCACCCAAGCACCCCTGCTTTACCCATTCTTACTAGAAGATTTGTATGAAGGTATGATCTCTATCTTGATAAGGGATGGTTGACAGTTATTGTTGCCTGTGGAATTGACATACTTTGCCCATAGTTTCCAACTAAAGAATATTTGCTAATCTAAGGAATTTATGCTATATTATAGTTTCAAAATAAGTATTCTACTTTTTGAATTTTTTTACTCCAATTCTATCTTAGTATATTTTCTCCCTTTAAAGAACATAAAACACATGCTGCTTTAATATTACATCTTAGTCTTGGTATTGAAATTTTAAAGTCAATAGACTATTAGTTTAACAACCCTTTGTCCCAAGTATCTTAGAAAATATTGATATGTAATTTGTAAGAGCTTTCTAAGGCTAACTGCAGGCTTTCCCCAGAAAAAGTTTGAGAAGTTGCTACAAAAGAAGAAACGTTTCCCCTCATTGATTAACGAACACCAATTCCATTATAAATATACATTCATGTTGACCTTTTAGTTTGTTTTCCAGAATACAAATTCAGTAGAGCCCCCATACTGTTGCACATGCTGTGAAGGTATTTTGGGGGCACTGAAACACAAATGGGGACATCAATCTACCCACTTCATTTCAGAGCCCCTGTATGAAGCCTTATTTGTGGCTCCTCTGTGGTACTAGAACGGAGCTCATGCTAATCAGTAGGCCTGGGGTTTAAAGATTTCTTCAAACTGGAGCTCTGTAAGCTTAAATAAAGAGCAGATTAGAGTCTTAGACAAATAAAATGAATAGTGAGTGGCTTATAAAGTCTTCCCCCTTTGACTTGAAAAACAAATATGCTTGCATTGTTAGACTGTGTGTACATTGATAGAAGTTTGCATAATACAGCTGGTAAGCTAAGAAAACAAAAACAAAAATGAAACCCCAATTTATTTTTTCCATAGATAGAAAAGACTAATTTTCATTTGTGTGATTTGGAAGGATTGTCTTAAGTATGGTGCTGCCAATCAAAACACAAATTGGGAGATTGAATAACATAGCACTTTTTCATTTAGAAAGATGTACTAAAATTTACTTGTACTAAAATTTACTCTGTATGAACAGTGACAGCATAATTATTCCTTCCATGTACTGACTTGCCAGAGTTAGACACTGTGCTATTGTCTTTATATTCTGTATATATTATCTATAATTCTCACAAGGAAGATCTTATTTTCCTGATTTTAATAAAGGAAACAGAACCTAGAAAAATTAAGTATAAATTTCAGGTTCAAATTCTGATTTCCCACACACTTTCAGTAAAAACTTGAGAGGGTTTCTTAACCTCTTTGGGCCATAATTTCTTCATCTCTAAAATATAGAAAAAAGTATTATCTACTTGTAGATTCATTTTATAGAGATGAAATGAATTAATTATATGAATAGACAGACATACATAAAGCCCTTAATACAGTGCTTGAGACACAACAAGCATTGTACAATGCTTGTTATTATTAACAACACTATAGTAGACTGTGTTATCTACTTCCTGAACATGTAAAAAGTTTTCATTTTTTAACAATTGCTTTGCTTGAGGCAGCTCAGATAACAGAGAATAAAATGAAACTACAAATTCTTTTTTTTTTTTAAAGATTTTATTTATTTGACAGAGAGAGATCACAAGTAGGCAGAGAGGCAAGCAGAGAGAGAGAGAGAGAGGGAGGAGGAAGCAGGCTCCCTGCCCAGCAGAGAGCCCGATGTGGAACTCGATCCCAGGACCCTGAGATCATGACCTGAGCCAAAGGCAGAGGCTTAACCCACTGAACCACCCAGGCAGCCCTGAAACTACAAATTCTTCTTCTTAAGAAGCTTCCATCCTAATCGAGATGGACAGTTAATAAAGAATATAAGTAAAATAGTAGTATGTTGTATGGTGAAGGTACAAAAGAGTAAAGCCAAACAGGGGAAGTGTTTTTTTTTTTTTTTTTAAATTTTTAAATTTTTAAATTTTTAAATATGGTGCTCAGGGGAAATCTCTCTGAGAAGAGAAGACCTGAACAAAGACTACACATAAGGAGGTGAGGGACGGAGTCATATGGATATCTAGGGGAAGAGCATTCCAGGATATGACATTGGCAAGTGCAAACAGTCTGATGTGAAAGCACTCGGGCCAGTCTGAGGGGGAGCAAGGTTCCAAGGAGTGAGAAACATGGGTGAGTGAGAGATTATAGGAGATGAGAATGAGCAGGGAAAAGATCCGGTAGGGCCGTGGATACCATTGTAGAAAAATGGGTTCTTAATTTGAGTGAGATATCAGACACTTTTGAACAGAAGAGTGAAATTATCTGTTCAATTTATACACGTTTTCCTGGAATCCCTGAGGCCACAGTCTTTAGAATTTATAGAAAGAAGCAGGGAGTCCAGTTAGGATGCCCTTACAAGAATGTAGGCAAGATGTAATGGTGGTTTGGGCCAGATTAATAGCAGCAGAAGTAGTGAAAAGAGGTAGTACCCTGGATATATTTTGAAGACAGAGTTGGTAGGATTTGGTGTTGGATGAGGTAAAGTATAAGTGGTGTGTGTATGAGAAAGAAGAGTCAAGAGTGACTCCAAGGTTTTTGGCCTGAACAACTGGAAGAAATGAACTGCTTTTCATTAAGAAAGCTTGTTGTAGGAGTTCTGGGGAGGTGAACCAGTTAGAGAATTGAGTTGTGGTATTTTATGCTGGAAATGCTTATTAGACATGCATGCAGAAGCACTGAGTAGCCGTTTGAAGTGGAGAGGTGAGGTGCTGCTGGCTGGAGCTTAAATTTGGAGTCATCAGCATCAAAGCAGTATTCAAAAGCTTGGATGGAATTACCAAGGAGTGGGTGTAGAGAAAAAAATAGGCAAGGTTCAGGGACCAAGTGCTGGGTTACTCCATCATTAAGTAGTTGGTGAGCTGAGGAGAAACTAGCAGAGAGACTGAAAGAAGTACCTGGTGAGTGAGGGGAATTCAGGGAACTGTGGAGTTTTGAAAACCACGACAAATGATCAAATATGTTAAATGCTGCTGATTGCTTAAATATGATGAGGATTGAAAATTGACTCTTGGGTTTAGTAATGATAAAATCATGCTGACAACATGAGTAAGAGTAAAAGGAATTTCCATGGAGTCGTGGAGTCAAAAACTTTATTAGAATAGAAATAGGGAGAAACAAGTAGGCACAGGGACTTCTGTATTGGTGTTTACTGTAATGGAAAGGAGAAAATGTGGTCTATAGTTGGCAGGGGAGGTGAAATCTAGGGACAAATTTTGTTTTCATGGAAGAAATAATACCATGCTTGTGTGGTGATAGAAGAGAAGCACCAGAAACCTTCATAATGCAAGAGAGAGAAGAAACCAGACAGACCAATATTCTCAAGCAGGCAAGATCTGATGATGTTCATTGCAAAATAGAAGAATTAAGCTTAGCTAGGGACATGGGCAGTTAGCTCATACTGATGAGAGACAAGGAAGAGAGAGATAGGTAGGTAGAGTAGTAAAACTTGTGAAACTCCTCTGATTATTTCCTTTTTCTCAGGGAAAATAAGAGGAAAGTACAGGGAAGACAAGTGAGCAGAGAGAACTTGGTTTCCTGTGATGAAGACATAAATATTAATAAATGTCATTTTGAAATTAGTCCTGATGGACCCAAGGCTATATTGGACCACCAGTGTTGAGGCAGGACAAAAATATGGCAGTCTTACCTGTAGATGTGAAGTTTTGGTGTTTTCACCTGATGCTAGGCAGTGAGGGTGTGAAGGACCAAGGATGTTAGGCTTACTGTTAGCACTTGCAGGAACATTCTGGACCCTGCAGGTAAAAAGCTGGGGTAGGCCAGAGGGTGATCTTCTTTTGAACGTACAGGCCTGTCTGTGTGAGCCTTCCTCTTAGGCCCTGTTGGTGGAGGAATCTGTCTCTCAGCCTCTTGTGCTGTAATTCCTCAATAGTTAGTTTTAAAGGCAAAAGCTTTAGACCTGAATAAAACATAAAGGGATTTAAGTAGTGAAGTAATGCTACGATAATAATATTGAGTAGTCAGCCCAAGGGCTAATGAAGTATGCAGATCCAGGGAGCTTCTGTTTTGGATTAGTTTCTCATTTGTACCTATTTGATCCATAGCATGGGGTCAGTCCTTTTCCATTTCAATTCGGTTGATTTCCATCATTTAAACATTATCTAAGCACGACAAAGGATTTTGAAAATTTCGGGAAAATATCCATCATTAATGAGGGACTTCAGGTTATCCATTGAAAAAAAGGCTTGATTTCATGAGATAAAGCAGTATTCAATTAATTATTTACAAGTAACTATAAAATAATCAAATTGCTTTTCTTATGCTGAGCCAGTGTCATAGTTTTATAGACAGAGATATTATATTGTATATTCATTTTATAAAGCAGGAAAGCTTTTTGTAGTCTCTACTTGAGAGTAAAAATAACATCATTTGATTTTTAAAATCAGGTTTATCATTAGGTTCCCAGAGAAGCAGTAATAATAATGATAGTTAAGAGTTGTTACATGGGTACCGTGGCCCAGATATATTATCTTTTTTGTTCTTTAAAATAATTCAGGGACATGGACACTATTAATCCTATTTTACAGGAGAAAACAAGATCAGACAGATGACTAAATTGCTCAAAGTAAAAAAAAATAGCAAATTATAGAGCAGGGACTTAACTCCAAGTCTGTCTGCTTTCAAAATCTGTGCTGATATGGTATTCTTTCAACTCTTCTACCTTGAACTACTCACTCTAGACGAATCAGCCAGGACGGCTTTATGAGTGATCAAGGTAGATGATTACTTAAGCTCAAAAAATTAACTCTACTTCCTCTCAATTCATCATTATAATTTCAGCCTTTTGGTTCATGATGTGTTAGTCTTTGAGAGTCCATTTATGTTTAAAATGCTATTACTTGTGAGTCATTCATTCAGCCATTATCAACGAACATCTTTATTACTAGTCAACTATGCAGCATTAATTACCAGAGAGTTTGACTGCTGAAGAGTAAAAATATTCACCCAGGGTAAGATCTGGAGGCTGGAGAGAATGCTGGAGGAAATGTGCCAAGAGGAAAGAAATATAAACTGATAGGGAGGTTGTAGGCCAGAAATTGATTGAGTTTCCTCCATCAGGTCACAGTAGAGAAATTTACAGCTTGAATGGTTCTTACAGATCAAGCACTTCAGTACTTTTATTTTGTAGATTACAAAGCCTAGCCCCAAAATCACACAGCAGGAATGGAGGTAGGGGTAGGATTACAATCACAGATCAGAGTCCTTCACATTATAGGCTGCCATACTAGGTTGTTGTCAAGTTATAGCCTTTGAATCTTAATGTGCTCACCCTCCTTCCCTCTTTTGGAGTCTGAGCCATGTACTTCTCTTTCCTCATTTACTTCAAGGTGTTTTGAACATAAAAAGCAGTGAGCTGCTCTTTAGTTCTGAATTTCTCCCACCTCTGTGTGTCCCCAAATCCAAGGCCATTAATATATAAATTTTACCCCAACAACTTTGCAAAAGACAATTACTGCCACACATACAGGTCTAGAAAAAAGGATGCAAAACTAAATTGCCTGATCTTACTTGAAACAGTTCCCACTGTCAGTATTAAGGATCCTGTCAGCAGTAAGAAAATGCACAAGCAGCAATTCCAGAAATGCTCAGAGGCAATTAACTCACAATCAGTCATCTCAAATTCATTGTCTTCCAATAAAAACTCGAAATCTTTGTTCTCAATTTCTCTCAAGGTTTTGATTTTAGAGTATGAATGGAAAATGAATAGACAGCAGTAGGTGCTACTATCTAAGTATGTAGAACAACTGCTTCTGCTTTAGAAGCTATTCAAGGAAGCCTATGAAATTTTTTTTTTAAAGATTTGTTTATTTATTTGAGAGAGAGAGACAGAGAGAGTACAAGCAGGGGAGATGCAGAGGCAGAGGGAGAGGGAGAAGCAGGCTCCCCACTGAGTAGGGAGCCTGATGTGGGGCTCGATCCCAGGACCCTGAGATCATGACCTGAGCTGAAGGCAGAGGCTTAACAATCTGAGCCACCCAGGTGCCCCTGCCTATGAAATTTTTAACCAGGCAGTTTTAACCACCCATGTCCAAAAGAATTCCCCAAACACTCTAAATTCCCACAGATAATTCTGTTAGCTTCCAAACTTAATGTGTTGTTCAACTTCCACCAGACAAATAATAGAACTGACTCCTACAAGCAACCACCATTCATCTAATCATTTCTAAATCCTTCTTTGTCTACTGTGGATATTAACCAACACAGAAATGAATAGATTTGAGGTTATGTGGAATTTGAAACTATTGATGGGAATTTACCTATGAGTTAGTCAGTAGGTCCTTTGTCTGGGAGAAGTTGTTGCCAGACAGATACTACTTTGTTTCTTCCTTTGGTCCTCAGCTTTGAGTCCAGCTCAAGTCAGACTGACCAAATTGATAAGGGAGTCTAGCATCTCATTGCCATTTTTAATAGGTGATTGATCTGTGCAGAGAAGGAAGGGTAAAGTCTGGATGTGGACTGCAGGGTTTAAAAATATACTTGTAACTTAAACTAATCTTATTATTGAAGACATTCTTAAGTGTTCAGAAGAGAGAAAGAAGGTTTCTTCTTTGTCTCTAGGGAAAAATTATGTTTATTTACTAATGGTGGAAAGGGGTGTCTGTTTCTTCATGTGACTGAGATAGTTATATAAGTGTAGTTCAAGTTGTGGCCATAAGCCCTGGTGTTTCTGTTCACAGTGATTTCCTATTTCCTAGAAAAGTATTTATGTATGATGTGGTAGGCAGCTTGTGACATCGCTCTCAATGAACACTCTCCCACTCTATCTCCTAGGGGTCATGCCTTTATGAAACCCTTCCCTTTGAGTATGTGGTTGGTCCCTCATGACTTGCTTCTAATGAAAAGAATATGGCAAAAGTGATGCCTGCCATACATGTGATTAGATTACAACAGGTTGTAACTTTAATCTTGCTGGCACTTTCTTGTGCTCTCACTTGGTTCGATGAAGCAAATTGCCATGTTGACCATGGGCAAAATAACAATGATGGAGGTCTTTGGCCAGGAGCTCACTTAAAAATTAGGTCTTGGGACACCGGAGTGGCTCAGTTGGTTAAGCGTTTGCCTTCAGCTCGGGTCATGATCCCAGGGTCCTGGGATTGAGCCCTGCATTGGGCTCCCTACTCAGTAGAGAGCCTGCTTCTCCCTCTCCCTCTGCTGCCTCTCTCTCTGTCAAATAAATAAATAAAGTCTTTAAAAAAAAAAAAAGGTCTCAGTCAAACAAGATGAAAGAAACAAATCTTGCTAACAACCATGTGAGAGAGTGAGGAAGAAGGCTCTTCTCAGTTGAGCCATGAGATGGCTGCAGCCTCATGGAAAAACTCAGAGCCAGACAACTCAGCTGTCACCCAGATTCTTGAATCATAGGATCTGTGAGGTAATAAATGTTGTTTTGAGCCACTACATTTTTGGGTTAATGTATTATCTAGAAATAGATAACTAAAGCACACAGTGATTAGGACACTCCTATAGTCATAGACTTATGAAAAATGTGGAAAGTACAGTCTCTATCAAAACGCATTTTTATTCTTTCATTCAACAAATATTTATTGAGCACCTGTTATGTGTAATGCAGTTTTGAATGGTGAGATGTACCAGTGGACACAGATGTAAATCCCTGAAGAGGCATGATCTATGTAATCCCAATTAATAACACCTGGTCATCAGTGTTTTTCTAGATAAATTAAATTTTTCATTATTAATTCACCAAACTTTTATTGGATGCTATTTCTAGGAAATCAATGATAAACTTACTATATCACATGAGAAATAAAAATTAGCCTACAAATTATAATAACACAAACCTCATTACAAGCAAGAGGTCCTTCATCTGTTATGGCACTCTGTTAGGTGTTCCTGGGTTTTGTGACTAAACAAATGTCATTTCTGAAAGATTAAGTAAAGGAGGAAAAGTAGATTTAGGTTTAAAGAGGATGAATTCACTTTTGAATTTGTTTGATTCTGGGAGATACCTGGGTGGACATATCAAGAAGGAACTTAAGAGCGAGCTTTGGATTTGAGATAAACATTTGGAAGTCATCAGCATGTAAGTGGTAACTGAAACCACAGTATTTAGGGCTTGTCCAGGAAAATATATAGAGTATGAAGGAGCACACATATTTAAGGAGTGGGCATTCAGGACTGTAAAGAAGTGTTGAATAGATAGGAGGATGAAGAGGAAGAGGTGTCTTTATAATATACCAGTGGAGAAGGGGATTTCATGAATCGGGAAATACAGTGTTCAATCATATCAGAGACAATAAAATAAGGGCTGGAAGCTTCCTTTCATATAAGAACAAGAAGAGATTGATGGTCTTAACTGAGAGTATCTTCAATGGGGTATTGAGGGTGGAAATGAGTTGAAGCATAGACATGTATGAAAAAGGAATTTGTAAGATGAAGCTCAGAAAAGTTGGATGTAATAATTGTAGATTTTTCTATTAGATGGTGATGAAGAGATATTATATAAATACATGATATATGATGTTATATAGAATATAACATAAATATCATAATTTCATATAGTAAATTTCATGCCTTTTTGAAGTTTTGTCTTGTTTCTGACAATTAAAATATAGTAATTTGGTGCTTATTTTGGAACATTATGGTGAAATTTAGGAGTGTTGTTTCAGCATATGAAGGGTGTGTGGGCTCTCCTCTATTTCCCTGGTTCAGTGCTTAATGAGGAGTGATAGGAAGAAGAAAGGAAGTCAACACTGTTGCCTACTCTTGGCTGTGAAAAGATGGTGATTAATGAAGATGTAGCTAGTGGAGATGTAGGTCTGAATGTGAGATGAGTGTGTACATAAAAGGAGGCTAGAAGTTGATGACGGTCAAAGTTTGAGAGTTTCGGGAAGGGAGGAACATTTGATATAACATCAAAAGAGGTGGATTAAGATAAGACCCAAATGACACATAGAAAGAGAGATGCTTCTAAGACTGAAAGGAAGTGCATAAGAATAGGTGTAAATATAGATAATTTGTAGATGGAGGATGAGGAACTGAATGGGTTCATGTCTCATTCTCTTAATTTTCTTACTGAAACAGACAAAATCCACTCTGAGAAAATAATGAGCTCTTGGGTAACCTTAAGGGCTTAATGAGAATGCTAAAGTTTGGAAAAACTGCCATCTAGACTATAGAAAGGGAAGAACTAAGAAGTAAAACACCCGTTAATAATGTTTTGCCAGCTCTTGGTTTGGGTACTAGATGGAACTGGGTGCACTTTTCTCTATTGTTCCTACTAAATGCATTTAAGAATCCTGGATATAATAATTTCTCTCTCTTTGTCTCTTTCTGTCTCACTCTCTAATAAGGAAACTATGAATGGTGCAGAGAAGGCAGACTGGCTAGGATCTCAGGATCCAAGGAACAATAGAATGGTGAGTCTTCTAGGTTCTCTTTTTACCTCATAGACTCAAAATTTGGAGTTGGGGAAGCCCACAACCCAGATATGTCAATGAAAGCAGACAAAAAAATTCCCCACAAAGCCTGGGATTTCTTGCCAAAATACAAAAAAAGGTCATCCTAGCGAGATGGAAGATTTTAGATAATAATTTCTCTACTTTAGCAAACACCACTTTAAAAATCTGTGGTCCCACTTGGCTACTGAGCAAAGGGTAAGTGGAGAGCCTAGACTTCTGTTCTTGCTGGATTGTATTGGGTACCCCTGGTTCCTTCCAGAGTGGTCTTAGATGAGGCTAAAGGGGCCTGGGTCTTTCACTCCTGTGAGCTGGTAATGAGAATCAGTAAACTTGAAGACAGAACAATAGGATGATCCATTCTGAGCGTCAGAAAGTTCAGAAAAAAATGCACAGAACCTCAGGGATGTGGGGTGCTATAACTATAAAGATTTAACATTTGTGTCTTTGGAGTCCTAAGGGGAGAAGGTAATGAGTATGGCGCTTAAAAGTTATTTGAAGAAGTAATGGCTAGAGGATTTTCATATTTGGCAATAAACTTACAGATTTAAGAAGCTGAGCAAAGCTCAGACAGGATAAATCCAAAGAAATATAGACAAGATACATCAAAGAATCCTGAAAGCTAAAGACAAAGAAAATATCCTGAAGATGGTGAGAGAGAAATGATGTTATCATACCTATAAGGGAAAAAGAATTTGAATGACAGTAGATTTCTCTTAAGAAACCATGGAGGCCAGAAGGAAGTAGCACACACATATTTCAAATGCTGCAAGCAAAGTACTGTTAACCCAGGATTCTATGTTCATTGACAATATCCTCAGGAATGAAAATATTCTCAGATAAAGGGAAACAAAAAGAATTTTTTGTTCTACCCTTACCTACCCTGAAAGAATGGCTAAGGAAGGTTTGGAAGGAAAAGAAATTGTAAGAAAATGGAATCTTGGAACATTAGGAAGGAAGAAAGAATAATGAAAAGAACAAAAATATGGGTAAATGTAGTCAGCTTTCTTTCTCGAGTGTTCTAAATTTTGTTTGACAATTGAAGCAAAAATCATGCATCTCATATGATTCTGCAAATATGTAGAAGCACTATTTAAGCAAATTTTATTGGAAATGGGGGAGAGTAAAGGGGCTTAATGGGAGGTAAGCTGGCACTGGTAAAATGTTGGGGCCTGTTAAGTAATGATGTTATGCTTATATAATATAATAAAATGCACAGAGCAACCACTAAAAAATCTATACAGAGGGATATACTAAAGAACACTGTAAGTAAATCAAAACAGGACTCTGGAAAAGATAAGTCACCCACAAGAAAAGACCCGAAGACCTTTCTTTTGGGCCAATATACTAGAAAAGGAGATAGAATTTGGATATCTAAAAGAATGTTTTGGACATTAACCCCCCCCAACTGATGGCACTCATTGTGATTCTGTTTCTGCATTTGATATTAATTTTGCATCTTTAGATTGTCTTTATTGTTTAAAATTTTTTTTCCAGTTGAAGGAAAAAAAGTTGCTAAACTTGAGCCAAATAAAGGGAGTATTTAGCTTGAACTCACCCCCAAGATACACTTTTTGTAAATGAAATGTAAATGAAACACAGATTTTTGTAAATGAAAATGAAAATCAGTTGAATATTATGCTTAGGAGAGCCTTGGAGATAGGATTGCCAGATAAAATACAGATAACCCACTTAAATTTGAATTTTAGTTAAACAAACAATTTTCATGTGTGTGTATAAAGTATATCTGAATACTGCATGGGACATACACAAAAATCTCCATTATTTATCTGAAATTCAAATTTAATTGGTAGTCTTATATTTTTATTTTCTAAATCTGGCGATCCAAGTTGAAATAAAAAGGGAAACTCTTAAAGACTATCTTGAGCATCCATGTTCTTTCTCTTTCCTGTCCTTCTCACTTTTCTACTCACTCACTTGCTCACTAGTTTGGTGGAGCCTCACCTTTTAAAATAAGTCTAGTTGCTTTTTTCAGTCATGCTTTTCTAGTTCTGCAAAGAGAGAAACCATATCTCCTTCAACTCTCTTGCCTGAGGGAGAGTTGAAGTTGTGCTGCAGAAAGTGCAACTTTGGGAAGATAACTGCAGGAGAAAGAACATGGAAAAAGATTGTGTAAAGTGAATTAAAACTGATTTCCCCAATACCACAATTCAACCCAGAAGGTGACAGAGAAAATTCACTCCATTGGACTCAGGTGTGTTTTGTTTTGTCAAAGTGAATCCAATTATGGCCAAAATTAATTTGGTAAAAATGCAAAATTTACCTAAAAAAATTATTAGAATAAAAGGTGAGCATGCTCTCAAACAAACAAGTATTGATGTATTTCTCAGAGGCTTATACAAATAATACACACATCAAACAGCCTAGAGGCTTTAAAGTCTCCTTCCAGTTTTTTTCTAATTTTCAGTCTGTATTTTACAGCTGTTATAAAATGAGAAAATGAACCTGACCCTTGAGTAGAGTTTACTGCTCATAGAGAGTGATGTGTCTGAAAAAAAAACCAGTCTAAGTAACAAGAGGTGGTTATATCAGAACATTGATGGAGTAGCTTTATGATTCCAAATTTTATTTAGTTTTTTTTTGCTATACGTCTATATCCATACCCACAATGCAATAAGAACTTTTTTTTACAAAATTTTTATTTACAAAATGTTTCCAATTATATTTGTTATTCTTGTCAACAGAAGAGTAAGAAACATAGTTCTATGAAGTTGAATCACTCAGTTCATTAATACAGTTGTCTGGGAGTTTAGATATATATTTTTGGTATTAGAGTTGTTTCTTTAAATAGTAAATATATTTTAATTACTGTGCTTATATGAAATAAACGGTTTAGTTATAGTCCATTTAGCTGCTTCTAAGAGTTCTCCCCTCCTCTATAAAATTACCAAGCATATTTAGGTAACTCTCACCAGCTTTTAAAATCTCTGAGGTATTCTTCAGGTATGAATTAATGATTAAAAAATGAAAAGAAGGAAAAATAAATAATGAATTATTGGGACAAATTTTAAAAAATAACTTTGACTTTAGTCTTTTTATCTGTCTTTGGCAAATCTGATTTCATCTCTCTAGATTGAAATAAGTACATCTAGAAGGTAGACAATTCTTAAGACTCAAAGAGAATTTGTGAAAAATTTCTACAAATTAATTTTAGTAGATAGAATGTAATTGATTTAGCAATGAGGGAGTAGTAGTAAAGAGGGGAAGTAAACCTCTGTTCAAAACAGATTTTTAAAAAATAAAATACCACAATAAGTCAATCGGAGAAAGACAACTATCATATGATCTCCCTGATAGGAGAGGAGATGGAACATGGGGGATTAAGGAGGTAGGAGAAGAATAAATGAAACAAGATGGGATCAGGAGGGAGACAAATCATAAGTGACTCTTAATCTCACAAAACAAACTGAGGGTTGCTGGGGGGAGGGGGGTTGGGAGGTGAGGGTGGGGTTATGGACATTGGGGAGGGTATGTGCTACGGTGAGTGCTGTGAAGTGTGTAAACCTGGCGATTCACAGACCTGTACCCCTGGGGATAAAAATATATTATATGTTTATAAAAAAAAAAGAAACATATTACGGTCAAGAAGTTGAGGGTGCTAGAAAGTGATTGGGTAGGTTGACACACAGATTTAGGGTGGACAGTTAAGGAAGTAAGGTGCTAGATAGGGCAAAAAATAAGGGAAAAAGGAATCACGATACCTTGATACCACTCTGGAAAACAGCATGGAGGTTCCTCAAAATGTTGAAAATAGAACTACCCTATGACCCAGCAATTGCACTGCTGGGTATTTACCCTAAAGATACAAACGTAGTGATCCAAAGGGGCACGTGCACCCGAATGTTTATAGCAGCAATGTCTACAATAGCCAAACTATGGAAATTACCTAGATGTCCATCAACAGACGAAGGGATAAAGAAGATGTGGTATATATACACAATGGAATACTATGCAGCCATCAAAAGAAATGAAATCTTGCCATTTGCGACGACGTGGATGGAATTAGAGGGTATCATGCTTAGCGAAATAAGTCAATCGGAGAAAGACAACTATCATATGATCTCCCTGATATGAGGGAGAGGAGATGCAACATGGGGGGTTAAGGGGGTAGGAGAAGAGTAAATGAAACAAGATGGGATTGGGAGGGAGACAAACCATAAGTGACTCTTAATCTCACAAAACAAACTGAGGGTTGCTGGGGGGAGGGGGGTTGGGAGAGGGGGGGTGGGGTTATAGACATTGGGGAGGGTATGTGCTATGGTGAGTGCTGTGAAGTGTGTAAACCTGGCGATTCACAGACCTGTACCCCTGGGGATAAAAATATATTATATGTTTATAAAAAATAAAAGAAAATAAAAAAAATACCCCTGAGTGGTAGAGAATAACTCTTAGGACTAGAAATATATAGAAACCATCTGTACTTACAGACATATGACCCACTGTTCTACAATCAGTTGACATCCAATACCTAAATAAGAAGTAGTGTTTCCATACTGGGTGTGTTCTTTAAAGCTAAGTGGACCATTATACATTCCTAGAAATTCAGGGGGGAAGTCATTTCTAGAAAGAGGCTGTGAAGGTTGCTATCTCGTCCATCAGCACCTCTCACTGGTGGGGTGATGTCACTAATACCAGTGTGGTACAATAAGGAATCGTGAGCAGAGAAACTAGGGAATTAGTATATTTGTTAAAAATATGCCTTTTAATTCTATATTTTTTGTGGACGGGAATAGATTTTCTGCTGAGAAATTTTAGATTCCATAACTGAATAACAGAGGACCTTTATATTTTTGTGCAAGGTGAGAAAGAAATCTGGATCACTGTGTCTTACCAAAGAGGCAGAGGAAAGGAAATTGTGTTTCTGTAAAAGAAAGCAGGGGAGTCTAGAAAATTTTGGTTAATAGTTTAACCTATTATTACAGAAATGGAGAAATAATACATATTAAAAGATGGATTTTTGGATTTTCTGTATTTGCTATCAACCAGGCACTTACTTTTAATTACACATCGTTTTCTTAAAAAAAAAAAAAAAACCAAACAAAAAACAAAAACAGCAAACAAAACCTTTTCTTCTCCCTTCTTTCCTTCTGTTCTCTTTTCTTCTGTTTTTTTGAAGGTGGGGGTGAGAGAGGCATTGAGACAGTTGTCAAGATAAAATGGACAAGAGGGTAGATATAAACTTCTTTTTCTCTATTTTATTTGACAGAAAAGAATAAAAGGTAGTAAAGGAAGGTAATAATTATTGACCCTCAGTATTAACTTTGTTCTCTTGGGTAAGCACATAATTAGGTTGTTCTTTAAAATGCATATTATGTAGCTGGCAGCAGACTCTGGTTTAGATCTGATAACTCCTTATGCAGGCAGCTTTTAAAATGCACATGATGTTCCAAAGGAACTTTTCTGGTCTATTGGGTAAATATGTATTAAAGTAATTTTTAAAATACTTATGTACTCAATAGGCTGGAAGTGGTCAATGGTTTAATGAATAGTCATGCATTTTTAAACATGTATTATTATTTATGCACTGACCCAAGTGAGAAAGTCTTTTAAAAATGGCATATTCCTGATGACTGTGTAATTTTGTAGTAAAATCTTAAAAGTATTTCAGGAGAACAGAAACCAATTTAAAAATTACATTATCTCATCATCCCTTCACCTCATTTTTCCTGGCTGCTCTTCCTCTTATGGGATGTATTATAATAGGCTCATTTATGGCCTCCCTGCTGGCCTAATTTCATTTTCCTAGATTAAGGCTGATTTACATTTCAATTGCAATTCCAGTGTTGAATTTATTCTACATTGACTCATTGTATCTGGCACGTAGTAGGCACTCAGTCAATATTGATGGAATGAGTTGTTTTTATAATTTTGTGTCATTCTTGTGAGCCAATGTAAGTCTTGTGCCTACTGCATGCTAAGTGCTGTATTGGATATCAATCAGTTTAGCACAAAGGTAAGACACCTACAGTTTGCAAATAGATTGAAGCCTGACGTCTAGCATCATCACTTATGGGCTGCCTCTCTGACGAAGTAGCTTCCCCTCTCTGCAACTCCACCACAGAAGAGTATCAATGGCTCCAGTCAGCAGATTATCTTACTGGGATCAATTGGAACTTCATGTGAAAGATGCCAAGCACAGTACCAGACACCCACTGAGCTCTCAGTCCATGCTTTTTCTCTCTTGACTGGTTTTCCTATCCAGAAACATGAGAAATAATCATTTCTAGACAGCAGAGCCTTCCAAACCGTACAGGGCCCTCATCACTGGATTAAGAAGAATATATATATTTTTTCTGCTCAATTAAAAAAAAATTTTTTTAATTTTTATAAACATATAATGTATTTTTATCTCCAGGGGTACAGGTCTGTGAATCGCCAGGTTTACACACTTCACAGCACTCACCATAGCACATACCCTCCCCAATGTCTATAACCCCACCCCCCTCTCCCAACCCCCCTCCCCCCAGCAACCCTCAGTTTGTTTGGTGAGATTGAGAGTCACTTATGGTTTGTCTCCCTCCCAATCCCATCTTGTTTCATTTACTCTTCTCCTACCCCCTTAACCCCCCATGTTGCATCTCCACTTCCTCATATCAGGGAGATCATATGATAGTTGTCTTTCTCCGATTGACTTATTTCGCTAAGCATGATACCCTTTAGTTCCATCCACGTCGTCGCAAATGGCAAGATTTCATTTAAGAAGAACATTTTTAATAACCATAACAAGGATCATTCTCTGGTGTCAGGAACACATTCAGAAATTCTCAGAGTTCCATTTCCAGGTGGGGGCCTCCTGTGGGCACTGACCTCTTTGTATCAGTACTTACTTGGGGATCCTCAAACCCTGTATGTTCATTTTTGCCCTGCCTCCTGAGGGGCTACCCCCAGTGTTTGGGTTCTTTCCTTCCTATGCTCACAATCCGGCAAGAGTAGAGGAAATCAGTCCTCAAGGTCCGTTCTGAATTTCAGAAAGTTCTACCAAAAAACCCCTCCCAAAAGTCAGATTTTCTAAGAGCAAACAGAGGTAATGGTATCTACTTCAGCACAACACGGTAAATGGGGTTTTGAGAATAAGCATTATTAACATGCTCACTGAGCTGCCTCAAATCCTATTTGGAGGGAGGCATGGTATAAATAAATTAACATGCTTCCTGGATCTTTACAGTCTGAGGTTTAGTGAGCCACTTCAATCTTGGAAAGGCATTAAAATCATTGGAACATAATTGGATTTGTTTTGCTATTAGGTGCAGCTCTCTAACTTTTCCCCTGTACGCGACATTCACGAATAGGAGAATCTCAACTTGATGGAAATGCTATCAATGATGTGACTCCTGGGATCCCCTGAAGGGTAGAGAAGGAGAATCAGGGGATGCAAACTCTTCTGTTCCCTCTCATTCTCCTGTGTGCCTGTTTTTTTTTCAGCAGATGCTGGGTCAGTGGGCAGTGCTCACCACCATTGTGCTGGCTTCATCAGTAAGTAGTTTATTCTTTGCAGTACCCATGGTCTTGGATTAGCAGGCTTTGACTTGTTAAATGACCTAATTTGAAATGGAAATCGTATATTACTTACTTTTCATTTATTGGAAGAAGATTATTTTAATTATTTAATCTGAAAGAAAATATATTTACTCTGTTATGCTGTTCTAAAAGTATGTTGTAAATTGTTATACATGGCAGTTTAAAAAAGAAATTATTATTTTTTAAGCTACCAGTGGTAGAAAGCAGTTCTCTTTTCCCAGCAAAAATGGAAAGACAGAGGGGAGTTGGAAATCTTTCCAAGTGATCATATGAAAGAAAAATCAGAAATATCTTGAGAAAGTTGATGTTATATTGGAGGGATCCTTTTACTTAATTTAAAAATTTTTAAATTTATTTTTAAGATCTTATTTATTTGTCAGAGAGAGAGAGAGAGTGTGTGAATGTACAAGCAGGGGGAGTGGCAGACAGAGAGAGAAGCAGGCTCCCAACCAAGAAAGGAGCCCCTATGTGGGACTCGATCCCAGAACCCTGGGATCCTGACCTGAGCCATAGGCAGATGCTTAACCCACTGAGCCACCCAGGCATTCCTGGAGGGATCCTTTTAGAGACAAACTTGGGTCCCATCAAAACTTTGCGGTATATATAGACTTTGGGACAAAGAGAGAAACCAAAATGGATTCAGGGAAGAAAGAATTCAGAGACCTGAGAGGGAAATTATAGTTTTGAGGTTCAGCTCTGAGTGGATTTATAGGGAAAGAGTGATTATAAGTTTAGAAGGAACCCTCTCAAGTTCAAGCTCTGGTTCTCCAAAGGAAGGAGCACAATTTAATTAGTGGAAATATAGTTCAGTCTGGGGATAGCCAGGAGGACACAGACTGTCCTGTTTGTTGATAGAATAGCTTATCTCTTTCAGAATAGCTGAAAGAACAGATATCAGATAGATTCGGTGAAGAATGCATCACTGCAGCCACAGACACCGATGGACCAGAAACTTTTGTCAGTGTAACTTCTGAGCCTCTTGCTTCAGGATAAGAAAGAGGCTTTTACAGAGTGTTCACTGAAGGGTATGAGTTGCGTTGGTAAGTTGGAGTTAACATGCAAGGCAAGAATTGTTTAAAAATAGGGCCATGTAAAAGGGACCTAAGGAAGGTACAGAAAAGATTGTTTTACAAGAAAGGCAGGTGCATGCCAGAGGCAAGGATATTATATGATAAGCAGGGATGACCTAGATGCACTCAAAATCTATAATCTCTGATAAGAACGGTGGTTCTGGAATCAAGACCAAGAGGTCGCAGATGGGCCTAGGAGACCAAGATTCTTATGATAAATGTGAACAAAATAGCAAAAATATGGAGACATGTGTCTGTTAGTGGAATACTGATAGGCATACTTCAACACAACTTGCAGTCTTCAGGGAAAAGCAAAGACTGAATGCACAGCTGGTTAAGAATAAAGCATACCTTGAATACTTTGCTTAGACAATACTAGAACGAGAATCTTTTCTGCCCTTTATATTCATTCAGAGCACCTTATTCATTAGGCGATGCTTTTGCTGTTGGTTCCTGCCTGGCTCTAAGAGGGTCTGGTTACCGTCTTAGATTTGATTGACTCCCTCCCTTCTAATTAATATATTACCAAACCAAAATCAACAACTTCTACAACTTACCACTTAAATAAGAGATTACCTTTTTAGCCAAAGAAAGATGTATCAACAGGAATACTGTCTTTACATGGGTTCTGTAGGCTGCCAGGCATGTCCGAACTATTCTTCACCTCTCCCTGCTACAGGTCTCAGACCACAGAGATACTTCAAGATAGGAAAATAAGAAGCTTGGCTTGTTGGGAAAGAGACTTCCCAAATACTTGTCCTTAGCTCAAGCCTTCCAAAGTTTTATTTCTATAGTATTTATAGTTTCTTAAGAAATAGCTTCTGGCCCACTTCCTCTTTGGTGAGTCTGAGAATGTAAAACAAAGTTTTCTCTAATTACTAGAAGGAAAAGGGGACTGGGTAGTAAAGTCAACTATTAAGTAAACCCTGGGATTGATGGTAGTTCCTGCCCCCTTCAGTGGTATTCTGTTGCATAAACCGGCCAAAACCAAGGGAGATCTAAGGCAGTAATCTTTTTTTTTTTTAATTTTTAAAATTTTTAATAAACATATAATGTATTTTATCTCTAGGGGTACGGGTCTGTGAATCACCAGGTTTACACACTTCACAGCACTCACCATAGCACATAGCCTCCCCAATGTCCATAACCCCAGCCCCCTCTCCCGACCCCCTTCCCCTCAGCAACCCTCAGTTTGTTTTGTGAGATTAAGAGTCACTTATGGTTTGTCTCCCTCCCAATTAGGGCAGTAATCTTTGTTCTTTATCTTTGCTTCTGTTCTTTCTTTATTATCACTTAGGGCTGTGCCTCCATAATAGAAGAAAAAGAACAAGGTGATTATGCTATCTTGTGGATCCTAAGAGGTTATGGGTATTTTAGTGAATGGATTTACTAAGATCATAAGTCATAGAACATGGGAGTGAGTGGTAAAAAGGCAGTTACAGGGCTAGAACTTTGAAAAGAGTGAACAGAATAGAAATACAGAGAAGGTGTGACAAAGTATTCCCCCACTTTTTTTTTTTTTTAATTTAAAGGTATGAGATCCTTCATGTGTTTGTGAACAGAGTAGTCAGTACACAGGGTATGTATAAAGATATTAGTGTGAAAGCGGAAAAGTAAGTCCTGACTGGTAGTCATTAGCACTGTGATAATAAGAAAGGTATTACTCGTACATAATTTCATTTTTAATTTTTATAATAAAATTGGCTGTTAGTTTAGGTCAGGAGTTTTCCACAAGTGGTAAACATCAGACTCCCATGGGGGCTTTTTTCAAAGTACTCTGAGGGTTGAGGTTGGTACATGTATATAATTAAAAGCTCCCTGGATGATTTGGATATATAGTTTCTGTGGCTTAAAAGTCAAAACACAGCTTATCTGAGTCCCTTCTAAGACTTAAGTCAAGGGGTCAACTGGTGAGATCTCATTTGAGGTTTGATTGGGGAAGGATTTGCTTCCAAGCTCACATGATATTGGCAGCGTTAAATTTTTTGTGGTTACTGGCTTAAAGGCCTCAGTTTCTTGCTGACTGTTGATAAGGAGCTGCCCTCAATTTCTTGCCATGTAGGTCTACCGAGAGTGATTTCTTACTTCCTTAAAACCATTAAGGAAGGGGGAGTCTCCTCACAAGATGGGCATTACAATATTATGTAATATAGTAGTGTGCTTGTAAACAAATATACCCCATCGCCTTTGCTGTATTCACTTGGTTAGACATAATCACAGATTCCACTTACATTAAAGTGTAAATACCAGAAGGTAGAAATCATGGGTACTACATTAGACTAGTCTTTCCACCACACCGATTATGTAAAATCTTGTCAATGCCTCCAATTTTAATTGCTATAAATGAGTGAGGTTTTTTTTTTTTTTTTTCACTTTCTCATTCAACAAATACTTCATATGTCAGGCACTGTCTCTTGGATACAACTCTTGCCTTCAGTCACAGATACATGGAAAATTATAATAAAATATAATGAGAAGAAACTAAGAAACATGGGGAGAGCCTATGTATATATGCCTGATGTTGACAGGGGTAGGTTTTATCATCAAATTTGGGTATGACTCTGGGAGAGATTATTAAAGGGATAATTTGGTGCACTGTGAGTGGAAAATGGCATTTGCTAAAAACCGTCAAAAGATTAGTGGGCCCAAGTTAGGCCCTCATTTACTTTTTCCATGGAAAGAGTTATCAGGATAATATGGTAAGCTTAGAATATTTGGCCCAGAATGTTTGGAAAGTTCTTACTATGCTGATTTGGAAATAGTTTAGAAATGTGGACTGGAACCTTGTACAACTAAAGAGATTAACTGCTATTAGAAGAAATATACTCAAAAGAAATAATCAGTGTTGTTCAACCAATTAACCCATGTCACTGTCTGGAGGACAATCTGTGTTGTCAGTGCCCTGAGCTCCATCTGAGTTTTGCTCCTCTTGAGCACTTTGATGAGTGATGTGAGTGAATACAGAGCTGGCACAGAAGCAGAGAGGAACAGTGACTACAAACGATGACAGAAACAAAGTCCAAAATGGTGATGTAGTAACAGTAGATCTACCCTAATATGATAGCTATTTTTAGTAATAAATGGAACATCCTTTTCTTAGGGCCAAAAGTTGGTAGCAAGTATGAATATATGGAAAGTGGTTTGTCCATTTAGGAATTTTAGGTTACTTAGGTTAAACATGAGCTGTTTGTGTGATATGGATGCCACAAAGAGCAGCACAAATAAATACTAAAATACATTTATTGAAGCATAACATCTAGATTTAGAGAAAACTAGTTTTGATCTCCCAGGTTCTGAGCTTTCTTATGAAGGATTTCATCTGTTCTAAGGGTGGCTGGGTGTTGTGTAAGACTGATGAATCACAGGCCTGTACCCCTGAAACAAACAATACATTATATGTTAATTTTAAAAATGAGCAGGTACAAACAAACCATAATGTGTTCAGATAGCAAGAACAGAGCTGGTGAAATGGATTGGGAATGTTACCATATAGGAAAAAGCTGAGAAAATGAAGGTGTTGAGCCTGGAAAAGGGTGTTTCAGAAGTGAATCTACTTGAAACATTTGAAAGGCCATCTTGGGTGAAGTGAATCACATTTGTTCTAAATAGCTTCATTAGAAAGACATGGAACCAATTTCTCAAAGTTGTTATTTTTTGGAGGAATTTCTTGCTCTCTAAAGTTGGGTAGGGTTGCTTTGGAAAGTGTTCACCGTCACTGAGGGAATTCAGTAATATGTTGGACAACTTGATAGGGTGTTAGTAGTTCAAGAATTAGATATATAATTAGGTACATAAGTTCTCTTCACAAACTATGATTACAGTTTCATGTCACTGTCATCTGTGGAGTTTTAAAGGGGTATACACATCTGTGTTCTACTCAGCCCTGTTGTGTAATCAGAATTATTCTATATATTTCTACAAAATTATTTCTATAGTTTGAAGAAGTTCCACGGGTAAATTTGCAGGGCAATCAGAGTTGGCTGGAGAAGGGTACAAAGGAGCATTAAACAAGTATGTCACACTTTGTTTTCTCTTGCCATAATTCTGAAATACACACACCATTAACTATTTTATCCCTCCCCACCCTCACTTTGGTGGTAAACATTGTGCTGTCATGTGTTGACTCCAGTTCTCTCCAGTGGAAGACAATAATGATATAGGCATCTAAACAAAGAGGTTTAGATTAAGAAGAAAAATATCAACTACTCAGATTGTCTAAGAGGAAGGAAAAAATTCAGAAACTTATAGGTGAAGAAGGTATCTTGAAGACTAACTTCTTTTCCCTGTAAAGTACGTCCCCAGAAAACACTTACTAGAAAAATGTGCTTAAGTAAAATAAAACTGGGCTGATTTTCTGGGTTCTACATTTGATCAACTAATACTACTGTTCTTTTCAATTGACTTCTCTGTACCATTGAGGCACAGAAATAATGTGCTTAGAGGAAACAAAATTGTTAAAATAACCCATAAAGAATCAAAGCACTTTTAAGAAATTTGAAAAAAATAATAGAAATAACTTTTATGCAATAAGGAAGACTGTGTAAATTATAGCAAAACTTCTGACATTTAGAACTTTTACAAAATTATAAAACTTTACAGACTATGAAATTGTCACATTTAGAGTTAAAAGGGAATCCAGAAATCATCTCCAATGGTTATATTGATTGATGAAGTAAGAACTTTATGGTGCAGCTTCCTTGTCTCCAAGTGTATTGGAAACAAGTCACGACAAACTACTTTGACTAGGACTGAGCTAGTCAGTACTTTTTGCCTTATAAATGAAAAACTAACTGAAATAAATCCTAATTTCCTCCAAATAAGTCTTTATTCAAGTATCTAATATTTACATAAAAGCTAACTAGACCATTTTGTCATTATCCAAGATTTTTTTGGGTGCATATGGGGTATCGTCTCCTATTTCTGTTATTTGAAGATAATAGAATGAGAAATATGAATGAGAAAGCTTAACATTGTAAAGATGTTAATTCTTCCTTAACTAATCTATAAGCATATTGAAACTCTATTAGAAATTCCAATGTGATATTTTTGAGAATTGAACAAAGTAATACTAAAATTTATGGAGAACTAAATACCAGTCAATAGGCAATACCCTTCATACCCACAAAAGTAAAGAGAGGGGACTTACCTGACCAAATAATAAGATATTATTTTACCAGATAGACAGATTGTGTGTGTGTGTACACATATATATCAAATATTTATATATGTATATTTACATATACAGTAGAGGTGGATTCATAACTAAATAGAAAAATGATTATTTAACAAATGCTATTGGGAAATAGACTTCATCCTTGCATCTATAAAAAATTAATGTCAGAGTTGATTAAAAACCTATACATAAGGGGCACCTGGGTGGCTCAGTGGGTTAAGCCGCTGCCTTTGGCTTGGGTCATGATCTCAGGGTCCTGGGATTGAGCCCCGCATCGGGCTCTCTGCTCAGCAGGGAGCCTCTTCCCTCTCTCTTCTGCCAGCCTCTCTGCCTACTTGTGATCTCTCCCTGTCAAATAAATAAATAAAATCTTAAAAAAACAAACAAACAACCTATACATAAAAGGAAATGTTATACAACCAATAGAACAAAATTCAGAATATCATTATGACCTTGAGTCTGGGAGAGATTTTTAAATTTTAAATTATTATTCTTTATTTATTTTTTGGTTGGAGAGATTTTTTTTTAAAATAAGAAACAAATGGATTAAACACAAATAGAGGAAGAGTAATAGATTTGATTACAGTAACATTAAAGATTTCTTCTGTTTAACAATAGGTATTGAATATAAACATTAAGAAACAACTGGAGGATATATTTTTAAAGTATGTGAATGAAAAGGATTAATAGCTTAAAGTATAAAGAACCTGCAAATCAAGAAGAAACTGTCAGGCAACCCAAGATAAAAGTTCACAAAGGGTATGAGTGGATAATTCCCAGGGAGAGAACGTCAATGGTTAATATTATAATAGATGTATTCATCTTCAGATGCTTAAAGTGTGGAAAAGAATCAGATGGGATATTGTGGTTGTGGAGATGAAAGAAATGAAAACATTAAAAAAGGCATTAATTGATTATTAAAGATTACCTGACACAAATTGGTATTTTATAAATCTGAGACCTGAGAGAACAACGCAAAAACTCTCATAAGGTCTGCTCTCTACAAGAATTTCGTAGATCCTAGACCCTACACCCTCATTTTATAAAGGAGTTCTTTTTCTTCTCCATAGCTTCCATGACCATGCGAGAAACCCATGGTTTCAAAGCTCACAGCTGTTTTCTTTCTCTTTCTTTCTTTCTTTCTTTCTTTTCTTTTTTTTTTTTTTTTTTTTGTCAGAGAGAGTGAGCATAGGTAGACAGAGTGGCAGGCAGAGGCAGAGGGAGAAGCAGGCTTCCTGCTGAGCAAGGAGCCCTATGTGGGACTTGATCCCAAGACACTGGGATCATAACCTGAGCCGAAGGCAGCCGTTTAACCAACTGAGCCACCCAGGCGTCCCTCACAGCTGTTTTCAATCAAAGAAATGGAAGAATCACATCCTAACAATGATATTGGTGCACTTTATCTTGATGAAAATATATAGATGGAAGCTTTAGAAAATCTCCTTATTAGCTTACATAAGGACAAGGGATAAAATTCAGAAGGGACAATGATAATCAGGCCCACAATATAATAACTAGACTGAATCCAGGAATTTTTAGAAGTTGATATAAAATCAAACCTAAATGCTTGAGGTAAGGTAGGCGCAGATGGAGGAGTTTAGGAGGTGAAATAAAGATGGTGAAAATCAAGGAAGGGACAAGGAGGCACAGGGGAGAGTTGGAAGACTTGAAAGGAGAGAGAAATACCTGTGGAGGTCAAAGGAGGTGATTTGGGGATGGAGGGGAGAAGCATTATTAAAAATACATAACCTATAAATCTGAATTTTCTTTTGTAAACCGAAACTCAAGTCAATTTGAGTGGGGCTTCTTTTTTTCCTAGCTGGCTTGTTGATTTTGGAAACTCCAATAAAATACTTATTTTAAGAAATCTGTTTTTAACTCTTGTAACCTCTAAACAGAGGGTAGCCTATTATTAGGGTCACTCCCTCCACTTGACAAAGGTTTTCTCCTTGACCAAACATTTGGCAGGTTCCTGTGAGCCTGCCTGCCTGCCTGCCTGCCTTCCTTCCTTCCTTCCTTCCTTCCTTCTTTCCTTCCTTCCTTTGACTAGGCCCTGTCCTTGGGCCCTTCCTTCAGTCTGCTGAGCCCACTTTTAGGATGATTCCCATTAAGTCAGTTTAGTGAGAACCTGCCCTCCCTTGATCCCTGGTTACCCTGGCCTGCCTTCATCAATTATCCCATTAGGTCAGTTTAGTAAGAATCTACCTACTCTCCATGTCTCCTCTTAGTCATTTTCTATCTACTGACACCCCCATTGGCTGTAAATCTTCAGCTGTTTTGGTGTACTCAGAATTAAGCCTGATGTCTCTCCTCAACTATAAGAATCTTGAGATCTATCACAATAGTGTTGAATAAAATCTTCCTTTCCATTTTAACAAGGGTCAGAGCAATTTTTTCTTTAATATCCTAAAATGAGAAGCTTTAACAATAAATAGTGATCATGGGAGGTGAAGGAAGGATGGCTTGGGAATGTAGGGGATAAGGTTATACTGTTTACTTTATGTTGGAGATCTAACAAACTCCAGGGAAATGCCCCTCTTTAAGGAGCATTAATCCTCAGTATTGAGACATATATGCTACGACTATAAGCAAATGTAAATCACATCAAACATAGGTTTAATTGTATCCCTTCTGACCTGTGGAGGAAGACATGATGGAAAGCGTTGTTTCCTAATTCCTTGTGCATCAGATCCATATGCTGTCAAAGGTTAATCTCCGATCACTATGACTTTGTCTCCGCATGTACAGTGATGGTTGCCCCTTAGAAGGAAGCAGCTTTTGAGGAAGTCAGGAAGAAGACCGCCACTTCTGTAATCTCTGGAGGCATTCTTTAACTTTTCGTGTAGTGCTGTGGCATGTTGACAGGGAGTCTGAAAACAGAGATGACAGCGAAAGATTCTGCCTCTTATCATCATCATCATCTCTGTTTCAGACTATTTTGCCTCTCTAGGAGTTCCTTATTTTGAGCTCTACCAGTGGAGCAAACGGATTTGGCTCTCTACAAAAGCTGTGTATCTTCTGGCCAGATGTAAGCACCTCTCTGTATTGCCCTCCTCCTGGAGGTGAAGAGGAAGGTAAGCACTTCTGCCTACTGAGTCTGGTTTATGTGATTGATGCTGAGACTTCCAATTCTGAGGACAAACGATCCATTAGTGGAAATGGGCACACAGGAAACCTCTGTGCTGATAAGTTAAGTGCCCATCACTGTACTCAGTGAACAGTCTGCTGATCTCAATTGTAGGCAATTAACAGTGATTAGCAAGTGCGTGCTTGGTGGGTGGCACAATGAGATTCTTCTTACTGATGAGACAAACTCACAACCCATAGAGATATTGCCATGAAAATGCAACAGAAAAGCCCAATCACTGTGCAAGGGTGTCTGACCAATGGAGGACTCTTGTGAGTGTTTTAATTTCTCCTCTTAAACCTCTCATTAACTCTCAGACAACCCAGTAATATGCGGGGAGGGCCGGATATTCATTTAGAATCATACCCTTTATGCATCCTGAGTTAGAGAAATTAGAACGAGAAGAAAATAAATCCCCACAAAATTGTGCAACCCTGGGGAGCACAGCTATTTCTTACTTATCTTGGTATTTTCTTCCAAACTAGCACACTGCCGTGCATCTGGGGGAGCCCAGTAAATGTTGGTGAAAGCGAATTGAGATCAGGTCTTCTTGTCCTAGTGACTTATAACCAAGTTTGCCTTTCTTGATTCTTCCATTATTTTGTTTTTTGCTTTTTAAATTAATTTTTTGCTACCCTTTCTTTCTTTTTTCTTTTTTTAACCCTTAAGACTACTTTTGCAATGTGTTTTTGTATTAGGTATATATTTGAGATATTTGTGAAGTAGAAATTAAATATAAATTTTTATTTTCCTATTGACTTTTATTATAATTTCATAGCAGTAGTCTCATCAATATTTGAGCTCAAGGGCATGGTGAAAAACATAAATATCCATTTCAAATAACTTTCCGCTATTGGCAATATGTAATCAGTGGGCAATTATTCTCCCATATAGCAGGAAAATAATCAAGTAGACAATTAATTTACATGTTCTTTAAGCACCCGCATACTGAATCACATTATACAATTTCCATTTCCTTTGGAGTTCTCACTGACTTTATGAGACTTGCATGTGTAACTAACCACATGAGCTATACCAGATATTCAGAGAAATTCACTAATTGGAGGAAACTCATAGAGATACTGTTTTTAAAAATGCAGTCTATGTTATTCCACTATTAAGTGCAGAATGTTCTATGAAGGCTAAGTCCCTGCAGTTTTACCATAAAATCCCCAGTGCCTAGCACAGTGCTTAGCATGTAGTAGAATTGAAAGAGTAAATTATTTAATTACTCAGTACCAAGGTACAAAGATATTGCATCATGAAAACCAAAATATATCCATTTTTATTCCTCCTTCTTAAAACTTGAGTAATCACTAAAGTCTTATTTAAACCTATTTATAGCTATGTGGTAGGAAACAATATATTATGCCACTGAAATCATTGATCATGCTTAAAGATGGAGAACTTTATTGCTTAAAACATACCATTGCTGGGTGTGTGATTTGAATATGTGATGATATGATCTGCAAGTAAACTATGCATCTTAATATCTAGGGCCAAGGCAAGAAAATGCCCTTACTAATGTTAACAAGAATCAATGCCTAATGGATGGAACTAATTGTAACCTTTCTCTACAATTTGGGTCAAATTATCCTATTTTAAGGAAGCACAGCCTTGCCTTTATTCTAACCATATTTTCACCAAGCAGGCATCTGATTATGACTCCAATTTCTTCTTTTTATTTTATTTATTTTATTTTTAAGCACTGTATTAAAATATGATTGACATACAAAAGGTTGTAGATATTGAGTGTACACAACTTGATATGTTTGGAGATAAGTCTACACCTATGAAACTCTCATCACTATCAAGGTCATAAGCTTATCTGTCAAGTCCAATGTTTCCTCCCATACTCCTTGGTTTTTTGTTTTCTTTGGTGGTAAGAGGACTGAACATAAGATCTACCTACCCTCTTAGCAAATTTTTAATTTTGTAATACAATATTATTAGTAATATGCTCTATATTGTCCAGTAGAACTCCAAAACTTATTTATTTTGCATATCTGGAAATTTATACACTTGGATCAACATCTCCCTACTTCCCCTTCCTCCCAGACACTGGCAACCACCGTTCTACTTTCTGCTTCTGTGTGTTTGACTATTTTAGATTCTACGTGTAAGTAAATTCATGCAGTATTTGTCTTCTATGTCTGGCTTACTTCACTGTTGCACAATGTCCATGCCTGTTGTTGCCAGTGGCAGGATTTCCTTCTTTTTTTTAAGACTGAATGGTGTTTCATTTTATGTATATAGCACTTTCTTTCTTCATGTGTCTGTTCACGGACATTTAGGTTGTTTCTACATCTTCACTATTGTGAATAATGCTTCAGTGAACATGGAAGTGCAGATATTTATTTGAGATTCTGATTTCAATTCAGGATATATACTCAGAAGTGGAATTGCTGGACCAGACTGGTAATTCAATTTGTAAGTTTTTAAGGAACTTCCATACCGTTTTTTATAGTAGCTCCATTGATTTACATTCCCACCAATAGTATACAAAGGTTTCCTTTTCTCCATATCCTTGTAACATTTGCTAACCTTTGTTTTTTAAAGTTTTCCTAACATGTGAGATGATATTTCATTGTGGTTTTGATATGCATTTCTCTGATGATTAGTGACTTTGAGCACCTTTTCATAGTCCTATTGACTATTTGCATGTCTTTGGAGAAATGTCTATTCAGGTCCTTTGCCCTTTTTAAAATTAGATTATTTGTGGGTTTTTTTTTTGCTATTGAGTTGTGTGAATTCTTTATGTATTTTGGATATTAACCTGTTTGTGTGTGTGTATGATCTATTTCAATTTTTTGAAAATCTTCTTATTGTAAGCGTAAACCTTAGTGTTATGTTTTTTGCATTGGCCAATTTTGAATGTGCTTAGCATTAATCAATTTTTCAGACATCAGATCATCCCTGAGTGAAGTGATTACAATATAGGTTCTTGGGTTTATTTGTTTGTTTGTTTGTTTTGTTTTTGTGTGTGCAAAATTGAGGAATAAATGTTCCAAGACACAACTAATTTATTATTCTGTCCCCAAATTATCCAGAATAGACTATCTCGCCTTTTAAAAAATTATCCATCTTAACCATACTCAGTAACCCTTGATCATCATTTAATGTAAAATCATTCATGCCTAGACTATGTAAAAATCCAGGTTTTACCTGACTTCCACAAAGCCCTGATTTTGAATAATCTGTGGCCAGATTAATGAGGATTAATTGTATGCCTTCCCTGATGTTCTTTTGACCTTTTCATGTGCATAAATCACGTTAGCCTTCAGCCCTTCTGACTGCTATTTATAGAAGTCTGCAAATATCTAGTAATGAGGTGCTTGAAATTGAACAAAGAGTATTCCAGAGTGTTCTTGTTGGGACAATTAATATCTCCTATCGTTATCACCTTAATAACATTAAAATATGAGACCAAAAAAAATAGTGAAACATGAAACCAAAGGTTTCTTTTTATGTGCTTAAGAGATGCCTGTTTGATCGGTGAGCTTAATAAAAATGGTTCAAGGATGACAAAGTACTTCTTCATTTGCTCGAAACAGACTTTATATGAGGAGGCAATAACAAAACTAGTAAAAAACCAAACCAAAACAAACAACACTTCATTATCATCAGAGATATGTGGTTTTTTTTTTTTTTAATTTGAAGCTGAAAACAAGCACTTTGAATAGCTTTTGTTGATGTTTCATGACAGAGGAGCTGTTGGGTCCATCATTGGGCAGGGAGTCAATTTGTCTGAAGAGGTCTGAGAAGTCTAGTTTGATGCTAACTTAAACTACAGAAGATCCTGGGGAAACTGGCCAGTTCAGGGGGTGCCTGATAGGTTACTTTTTAATTTTTTTTTTTAGGTTTTTATTTATTTGAGAGAAAGAGAGAGAGAAAGAGAGAGAGAGAGAAGCAGACTTCCTGCTGAAGCTGGATATGGGGCTTGATCCCAGGACCTGGACATCATGACCTGTGTGAAGGTGGTTGCCTAACCGTCTGAGCTACCCAGGTGCCCCTGATAGGTTACTTTTCTAAACTAAGGAAAGTTCTTTTTTTAGATCAAACTGTGAATCGATGAATCTCATCTGCCTCTGAGTTTTTGGCCTTACCATGATTTGTTTCTGATGTTTCTGAAGTTGTTGCTGCCTAGAAACAGAAACGTTTCCAGCGACATGAATATGAATACCCATAGGGAAGTAGATTTGTCTGGCCAATGTCTCTTGAATGGTCATGGCCCGAAAAAGCTAATCAAAGCAGTCTCATTGATTTTTGCTTGCCTACGCAAAAATAAAGAACATTGTGAAATTCATACTTTCATTTAAATTGAGTGCCTGTCCTTTGCAAGTTACCCTGTACTCTGGGGAATACAGACCACAAGTTCTTTTCCTAAAAAACTCACAACCTGTTATTGTATTATGCTTTACTCTTTATTGTGTCATTTGTGTTCACCAGGAAATAACATTAAAAAAAAAAAACCCTATGAAGTATAAGTGATTTTGAAAATATTTTCAGTATTTTTCAGGGTTGAAAAGAAAGAGAATATTGAAAACTTAAAAATGTTAAGCTTCCTTAAAAAAAATCGAACAGCTTCTATTATTTTAAATATCCATTTTCTATTTAACTTTAATAAATCCAGATATTTAAGTAGAAATTTCATTATGAAACAGAATTTTTACTTATGATGAAATTTTAAAGAGGTGAAGAGTGGCCAATGAGCACTAATTGTGAAGTTATTGTAATAAAATGAAGACAAATTGTTCTGACACTTTAAAATAATTATAAAGCTGATTCATCGCTGTACTGAAAAAACTGAGCCTAAGTATTGCTCTGCTTTTTTTTGTTCTAATTAGATTTTATTTATTTCCAATATCTTTCAAGGAGACTGAGAACAGATCACAAAAAATGGTCCATTATGCAGCTACAGCATTTGAACTTTTTAAAGACAAAGTAATTCTTGATATGGCAGAAATCCATATGACGCACAGGCTTTCCTCAGGAAACTCATAAACAAATGGCAGCGATAACATCTTTAAATCACGTTCTCAAGTGCTTCTCAACTGCGGCTCTGACAAATACACGTTACACCACTGAATGTGTAATAACTGGGAAAAGTATTTCTAGGAGAAAAAAAAAGACTCATCAAAATTCAATTCAGAAAAATGCAAAACAAAACAAAAAGAAGAATAAAACACACAAACTCCAAAACAATCTATGAGGAATCACACAAAAACTTTTGGGAAGGCTCTTTATTGATTCTACTGTTGAGTATGCTGTAAACAAATATGACCAACATTCTGCATGCACTCTTTCTGGTCCTTGGTTTAGAATAGCAAATCGGCTTAGAGTTCATTGTTGCCTAAAATAATAACTGGAAGTCCTTAACCAAGACCCTTGTTTGAAAGTGCTGGGCATTTACATGCTTACATAAAGCCTTGGATTGGAGAAGAGTCAATATATTCAGTAGCCATATGGCATGGATAAGGACCAATCAGAATAGGAACATAGCAGCGCTGTTGCATACCAGCTGGGGGTCAGCTCCCATCGTCTGGTGTTTGTGAGATTTTGCCCACGGTGGCATTTACTCAGGAGAATTAGAAGAGATTAGATTAATGGGAAGCAAATCAAACCGTCCCTTTGCACACAGAGAAGCAGTATGTCAGAGTCTCTGGCAATTTTATCTTTGCATACATATAAAGGAACAGCTTGGGAATAATTTTATTTGTTTAGCAAACACCTATTAAATATCTACATTGTATTAATCTGGGAGTCTGTCTATTAAACTTTTCCTATTACATCCTCCTTTGAATTTAAAATAAATGATGGCGCTGGAAAGAAATTCGAAGGTCATCCAATAAAGCCCTTTTATATTACCAATGAAGAAACAGGCCCAGACTGATTAAGTAACAAATATTTATTGGGTATCTACTATGTTCTCAGCACTTTTTTAGGAGCTGGGGATGGACTGGTGAACACATGAAACACAAAAAGAACCGTCTTCTCACGGGTGCACATTCAAGAGTTGAGAGAGGGATAGAAAGAACAAGATTTCAGAGAGTCGTGAGAGCCAAGAAGATGAGGAAACAGTAGAATCTGACAGAGTAACTGTGGGCCCCTTGAGAGTTGGTGTTCAAGAAATTCTACTTGAGGTGGTGACAAATTGAGATCTGAATGAAGAGAAGAAGCCAGGCTTACCAAGATATGTAAGGGAGAACACTGTTTAAGCAAAGGAACAGCAAGTGTAAAGACTGAAGTTTGCCAAGCAGGAGAAGCAGAGATAAAGCCTGTGTGTCTGGAGGGTAGTGAGTAACCAGGTGAAGTAGGAGTGGTGGGAAGGGCCAGATCACTGAGCCTTTTCAGGTTTTGGTGACTGGTTTGTTTTTCACTGTGGGAATATATTTATATTTATACTTATATTTATTCCATGTTACACAGAGCAAGTCTGTGTACACAACACATGGCATGAGAGTAAGATCTGACATGTATTTCTGAAATACCATCCTGGCAGAGGTAGGATCACCTAGTAGGTTATCACAATTGACCTTTGAACAACATGGGTTGAACCCCGTGAGTCTACTTATGGACACATTTTTTTTTTTAATAAATACACTACAATACTGCAAATGTATTTTTTTCTTATGATTTTCTTAACATTTTCTTTACTTTAGCTTAGTGTACTGTAAGAGTACAATAATAAACTAAATATGTGTTGGTCAACTGTTTATGTTCTCAGTAAGGCTTCCAGTCAGTAGTAGGCTATTAGGAGTTACATTTTAGGGTGGAGTTGAAAGTTATACATGGATTTTCAACTGTGTGGGTGGGGGCTGATGCCTCTCACCCCTGTGTTGCTCAACTCTATGGTCAAGTGAATGGTGATGATAAGAGTGGAAGATGTGGGTTTGAAAGAAGAGCATGGTTGTGATTTATTTTGAATATCAAGGTGAGGCAAAGAGAAGAATGAGGCTGTCTCTCAGTTTTTTGCTTGATTATCAAGGCTGCTGGGCAAGCTGGTGTGCTGAGATGGGTTCACTGGGGAAAGAACAGATGGATTGGGAAAGAAATTGAAAATGATGCCTGTGAGATATCTCCACAGGGATTTTTCAGTGGGCAGTTGTGCTGTTAGATTATATGTCTGGAGCTGAATGAGGAGGTCAGGACTATAGAGAGAAATTTGGGAATTGTCTATATACTGAGGGTATTGGAAGCCCTGGAACAAGGTAGACTCTCTTAGGGAAGGAGAGCAGGTAGAAAAGAGAACTGCAAGCTAGGTTCTCGGCCCCTCCAAAATTCAGATTTGGGGCAGAGAGAACAGCCAGGAATAAAGACCGAGTAGTAACAGACACAGAGGCAGAAAGAAAACCGGGTGAGGTATTATCGAGGGGATCCACAGGTAGACATTAAATCCTAAGTTACCTAATTTTTAGACCAGACCTGTCTTTAACGCCATGTTCCTCCTCTTCCTAATTCTTCTTTATGGGTCATATTTTACTGCAAAATAAAAAAACGGATATGCTGAGTCAATCGGTGGCTAAATCTTTAACTTACGATCTTCCTGTCCGGGCTCATTGTGCAATGTGCTTGTTTTTGTTCTGATCATGGTTTGGTGGCATTTTCCTCATGTATTTGAAACTACATTTCTTGAATTCAGAATGCTTTCTGATCTGTTTTTGATGTGCCTCTTAAGTCCTGGTGATGGTCGATCTGGTGATGTCTGGAAGGAGCCAGGATAAGATGTTATTTTTTTTTTTCCTTGTTCTTGTCCTTCCCGCTGTAATTATCTCCTTAATAGTATTTCACAGGCGGCAGCAGCTTCGAGTTTTAGTCTTTCTGACATCCAAACCCCAAACCTCAGCGATAGCTTTATATATCTTTGCCCTTTACTTGTTGCATCGATTGCCAAATCTCGTCGCTTCACTTTTTATTTGTAGCTTTTTTCTCTCTCCCTCCACTGCTGCCCTAGTCTTTACCTGAATGACTTTCTTCCCAGAAACACTTCACTTGTAAGCAATGCATCTGTACTGTTTCTGACTGCTGCCACTGTTCCAGTGATTCTTTCTGAGGTTCTGGCATTTCCTTTCTTACTCTTAAATCCCACAGGGGCTTCCTGTTCCCTAAAGAATCGAGTTCACAGTCCTTCCCCTGTCAGGTGTTCAAGCTCTAAATGATTTCCTTTTTGTCATCCCATTCAATATACCTGATTTCTTTCACTTTTCCTGGGTTTCCAGAATTCTTGTGTCTACAGTTCAAACTTTCCTTTAATCATGCCTCATTTATTTATTTATTTTTATTTTTATTTATTTATTTTTTTAATATTGTATTTATTTATTTGACAGAGAGACACAGCGAGAGAGGGAACACAAATAGGGGGAGTGAGAGAGGGAGAAGCAGGCTTCCCACCAAGCCGGGAGCCTGATGCGGGGCTCGATCCCAGAACCCTGGGATCATGACCCGAGCTGAAGGCAGACGCTTAACGACTGAGCCACCCAGGTGCCCCTCATTTATTTATTTTTTAAAAGATTTTATTTATTTATTTGACAGACAGAGATCACAAGCAGGCAGAGAGGCAGGCAGAGAGAGAGGAGGAAGCAGGCTCCCCGCCGAGCAGAGAGCCCGATGCGGGACTCGATCCCAGGACCCTGAGATCATGACCTGAGCCGAAGGCAGAGGCTTTAACCCACTGAGCCCCAAATCACGCCTTTTTTTTTTTTTAAAAGAGCTGTTGAAATTACAAGAAAAACAGGACTATTTTTTGCCATTTCTTGCTGACGTGTAATTCAGTTACTCATGATACATGTTTAACATGTTACACATTTATCTGATAGAATTAATGTGCAGAACAGTTAGAAAGATTTTACCTCATGGCTTCTCTTAGAACTCACCTATTTCTAGCCAAAAAAGAACAGACAGAAAATGACCTTCTGATGTCCTCCAGGCAAGAACAAATAAAAGCCTTGCACAAGCGTGGGGCTCTGAAAGGAGCCAATACGGTGAATGGAAAAATGTTCTTTATTACAGAGTGCCTATTTTTACCTTACTTCCTTTAACCCTGGATCCTGTTAGACAACATTAATATATAGGCGGTAGGGTGCTCAAAATAAAAAGGGGGAACTGAGTTAGTAAGCACCAGTTGCCATGTGAGTAGAGATCTGTTTGTGTCACAGATCTTGGCAAAGATCAAACCAGAGATCAAAGGCTTTGATAAAATATGACTGCGCTTAGCAGCTCTTCCCAGAGCCGCGGGGAGTAGTTTGTGACTGTCTGCTGCCCGAGGTGTGCCTCTAACAGGGAGTCTACAGGAGAGCCGCTGGCTGGGACTGAGGTCAGCCTGGGTGGTAATGATGATGATCTGGGCTGATAGAAGAGTGGAGGTGCCAGGTTCCAGCAGGAGTTAACATAGCAGATACCAGGGTATGAAAGCAGCCAAGCTTGCTGTGATCTCAGACAGATGTGACAGCAGCTGGAGAAAGCTATAGGAGCAAAACAAGCAGCAGCGGCTTCAAAGAGAGCTGGAAGATTCTACTGTTATGTCCCTTCTCCAACAGGACTTGTTCGGGCATCCAGTTTTCTATCTCTGCCATTATTTCTGAGGGGCTTAACGTTTGCCGACTGACTATTCCTTATGCTTATATACCCCATCTAAACCCACATCTAAAAGATCCATATTTACATGGGCCTGATGTAGGTAATAAATATTTGGCATTCTCCATAAATATTTGTTGAAGAAGCAAAAGAAGGAAAACAGGAGGGAAAGGTGGTTGAAGGGTCAAACTTAGATGTGAATTTCCAGCTAAGAAGTACTTGTAACTGGTGTAGTGAGTAGGTTGCAGGCAAAATGACAACACCGGAGGAAGTGGACTGTTTTTTTTATTTTCTCCACAATACCTGCCTGTGAAACTTACACTGTAACATATTTATTCCTGAGTGGCATAAATCTTTTCAGACTTTAAGAGTTTATTATAAAAATGCAAATAACTCTTGTGAGAGAATGCACTTTAACTATATGTTTGACTTACACTTTAACTGACCGCTCATTAGCTGCAAGGCCGGTTTGGAAAGGGACACAGACCAGATATCTGGGTAGGTATACTTCCGATTTCAAGAGAAGAATTGATTTCTATCTACTCGAAAGAGGAGCAGCTCCTTCTGTTTTATAATCTGGATAGAGCTCGCACAGACAAGAAAGTTCTGGACTCACCTGCTGTCACTCTATAAAGTGACATGTAACATGATTTCAAACAGTACATCTCATTCATTTCCTAAAAGTATTTTTGTCCTAACGCAAAGTGCAACCTATACAAGGAAAAACACACATGTATGCAAAGATACACAGAAAATGAACGTGTGTGTGTGTGTGTGTGTGTGTGTGTGTGTGTGTAGTTGGGGAAAAAAGTTCAGATGGGGTTTCTTTGAGCTTATTAGTCTGACCAATAATTCATAGAGCCCAGGTATAGAGTGTCAGACACTATTATACTAATATAGCATATTATTTACTCAGGAAATAAACCTAGAGAATCAGCACCTCCAATAACATGATGAATTATACAGCCAATCTCATTTGTTAGTCTTACTCTTACCTTTTAATAGTTGTAGAAAATATTTAGATTCACAAAATGGGTGACAGAATCATATTCCACTTCAAGATGTTAATGGGTCTCTAAAGCAGCATCAGGGAATCTGGTTGGATGTCACTGTCACTATTATTTTCTAAAGGCAATTTGAGAGTCTGATAAGGTGCAGAAATTAATGTGCAGTGAGTGTAAATTCAAGTTTCAAATAATTAGCCTCCTGTGGAGCAGTTCTTCACCTTCAAAAAGTATCCCTGTACTCTCCCTATTATTTTGATGAAGGCCAATTGGCCAAGACTTTGAATTACTTGGAAGAATTCCTTCAGGAATGAAATGAAGAGACTGTGAGAAATGAATAATTTGTAGTCATTGTTTTGGTACTTGTTCGTGACATAGTACTTTGGGAAATATTTATTTATTTGTTTGTTTGTTTGCCAGAGAGGGAGAAAGAGAGAGAGAGAGTACACAAGCAGGGGGAGTGGCAGGCAGAGGGAGAGGGAGAAGCAGGCTCCCCATGGAGTAAGGAGCCTGACACAGGCTCGATCCCGCGACCCTGGGATCATGACCGGAGCCAAAGGCAGATTTTTAACGGACTGAGCCACCCAGGTACCCCAGGGAATATTTAAACCTAAGCGTCATTTGAGTTTTGGTTCCTCTGTGACCCTAACAGTCATTTCTTACCACTTTGCTATTATACTACTTGGCTGGCCCAGTTTGGATTCTGTTTTGGAAACAAATGAGACTGGATTTTGCTCATCTTCTCCCTGAGTTTTTTCAATACTCGTAGTTGGCTAGATGATTGAGACTGTATTAAAAAAATAAATTTTTGACCATATTTAATCCATATTTTTATAATTCAAGGAAGGTAAGTATCCCAATCAATTACGTGTGGGCTGTGGTGGGAGTCCTATCTGAGTATGAATCTCAGCTCTATCACTTACCAGGTATTGGACAAGCCATTCAATCTTGCTATACCTCAGTTTCCTCATCTATAAAATGGGGATGATACCTCAAGAATCTGTGGTGAACATGAAATGAAATAATGTACATAACCTTCTTAGCTGTTAACACTTTATAACCTACTAGGTGACTGGCTAGAACAGCGGTGTCCAATAGAAATGTAATGCAAGGCACAAATTTTAAATTTTCCAGTAACCACATTGAAAAAGTGAAAAAGAAAAAGATGAAATTAATTTTATTTATATATTTTATATATTCCACTATGTCCAAATATTATGTTAACATGTAATTGATAAGGAACTTATTTAAGTGCTAGCTTATGTTTTGCACCCCCCCCCATTACCATTTTAAGATCCCATATGTGTTGCACATCTCAATTTGAATGCTAAATTTTCAACAGAGTGAAAAGTAGTCCTGGCAAAATAATAAAGTCATGCTTTCTGAAAAACTGTTTTACTCTGCTTCAGTTTATACATTTAAATGAATTAAAATTAAAAGTTGTTTTTGGTTGCACTAGCCACTAAAGTTTCCAGTGCTTAATAGCTCCATGTGGCTGGTAGGTAATGGTATTGGAAATCTCAAGGCTAGGAAGTAAGTGCCCAGAGTCTGTGGACTTTAGTAGCCTTTACCTGCCTAATCTCATTAAATATCTTGGCTTCCCACTTGTCTCTGCTCTACTTTTCCTACTCATGGAGCAGAAAAGAGAAGACAATAAGTGATTCCTTCTTTTTTTTTTTTTTTTTTAAAGATTTTATGTATTTATTTGACAGAGATAGACACAGGGAGAGAGGGAACACAAACAGGGGGAGTGGGAGGAGGAGAAGCAGGCCTCCCGCTGAGCAAGGAGCTGGATGCGGGGCTTGATCCCAGGACTCTGGGGTCATGACCCGAGCAGAAGGCAGACGCCCAACAACCGAGCCACCCATGAGCCCTAAGTGATTCCTTCTTGACTACCAACTGTGTCAACCAGATATTGGGAGAGAGGGCAAGAAAAGTTGAATTTCATGGCAATATTTGTTGCTCAGGGCAGACTTTCCGCCTTGAGAGCTCCTCCCTGGAGGGTGGAAGTAGGGACATTAGTAGTGCAAGCAAGCTCAGTGATCACAGGTAACCCTACCTTATGAACTGTGGCTATAACACAGGTAGGGCCATGAAGAGTGAAGTGAGTCCTGAAATAAGCCACAATATTACTGTGACCAATTTTTTTTGCCCTCAGAAGGCCAAGCTGAGCTGCTGTGGGTTGTGAGTGTAAAGCTGGGAGCCTTGCAGTGTGGGGCAGGTGTAGTGATCACAGCAGCAGCAGGAAAATCGATTCAGTTGTTTAACAGTCTTTTACCACCCAGTGATGAGGGAAATGCTAATATGCCAGAGCCATAGCCCCTGCTAGCCTCCGTTTCTGGGTAGAGTTGGGGAGATCATACATAAGCAGGGGAGGATTTTAGTTTCCTATGAGATGAAAGTGCGCAACAGCATTAAAACAATGGTAAAAACCCTGAATACCATTAATTACTAAGTTGATATAAAAAAGTAAAGGATGTTGGAGTTCACATGAAAGGAGATCATTATGGACTGGGTTTATCTGAAAAGGCAGACAAACCTGACTTGACTCTTAAAGGATTTTTTTTTTTCTCTGAAGTCGGAGTAAGCAAAAGCACGAGTCAAAACACTTTGTTTGCTGGCAGGAAGAATTCAGAAGTGAATAGTTGGAGCTAAAAATGTGAATAGGTCCGTTCAAGATGCTTTTTCTCTAGACCGTGAGCAATCCTTGAAGGTATGAAGTGTGAGTGATCGTATCAAAGAAAATTGATTGTAAAGGAATATAACTTAGAATTTGTACTGGTGGTACAGGATTTTATGTTTTCTGAATTATTGAATTGATTATTTAACAAAATCCTCTTTAATAACTGAATGAGAAAGATTAGCATGTATAATTATCTCCGTTTTTAAGAAAAAATACTGAGAATACTCCGTTTTTAAGGAAAAAAAAAAAAGCCTGTTGCCTGAGGCCACATGACCAGAGAGTGGTCACTAAGGACAAGAACCAGGTATCCTAATATTTAGTCTAGGGCTATCTCCATTATGTGTCAGTATGTCGGTTAGACGTAGAGTCTTAATAACATTGAAATGTTTCTGGGTAATTCCTATACTCTTTGATCTACCAAGTATGGCTATTGAAAGCCATTAGTTGGACTATCCTTGCACAATATTATCCATATGAAAAATTAGCCATGAGTTTTCTTTCATTTTTTCAACCTCTCTCTATCCCTTTACTGAGCCCAAATTCTTTTTTTTTTTTAATTTTTTAAGACTTTATTTATTTGACAGATAGAGATCACAGTAGGCAGAGAGGCAGGCAGAGAGAGAGAGGAGGAAGCAGGCTCCCCGCCGAGCAGAGAGCCCGATGCGGGGCTCGATCCCAGAACCCTGAGATCATGACCTAGAGCTGAAGGCAGAGGCCCAACCCACTGAGCCACCCAGGTGCCCCCTGAGCCCAAATTCTAATGTCTTCACAGTGTAACTAGAATGGCTAAGATCTTCTACTCTTGGAGGGAAAAACTTGCCTCTTGACCATCTTGCCCACTTAAAATGTATCTCCTCTCTTGTTTTTTTTTTTTTTTTTTTTTTTTCTGGAAGTGCCCAACATTTTGTAGTTGAGGGTACTTAACAGGCAATTTGTATTAACTTCTGTTAATATTTTAATCAGCTAATTTGTTGCTTTCCCTTATAATAATGCTTAGACTTTTTTAATGATTATAATTAGGACTTTATCATTTCAGGTCTTGAGCTGTGAGTCAGAAGAAATAATTTTATCTCTCTCTTCTTTCTCAGGGTGGTCTCCTTTCTTTATTGTGTGTGCCCTGTCTTACACCACCTACTGAATTCTGGCCAAGTGCTAACCCGTTCAAGCTCCACTCAAGGAGTTTTACACACATTCGTTCCTAACCCTCTAAGTTAGCTCTGATCAGCTGGTATTTTCAAAGCCCAGGCTTTCTGCCCATGTTAGGTTGCTTAATGAAGTTTCTAAATGGCAGCTGCTCCAGGATCTTCTCAGCCCGATTGTTTTAACTCAAAAGGCAACAACCCAGCTGTCAGTTCCTACTACTAATTTCTGGGGCCATATTCCAAGTTGCCAAATCCTCATGTGATCTGATCTACTCTTGAAACTTTTCTCCTTCTCATGAGCAATATCCTTTAATGATAGATATTAAATGTCTTCCAACTCCCAAAATTACTGCTCCAGTGTTCACTATGCTCCAGTCTCATTAGTGCTGAACTGATACTGTCTGTTTTTTAGCTAAGTTTGTCGATGCTGATGCTGGTTGACTATAATGTTGGCCACCTGCTGAGGTCTAATCGGTGATTTTGCTTTTACTTCAGGTTTAACACGGATGCTTCCTGCCAGTCCCCTCTCCCTCTTTTATTCCATTGGTGTGCATACAAGTAGATTTGCAAGGTTCTTGCTTTAGGCTTATAATTCTATCAAGCTAATCAAGAATAGACTCATAGTTAGAAGAACAAAGTCTCTTGATTCAGAAGAATCTTGTTCCAGACATGTTTTGTTTGACTCACAGGCATTATGTATTCATTAAAAAATTAATCCAATACTACAGACATTAGACAAATTCCATAATACTATGAATTTTTGTTTTTCTTGAAAAATTGGTATGTTTGCCCACATTGAGTTCACATCTTCAAATGATAACATTTGAGCGGAATTGAGTAATAACCACCCCCTTTGATTTATCAGAGCTTCCATTACTCATATAATACATGCATTACAAATTAAGTGCAGTCTGTTACACTTACTATTATTTCTGTGACTTTCTTAAATATGTGAAATTGTAACCTTTTCTCTAGACCATTATTTACGTAGTCCAAAGAATATTTTGGAGGTTGATGGGTATCCAAATCTAGATCTTGCTCTTTATTAGTGGGACCCTTGGAAGTGATTGTATTTCTATAATCCAGACAGAGTCCCTAACACAATGTTTAGCACATTGAAAGTATTTATTATTTGGTAAGTGGTTTTACTACCTCTGCTACTACAATTACTGTTACTACTACTGTCACCATCACTAGTACTATTAAAGTCACATTCTCTAGATACTCAATAGAGGAGTGCTACTCTGATAATCCCCAGTGTTTTCTGTTTGTAGGGAAAGGAAAAGCACCAGGTTAGTGATTCTTACTGGGTGCAGCAGAGGTGGTGGCCTGGTCATCCTCAAACTTGTAGTTGATGCCCTGTGCCAATCTTTAAATGCTTGTCCTCAGATAAAGGTGGCATCTGTCACTTTCCATACAAGGTCTTTCATGTGATCATATTAGGATACAGTGAAAAGTTGTTTTCACCTTTTTGAGATCTTTCATTACCAACCTTATTTTCTATGGAATTGCCTCTTGCTTGAAAAATCAGAAATATCATCATCCAAAATAAAAAGTTACCATGGCTTAAAAGGGTTTTAGTTTTAGTTCCTCAACAAAAAGAGAGAGTATTAGATTAAAAATGTCTTTCTTAATAGGATGTAATGAGCAACTTGGCTTTTGTTAGCAAAATTTCATTAGCATAGTATTATTAGTTTTGTGATAAGGGAATACTCTCACTTATTTGAGTAATACTAGGGTTGTATTTCCTGGAAATTTTAGGCTTTATTATAAAGGGCATTATTTGAAATAATTATCCATACAAACAATGTTGCAGATGAGAATTTGGTTCCAAGAGAAACTCACTTTTATTGTATCATAAAGTAAAAATTTACTTTCTCATTCACTGTGATAATTACCTCATACTTGTTCTCTCTTCAAACCTCCAATCCCCTCTCTCTTTACTCAGAACTACTCCATATTTTCTCCAACAAATTTCCAAAATATACCTGGTTATGAACCCACACCTTGAATTTCCTCATATCAAATTCAGTGAATTCTCTTTGTTATTGGATGGGCCAACCTCTCTGCTTAGTTACAGGATTTCATTACCTTTGTCTATTTAAGGCCTCTGCTTTGGTAGTTATTCTCCCTTTTCCTTTCCTGCCTTAATCAATTTCTCCTTTCCTGAGTAATTCTCATCAGTACATAGACTGGCTGTTTTCTCCATTAAGGAAATCCTTCCTTGACCCAGTGTTCTTCAGTGGCTGCCACATGTCTCTGATTGCTTTTAAAGCAAAAGTCCTGATGGAGTTGTCTGTACTTGCTTTCTTCACTTCCCAATTTCTTTCTTTCTTTTTTTTTTTTAGATTTTATTTATTTGTCAGAGAGGAAGAGAGAGAGCACACGAGCAGGCAGAGAGGCAGGCAGAGGCAGAGAGAGAAGCAGGCTCCCTGGTGAGCAAGGAGCCCGATGCGGGACTCGATCCCAGGACTCCGAGATCATGACCTGAGCCGAAGGCAGCGGCTTAACCCACGGAGCCACCCAGGCGTCCCTCACTTCCCAATTTCTAGTCATCTCTCTACCCCATTCCAATTAATCTTTTGTCTTCACTAAAAGTCTACTAAAACCAGACATAACTATTGACCTCCTTCTTGTCAAGTCCAGTGACCTATTCTCTGACCTCTACTACTTAAGCTCTCTGCATAATATGACACGGTCAAAGACAGTTCTTCTATTGAAGGCATGGAGCCACACTCTCCAAATTTTCTTTTTACAGTTCTGCCAGTCTTTTCTCAGCCTCCTTGGTGATTTCTCTCCCTGTCACCAGTCTCTAAATGTGCAGTGCCAGAATTCAGATATAGGGCTTTTCTCAGACTCTCTCCTAGGTCATCTGATTCAGTTCTGTAGCTTTAAATACTGTGTCTCTGCTCAAGAGTTCCAAAGTACATGTCCATCCTCAGCTTTTCCTTTGGCTTTCTCTATATCTAATCTTTGCTTGAATCTTGGTAAATGGTACCACCATTTGTACTTGCTAAATGATACCACCAAAACTTAGAAGACTTTCATCCCCCCGCCTTTTTTTTCCATGTTACTTCTGATATCTAATCCGCAAGTCCTCTTGGCTCTACCTTCAAGCTTCATGCTGACTGCCAACCATCTTTTCACATTTCCACCACTCTTTACACTAAAACCATTAATTCCCATTTAAACTTTTTCCAAGAGCCTCCAATCCAGGATGTTTTTGTTTTAGTCCCTTCAGTCTAGTCTCCACAGAGCAGACAGAGTGATTTTCTTTTAAACATAAATCAGATCAGGTAAGTATCTCTCAAAGCCCTTCTATGTCTTAACATCATATTCAGAATAATCTCTAAATTCCTTATTGCTCTAGTAATGTCTTATATGATCTGGCTCCTGTCTGTCTTTCCAATCTCATTTCTACCCCTCTCTCACTGTTTTTCTGTTTTGGCCATACTGGCCTTCGCATTCCTCAAACACTCTAAGCTGGTTCTTGCTTTATAGCATAAGCACTTACTATGCCCTCTACCTGCAATATTTTTGCTCCACCTGAGTTTCACTCATTGCTATCATTCAAGTCTCAACTATGGACTGAATTCTGTCCCCTTCAAATTCAGATGTTAAAGCTCTAATCCTCAGTGTGGTGGTATATAGAGATGGGACTTTTGGAAGGCAAGTAGGTTTAGATGAAGTCATGAAGGTGGATCTTTATGATAGGATTAGTGCCTTTATAGGAAGAAATACCAGAGACCTTGCTCTCTCTCTTTCTCTCTCTCTTTCCTCACTGTATTAGGACACAGTGAGAAGGTGGATATCCAGAGGCTAGGAAGAGGGTTCTCACCAGAAAATGACCATGTTTGTACTCTAATTGGATATCTGGCCTCCAAACTATGAGAAAATGAATTTCTATTGTTTAAATCATGTACTCTATGGTATTTTGTTAGCATATTGTTTAGATGATGTTTAAAAAAATGCATAGACTGATAATCCATTATCAAGGTCACATTAAAAAATCTTACAATATTTTAGTTCTAATATTTCTGTTGGGACCATTATTAGCACTTAGGTATCTATTAAAACTGAAGCCTTTTTTACCTTAGGGTTTTACGTTAGACATGCTATGGAGGGTTGACTATGCTCTAGGGCTGCACAATTAGTTAGTTCATAGAGATTTTAAACACCACATAAAATCCTATAATGTCAGCTGTGAATCTCCCCAAAACAGATCAAGACATAGCAATGGTATTAGAGCATAAATTTGATTTTAAACGCAGAATTTGTTCAGTTGTTAATATTTCTGTGTGAATTATAATGGCAACATTTATAGTAGTTCTATATAGTAGTTCCATAATTATATAAAAACAGAGCATCATAGTTCTAATTAAACGCCACATTTATCTTTCTAACTTCAATGTGATTGTGAAATCCATATGTTTTTCAAGTATTTCATTAGTAGAATGTAAAATGTTTCGAAGTTTACATTTGAAATTGCTTGTATTGGGGCGCCTGGGTGGCTCAGTGGGTTAAAGCCTCTGCCTTCGGCTCAGGCCATGATCCCAGAGTACTGGGATCGAGCCCCGCATGGGGCTCTCTGCTCCACTGAGAGTCTGCTTCCGCCTCTCTCTCTGCCTGCCTCCCTGCCTACTTGTGATCTCTGTCCGTCAAATAAATAAATACAATCTTAAAAAAAAATTGCTTGTATTGCTTGTGTATTAAGAATATAAGCATGTAGGGGCGCCTGGGTGGCTCAGTGGGTTAAGCCGCTGCCTTCGGCTCAGGTCATGATCTCAGGGTCCTGGGATCGAGTCCCCCATCGGGCTCTCTGCTCAGCAGGGAGCCTGCTTCCCTCTCTCTCTCTCTGCCTGCCTCTCTGTCTACTTGTGATCTCTGTCTGTCAAATAAATAAATAAAATCTTAAAAAAAAAAGAATATAAGCATGTACACAAAACTTTGAACATTGTGTATTGAATTTAAATATAGAACTTCCATTTTCTGCCATTCAAACATTTTTGCCTTGGGTTTTTCAAAGACAGTTTCTGAAAGGGATGTCCATTAATGGTGGTTTAAAATGAAGCAAAACATCAACATTGCTCACTGCTTTCTCTGGTGTTCTTTTTCCTTCCTTCATTTGTAGCTCTTTTCTTTTATTGTAGTGACCCTTTTTTTTTTTTTTTTTTTTTTTTTTTTTTTTTTGGTTTTCCAATTTGCCAGCCTCCCCTGGAGGTCATATGTAGGAAGCAGTTACATTTTCTGGGCACTTACTTGGGACAGGAGGAAGCACAAGGTGCTTCAGTGGTATTCTAATGGCCATGGAGCTGGATCTGGGGATAAATGTCATTATCTTTGTTCTCCTAATGCCACACTTACTTATTTTTTTAGATTTTATTTAAATTCAAATTAGTTAACATATAGTGTATTATTAGTCTCAGGGGTTGAATTTAGTGATTCATTAGTTGCATATAACACTCTGTGCTCACTCCATCAAGTGCCTTCCTTAATGCCCATCAACCATTTACCCCATCCCCCCACCCACCTCCGCTCTGGCAACCCTCAATTTGTTCCCTATAGTTAAGATAACCCCAGACTTATTGAACAAAAGTTCTATTTTAAAAGGAATAAAGGAGACAGGAATTAAGCTATTATTTGAACCCCTTTTCTGGAACTTAGTTATGACTTTATGAGATTGCATGTCACTTGTCTCCCATTTATAGTCGTTAGGGCTCATAAATGAAACTCAGGTAAGCATCCCCGGATTCCCTGAAATAAAGGAATTATTTTAAAAAGGAGTTGCCTGTTTGGGGAGACAATCACATAATTGTGTAAGTGCCTAATGTAATGCCTTGCATATGAAAAGTGATACATATTTTCATAGTATTAGAATTGAAAAAGGACCAACATTTAACTAATAATTATATTTTTTAGAGTCTTATTCTGTGATTAAAAGACACCTGGAGCAGATAGTTCGGACTCCCAGAGTTCTGAGTACCAAAACTAAAAAATACTCCCCTAACAGCTACTAGACCTTTGGTAGACATGACATCTTCTGTTACAAAAATATGTCTACCTTCTGTTCATACTGTATTTTATTCACTCTCTCTTTCAGGAAGAGAGGCCTCCAATAAAGTTAAATTGTAGACCATATGGCTTCTGGACTGTGAAGAAAATCCTCTTTCTGAAGTTCAACCCAATTCTGCTCTTTCTGCTTATTTATGGTATTGTTAGATAGAGGTGCTGGCTGCAAGAGGGTAAAAACTGAAACTCCTCATTGCTACAAAAAGAGGAAAAATAGCTTCAGAAAGTTATGCGTAGGTTTCGTATAGTTTGCAGTTGGTCAAATTTCACTGGTTTAATGGGCTGTCAGTATCATGTTGAACGTCCAGATGATGAACTCCGGTGGCTGTTACTGAATCCCGGTTAACTCTATAAAGAAGAAGAAAGGTTGATTCCTAGAATGGAGGCTCTGAATCTCTCTGTATCTGATTTTCAGAGCTCAGTCTATACGGTCACTTTTCTTTAAGTTGAGATTTGAAAAAATCTCAGACTCAGCACATGCCAGATTATTTATGGTAATGTTTTGGTAATGAGGACAAAATCATTATTTTACTTTACATAAAGTGGTAAATTTCTGAGGCTTAAACAATAAACATAAAACAGATCATCGAATATACAGGTTTCCCCTGCTATCTGAACATAGAATTTATTTGAAGCCTTTTGTCAGTTAATGTGGCATAAAGGGAGGAAAGAATTAACATTAATTTACATGACTATTCTTTTGAGCCTTCTCAGACCCCTCTCCCTCTTTTAGGCTTTTCTGATACCTTATGACACATCTTGCTAGTGGATGCACGGAATAAGACAAGAGAAAGACCAGATGCTTATAGACACAGTTCAAAGTAGTGGTAGCTGGATGTTGAGATCCTGAGTGTAATCCGGGGAAGGAGCTGGGGGAGTGTGCACTGCCTCTGTAAAGGGTTTCTCCAAAACAGATAATGCTATCTTGCTTTCTACCTTTTTTCCTAAAAGTGAAAATCCTCTTTGGATATCTTTCAGTCAGAGAAAATGTACTAATATTAGGTCTTTTATAAAAGTGAATGGCTTAATGTGAACTTTTGAAAAGCACTGGGGTTACTTGTATTGGTTTATTTGTTGTCTCTCAAATCTTTTAGAATAATCCTCAAAAGCCTTCTTAGCTTCTTGCTGCATTTTTTTTCCCTTTGAATTCAGTTGGAATTTCATTGAGAAACAATGGGCAACCTATGTGGATAAAGAGGGATTTATATATCATCTGAGGATATAATACATCCACATTCCCCATTATCTTGTCTATTAGTTGATTCTAACTGATTAATGCTCCCTGAGCAATCTCATGCAATTACCAAGTAGTAATATTTCACAGTTACAAATATAGTTATTACCAGAAATCTAAAAATTTTAACAATCAGTGTTTTAATCACAGGATTGCGTTGAGTGTAAGAAGTCCTGGCTATATTATTTTCTCTAAAGTAGTCCACTTAGTGAGGCCAGGCTAGTCACTTTTACCCTGTTTTCCTTATTTGTAAACCAGGGATAATGCCACATGCCGATTTACAAGCATGTGGTGAGGATTAATTAGATAAATATCAGCACAGCCTTCTGAGCTCCTTAGGATTGAGGTGTTTATCCATCCGAGGTATTATTATCATTATCATTTTCATGTTATTTCCCTTCGATCATAAATAAAACCCGGAGCTGATAAAGACTGAAAAGATTTTGTTGGCTTGCCAAATCCCACCCTACAACCTCTCAGAGTAGCAGGGCAAGCCCGAGTGAGTCCCTTGACAGAAGACATATTATGGATTAAACTGATACTTCACTTGATCATAGCCAAAAGGTTTGTGTTAATGAGCTTAATAGTATTTACTTGGTGGGTGTCCAGAACAGCTGGCCTCTTTTGTTGCAGGTGGAAGAACCAAAGCCAAAGCAAGTCTGGATTTAGCAAATCCAATTACTTTTCAGGATTTGCTCCCTTCCAAGACAACACTTACCATAATCACTCATTGATAATAGACACACTGTTATGTTGATACTAGATACCCATAACCAGATTCAGAGATCCATTTTCTTTCTTAAAAACACTATTTTAACTATGTAATAAGGCTTATCTAGACATGTTTTACATTCAGAATGAAAGTTTGGCTTTGATTATGATAACACCAAACAACTAATTCCAGATTCTTTTGATTTGATAACATCCCTACATGAATTGCATTTTAATTGTTTCTGAGCTCACAAATATTTCTTGATTAATTTTTTTTTTTGTCTGCAGGAGCGAAAAGGGAATTCAGAGGACATCCTAATTAAAAACGAAAATGGATCATCACACAAGTAGCTTATTATGAGATGTAAAACTCCATGAAAAATGAATATAATCTTTCTCAAGCAGGGTAAGCAGTGTGTATGTTTTAATAATCCAGAACACCTGGATATTTCATATCCAAAGAGAAGGCAGAAATGTAAGGTGAAAGTGACCTTGTAATAAGGAAGAATTCGCGTATGGAAGAAGGATGCCTGAATGAGCAGAGTAAGTGGTGACTGAAATTAGAAAACCCTTCCAATCAGTGCGAGGTAGAGGAAGCACGTACTGGTGGAATGACTGAAATGACATTGACGACCAGTAGCTCTCTGGCCGCGCACACACAAGCAAGCCTGCCAGGGTGCCTTCTTAAAGAATCTATTTTTTCTATTTGTTCATTTTTTTGTAAGGGCGAAAGGGCAGGGAGAAAAGGTGTATTTGGTTTCAGAATGTGCAAACTCCATTTTAAGCCTTGTCTTAGCTACTTTACATTTTCTGTCATTAGCCATTTTTTTTTTCTTCGCTAGGTGACACAGCCTTGCTTTAGTGGGTTAGTTAGACAAATGCTTCGTCCATAAAATTATGTTTGTGTGCCTCGATAAAAATCCCTCTGCCCATTCGTGGCACATGAGATAGTTCAGTAATTGATTTGGTTAATTGCAGGTTTCCCAAGGTAACACGTTTTCAGTACCTTAGAAGACTTTCTGTATCTTAATACTGATATTCCAAAACTTTTGAATTAAAATAATATCATTTTCCCAGTCAGTTTGTCTGACTCTTGAATTTCCTTTTTCCTTTTGCTTCTCCCTGCCTTGGACTCTAACTTTGCAATTTTCCGTAGTTATAAAGATCATATATCCCAGACTTTCAAAAACTGTCCCAATTTCTCCCTGCAGTTTCACAAATCACTGCAATGTCTTGAGCATCCAAATAACGTTGGCTATACTGCCTATCCCATCAGGAAGCTGTACAAAATTCCTGAGTCAGGAGTGTTTTGGTTCCACTTATGAGGAAAATACAGTCTCTGTCCCCTTGTAGGGCACGAGTTTGAAAACTTAAGTGGATCCACCCACTCAATGGTTGTGAATGCTTTACTAATTCACCAAAATAAGAATATGTTGGTATAGCCCTGTCTTCAGTTAGGCCTTCAGGGTAGGTTCTCTTTCCTTTCTTGGCCACAGATTCAGTTCTGAGTTCCTAGAATAAAGAGAACAAGATGTGGGCTGAATGGTCTATGTCTTAAAATAGTCATCTCAAAGATGACTCTTTTCCCCTAAAAAAGCTGGTAAGAAAAACTTGAAGGAGAGTAAATGCCATCATGTACCTGATGAAGTCTAAATATCAAAAAGTCTGAGCCTGGAGGAAACTCTTTCAAGATGGTTGCTGAGAGAAGGTAGGAAAAGGTAGAAAGTGGTGATGGTTTGGGGACAGGGATCTCCATCCTCTTACGTGTGCCCCCGCCTGATTTTGTTTTCTATTTGGCAAACAAGATGTAAGTTTTAGAAGCCCAAGTAAAGGGAGGACACACTGATAACACATAAGAGCTTTCACCAACTTTGAGCTTATTTAAAAAAAATTTTATTTATTTATTTGACAGAGAGGGTGAGAGAGCACAAGCAGGGGGAACAGCAGAGGGAGAGGGAGAAGCAGACTCTACTGAGCAGGGGGCCCCATGTAGGGCTTGATCCCAGGACCCTGGGACCACGACCCAAGCCAAAAGCAGATGCCCCACCACCTGAGCCACCCAAGCAGGCCCTGATCTTATGTTTTCATAAATGTTTGTTGACCTGCTTCCATATGCCAATTATTGTGTTCCTTTTTTGGAGAATTTGTGAAGAAATCTTCCAAAATAATCATGTTCTCGCCATTTGGTTACTGCTTTTGACATTTTTTAGTGCCTGGAAATAGATTGGTAAATTAATATTGTTTTTTTCCCACATGGATACTATTCTCCTAATCTTGACTGAACTGGAACTTTAGAACAGGAATAAGGAAAAATATTCAAGAATATAATATCTTCAAGAACATGATTATCTATCTATATTTGTCTATCTATCTATCATCTATCTATCACCTATTATCATCTGAGAATGCTAGCTAATTAAATTAGCCTGGATTCGTATCTATGAGATTGTCTTCCATGAAATGGAGTGATTTTTCTATATATTATGCCACATTCCTTCCTGAATTCTTTCTTCTTTTTTTTTAAGTTTTTTTTTTTTTTTAAATTTATTATTTGACACAGAGAGACACAACGAGAGAAGAAACACAAGCAGGGGGAGTAGGAGAGGGAGAAGCAGGTTTTCCACTAAGCAGAGAGCCCGATGTGGGGCTCGATCCCAGGACCCTGGGATCATGACCTGAGCTGAAGGCAGACACTTAACGACTGAGCCACCCAGGTGCCCCTCCTTCCTGAATTATTTATGAAATTGATCCTAGCATATTCTCTGTAATTTCTATCTCACCTGGGTTGCCATGTGCATTCACATTTCCCTGAGTATTTCTGGCTCTTTGATAGCAATTAAAAAGTCTAGCAGCATAATTGGTGATGGTAGAAAAGAGCCTTAATTCCTGGTGAAGTATTTCTGGGTGCAATTAGTTCTGCACAGGATCGCATATTATTTTCTTATTGTAACCTCACAATTTCTACCCACATCCTCATAACTATATTAGAGATGAATTACCAAGAATATAAGCCCACCTATATTGGACTATATTCTAAGCCATGTTTATGATAGTCTTATTCTTAAATCCATTTGATGTTCTGGTGCTATTCAACATTTACTCTCACACTGGAGAAATCCAAAGTTGGGGTGGTGCAGTTATTAGTATAATTGCATGATTTCCAATTAAAAAAAAAGAAAAACCTCCCCTTAGGTGGTCTCTATTTCTCAGATAGACTGTCTTTATAAAATAGTGGCTAGCTTGTAGTCCCATATTTTTATCATTAATAAAATAGCAAACTGTCAATCAGAGCTTCTTACCAATATTAATAGCCAGATTGAATGAAAGTTTATTATTTTTCTGTAACATGTCAGGCACTGAATATGTGGAGGTGAAAAATGCATATTCCTTCCTTCAAGGAGTTTATAAACTAGTGGGAAACATTTATATCAATGGACACTGAGTTCCTATAATCCCAAAGCAAACTAATTTGTTTTAAGCTGTTCTCTAACCTTTTATTAGATAAATTTGATTTTCATTAAATTCTTTGAAATTAGGTCAAAGCTTTTCTTATCTGTTTTTGGATGGGTTATTCCTAGCCAAGCTATGATGGGGAAAGAGGTTGACAGTGTTAGGATTAGAATTCAGAATAATAACTCTACCGGAAAGGGCTTTTGTCATTGAAGTGGTTCTTGTATATAGCTGAATTAGCCTTAAATGAAGTAGGTTTGCATTATGGGAAAAATAGCGGCAAAGGGGCTTTTGTTTGCTTTTTACAATATTTTATGCAGTGGTGATACAGTTGAAAAAGTTAGCTTTGCTCACAACCTGTCAAAGGTACCCAAACCACAAAAGGGAGAAATAACTGTTTTGCAAGAGGAATTCTAGAAGCAATCTCTTTTGTGAATGCTGGTTGGCATTTCATACCTGGGCACTGCCTCAGGAGAGATTATTCTCTAGTGAGCAATGCAGCAGGGATGAACAGTGAAAATCTGAGATTTATTACAGTCATGTGGAATATAACCCTACATGTTCTAGACTCTGATTTCTTCTACTGGCTAATACCAGAAGTTTAGGAGGAAGAAGGGGGAAAGTCTCACTCATGACTTGTCTGTCTTCTTCACATAAACACACATTAACACTCATATTTAAACACAGACACACACACACACATTTATACACAAAGCTGCCAGTGATTTGCACAGTGCTATTTATGGAAGAGGTAGGCTCTGGTTCCTAAATCCTGCAGTAATTACTTTATTTCTTGAAGCATGAGATTTGATTACCCACATATTATTATTATGCATGCTGTGTAATGTTTTCGACTGTCACTTCATGCAGCTCTTCTTAAAAAAAAGACTTACAATTTAGCTGAGGAAGACCAATATTTTGCACAGGCAGAGCACATTAGTGGTAAGCTCTGGCCAAGAAATCCATAGGATTTTAGGAAGCCCTAAAGTAGAGGCTGGGCAGACCAGTGTTTTCTAAAGTTACAAAGAAGACATTAGGAGATTTGAAAAGATGAGTGAATTTGAGAAGCGGAGCAGGTAGCTATGAAACGAACACCACAGAATAAAATTTAGTTCTTGATTTAAATGAAGGTTGGGTCCCAAACAATGAGAGCAAAACATTGGATAATTAATTTCCTTTACATATGATTCAATAACCATGGCTACTGTCTTGGCGAAAACCTTCTACCAGCATGAGCTGCTACCTCTCCCCTCTGCTGTGAAACCTGTTTATATTTTGGGAACATGATGAAAAATAAAAATTATCAGAAAGCAAGGAGAAGGGACAATTTCTATGTGGTATTAGATAACTCTGACTTCCCATATGGAAAAAAAAATAAAGCTGATCCCCATTTTACTAATTCAACAATAGATTAGATGGGGTAAAGACTATTATGAAAGCATAGATTTCACTCATAGAAGAAAACATAGTGAGTATTTTGTAATTTAGGGGAGGAGAAAGACCTTTAAATGAGACTCTCAAAACATAAATTCTAAGATGGGAAATGGTCAGATTTAGTTACATTGTAATGAAAGACTTTTGCTCAATAAAGGATGCTATTGACTAAGTAAAGTGATGAATGACTCCTCAGGAGACAACATCTGAATTTTGTAAGATCAGAAAGGGCTCAATTTCTAGAATGTGAAACGAATTCTTTAAAAAGCAATGAGAAAAAGGCAGGGAACTAAATGGAAAAATAGGCAAAAGATAAGAAATGGCAATATAGATAAGGGAAAGCCTGATTTGCCAATGAGTATATAAAGTAGTAATCCAACAAATGGAAATTAACACACTGAGATACAATTTTACATATATCAGTTTATTTGCAATTAGAAAGAAGCATTCTACCCAGGTGGGAGAGGATGTGGAAGTCTATTTAATTTTTTATGTTGTGTTTGAGAATGTAAGTGGTTCATTTCTTTTTTCCTGGAAGCAGAGTTCCAGTCCTTGGTGAGATGAAGAAAATGTATGCATTAAGTTGCAGGACATAAATTCAATGCACAGAAGTCAGTTGGATTTCTATATACTAACAATGAAGCAGAAGAAAGATCAAGGAATCGATCCCAGTTACAACTGCACCCCAAACCATAAGATATATAGGAATAAACCTCACCAAAAAGGTAAAGGAACTGTACTCTGAAAACTCTAGAATACTTATGAAAAAAATTGAGGAAGACACAAAGAAATGGAAAAACATTCCATGCTCAAGGATTAGAAGAAAAAATATTGTTAAATGTCTATGCTACCCAAAGCAATCTACATATTCAATGCAATCCCTACCAAAATACCATCAACATTTTCCACAGAGCTGGAACAAATAATTGTAAAATTTATATGGAACCAGAAAAAGACCCCCAATAACCAAAGGAATATTGAAAAAACCAAAGCTGTGACATCAGAATTCTGGACTTCACAGTATATTACAAAGCTGTAATCATCAAAACAGTATGGTACTGGCACAAAAACAGTCACATAGATCAATGGAACAGAGCAGAGAACTCAGAAATGGACCCTTAACTGTATGGTCAACTAATCTTTGACAAAGCAGGAAAGAATATTCAATGGAAAAAAGACAGCCTCTTCAACAAAAGGTGTGAGGAAAATTGGACAACCACATCAGAGGAATGAAATTGGACTACTTTCTTACACCATGCATGAAAATAAACTCAAAATGGATAAAACACCTCAGTGTGAGACAGGGATCCATCAAAATCCTAGTGGAGAACACAGGCAGCAACCTCTTCAACCTCAGCTGCAGGGACTTCTTGCCAGACACATCTCCAAAGGCAAGAGAAACAAAAGCAAAAATGAACTAGTGGGACCTCATAAAGGTAAAAATCTTTTGCACAGGAAAGGAAACAGTTGATAAGACCAAAAGACAACTGACAGAATGGGAGAAGATATTTGCAAATGTCTTATCAGATAAAGGGCTAGTATCCAAAATCTATAAAAAACTATCAAACTCAACATCCAAAAAAAAAAAAAAAAAATCCAGTCAAGAAATGGATAGAATACATGAACAGACATTTCTCCAAAGACATCCAAATGGCCAATAGACACTTGAAAAAATGCTCAATACCATGCAACCTTAGGGAAATACAAATCAAAACCACAATGAAATACCACCTCATACCAGTCAGAATGGCTAAAATTAACAAGTCAGAAAATGACATGTTCGTGAGGATGCAGAGAAAGGGGAACCCTCTCTTCATGGGAATGCAAGCTGTTGGTGGGAATGTAAGCTGGTATAAGCACTCCGGAAAACAGTATGGAGGTTCCTCAAAAAGTTAAAAATAGAGTTACCTTACAACCCAGCAATTTCACTACTAGGTTTTTATCCAAAGGATAAAAACATAGTGATTGGAAGGAACACCTGAACCCCAATGTTTATAACAGCAATGTCCCCACAATAGCCAAACTATGGAAAGAGCCCAGATGTCCATTGACAGATGAATGAATAAACAAGAGGTGGTATATATGTATATACACTGGAATATTACTCAGCCATCAAAAAGAATGGAATCTTACCATTTGCAATGACGTGGATGAAATTAGAAAGTATTATGCTGTGTAAAATATAGGTCAGTCAGAGAAAGACAAATACTATTAGATTTCATTGCTATGTGGAATTTAAGAAACAAAACAGGTGGGCATAGGGAAAGGGAAGGAAAAATAAAATAAGACAAAAACAGAGAGAGAGGCAAATCTGAAGAGACTCTTAATGCTAGGAAACAAACTGAGGGTTGCTGGAGGGGAGTACGTGGGGGGGATGGGATAATTGGGTGATGAGATTTGGAAGGCATGATGTAATGAGTGGTGGGTATTATATGCAACTGATGAATCTCTCAATTCCACCTCTAAACTAATAACACATTATATTAACTAAATTGAATTTAAATAACATTTTAAAAAAGTAAATAAATCTTAATAAATTATTAATACTAATAAAAAAGAATATATATGCCTTATGACCCCTTTATCCCCATGGATAAATGCCAGAAAGTTTTTCTTTTCTTCTTCCTCTTTTTTTTTTTTTTTTTTTTTTTAAGAGAGAGTGTGAGTGAACAGAGAGGGGCAGAGGAAGGAGCAGAGGAAGAGGAAGAGAGAGAATCTTAAGCAGGCTCCTTGCTCAGCATAGAGCCTGATGTGGGGCTTGATCCCACAACTTTGAGATCATGACTTGAGCTGAAGTCATGAGTTGGATGCTTAACCCACTGAGCCACCCAGGCACCCCCCCCACCCCAGGAATTTTTTTTCAGAGTTCACTTAAAAAAACATCTTTAGGGGTTTTTATTAGGCTATTGTTTGTGGTAGTGAGGAGATAAACACAGAGTAGGTGTCTATTACTAGGAGAGTAAATAAGCAAATTGTATTGGCTGCACAGTAAGGAAAAATCACGTAGTCAGAAACAATGAACCAGATGTGAATACAAATCTCAGATACGATACAGACAAAGCAAAGATAAGGAAGCAAATAAGAGTCACAGCATAGAACATTTTTATAAATTAATACATAACTTGTGATAGGCACTGGGTATTTTATGTAAGTGTTCAATGACTAAACTATACATCTGAAACTAATATTACACTGTATATTAACTAATTGGAATGTAAATAAAAATTAAGAAAATCAATGTATGACATACAAACCCATTCATGATATTGTGATTTATAATAAGATATATATATTTGATCTTTGTTTTTGACTCCTGGCCAGAGTTTGTAAAACCTTTGTAGTTTCCTAAGTGATAAAAGTGCTGGGAGCATCTTTTGTTCTAATATTTGGTATTGGCCCTGGTTCCTATGGCAAAGTTTCTAAATCTCTTGGAATTTCATAGATATTGGGGATGTCTTTTTTTTCTGTGAAGCTACAATTGGTGGACTCCGGATAGCTTCAGGATTGGGGCTGATCATCAAGAAGACCAGGTCATGATTAGAAGCTTGGAAGTTTAAGCCCCACCCCTCATCCTCTAAAGGGAAAAGAAGGGCTGGGTATTGAGTTAAGAATTAGTCATGCCTAGGCCTATGTGATGAAGCCTCCATAAAAACTCCTGAACTCTGGTGGGAGGCAGGCAGTGCATGGGTGTCTCAGTCAGGTAAGCATCTGACTCTTGGTTTCGGCTCAGGTCATAATCTCAGGGTCATGAGATTGAGCCCTGCATCTAGCTCCTTGCTCAGTATGAAGTCTGCTTGAGAGTCTCACTCTCCCTTTCCCTCTGTCCCACCTGCTAGTGCTCTCTCTCTCCAAAATAAATAAATTAATTTGAAAACATCCCTGAACTATGCGGTTTGGAGAGCGTCTGGATTGGTGAACCCTACATGCTGGGAGGGCAGTGTACCCCAACTCTACAGGAACAGAAGCTCTTGTGCTCAGAAACCTTCTGGCCCTTGCGGGATGTATCACTTCATCTGGTTGTTCATCTGTATCTTAATGACATCCTTCATTACTTAACAAAGTAGCAAACATAAATGAGTTCTGTGAGACATCCTAGCAAATTATCGGAAGAGGAGGTCTTGCGAACTCCAATTAATTGCCAGTTGGTCAGAAGTACAGGTGACAACCTGTGACTTGTGACTGGCATCTGGAGTGGAAGTGGCCTTGTAGGAACCTTGTGGGATCCGATATCAAGTCCAGGTAGATAAAGTGTCAGAACTTTACTGAATTGTAGGGCACTCATCTGGTGTCAGAGTTTGTTGGGGTGGGGCAAACCCCCACAGATTTGGCGGCCAGAAGTATCGTGAGTAGTAGAAGAGAAATATGGGAGTGTTTTCCATACATTATTTTGTAAGGAAACATGCTAGTTTAAGGACTAATATTGAACACAGTAGAACAGGTGTCTGAGGGGAGGGGCTGTGGGTGGTAGGGACTGGAATGGAGAGCAAGGATGAAGGGGAAAACATGTCACAATAACGAATAAGAAGAATTCCATGCTTCTTCCTGCCATTTCTCAAACAAAAATGGACTTTGAATTGTTTCATTTTTTAAAAACCAGCATTCATCTTGGAAATAATGATGGAAGGAGCATAAGATCCAGGTTAGAAAGCGTGCTTTTGTTCTGACTCTGTTATAATCAGTAAAGTCATCTCTGCTTTTGGATGCTCCTATTCCTCAGCTATAAAATAATGATCCTCCTGATGCTTCCCAATTTTGAGTCCCATTAAGTGAGTTCTAACATATAATAGTTCTTTGTAAACTGTAAAATGCTTTTCCAATGTTAACCAATTTCATTTTCCTTGTAGCAAGTTTATTCACACAGAGAAACTTTGTGCCTTTTTAATAAACCAAGTTGGAAATTGAAAACCGAGCCTCCTTTTTACTCTCAGGTGGTTCTCCATTCATCTTGGAACAAGTATTGATCAGTGTTCTTTGTCCTAAAAGTGACAGTTTAATGTAGTCATTTAGAGCTGGCCTCAGGAGTCAGACTGTCTGGAAAAGTGTTGAACTCCCACTTGATCTGAGTGACCTGGGGCAAGTGACAAATTTTTACATCTCAGTTCTCTCATCTGTAAAGTGAAGGTAGTCTTATTGACCTTAGGACCGACCTGGGAGGATTAAATTAGCTAAAGAATTTTAAGTGCTTAGAATAGTCCCCATCAGGCGGAGAAGTAGCAGGCTGAGACTACTTCGGGTAGCGGGAGATCAGCTAAATAGCTTATCTAAAGATTGTAAACACCTACAAATCCAACGGGAAATTGAAGAGAAGAAGAACAGCAATTCCAGAAACAGAAAATCAACCACTTTCTGCAAGGTAGGACTGGCGGAGAAGTGAATCCAAAGCGACGGGAAGATAGACCGCGGGGGGAGGGGCCGGCTCCCGGCGAGCGGCGGAGCAACGGAGCAAAATCAGGACTTTTAAAAGTCTGTTCCGCTGAGGGACATCGCTCCAGAGGCTTAACTGGAAGCCCAGGCCGGGTCAGCGCGGCCTCAGTTCCCGCAGGGTCGCAGAAGGATCGGGGGTGTCTGAGTGTCGCAGAGCTTACCGGTATTAGAACGGGGAAGCCGGCTGCAGAGACAGAGCCGAGGAGTGACTCTTAGCTCGGGATTGCCTTGAACCGGTCGCAGGCTCGGTCAGCTCGGAGCGTGGCCGGAGGCCAGGGTGGCGGGAGTCTTTGGGCGCTGTTCTCTGAGGGCGCACTGAGGAGTGGGGCCCCGGGCTCTCTGCTCCTCCGGGCCGGAGACCGGGAGGCCGCCATCTTTATTCCCGTCCACCGGACTCTACGGAAAGCGCTCAGGGAACAAAAGCTCCCGAAAGCGAACCCGAGCGGATGACTCAGCGCGGCCCCGGGTAAGGGCGGTGCAACTCCGCCTGGGGCAAAGACGCTTGAGAATCACTACAACGGGCCCCTCCCCCAGAAGATCAACGGGAAACCCAGCCAGGACCAAGTTCACCTACCAAGGAGAACGGCAGAATTCCAGAGGAGAAGAAAGCAAAGCACGGAACTCATGGCTTTCTCCCCATGATTTTTTAGCCTTGCAGTTAATTTAATTTTTTTTTCTTTTTCAATTTTTTTTTCTTTTTCTCTTCTTCTGCTGAATTTTTTTTAACTTTTACCGTTTTCTTTTTTTAATGTTTTTTAAATAGTTTATCTAATATATATATATATATTTTTCCTCTTTTTATATTTTTTCTTTATCGGCTTTCTTTTTTTTAATAGTTTCTTTTTTTTTTTTTTTTTCTTTTCTTCTTTCTTTCTGAACCCCTTTTTTCCCCTTTCTCCCCCCTCACAATTCGGGATCTCTTCTGATTTCGCTAAAGCATATTTTCCTGGGGTTGTTGCCACCCTTTTAGTATTTTACTTGCTCCTTCATAAACTCTTATCTGGACAAAATGACAAGGCGGAAAAATTCACAACAAAAAAAAGAACAAGAGGCAGTACCAAAGGCTAGGGACCTAATCAATACAGACATTGGTAATATGTCAGATATAGAGTTCAGAATGACGATTCTCAAGGTTCTAGCCGGGCTTGAAAAAGGCATGGAAGATATTAAAGCAACCCTCTCAGGAGATATAAAAGCCCTTTCTGGAGAAATAAAAGAACTAAAATCTAACCAAGTTGAAATCAAAAAAGCTATTAATGAGGTGCAATCAAAAATGGAGGCTCTCACTGCTAGGATAAATGAGGCAGAAGAAAGAATTAGCGATATAGAAGACCAAATGACAGAGAATAAAGAAGCTGAGCAAAAGAGGGACAAACAGCTACTGGACCACGAGGGGAGAATTCGAGAGATAAGTGACACCATAAGACGAAACAACATTAGAATAATTGGGATTCCAGAAGAAGAGGAAACAGAGAGGGGAGCAGAAGGTATATTGGAGAGAATTATTAGAGAGAATTTCCCCAATATGGCAAAGGGAACAAGCATCCAAATTCAGGAGGTTCAGAGAACCCCCCTCAAAATCAATACGAATAGGTCCACACCCCGTCACCTAATAGTAAAATTGACAAGTCTTAGTGACAAAGAAAAGATCCTGAAAGCAGCCCGGGAAAAGAAGTCTGTAACGTACAATGGTAAAAATATTAGATTGGCAGCAGACTTATCTACAGAGACCTGGCAGGCCAGAAAGAGCTGGCATGATATATTCAGAGTACTAAATGAGAAAAACATGCAGCCAAGAATACTATATCCAGCTAGGCTATCATTGAAAATAGACGGAGAGATTAAAAGCTTCCAGGACAAACAAAAACTGAAAGAATTTGCAAATACCAAACCAGCTCTACAGGAAATATTGAAAGGGGTCCTCTAAGCAAAGAGAGACCCTCAAAGTAGTAGATCAGAAAGAAACAGAGACAATATACAATAACAGTCACCTTACAGGCAATACAATGGCACTAAATTCATATCTCTCAATACTTACCCTGAATGTTAATGGGCTAAATGCCCCAATCAAAAGACACAGGGTATCAGAATGGATAAAAAAACAAAAACCATCTATATGTTGCCTACAAGAAACTCATCTTACACCCGAAGACACCTCCAGGTTTAAAGTGAGGGGGTGGAAAAGAATTTACCATGCTAATGGACATCAGAAGAAAGCAGGAGTGGCAATCCTTATAGCAGATCAATTAGATTTTAAGCCAAAGACTATAATAAGAGATGAGGAAGGACACTATATCATACTCAAAGGAACTGTCCAACAAGAAGATCTAACAATTTTAAATATCTATGCCCCTAACGTGGGAGCAGCCAACTATATAAACCAATTAATAACAAAATCAAAGAAACACATCGACAAGAATACAATAATAGTAGGGGATTTTAACACTCCCCTCACTGAAATGGACAGATCATCCAAGCAAAAGATCAACAAGGAAATCAAGGCCTTAAATGACACACTGGACCAGATGGACATCACAGATATATTCAGAACATTTCATCCCAAAGCAACAGAATACACATTCTTCTCTAGTGCACATGGAACATTCTCCAGAATAGATCACATTCTTGGTCCTAAATCAAGTCTCAACCGGTATCAAAAGATTGGGATCATTCCCTGCATATTTTCAGACCACAATGCTCTAAAGCTAGAACTCAATCACAAGAGGAAATTTGGAAAGAACCCAAATACATGGAGACTAAACAGCATCCTTCTAAAGAATGAATGGGTCAACCAGGAAATTAAAGAAGAATTGAAAAAATTTATGGAAACAAATGATAATGAAAACACAACGGTTCAAAATCTGTGGGACACAACAAAGGCAGTCCTGAGAGGAAAATATATAGCGGTACAAGCCTTTCTCAAGAAACAAGAAAGATCTCAGGTACACAACCTAACCCTACACCTAAAGGAGTTGGAGAAAGAACAAGAAAGAAACCCTAAACCCATCAGGAGAAGAGAAATCATAAAGATCAGAGCAGAAATCAATGAAATAGAAACCAAAAAAACAATAGAACAAATCAACGAAACGAGGAGCTGGTTCTTTGAAAGAATTAATAAGATTGATAAACCCCTGGCCAGACTTATCAAAAAGAAAAGAGAAAGGACCCAAATAAATAAAATCATGAATGAAAGAGGAGAGATCACAACGAACACCAAAGAAATACAGACAATAATAAGAACATACTATGAGCAACTCTACGCCAACAAATTTGACAATCTGGAAGAAATGGATGCATTCCTAGAGACATATAAACTACCACAACTGAACCAGGAAGAAATAGAAAGCCTGAACAGACCCATAAGCAGTAAGGAGATTGAAACAGTCATCAAAAATCTCCAAACAAACAAAAGCCCAGGGCCAGACGGCTTCCCGGGGGAATTCTACCAAACATTTAAAGAAGAACTAATTCCTATTCTCCTGAAACTGTTCCACAAAATAGAAATAGAAGGAAAACTTCCAAACTCATTTTATGAGGCCAGCATCACCTTGATCCCAAAACCAGACAAGGATCCCAACAAAAAAGAGAACTACAGACCAATATCCTTGATGAACACAGATGCAAAAATTCTCGCCAAAATACTAGCCAATAGGATTCAACAGTACATTAAAAGGATTATTCACCACGACCAAGTGGGATTTATTCCAGGGCTGCAAGGCTGGTTCAACATCCGCAAATCAATCAATGTGATACAACACATTAATAAAAGAAAGAACAAGAACCATATGATACTCTCCATAGATGCTGAAAAAGCATTTGACAAAGTACAGCATCCCTTCCTGATCAAAACTCTTCAAAGTGTAGGGATAGATGGCACATACCTCAATATTATCAAAGCCATCTATGAAAAACCCACCGCAAATATCATTCTCAATGGAGAAAAACTGAAAGCTTTTCCGCTAAGGTCAGGAACACGGCAGGGATGTCCGTTATCACCACTGCTATTCAACATAGTACTAGAAGTCCTAGCCTCAGCAATCAGACAACAAAAGGAAATTAAAGGCATCCAAATCGGCAAAGAAGAAGTCAAACTATCACTCTTCGCAGATGATATGATACTCTATGTGGAAAACCCAAAAGACTCCACTCCAAAACTGCTAGAACTTGTTCAGGAATTCAGTAAAGTGTCAGGATATAAAATCAATGCACAGAAATCAGTTGCATTTCTCTACACCAACAACAAGACAGAAGAAAGAGAAATTAAGGAGTCCATCCCATTTACAATTGCACCCAAAACTATAAGATACCTAGGAATAAACCTAACCAAAGAGACTAAGAATCTATACTCAGAAAACTATAAAGTACTCATGAAAGAAATTGAGGAAGACACAAAGAAATGGAAAAATGTTCCATGCTCCTGGATTGGAAGAATAAATATTGTGAAAATGTCTATGCTACCTAAAGCAATCTACACATTTAATGCAATTCCTATCAAAGTACCATCCATTTTTTTCAAAGAAATGGAACAAATAATCCTAAAATTTATATGGAACCAGAAAAGACCTCGAATAGCCAAAGGAATATTGAAAAAGAAAGCCAAAGTTGGTGGCATCACAATTCCGGACTTCAAGCTCTATTACAAAGCTGTCATCATCAAGACAGCATGGTACTGGCACAAAAACAGACACATAGATCAATGGAACAGAATAGAGAGCCCAGAAATGGACCCTCAACTCTATGGTCAACTCATCTTCGACAAAGCAGGAAAGAATGTCCAATGGAACAAAGACAGCCTCTTCAATAAATGGTGTTGGGAAAATTGGACAGCCACATGCAGAAAAATGAAATTGGATCATTTCCTTACACCACACACGAAAATAGACTCAAAATGGATGAAGGATCTCAATGTGAGAAAGGAATCCATCAAAATCCTCGAGGAAAACACAGGCAGCAACCTCTTCGACGTCAGCCGCAGCAACATCTTCCTAGGAACATCACCAAAGGCAAGGGAAGCAAGGGCAAAAATGAACTTTTGGGATTTTATCAAGATCAAAAGCTTTTGCACAGCAAAGGAAACAGTGAACAAAACCAAAAGACAACTGACAGAATGGGAGAAGATATTTGCAAATGACATATCAGATAAAGGGCTAGTGTCCAAAATCTATAAAGAACTTAGCAAACTCAACACCCAAAGAACAAAGAATCCAATCAAGAAATGGGCAGAGGACATGAACAGACATTTCTGCAAAGAAGACATCCAGATGGCCAACAGACACATGAAAAAGTGCTCCATATCACTCGGCATCAGGGAAATACAAATCAAAACCACCATGAGATATCACCTCACACCAGTCAGAATGGCTAAAATTAACAAGTCAGGAAATGACAGATGCTGGCGAGGATGCGGAGAAAGGGGAACCCTCCTACACTGTTGGTGGGAATGCAAGCTGGTGCAACCACTCTGGAAAACAGCATGGAGGTTCCTCAAAATGTTGAAAATAGAACTACCCTATGACCCTGCAATTGCACTGCTGGGTATTTACCCTAAAGATACAAACATAGTGATCCGAAGGGGTACATGCACCCGAATGTTTATAGCAGCAATGTCTACAATAGCCAAACTATGGAAAGAACCTAGATGTCCATCTACAGACGAATGGATAAAGAAGATGTGGTATATATACACAATGGAATACTATGCAGCCATCAAAAGAAATGAAATCTTGCCATTTGCGACGACGTGGATGGAACTAGAGGGTATCATGCTTAGCGAAATAAGTCAATCGGAGAAAGACAACTATCATATGATCTCCCTGATATGAGGGAGAGGAGATGAAACATGGGGGGTTGAGGGGGTAGGAGAAGAGTAAATGAAACAAGATGGGATTGGGAGGGAGACAAACCATAAGTGACTCTTAATCTCACAAAACAAACTGAGGGTTGATGGGGGGAGGGGGTTGGGAGAGGGCGTGGGGTTATGGATATTGGGGAGGGTATGTGCTATGGTTGTGAAGTGTGTAAACCTGGCGATTCGCATACCTGTACCCCTGGGGATAAAAATATATGTTTATAAAGCTGTAAAAAAAAAAAAAAGAAAGAAAGAAAGAAAGGATGAATACCCAAGTTTTGTAACAACATGGACGGGACTGGAAGAGATTATGCTGAGTGAAATAAGTCAAGCAGAGAGAGTCAATTATCATATGGTTTCACTTATTTGTGGAGCATAACAAATAGCATGGAGGACAAGGGGAGATGGACAGGGGAGTTGAGGGAAATTGGAAGGGGAGGTGAACCATGAGAGACTATGGACTCTGAAAAACGATCTGGGAATTTTGAAGGGGTGGGGGGTGGGAGGTTGGGGCACAGGTGGTGGGTATTGTGGAGGGCACAGATTGCATGGAGCACTGGGTGTGGTGCAAAAATAATGAATACTGTTATGCTGAAAAAATAAAAAAATTATAAAAAAAAAAAAAAAAAAAAAAAAAAAAAAAAGAATAGTCCCCATCACCTAGTTAGTGCTCAGCAAATGTCATTTGCGATTGTTATTATTATTACTTTATTAGGATAAACCTCAGGGACTGACTTTGTCCATTCTCTTTACTTATACTTTTGCTATAAATAATCCAAATTTTTTTTTTAGGAAATATCAAAGAAAACAAAACAAAACAAAAAGATAAACTTGATGAGGAAATGGTTCAGATATCTTCCAAAGTATGAAAGCATCTATGGCAGATATGTTTTACTTACCAAAATGACTAACATTCACACATTTTGTCTACATTCTAGTCTACTAGACTAGTGAAAAACATTTAGTCTAGCAAGCTCCCTTTCTTGTTTCTTTTAATTCTGCTTTTCTTGACTCCAGAGATAATTTAGACCAATGATCACATCATAGCCCCCCTTAGATACTTCATTTTTAAGAAGTATTTTTTGACACATGAAGTAAAAACAGCATGTCTCAGACATTCTGATTTGAAGAGTAATATGTTTATAGTGGGAAATTTGGAAAATAATGTTACAGGATTTTTCTGTCAGTGTCTACAGTTCTTGGTCACTCTGCTTTGAAGAATGAAGAGGTAGACCAGACAGAGAGTGGTGGGCAGCAAAGCAAAGTTTGTGGAGGGATAGTAAGGTTATTGAGTGATAGTACAAAGTTCCCCAAGAAGAAGGAGACCCAAGAGGGTTACCACGGGAATTTCTAAGTCTAGGGATTTTTATGGGCTTGTTGGCAGGCCGTTTTAACCTGATTAACCCTTCTAGAAACTATCACCCAACCAGGTTTTTGTCACCTATCAAGTGGGAGAGAGCGGAGGGCTCCTTCCAGGGTGGTGTAAAATCCCTTTAAGTGTGGTTTCCTTTAAGGGTGGGGCCCCTTTTCTCTGCCTGGCTTTCTTCCAACTCTTCTTCATTAATAAAGAAAAGAAAAAAGTACAAAGTTGAAATCATTCATATTCTATGTAAAGAATGATAGCTGACATTTTAAAACAAAAACAGTCGGGACAGCTGGGTGGCTCAGCGGTTAAGCCTCTGCCTTCAGCTCAGGTCATGATCCCAGGGTCCTGGAATCAAGCCCCGCATCGGGCTCTCTGCTCAGGGAGCCTGCTTCCCCCCCCACTTCTCTCTCTGCCTGCCTCTCTGCCTGCCTGTGATTTCTCTCTGTCAAATAAATAAATAAAATCTTAAAAAAACAAAAAACAAAAACAGTAAGTTTAACTTTACTCAAATTTGACAGAAGAAAAAAGATACTATTAAACTTTAAGTACTTGAAAAAATATGTATTTTCAGTTGCCAGAAGTTTCACCAAAGTTAAAATAAACGATTAAGAAAAAAATTAAAAGATTTTTAGATAATTTTTTATTATTGTGGTGGTGGTGATTATTGTAACTTGAAACTACACATTCCTTAGCATGGACTGAAGTTTCCAGATAATAAAACTTAATATACTCTCAGCTATTAATAAAAATCAGTTCACCTTTCATTAATTTAAATACAAGTTTTTAAAATTAAGCCACTGCTTTTAGGATCACTCTTTAAGAGAAAAGACTGGTCTGTAAGCAGAATGTATGGTAAAATGACAAATTGCTTTTAGGAAACACAAGGAACTATAAATTCAGAGGACTCATTTAGTTCTGTTAGTCTTTCTGAGTTACATAACTAGGTGTTTTGGCTTCATTATTTCAGAAAGTATTATTTCTAATAGTCTTCTCAGCTGCTCAAAATCATAGCACATCTTACTTTGTCTGGATTATAACTTTTTATTTGTTTATAATTAAAAACTTTATTTTCTTGATGAATAAGGAGAATACTTTCTCAGTAAGAGCATGTTCTAATTTATACATTTTTACTAAAAAATTTGTGCATAGTATCTAGTCTGATTTTGAAGGTGGTTTCTCAATGTTCCAAACTTCCTGCTCTGATCTGAACCATTTTTTGCATTGACACAGTGTTCATACAGAGATTTTTTAAAAAAGTCACATATGTTAGGGGATAAGGGATGAATTTTGTCCCCCTCCACATTCATATGTTGAAACACTAATTCCCAACATGACTGTATTTGATATAGAACCTTAGGAGGTAATTAGGGTTAAATGAGGTCTTAAGGGTGGGGCTCTAATCAGATAGGATTAGTGTCATTATAAGAAGCAACAATAGAAAGCTCATTCTCTTCACCTTTGTTCAGAGAAGTTATGGGAACACATAGGGAGATGGTTGCCATCTGCAAGTTAGGAAAAGAGTTCTCACCAGAAACTGATCATACTGGCACCCTGATCTCATATTTTCAGCCTCCAGAACTGTGAGAAAATAAAATTCTGTAGTTTAAACCACCCAGTCTATAGTATTTTGTTATGGCAGCTGAAGCTGACTGATACATGAGGTGATTTCACCATATCTTGGATCCCATGTTTGTTTTTTGGATTGAGTTTTTATTTTACTGGAGTTTGTCCAGTGATAAACTTTTTTAGAAGGAGGATATGGATGGTAAACTTTCTGGATCCTTGGATATCTGAAATTAGTATTTTGAACTAAGGTATAGTTGTACTATATCCACTATTTTTTCTTTTTTAATACATAAGATCAAATTTGTTCACATTTTAAAATTCCAGAAATTGGCATGCAAAATTTAATCATTAACAGAACCTCATAAATGGCTAAACAGGAGGCAAAAGAGTAAGTTATGATATATATCCAAGTTGATGTAGACCTTGGCTGTGTGTTGTAGTTATTGGTTTGATTATCGCCCCTGTTACTTTTATGTAATAGTGTCATAAAAAGTTGTCACTTAAAGTTGTATAAAATGTTGTCACTTAAAGTCATTGAGCTTCTGCATTTACCCTTGAACTGCCTACTTGAAGACTCCTTGTGTGACATAATTAAATGTCTTTATCACTTAGCCTACACTTGGACCTAGATGAAGACTAAATGATACATCATGGATTTAGCTATATAATTTCATCTGCATATTCAACCATTGCAATGAAAGACTGAGCCATTCACAGTTATGCCCTCATGGGGACCTAGAGTTTTTTATTTAGCTCAAAATTGCAATCTTGATTCTTCTAACTTGCTTAAAATTGTATAATGTTCACATTTAGTAATCTCAAGGTTTTCTATTTGGTTAAACTTGTAGTTTTAATTTTTTCTTAATTGAATTGCATGCCACAGTTAAAATATTTCTGTTAAAAATCAACCAGTGAGTCTTGTTAAATAGAAGTAATGGGGGTGCCTGGCTGGCTCAGTTAGTTAAGCTTCTGCCTTCAGCTCAGTTCATGATCCCAGGGTCCTGGGATTGAACCCCACATGGGGCTCCCTGCTGGGCAGGGAGCCTGCTTCTCCCTCTGCCTCAGTGCTTTCTCTCTCTCTCTTTCTCTTACACTTGCTCTCTCTCTCAAGTAAATAAATAAAATATTAAAAAAAAATAGAAGTAATGGTTAGAGTAATAGTTCTTCATTTCATATGAACTAATCACAGCCAAATCTTGTTTTCACTAGAAATTCTTCCACATTTTCTGAGTTTGGTGCTGGACAGACATCTTATGGGTCCTATATGTCCTAAAATAAAACTACTTTTTTATTTCAGTGCTTGAGAAAATTTTGCACAATATTGTCCCATTTGATAAAGCAGAGAATGACAAACTCCTCTTTTACAAGTATGTGAGTATATATGTTTTTGTGTGTCAATATACATTCATACTGGGATATAATTGTTCCATCAAATTTCTTTATTTATAGACCTTTTCTTTTGTATTTGTACAGGGCCAAACTGCAGTTCACATCTCCATCCATCCCCCACACATTAGAAGTGGGATTACTAGATCAAAATTTCCACTGGTACTATTATTAATTACCCACAATTTATTACCAGCTTTTGTACTTGCTGATTCTGTGAGAAGTTAATCCAGAATTTTGCTGGAAAGAATGGCCCTTAGGTTTTTTAGATCTTTTCTGTCTTTGGCCTACAGTTTTTCTTTCTACAGTTTTTCTTTCTACAGTTTTCTTTTATTTCTCTATCTAGTTGATGCCAGATGCTCTGTCTCTCTCTTCCGGAAAGGACTCACAATTTCTTGCCTGGGTAATTATTTTTGAAAGACCTTATGAATTAATTTTGTGTTTTCTGTCATTTCAATGGGATTTTTGGAAGGAAAAGAAGTGAACACATTTATTCTTTCCTTCTTGAACTAGATGTCTTTCTTTCATGATCCCTCCCCCATTTAGTTAATTGCCAATTTAAGGGGCTCTACCAAGCCATCATATTTTTCTTGTTTTTCAGAACAACCCCAAAATTACCATCCATGAGGCTATCAATTTTCCTATCACTTTTGTAGCATCTTAGTGAGAAAAAAAAATGTGTTTACTGTTCACAGATTATACTTTTCACCTCTGATGTTATATAAGATTTGTTATTTGTTTCTTTTTTTGGAAATTTTAAAAAAGTTACTTCAGTTAAGAAAAGTACCTGGTACTCTAATTCGGTTCCTATGTATTTCTATTTTGTAAAGATTTTGAATCTTTGCAAAATAGTTCCTATGTATTCTATTTTGCAGAGATTTTGAATAAAAAATGCCAGTGTGAAATACACAAGGCAGACTCACTGTGCAAACCCTTGAGACCATGGCTATGGAGAAAAGTGTGGTAACATTGGTGATTTATGGCTGACTGCCATAACACTGTTACTGTCATGAGTCACTCTGGACCGTCCCAGAAGACTAACCTTCCCTTTTCCCATCAATCATTACTGGAGTATCGAATGGGTGGCTAATGATGTTATTGGCCTGTGGTTATATTCATGTCTCTTTTTGGAGAACAATAATCTTCACATTTCTGCTTGTGGCCCTGGGCAGAGCTGGAAATGAGAATAAAATTTTCCCTTTCCCGTCCAAAGGATGAAAATACTGCCCCAGAGTCTGCCCATGCTGAAAGCTGAAACTACTATTCATTCTCCAATGATGCTCACTTCCTCACCAATAAATCCATAGTTTCCACACTCCTGGTGGAAAGTTGAGAGATAATGTTACATCTTACTATCTATCCCAAGTTTGGCTCACTTAACAATTAGATGATTAATTGAGTAATTATTGCTGGCACTGATAATGTAATTATTATTGCCCCAGTGAAGTCACCACAGTGACCTCACAGCTGTGATCATGATACAAGAATAGTGGCATTCTCTGACTTAGAAAAGATGCCACTGATCCAGGCCCTGTGCTGAAAAAGTGCTCAAGTGACGACAGGCTGAGTATGAGCCAGGCATCCCAGTGAAGTCAAACCATTTATATTAGAGATAGGAAAAAAAAAAAAAAAGGTCCCCCAGGGTAGATATGTTACACCATGTTTTTAGTCCTTTTTGGTAAATTCTAGAATGGTCCATATTTTGTCCTCATACAATAGCATATTTTTCCAGTTTTCTCATCATTCAGTATATCCACTTCCGTGACTACCATGTATTTTGTTCTTGTTTTTGTTTTAGTAGACTGTGAATTGATTCTTCCTATCCTATCCTTAATATTTATCTGAATTGCCCAGAGCTTTGGGTATTTCAGCTTCTCATTTTCATTCCGTTTATTAACTGTGGGATATGGGCAAATCATTTAACTTCTCTGAGTGTGATGGATACTTAGCATGTGAGGTGATTTTGAACATTCTACAAATTACAGATTCAATTAAAAAGACATCTTTTCTGTCTTTTCTATCAACTTCTAACACAGTATCTTATGCATAAGAAACATATGATGATGAGATGAACTAAATTAACACACAGACCTTGCCCTCAATAAAAGGTTGATTGTTATAAATGTGAGATGACACTTGGGAGCCAGCTTTGTGTTATCTAGATGAGAATGGCCACTTAAAATCTTCACTCGATGGTCTGTAGAAGTCCAGAGCCTCTGTGAATACTTCTGTCTATTCTTTATGTAGGAGTGTAATGGAAAATTTAGGTAGGCCAGAATTCTTTAATTTTCTCCCCTTATATTGTTTCTGCTCTGTGGTCTATCACTCCAAGGTGAAATCTAGCTTTTTAATTGATTTTCAGTGCCAAAATATCACTCAAGCAAGCATTCATGAATTTAATAGACTTTATTTGTATTTCTTCTTTAAATTAAAACACTCTTTTCCAATGAAATTCCCCACTCACATCTACTTTCTATGTATATCTACCTTTTATGTCCTTATTTTTATTTCAATATATATCATAAAAGGTATAGTAATATGTAATATATTTTATGTTTGTAATACATTTAATATATATGCTTTGTATTTAAAACATTTATATAGTGGCATTTGTTGTATTTCTTATTCTACGTCTGATACTTTTCACAAAACTTTAGTTTCTAAGATCTATGTTGATATAGATATAATTTTAGCAGTCATACCTAATATAACACTTTATCTTTTATTTAAATATTTAAAGATGCTTCCATTTAAGAAACAAAAGAGACAAGCAAAGGGAAAAAAAGAAGGAGCGGCAAACTAAGAAACAGACTCTGAATGACAGAGAACAAAGTGATGGCTACCAAAGGCAAGTCAGGGAAGATGGGTTAAAAAGGTGATGGACTAAGGAGTGTTCTTGTTGTGAGCACCCAGTGTTGTAGGGAAGTGTGAATCACAGCACTGTACACTTAAATCTAATTTTACACTGTATATTAATGAACTGGAATTTAAGTAAAAACTTAAAAAAAGATGCTTCTAATACTTTGCTATTATAAACAATGTTGTATTCTTTCTGTGTTCATGTATTCATGTATAAAATTTCTCTGGTGGTTTACAGCCAACAGTGGAGTATGGCACAGGGCATGTATATTCTTGGTCTCACTAGTCTACCAAATTGTACCCTAAAATGATCCCAGTAATTCATAATCCACAGTCTTTTCTAGCATTTCATGCTGTCTAAATGATTATATTTGTTAGTCACATTGGTATGAAGTGCGTATACACATGGATCTCTGCACATCCATGGATATGTTTCTAGATCTGGCTTTCTTTTCAATTATTATAACACTGCCTTGATTACTATAGCCTTATAAAAATATTAACATCTTGTTGATTTAAGCTCTGCTATTTGTTTTGTTTTTTGAAATTATAGTTAGAATTTTATTTTTTATTAATTTTAAAATTTGCAAATTATGACAGCCACATTGCACAACTTCCAAATGTCACCATTCATAGAGAATACAAACTGCAACAATATGGTCCTGTGGTAAATTCTTTTAAACTCTTTAAATATTTTGACTGCTTTTGCCACTGAATGTGCTGGCTAATTTGGCAGAAATATATTTATTTCATTATAGGCTTCATGTAATTATATACTTATAGATACTCTAAATGGATACAAATTTTCTTTGTGTTCTTTTTTACTGCTCCAACCTGGATGAGAGTCTGGTATAGCAGGAACTTTAAAAATAATTGCTGAATGAATAAAGTTTTCTACCTACCTATTCACTCATTCATTCATTCATTCATTCACGTATCTGAGATATTTTCCACCTATTGTGGTATATTTGGATGTCTATTAAATGCCATTTAATGCTGTTTACCTGTTTTTCCGAATGGTTTTGTAAAGCTTTTGTTAGGTTAAATCCTACTCTTTTAAAAAATATTTTATTTATTTATTTGAAAGAGAGAGAAAGAGAGAGAGAATGCACACAAACAGGGGAGAGGGGAGAAGGAGAGGCAGGCTCCCTTCTGAGCAGGAGCCTGATGCGGGACTCATTCTCAGGACTCGATCCCATGACCTGAGCTGAAGACAGATGCTTAATGACTGAGCCACCCAGGTGTCCCTTAAATCCTACTCTTAAAGTGTTATTGTTATTATGACTGGCATATTACTCTTTAAATAATTATTAGTATAGAAGAATTACTTTTGTTTTTTGAGATGTTCATGTATCTCATTGTTACATTGTCATTAATTATAGAAGTTCATCTATTGACTCTCTTTTTTCTCTATATTCATGATCATATCATTTTCAAATGATATTTTGACTCTTTTTTAAAAATATTTGTCTTTTTATCTTGTCTAATTGTATTGGCCAGGACCTCTATGAAGTAGGCATGATGTTTGCAGTATGTTTTTGCTAGTCACCTGTTACACAGTTAAATAAGATTACGTCTTTGTCTGCTTTGCTAAGGGTCTTCTAAAAATAAGTAAAAGTTATATTTTATTTATTTATTTATTTATTTTTTTAAAAGTTATATTTTATTGAATGATTTTATTTTTACATGATTTGAAATTACATATTCCCCTTTAATCACTTAATGTAGTTAATTTAATAAATTATCTAATTTTGAAGCATCTTTCAATTGTAAAATTAGTATAATTTGTAAAAACAACAGATCTTATGCTGTGTTTCTACAAAACATTGTTGGATTCATTTAGGTAATCCTTACATAGAATTTTTGTGAATATGTTCACAAATGCAGATGATCTAGAATGTTAATTTTTTGAATGTCTATCTAATTTTGTCATATTTCTTATATTGGTCTTATAAAAATTTCAGGCCGCTTTGCCGTATTTCTGTATTCTAGAAAAAATTATAGGATCTGTAGGTTATTACACGTTAATATGGATGGTTAGTAAAATCTGCCTGGAAAAACTATCTGGGTGGTGACTTTTAGAAAGATGTTTTCATCCATCATCCTATTACTTTTAATGGTTTTTGAGATAGTGCAGTCCTTTTTCTTAGGAAATATTTTCTGTCCAATCTTCAACGCATAATTAAAAAAAAAAAATCTCTGCTTTGTAAGTAGTGGGTTTCCCCCTTTCATTCTGAACCTTATTTATCAGTGCTTTCTTTTTTGTTTTCATGAATCTTACTAAAGAATTGCCTATATTAGTTGTCTTTAAAAAATAGCTTTAGTTTTGTTAATCCTTCCTCTTCTTTTTCCGTTTCAGTGATTTTTGCTCTTAATTATTGGCTTCTCACATAGTTTTGAAAAGTGTTCTTGCAAAAAATATTCCATCACACAGTTTCTAATTTTTGAGGTGAATGCTCAACTAACTTTAGACATTTTTTTTACATCTATAAACTTGAATTTATATACATAACTTTGCTTTCAAGATTGTGGTGTGCAGTGCTTTCATGATGTTTTAACTGTTAAGTATTTTACAATATGAGCTATTTACTCTTTGACCCATTGATTTTGGGATGTAGGATAATGAGTTTTCAATTATATGGCTCTTTTCTTTCTCTCCCTTCCTCCCTCCCTTCATCCCTGCTTTCCTCCCTTCCTTCCTCTTTCATGCTGTCCTTTTGATTTCTAATTGTTTTATACTGTGGTAGCTCTTGGAGGCATTAGCAAGTGAGGGTGACACAGTCTATGGTTTGGACATAAGGGCAAATGGTATTTGGGGGGCACAATTCTCAGGAAGAAAGAGGAGGATCTTTGGAGACTGAGGGCAGAAGGTGGTTGAAGCTGTGACAGCTTCAGTATTAGCAAGTGAGCTCTCATTCAGGTCATCTGCTGGCCTGACATCCCTGATTTCATATTGAACTGTGCATTCAGGTTTCTGTGGCCTTGGACCCTCACAGACATGGGACTGGGGCCCCAAGTTTCCTTGCCAGAGTCATGAATTATTTCTCCCGTGTCTTTGGTCTCTGAAGGTAAGAGACTGTGCTGTAAGTGTGCACAGCTCACTCCCGCACTGTAACTTCATGTGGTCCCGCCCCTGCACTGCCTTTGGGCTAGAATTTGGTCTCCTATATTTGGTTGGGACCCCGGGGCGAGACACCACCACATTGTGGCACTTACTAGGGCATTGAGGGAGGCGTCTGTGAGGATTGGGGATTGCTTGATTGGTGGCATATGCCAGACTCCTCAACCATAAGTTTGTGATGAGAGGCCACCTATGGCACTCAAGTGTTTCTTATCCAGGACTCCCTTGCCAGTTCCCATAGATCTGAGATCTCAGGAGATTGGGCTTCCTCTGGGAAGAGTTGTCTCAGCAGCAGTGACTGGGGTCTCATCCTGCCATTGGCTCAGCTGGATCCGTTGCTCAGCTCATCCCAGTTTATCCTCTTCCTGTCCCTCTATCTGGAATCATATTTACTCTCCCTCACACAACCAGAGCCACAAAGTGCACCTTGTGGGTTCCCAACTGCATTCTGTTTGCTTTCCTGGGAAACTTCATACTCCACTCACCAGGACCAGGGCTCCAGCCCGACCTCCTTCCATTGTCTGTGGTTTGTGTGGATATAGAACAAGGGGAGCTTGGAGGAGACCATACTCGGGTCTGCAGGAAGAGGAGAAAGAGGAAAATGGCTGGTGACTAATCTTGGAAGGTGGGGGAAGTTGATAGCCCTGGGTATTTTCAGGTAAGCTCTCATTTGGGTTCTCTGCTGGCTGGACACACCTTATTTAATGATTTGAGAATGAAAGTGCACATTTAGGTTTCAGCAGCCTTGGACCCTTGGCATTTGTAGAATTAGGGTTCCAGGAGTCACTACTGTGGAATGTTTGTTAGAGTTAATGTACCTACGTTGATACATCATTATCACCTAAGTTCCGTAGTTTATATTAGGGTACACTTTCGGTGTTGTACCTTCTGTGGGTGTGGATAATTTGCAATGGCATGTATCTATCACTGTGGTATAATAAAGAATGTTTTCACTACCCTGAAAATTCTCTATGGCTTACCTGTTCTTCCCTTCCATACTTCACTCTTGGCAAATAATGTTTTTACTCTGTCCATAGTTTTGCCTTTTTTAGAAATTGGAATCATATAGTATGTAGCCTGTTCACATAGTCTCTTATTGATTCCTCCATGTGTTCCCCCAAATGGTAGCTCTTTTCCCTTTAGAGCCAAGTAATATTCCATTTTTTGTATGTACCACAATTAATTTATCCATTCACCTACTGAAGGACATCTTGGTTGCTTCTAAGTGTTAGCAATTATTAATAAGTTGCTACAGGCGTCCATGAGCATGTTTTTGTGTAGACAAATTTTCAACTTTTTTGGGTGAATATAAGAAGCAAAATTGCCATATCACAGTAAAAGGATATTTAGTTTTGTTAGAAACAGTCTGTCTTCTAAAAAACCATATCATTTTGTATTTCCACCAGCAATGAATGAGAATTTTTGTTATCCTATGTTCTCACCAACATTTGGTGTTGTCAGTACTCCAGATTTTGGCCATTCTAATGGGTGTGTAGTGGAATCTTGTTTTAATTTAGGTTTCTATGACGACATATGATATGGAGGGTCTTTTCATATACTCATCATCATCTGTGTATCTTCTTTAGTGAGATGTCTATCAAGGTTTTTGGCTCATTTTTAATTGGGTTATTTGTTTGCTTATTGAGTTTTATGAGTTCTTTGTATGTGTCTTTTGTAAATATTTTCTGCTTGTCCCTGGCTTTTCATTTTTTTTTTAACAGTGTCTTTCATTTGTTTGTTTGTTTATTATTAATATGTAATGTATTATTTTCCCCAGGTGTACAGGCCTGTGAATCATCAGGCTTACACATTTCACAGCATTCACCATAGCCCACATCCTCCCCAGTGTCCATAACCCAGACACCTATCCCTACTCCCTCACCCCCCAGCAACTCTCAGTTTGTTTCATGAGATTAAGAATCTCTTATGGTTTGTCTCCCTCCTGATCCCATCTTGTTTCATTTTTTTCCTCCCTATTCCCCATGATCCCCTGCCCTGCCTCTCAAATTCCTCATGTCAGAGAGTTCATATGATAATTGTCTTTATAAGACTGACTTATTTTGCTTAGCATGATACCCTTTAGTTCCATCCATAGCAAATGGCAAGATTTCAGTGTTTTTGATGGCTGCATAGTATTCCTTTACACACACACACACACACACACACACACACACACACACACACACACATCTTCTTTATCCATTTGTTTGTTGATGGACATCTAGGTTCTTTCCATGGTTATTTGTTTCAGTTCTTTGAAGAAAATTGATGGTATTTTGATAAGGATTGTATTAAATGTGTAGATTGCTTTAGGTAGCATAGACATTTTCACAGTATTTGTTCTCCAATCCATGAACATGGAATGTTTTTTCCATTTCTTTGTGTCTTCCTCAATTTATCAGGTACTTTATAATTTTCTGAGTATAGATTCTTTGCCTCTCTGGTTAGGTTTATTCTAGGTATCTTATGGTTTTGGGTGCAATTGTAAATGGGATTGACTCCTTAATATCTCTTTCTTCTGTCTTGCTGTTATTGCATAGAAATACAACTGATTTCTGTGCATTGATTTGATGTCCTGACACTTTACTGAATTCCTGTACAAGTTCTAGCAGATTTGGAGTGCAGTCTTGGGTTTTCCACAAAAAAAATCTTATCAACTGCAAAGAGTGAGGATTTGACTTCTTTGAAGATTTGGATATATTTCTTTTTGTTATCTGACTGCTGAGGCTAGGACATCTAGTACTATGTTGAATAGCAGTGGTGATAATGGACATCCCTGCCATGTTCCTGACCTTAGCGGAAAAGCTCTCAGTTTTTCCCCATCGAGAATGATATCCACTGTGGGTTTTTCATAGATGGCTTTGATGAAATTGAGGCATGTACACTCTGTTCCTACACTGTGAAGAGTTTTGATCAAGAAAGGATGCTGTACTCTGTCAAATGCTTTTTCAGCATCTATTGAAAGTATCATATGGTTCTTGTTCTTTCTTTTATTATTGTGTTGTATCACATTGATTGATTTGCAGGTGCTGAACCAATCTTGCAGCCCAGGAATAAATCCCACTTGGCCGTGGTGAATAATCCTTTTAATATACTGTTGGATCCTATGGGCTAGTGTTTTGGGGAGAATTTTTGCATCTGTGTTCATCAAGGATATTGGTCTATAGTTCTTTTTGATGGGGTCTTTGTTTTGGGGATCAGGGTAATGCTGGCCTTGTAAAATAAGTTTGGAAGTTTTCCTTCCATTTCTATGTTTTAGAACAGTTTCAGGAGAATAGGTATTAATTCTTCTTTAAATGTTTGGTTGAATTCCCCTGGGAAGCCAACTGGCCCTGGGCTCTTGTTTGTTGGGAGATTTTTGATGACTGCTTCAATCTCCTTACTGGTTATGGTTCTATTCAGGTTTTCTATTTCTTCCTGGTACAGCTCTGGTAGTTTATATGTCTCTAGGAATGCATCCATTTCTTCCAGATTGTCTAATTTGCTGGCGTATATATGTTCTTATAATTGTTTGTATTTCTTTGCTGTTGGTTGTGATCTCTCCTCTTTCATTCATGATTTTATTTATTTGGGTCTTCTCTCTTTTCTTTTTGATAAGTCTGGCCAGGGGTTTATCCATCTTATTAATTGTCTCAAAGAACCAGCTCCTAGTTTTGTTGATCTGTTCTACTGTTTTTTTTGGTTTCTATTTCATTGATTTTTGCTCTGATCTTTATGATTCTTTTCTCCTGCTGGGTTTAGGCTTTCTTTGCTGTTCTTTCTCTAGCTTCTTTAGCTGTAGGGTTAGGTTGTGTTCTTGAAAACTTTCTTTTTTCTTGAGAAAGGCTTGTATTGCTATATACTTTCCTCTCAGAACCGCCTTTGCTGTGTCAGAAAGATTTTGAACAGTTGTGTTTTCATTTTCTTTTGTTTCCATGAATTTTTAAAATTCTTTTTTAATTTCCTAGTTGACCCATTCATTCTTTAGTAGGATCTCTTTAACCTCAATGTATTTGAGTTCTTTCCAACTTACCTCTTGTGACTGAGTTCTAGTTTGTGACTCTAGTTCTATTTTGGTCTGAAAATATGCAGGGAATGATCCCAGTCTGTTTATATTGGTTGAGACCTGATTTGTGACCCAGGACGTGATCAATTCTGGAGAATGTTCCATGTACACTAGAGAAAAATGTGTATTCTATTGTTTTGGGATGGAATGTTCTGAATATATCTGTGATGTCCATCTGGTCCAGTGTGTCATTTAAAGCCTTTATTTCCTTGTTAATCTTTTGCTTAGATGGTCTGTCCATTTCAGTGAGGACAGTGTTAAAGTCCCCTACTATTATTGTATTACTGTCAACCCAGAGGAGCTGAGAGCTGAGGTCCCAACTCCTCGGTGCACCCTCAGAGATAAACAGTCAGTCCCTCCCATCTGCCTAGTCTCTGGCCGCACTCTGAGCTCACCCGGCTTGTGACCAAACATTTCTATCTCTGGCGGATGGCCCCATTTGGAGTCTCCAAGCCCAGAAGATCTCTGCCGTGCTGTTTCTCCTGGAGGAAGAAGGTAAGTGTCCCTGGATCTGCCACTTTTGGGGTCCCTTCTCGAAGAGCAGTGGTCTGACTGTGCCTTGGATCACAGTTTAAGTAACTCTGATATGAAAGCTCACTCTTTGGCCTTGTCTCTGTAGTTGGCTTCCCTGCTCCAATACCAGGCAGCTCTGCAACACCCAGACACCCCCAATCTCTGTGACTCCGTGGGACCTGAGACCACACTGTCCCTGCGAGGGCTCCACCCCTGCTTAGCCTCTGGAGCGATGTGCCTCAGTGGAGCAGACTTCTAAAAGTTCGGATTTTGTGCTCTGCTGCTCCGCTGCTTGCCGGGAGCCAGTCCCTCCCCCTGTGGTCTATCTTCCCATCTCTTCAGATTCACTTCTCCACATGTCCTACCTTTCAGAAAGATTTTCTGTTCCTAGAATTGCTGCTTTTCATCTCTTCTATCTCCTGTTGAGTTTGTAGGTGTTTGGAATGGCTTGATACCTATCTAGCTTAACTCCTGGGATCTGATTTCATTTCATTCTGCTACTCCTCTGCCATCCTGCCTCTCACTTTGGTACTATGTTTTCAATTTCAAATTTCATTTGCCATTGCTGGTAAGTGGGAAGTGATTTTTTTTTTTGTGTGTGTATAACTTGTTTCCTTAATTCTTGCTAAATCACTGATTAGTTTCAATGGTTTTCTTGTGATTCCTTTACCTTTTACCCGTATATGATCATGTCCTCTGCAAAGACAGTTTTATTTCTTCCTTGCCAATTTGTATATCTTTAATTTCTTTTATTGTTTTATTACATTAGTTAGAACTTCCAGTATGGTATTGAAAAGGAGTAGTGAGAGGTAGTGAGAGTAGACATTTTTGCCTTATTCCTGATCTAGTGAGCTCTGATTTTCTCACCACTAGGTATGATGTTAGCCAAAGATTTTTGTAGATATTCTTTATCAAGTTGAGGATGTCCCCTGTATTCCTAGTTTATGGAGAATTTTTGTTGTGAGTGCGTATTGGATTTTGTCAAATGCTTTTTTTGCATATATTGATATGATCATATTTCTTTTTTAGCATATTGATGTGATGGAGTATAATAATTAAATTTTGAATGTTGAACCAGCCATGTATACCTGGGATAAGTCCTATTTGATCATGATGTATAATTCTTTTTATACATGTTGGATTCATTTTGCTCATATTTTGTTGAGGATTTCTGCATCTCTGTTCATGAGAGATACTGCTCTGTAGTTTTTCGGGTAATGTCTTTGGTCTTAGTATTAGGTAATGCTTACCTTATCACATTGTCTTTTTAACCTGATTCATGATGGATATTTTAGTATCCGTGCATGTAAAAAAATGTACATTCTAAGTTTACTGGATCTACACTTTTTGATATATTCAGGTAGGTCAAAGTTAAAAATATAATTCTAATACCTGAAGCTAGTGTAAACTGTGTGTCAGCTATAGTTCAATTAAAAAATCATAAAAATATAAATCAGTTCTTCTATGCTTTTTTTTCTTTGCTTGATCTATTAGTTTTTAGATGACAGTGTTTGAATCTCTACTAAGACTAAAGATTATTTTTATTTCCTGGTATTCCAATTTTTGCTTTGTGTGTTTTGAGAATCTATTTTTAAGGGTCTATATTAATGATTTTATATGTTATTAACAAGTTGTTTATTTTTCCAGTGTGAAGTGCTCATCTTTATCTTTTATGGATTTTTAACTTTAAATTATATTTCAGCTGGTATATATTGCTTAATGTATATTTTAATCCATTTGTTTTCTATCATTTTGTATCCATTTCCTTGTTGTTTAGCATTCTAAGACAACATATTGTTGGATTTACTTGGAAAAAATTATTTTGAGAGCTTGTGTTTCACAAAGGGTGAATTTAAATCTATTTTCATAATTAAGTAAGGACTTACTTCTAATACTTTATTCTGCATTCATACTTACCATGCTTTATTTCTTTCCCACTTTTGACTGGAGAAAGAATTTTCTTTGTTCAGATTTCATTTATTTCCTGGATCCTTGGTTGAAAAGAGTGCATTCTTTTTTATTTGTCTACTCATTACCAGTATAATCAAGACCCATAGCCATATTTATTTTTCCCATCAATAAAAAGCAAAAACCTCAACTCACTTTCAGTTTTAATTCCACTCTCCCCTCCCCACTGCCCCAACCATGCTCCATCTTTATTATGATTCTTTATGTAGTGGGTTTGGTGCAGAAGAAGGGATCAGTGACAATGGCCTTAATAGTCTTCCTAAAGTGGACAATCAAATCAACTCTGGTGAAGTTATTTTGAGAAGTGAGATTTTTAGGGATGGGTCACAATTCCTAATCCACAGACTGTTGTCATTGGCCTGGTTTCTTTCCCCTTCTTCCCTCTCTCTTTTCTCTTCTTACTCTTTCAGTCCTAGATATTCTCCAGAAGCTCTAGAGACTTCTCTTTCTATGGTGCAGAGATGTATCCCCTTACTGTTGAACTTTTACTTCAACTAATTATACTCAGTCTCTTGTGGAAGACTCTCTATTCTTATTAAAAATTGGTGAATTTTTCCTAAAAAAAATTTCCTTATAAGAGAATATGTGGTACCACCTGGGAAAATAATGGAAGTGTTTTTTTTTTTTTTATATAAGATAATTCTGGTGTAATTAGGAGGAGTAAAATTGGAAAAGAAAATCTATTTGAATATTTGTTTCACGGATCAATTGAAAATTTGGAAGGAGCAGAGTTTTTATAAACAAATTGCTGATTGTTTTTAGCACTTTTTTTTTTTTTTGGACAGTAAGAAATTCTTCTCCAGGCAATTTGGTTTAACTAAAATGTATTCTATACTAGAAGAGATGATACCTATTTGGTGTGTACTGTTAATGCTTTGGCAGAGAAAAGACTCTAGGAGGTGAGCCCCCCCCCCCACGCCCCTGCTTCAAATCTCTGGCATATTGCAATGAGCAATTTTTGGGAAGAAAAGAGTAGTTTAAAGCAGAGGGAAGCAAAACAACAATGGGTTTCTTATTGATGGTTGTGGCACTCAAGTAAGTAACTTAAACTCTGTATTTCTGCATTACAGGATTTGAAGGCTCCTGCTGAACTTGAATCTCAAGTTTCCAAATTTTCAACTGTTAGGAGGAAGTGGTAGGATAATTACTTGCTGATAAAGTGCTTTGAGATCCTTAAATAAAAGCTTTCAGTGTGAGTTTAGAGCTTTACTTTAAAGAGAGAGAGAACCTTTGGTGGTAGCTTTATCCATTTTTTTCTGTATTTTAATTTTTTTTTTTTTCTCCCAGACACATCAGGGTTCTTTTGTGGGTTGCTTCTGTCTTTATGGAGTTTTGGCTTTTAACTAGCACCCAGGCAGCTTTTGGAAACAAAATGAAAACAAGAGCAACATGCAGTCACTTCTTTGTTGTGTGGTTCCCCTCCATGCCCCCACTTTAGTCTTTTATCTTTACATGTTCCTTTTTGTCTGACATTTTGCATTCATCACCCCATGTCTAGTTGCAATAAAGCTATTATAAGATGGATGGATGAGGAGATGACAGGAACACAGACAATTCACGTTTTTCATTTCCTGTGAAGCTGGAGTTTTAATAGTTTTCTAAATCTTTATTTATCTTCTTATCAATTCCCCCTTTTAAAAGCAGGTATAGAGTAGTCTTTCTTCCTATATCATTCCCAAAACGTTTTCCATGATCCTATTCTTACAATATTAATGAGTCTATTGCAAACATAAGGAGATACAGGTTCACTTATGATTCAGTGAACTAACAGCTATCTTAGTACACACTCAAAGGACTTAGAACCCCTTTCTCTACCAGTTAAGGTAATCCTAGGCCTCCTTTTTCTAACTCAATGAGCAGGAGCCTGCAGAATAGTATTCAAAAGGAGGATTTCTGATGGGTGTTATTGTCATTTCCAAATTTTGTGATCTTGCCATAGAGTTGGATATGGGGCTCAAATCAGAGTTTTTAAACAAGTAAGACACTTTCCTAGAAAGTCAAGGTCAATTAGATGAGAATGACCTTTGATAGGTTATACATTTTTTTAAAAAACAATCCTATTGTTCACTCTGATTTCACTCAGAATTAATATAAAAAAAGTAATGTTATAGCACAAAGACACTATAAAATAATTAAAATAAATGTCCACGAGTAGATGGTAAATCAATTTCATTCCTTTCTAAGTGGCCTGCTTTTCATCTTTGAGGGAGGCACTTAGCAAATTATTTGCGTGTAACACAGTGTGTATAAGAGAGTCACAATTGTGCAGCATATATTCAGTGGTTATTTTACCATAGCACCGAAATATCTAGACCAACAGTGAAGGTTCAATCCATCATCTGGCTACTGGTCAACTTTATGCCGCATATATTTAGAAACGTATGACTTGAACTAATGTACATTTCAAATTTACTCTATGTGTTTGTTCAGGTAGAGTAAACGTTGGGATAGTGAAAAATTTCACTGAAATACAGTTGGTATGGTTTTACCTTGTTATATACCTCTGCCTTTCTTAGCCTTTGTTTTGCGCCTGCAGACTTAGTGTTCCCTACAGCACTAATGGCCGTCAGTACAATAGAAAGCTCATGGTCAGCCATAGGTGGAGGCTCTTATTCATCATACTGTTATGTGCCTGATGTTGAGAGTGAGTAAAGTTAATCCTGAGCCCCTATGGTCTCTGATAGGCAGACTTTTGTAATCCCTATTATAGTTCCCAAATTTATGTGGCTAGGTTTCTACTTTGATTTTGTTATTTTTCCCTTTACTTCTCCTGATGGGACCTCACTACTCTAGGTTAGGGCTGTGACACTGCATAGTTATCCTTTGTCAATGTTTCTTTCTTTTCCATGATGTCTGGGTTATCCTGGTGTCCTATTATCACTTGCTTAACTCTGAATATTGTCATTTCTTGAAAATTGCCTCTGCCTCCCACCCACCATATTGGATGTCCTGGATCATAAACCTCTGCAGATACCGAACTTGGATTCACTGCACGGTTTGGACACTATTTTGCATCCCTTCTGAAACCTAGTCCTCATGCATATCATTTGTTTTATATTGACCCTGGTCATTTGTATATTCTTCACCCCACTGTTTTTTTTTTTTTTTTTTTTAACTATCTTGCTGCTGATACTCTGACACTTTAGAGCTGAATCAACTCAAATTAGGGCATTTTTATTTAATCCCTGATTCTCAAACTGTTCCAAGGAATGATTTAGCAAGGCATTAAAGTACGGAGCTGAAGGTAGGTGTAATGAGTGTGTTTTCCATCAGCCCCAGGTCCTACTTTAGTATTTATTTCCTTGGAAATTGAAGATCTCAGACAAATATATCAAGCTGAACAATTGCATTAATGCAGTGAAACATTGTTTCCAGCCATGCTGACTTGTAAATGGAAAATGGTTACTTGTGTCCTATAGGAGTAGAACATTCATATTCCCTCTAGGCCATACCTAGTAATTTTCTCTTTTCTAAATATTATATTTTGTCTCTCATTTTCATACCTTTGCATTTACTATTTTCTCTACCTAGAACACACTTCTTCAACTTTTCAGGACTAACTATTCCTCTGCAGTTTAACATTCAATGCCAGGCCACATTGGGTACTTTCTTTGGTATTTTCAAAGACCTCTGTGCTGCTGCTACTTACCTTTTTTTCTGAGTCATAATTGTTTCTACAGTGGCCTCTCAAGCAGGAAGGCCACTTTGTATCTTTTCATCAAATATACTCAATAAATGCTACTGAGCGCAAGAACAGATTTTCTTCTCTTGTGGTAGATGTTAGAGGTTATATATATCAACACGAGATGTCTCTTTCACTTTTATCTAGTTCAAGATCTTTTAAAAAATATCACACCCTAAATGTTTTTCCTTAGTAAGAACTTGAAATAAATGAATTGGGAATACTCTTGGTGATTGTAAGAGTGCTGACAATACTGGCTCCATCTTTGGCCCTCCATCTTGTTCATGTTTGCTTGACAACCTCTCTTGGGACTATATGTTCCAGGGCCCTTGGAGATTAATATACATACTTTAGTAATGCCCTTCAAGGCTGGGACAAAGGGGGCTTGTTTTGGCCCCCCAAGAATCTGTTAGAGATAATGTAGTCTTTCCCCTTCCTAATGCACAGGTGGTGCCACAAGCTCTAATTAAAGGTTAGCTGTCTCTTAGGTACATGCAAGTCCTTTGAGGTGCATGTGAACCCCTTGATCTCACTAGAGTGCCCTTCTACATGTCCCCTCTCTCTATAAAATCTGTAGACTAAGGTCCGGACTTTGTGGAGAATCACTATGCAGCTACTGTGGATTGCCCTCTATCCGATGTCCCAGTTAGGTACACTGAATAAAACACATACAGTGTGAGCTGTATGGAGTGGCCTATTTCTATTTCATTTTCTGATCTCAAAGTGCCTTCTTAGTTTGGGAGATAATTTACTGTCCCTCCTCCACCTTCTAATGTATTATCTTTGGAGTTCCTGGTATCATTCTACCTCATTTTACCCTGATTTTTTTGTGTCATACTAATGGTATCCATGCTTGAACGTATATATATATATTTTTTCTGGCCTTATTGAGGTATCACTAACAAATAAAATTGTAAGATATTTGAATTGTATATATGGTGACTTGATATGTGTATACATTATGAAAGGATTCCTACCATTTGGTTAACATATCCATTCACCTCACTATCTATCATCTATCATCTATCTATCAATCATCTATTTATTTATTTATTTATTATTTTTGATGAGAATATTTAAGTTCTATTCTCCTAGAAAATTTCAATTATATAATACAGTGTTTTAAATTATAGTCACCATGTCTTATATTAGATCCTCAGATCTTATTCATCTTAGAGCTGAAAGTTTGTATCCTTTACTAACCTCTATTTACTTCAACATCCAGTCCCTGGAAATCACTGTTTTTAAGAGTTTGACTTTTTTTTTTTAAGGTTTCACATGTAAGTGATACCATGCAGTGTTTGTTTTTCCCTGCCTGGCTTATTTGATTTAGTATAATGCCTCCACGATCTATCTATGTTATAATAAATGGCAAGATTTCCTTCTTTCTCATGCCTCAATGATATTTCATGTGTGTGTGTGTGTGTGTGTATAGAGGATGTGATATATCTGTATATATATATATTTATTTTTATTTTTTTTTAATAAATATTTTTTTATTTTTTTGACAGACAGAGATCACAAGTAGGCAGAGTGGCAGGCAGAGAGAGAGGAGGAAGCAGGCTCCCTGCCGAGCAGAGAACCCGATATGGGGCTCAATCCCAGGACCCTGGGACCCTGGGACCATGACCTGAGCTGAAGGCAGAGGCCTTAACCCACTGAGCCACCCAGGTGCCCCTATATATATATATATATATATATATTTAAAGATTTTATTATTTATTTGACAGAGAGAGAGATCACAAGTAGGCAGAGAGGCAGGCAGAGAGAGAGAGGGGGAAGCAGACTCCCCACCAAGCAGAGAGCCAGATGTGGGGCTCGATCCCAGGACCCTGGGATCATGACCTGAGCTGAAGGCAGAGGATTTAACCCACTGAGCCACCCAGGCGCCCCTATATCTGTATATTTTTATCCATTCATCCACTGATACTTAGGTTGCTTCTAAATCTTATCTATTATAAGAATATGATGGTGTAGATATGTCTTTGATATCTTGTTTTTGTATTTTTGAATATATACACAGAAGTGGAATTGCTGGATAATATAGTAGTTCTAATTTTAGTTTTTTGAGGAATCTCCATACTGGTTTCCATTGTGGCTGCCCTAACTTATGTTTCCCCCCAAGGTCAACAAGTATTCTCTCTTCTCTACATTCTTACCAACACTTGTTTTCTCTTGTCTTCTTGATGATAACCATTCTAAAAAGTGTGAGGAGATAGCTCATTGTGGTTTTAATTTGCATCTACCTGATGTTGACTATCTTTTATATACCTGTTGGCCATTTATATGTCCTTTTTGGAAAAATGTCTATTCTGTACTGCTGCTCATGTTTTACATACTTGAACATTTCAATAAAGTTTTTTAAAAGAAGATTTATTTATTTGAGAGAGAAAGTGTGTATGAGTTGGGGGGGGTAGAGGGAGAAGAAGACTCCCTGCTGGGAAGGGAGCACAACATGGGGCTCCATCCCAGGAGCCTGAGATCATGACCTGAGATAAAGACAGACAATGACTGAGCCACCCGGGTGCCCCTAATAAAGTTTTAATAAAAAGAGTCCTTGAAGAAAAAATATCAGGTCCCAGAAAACTGTCATTACCTTACAAATGTTTCCATCTTTTCCTAAATTTACAAGTTGATTATATGTTAATATCCATGTGTATATAAAAGTCTGATATATGATACAGTTGCCAGTAGGAGAAGGACAGATCTTTTGATGGATGGTGTAGGGAAAACCTTCTCAACAAATGCAGAAAAATAAAGCTAAAATAGTTGGCACCCTAAGTATAGTCTTCCAGTTTGGTTAAAGATCTAAACGTAGAAGTAAAAATTAAGATTCAATTTCTAAACTTTATTTTGTACCATTGTTTTGTTTGTTCTTGAGTAAAAATCATATATATTTTTTATTATTATAGGATGTGTTGCATGCCTTGATATTTGGTAAAATTTCATCTCTGTATTTTTCTTTTACTAAGTTTTTCTCTTTTTCAAAGTTGACTTAGTTATTCAGTGGTGTTTATCCTTCCATATAAATTTGAGAATAGATTTGTCAAGTTCTTTAAAATATCTGAGTATGATATTGATATGCAATATTGATTGCATTGAATATGTGGATTAATCTGTGATAATTGACTTATTAAGTGTTAAATCATTGTCCCCATGTATGTGTATGTCTAGTTTTTCAAATCTTCTTTATACTTTTTAAAACAAAATGTAGTCGGATTTCATGTATTCAGGACAGTTGCAACTGATTTAAAAGATTATTGGGTAATTATTAGTTTATTTAAGTTTTGTGTTGTTATTTTGGATGCTATTTCAGATTGCACAAGATTTTCCAGTTAGCCATTACTGGTAGAGAGGAATTGTATTCATTTTTTAGTTGGACTTGTACCCTGCAATATGATTAAGCATTAATATTAGTTTTAACAGTTTCTATATTCAGAACCTATGTAAGTGATGATAACATCTGCAACCATGAAAGCTTATATTTTTCTCTTTTAATTCATAAAACTCGTTCACCCTTTTATTATAATAAAAAGTTGGCTAGGCTCTCCAATATTATGTTAAAATAGTAATGGTATTTGTGGACACATGGTGTTTCCCTTACTTTAATCGGAAGGCATCTAAGATTTAATATTAAGAAAACAAGTTATTCTGATAAGAAAACAATCAAAACAACAGAAAAAAAAAGAAAACTACAGATCAATCTCTCTTTTGAAGATAGATAAAAAAATGTTCAACAAAATGCCAGCAAAAGAATCTGGCAATACTGAAAAACTATACACCAAGACTAAGTGGGATTTACTTCAGGAAAGCAAAGTTGGTTTAGCATCTGAATGTAATACATCATATCCGTAGATAAAGAATTAAAAAAACTACATGATAATTTTAAAAGATACAGAAAAAACATTTCTCAATATCATTTCATAAGAATATTCAACAAACTAGGAATATAAGGGAACTTCCTTAACCTGATAAAGGCTATCTATGAAAAACTCACAGCTAACATCATACAGAATGGTTAAAGCCTGAATACTTTACCCCTAAGATAAGAAACAAGACAAAAATGTATGCCCTTGCCACTTCTATTCAATATTGTGCTAGAGATTTTAGCAGAGAAATTTTAGACAATAAAATGAAATGACAGGCACTTGAATTGGAAAGGAAGAAGTAAAATTATCTCTATTCAAAGATGACATGATCTTGCATATAAGGAATCCATTAAAACTTTTAGCAGTAATAATGAGTCCGGCAAGGTTATAAGATTCAAGATCAATATACAAAAGTCACCTGTATTTCTATACTCTAGCAAATATCCAAAAGTGAAATTAAGAACACAGTTTTACTTAAAATAGCATATAATTTTCAGAGTACAAGTCTTTTACTTCTTTGGCTAAGTTTATTGCTAGGTATTTTATCTTATTTGGTGCAATTATAAATGGAATTGTTTTCTTAATTTCTCTTTGTGCTACTTCATTATTGGTTTATAGAAACACTACTGATTTCTGGGTATTAATTTTGTATCATGAAGCTTTACTGAATTAAATTATTGCTTCTAATAGTGTTTTGGAGGAGTCTTTAGTGTTTTTTATGTATAGTATCATGTCATCTGCAAATAGTGATAGTTTAGCTTCTTTATTATCAGTATGGATACCTCTTATTTCTTTTTCTTGTCTGATTGCTGTGGCTAGGACTTCCAGTACTATGTTGAATAGAAGTTATGAGAGCGGCCATCTTTGTCTTGTTCTTGATCTTAATGGAAATGTGTTCAGTTTTTCACCATTAAGCATGATGGAGCTGTGAGTTTTTCATATATGGGCTTCATTGTGTTTCCTTTAAACGCACTTTATTGAGAGTTTTTATCATGAACAGATATTGAATTTTGTTAAATGCCTTTTCTGCATGTGTTGAGATGATCATATGATTTTTATCCTTTGTTTTATGTGGTGTATCACATTGATTGGTTTGTGAATATTGTACCATCTTTGCACCTTGGCATAAATCCCACCTGATCTAGGTGAATAATCCTATTACTGTATCATTGAATGTAGCTTGCTAATATTTTTTTGAGAATTTCTGCATCTGTGTTCCTTAGGGATATTGGCTTATAACTTTCTTTTTCTGTGATGTCTTTGGTTTTAGTGTCAGGGTAATGCTGGCCTTATAGTATGTACTTGGAAGCTCTCCTTCCTCTTCCTTTCTTTTGGAATAGTTTGAGGAAAATAGGAATTTACAGCATAGGGAATATGGTCAATGCTATTGTAATAGCATTGGATGGTGACAGATGATAGCTATACTTGTGGTGGGCCTAGCAAAATATATAGAAAAGATGAAATATTTATGAATAAACTTAAAAGAAAAAATGTTATACTCTGAAAGTGATAAAATGTTGCTGAAAGAAATCAAAGAACATCTAAAGTAAATGGAAATGCATCTCATGTTTAGAGGATTAATACTTACGATGAAAACATACCCTAAACTGATCTACAGATTCAATGCAATTTTAATCAGAATCTCAACTTTATTTTTTTGTAGAAACTGACAAACTGATCTTAAAATTCATTTTGAAACTCAAGGTTCCAAGAGGCAAAATGGTCTTGAAAGATAAGCAAATTTGATGGGCTTATTAACATTATTGATTTCAAAACTTACTACAAAACAACAATAATTAACACAGTGTGGTAGTAGCATAAGGGTAGACATTTCAGATCAGTGGAGTAGAATTTAGACTCCAAAAATAAACCTTGTGTTTAAGGTCAATTGATTTTCAACAACAGTACCTAAATAATTCAAAAGAGAAAGAATAGTCTTTTCAATAAATGGTCCTGAGACAAATGGCTATCCACAAGCAAAAGAATGAAGTTGGACTCCTACTTCATTCTAAATAGAAAAATTGACTAAAACTGAATTACAGACTTAGATGTGAGAACTAAAGTTGTAAAATTCTTAGAAGAAAAATATAGGTGTAAATCTTTAGGACTTTAGATTTGGCAATGGCTTCTAGATATGACACCAGAAATATAGGCAATAATAGAAAAATAGATAAATTGAACTTTACTAAAATTAAAATTTTATGTGTATCAAAGGACATCCAAGAAAGTGAAAAGGCAACTTATAGAATGGGAGGAAGTTGCAAATACTGTACCTGACAAGAGACTTGTCTCTAAAACATACAAAGAACACTTAGAACTCAATTAAAAAAAGACCAATGACAATTAAAAAATAGGCAAAACATTTGTTTAGAAATTTTTCTGAAGAAGATATACAAGTGACCAATAAATACATGAAGAGATGATGAATATCATTAACCATCAGGGAATTAGAAATCAAAACCATAGTGAGATATCACTTCAAACCCACTAGGATTGTTATAATAAAAAAAGAAAGAATATCAAGTATTTGTCAGGATGTGGAGAAATTGAAACCCTTATACACTGATGGCCATGTAAAATGGTGCTGCCATTCTGGAAAAACATGTGAGTTCCTCAAAAAGTTAAACATAGTTACCATTGACCCAGAAATTCAACTCTATGATATATATCCAAGCAAAATGGAAACATATCCACACAAAAACCTGAGCTTAAGCAGCATTTATAATAATATATAACATTATTTATAATAATATATGATATGTACTTGTAATATACTTATTATATAGTCATATATATTACATTAATAAATTTTTATCAATAATAATATAAATATAATTTAAGTAATAATTGAATCATTAAATATAAGAATTAAAAAATAAAGGTATTATTTATAATAGCCAAAATGTGGAAACAATATTCAGTGTCCGTCAACCAATGAATGGATAAACAAAATATGGTGTTCTATACAGTTGAATGTTATTTGACCATAAAAAGAAATAAAATACTGAGCTATACTAAAGCATGATGGACCTCAAAAATATTTTGCTCAGTGAAAGAAGCAAATCACTGAAGATCACATTCTGTATGACTCTATTGAAAGATCTCTATAGACACATAATTTAAATAATAGTTTAACTGGAATATAAAATTTTATGTTGAAATTTATTTTTTTTTCAAAACTTTAACATATTGCTCAAATGTCTTTTATTTATTGTTATTCTTAGAAAGTTCAATGATCCCTTAATTATATCTCTTATGATTGATCTTTCTTTTTCTAAAAGCTTTTCAATTTTTCTTTCATTTTGATACTGTCATATTATTTCATATCATGTATACAGATAGGGGTACATTTGTTGTTTGAAAATTTGTTTAATCTCTCCTCTCTGGTTCTTTATTTTTCTTTTTAAATCTGATGTTTCACATCTTTCTTTAGTTCTTAATCATTACTTATTCAAATATCTTCTTTCAGTTATTTTGTCTTTAGTCTTGGGACTTCTGTTATATAAATGCTGAGAATTCTTCCATCCTTGGTACCTTTCAACATTTCTTTTCTAATTGTGTTTCTTTCTTTCTTCCCATTGTCTTCTTAAGAGTTCCTCAATCTGATCTTTCAGCTACTAGTTTATTTTTGGACTTTATTTGTTATGGTTATCTTTTTATCCTCATTATTGAATTTGCAGTTCATATATTACACATATATTTTTGAAAAAATATTTCCTTTTGGGACTTACCAGATATATACAAATGTAGACGGAATAGGAAAATAAACCACAGTGAATATATAACTGACTTAAATATTTATTAGCTTATGGCCAATCTTGTCTTATTTTTACACGTAATTACTTTTCTCTTTCCCTCCAAATTATTTTGAAGTAAACTAATAACCTCATGACATTTCATCTGTAAATATTTCTGCCTGTATCACTAGAGATCCAATTATTTATTTCTAAGCATAACCACAGACCATCATCTTTTCTGATAAAATTAACATTAATTCCTCAACATTATTAAGTATCCAATCAATACTTAAAATTGGTGTTAATATCTAATCTTTGTTTAATCCTAATCTTTCAATTAATAATTTAGTATTTTTTAATCTTTTATTTTTTTATCTTTTATAGTTGGTAAAATTAGTATTGAAATATGAAGTATATATTACAATTGCTTGAGTTTTCTCTTCAATCTCTAAATCTATAGATCTACCTTAATTTATTTACTTGAAAAAATCAGTTTTGTATAGTTTTCCACAGTTTGAATTTTGTTGGTTGCATCCCTGTGTTCTTTAAAATTGTTTCTGTGATGCTGTATTTGCTGCAAATCAGTAGTAAGAAATAGTTTAGGGTATTGGACAAAATTTTTCAATGGTTGGATTCTTCTGTTAGTACCATAATGGCCTCTTCAGATTTTGGATGATGTCAGTCATTGATCATTATTGTTTATGTTCATTGTTTTATTAAGAGTTGCAAAATGATGGTATTTTATTTTCTCATTTATTCCTATTTATTAGCTGGGATACTCTACATTATGGATTGAATTATATCCCTCAAAAAACGTGTTGAGTCCTAATCCCTGTACCTATAAATGTGACCTTAAAGTATGTTGTATGTTTTAATTATCAGCACTTACATGGGATTTGGAACATGATGGACTTGATTAAATTCCAGATCTGGGAGTGTCTGGGTGACTCACTTGGTTAAGCATCTGCCTTCAGCTCAGGCCATGATCCCAGGGTCCTGGGATCAAGTCCCAGTAGGGCTCTCTGGGAATCTGCTTCTCCCTCTCTTTCTGCCCTTATTCCCCTGCTTATGTTGTCTCTCATTCTGTTCTCTCTCTCTCTCTCTCAAAGAAATAAATAAAATCTTAAAAAAAAAATGCCAACTCTGTACTAGCAAGCTCAGTGACTGGGTCAGTTACAATAATAATAATACCTAACATATAGGGATTTTATAAGCATAGTGCTTGGTGCTTACAAAATGTTCAATAAACATTGACTTTTATGATGCTGATGATAAAGATGATATAAAGATGACAGGATCATGTGAGCCTATACTTCTCTTTTCCATATACCTTTAATTGTAATGAAAGATAGCAAGTGAAGATGACTAAGTAATGACTATATATAAAGTATTGGAAATATGTCTGTTCAATGAAATGAGACAAATGTTACAGTATATATGCTTTTATTTGAAATAAGAGTCTGATGTGAACAATTTGATTGTAACATGTAATTTAAACTAGCCATTGCCTTATAATTCATACTAATTTAGATTTTAAGGAAGGCAATAGTAAGTTACATGAGAAAAAGTATTCTCTATTTTCATTTGACTTAGTTAGCTGTGTTTCAGTCTTAGTTTTGAATTCTTTGTGAATTTTCTGTCTGCATATTTGCTCATTTATATCTTGCTAATATTTATATTTATATCATTGTATATTGCAGAGATTGGGAAGAAATTAAGTACCTTGAATTTTACTGGAAAAATCCCTCTCATCTTATTAAAGTTCTTTTTAAACTATTCTTTAATGCAATTCATCCTTTCTGGGATTTGGAATTTTCTAAGTCCCCATTCTAGAAAGTTCTCAAATTTTTTCAACCTGTGTCAGGAATTAGTGTCCATTTTCTCCATTCATTAAAACAAAGTGTAGGAAGGCAGAGTAGGACAAAGCTGAAGGAAAGATAAGTAATGGCAGAGATGATGGTCTGAGCGCTGTTCACTGGGTCCATACAAGGTCTGGGGGTGCGTCCCTTCCTGCTTCCCTTGATGGAGTTTGTGGAGGTGAACTACTGGAAGGAGAAAATAAAAAGGTGGGGGGGACATTGGGGGGCTTTGTTGGTTAAGCATCTGACTTCAGCTCAGATCATGATCTCAGTGTCCTGGGAGAGAGCCCCATGTAGGCCTCTGCACTCAGTGAGGAGTCTGCTTTTCCCTCTGCCCCTCCCCCTGCTCATGCTCACTCTCTCTCTCTCTCTCTTACACTCAAATAAATAAATAAAATCTTTAAAAAATGTGATTTTGATTCAGATTTAAAATGTCTGTCAGCAAAAATTGATTACCCTTCTTTCGAGGGGATAAATCCTGCTGCAGAAGAAAACTCTTATACTTCTCTTTAAGACTAAATGACCTTAAAATAGTTCCAAATATCTAGATTTAATACCATATGCTTCAATTGTGCTATATTTATATGATAGGTATATTTAAACAAAACATGCCTCCTTTATTTTTTCCTCATAATTTTGAACAGAGCTTGTAAATTCTTTTACTTATTCACTCAACACACACTTATTAAATGCTTATTGTGTATGGGTATTTTCACTTGAAAATCAGAATTCATTTAAGACTATTTAAAATCAATCTTTTCAGATCTCAAATGGAGTCAGTGTTTTTTAATTAGTATAGTGAGGTGCTTTATCCTACATAAAACCCAAAGCTACTGTTTATGGCAGAGCAGTTACTTAGCTTTGTCTTTTTTTTCTCCTAGAGGTAACTACAGTTTTGAGCTGTTTGATCCATACTATTTATGAATAGCAATGGGATTTTCCCTGGCTAGGTACAGGGGCTGAAATTCATGGCCTTGGAATAGAACAAAGGCAGTTACTCCACAGGACTGATATTAATATTGTATTCTAACCAACTGAGTTAAACAATTTCAGACTTTGAAGATGTTCTTTGATTAGGAGAAAAGCAAACTCAACAGATTTCACAAATTTCAACAGACTCCACAGATTTCAACAGCCAAGAATTTAAAGGTCAACAATGAAACAACTTTATTTGTCTTGCAGCTGTTAATCTGAGTCTGCACTTAGGAGACAACTTCATGTTTTAAATTTTTGGGGTTTTTACCTGTTTTCTTTCCCAGAGCAAACATGCTAGGAGTTGGAAGTGAACCATCATCATTGTTGATAAGTATGTTCTCAGATACGAGCTTGTTGTACAAATAAAGTCCACTTTCCATGATGATCTGGAGCAGCCATGTCTGACTATGAAAGGTGGCTAGCCACATCCACAGACAGTACAATCTAATTCCTTTTTCCACAAATGTTGATTAAGCTGAAAGAGGATCTTTTGCAAAGTTAATTCAATTGCACTGTCTCCTCTCCCGAAAGGCTAGAGGATGGATGATCTCACTATCATATGAGGCCATTAGCTTTCCCTGCAGCAAAACTCGCCATCTGCCCATCTGGCCTGGACTCTGCTGATTGGATGGGAGCTTTTCTAGCCCCTCACTCAGTCTTTTGGTAGTGAGTGTGAGAGTAGAAACAGGAAGGGGGCAGCTGGACAACATATGACTGTTGTTATCTCTGGGGGGAGCCAGGTGAGCTCTAAGTGCTGTCTGATAGTAGTAGGACCTGTCTGGCACTGATTGTCTGTTGTCTAACATTAGCCTCAGATGACTTGTTCGTTTATGATCAATATGACATGGTGGGCAGATTAAAAAAAACCATAAATAACGACTCTTCTTTATAACCTTAACCTTTATAACCTTATTTTTTTTAAAGATTTTATTTATTTATTTGACAGACAGATCACAAGTAGGCAGAGAGTCAGGCAGAGAGAGAGGAGGAAGCAGGCTCCCTGCTGAGCAGAGAGCCTGATGCAGGGCTCGATCCTAGGACTGGGATCATGACCTGAGTCGAAGGCAGAGGCTTTAACCCACTGAGCCACCCAGGTGCCCCTACAACCTTATTTTTAAGACAAGGATTATTAACTGATCTAGGAAAGTCATTGAAGCGTTGCTTTTATTAGCAATGTATGGAGTATTTTCTAAAGAGCAACCAGCTTCAAGTCTTGAATCAAATCTAAGTTTTCTCTGTTAATGCTCTGTCAGTTCTGACGTTTGTCCCTGTTTTAGCATCTCTTGGCATTACAGAATTAGAATTCTGATTAGTTTGTTGGGAATAGGGGGCAAAATTGAGTATTGTGTTGCCTTTGTTGAATTCTCTTTAGGGTTAATTGCTGCTAATTATGCAGCTGCTTTTTGGTGTATTTCTGTCCAGTTCTACATCTGAACACAGAGGAAGAAAGAAGACATAGGGAGACTCCAGAAAAAGTAAGATTCCAAGAAAACAGATGAGCATAGCTCACATATAAGACCGCAAATCTGTTCTTTCTTTTATGTATTTTTTAAATATTTTGGTCCAAATACAGAATAGAATCAGTTAGTAGCAACAACATTCAGCTGTCAACATCTAAGAGATGGTGAGATGGTCAACTGCTGGGTGGAATGTTTAAGTGTTATTCCTGAAGCAAATGAAAAAATAAGCCTAATCACAAAGACATGAAATAAAGTAGGATAGTGAGGCTGGAAAAGGGCTCTCAGCTGGTTCTGATTTATGTTAAATGGCTACAGTTACAAATCAGGGATTCAGTATCATGTGTTTAGCAATTTAGGTTTCAAATGCCACTTGGTAGCTTAGCTTAATTTATCTGACAGAAGTAGTAAGTCTTACTTGTTTGGCAAAATAATAAATGTTCCTACTTTTTTAGACTGTATATTTATTTGCTTTGCATATCAAGTTTCTGAGAAATAAAGTTGATGTAAAATTAAGTACCATTAATTAGTGAATTTACTCTAATTGAATCAGTGTTCAGTTTAATATACTTAAAAGGCACTGTGGATTTTTAAAACATGAATTACAACAAAAAGAAGAGAAAAGGATGGATGGTAGATCCATAAACATGCTGTTCATAGAAGGGAAGTGTAAATTGGCATAATCTTTTCAGTTTCTTTACACTCTCCTCATTCTAACTTTATGGAAACATAACATGGCCCAGGTTCTATGGTGAGATAGAACCAATTCAGTCTTTTTTTTTTTTTTTTTTTTTTTAAAGTAGTCTCCTTGTTACAGGTCTTGAACTCATGGCCCTGAGATCAAGACCTGAGCTGAGCTCAAGAGTTGGATCCTTAACCGACTAAGCCACCCAGATATCCCATCGTCTTGTTTTTCCCTTAAATAATGTAAAACTTTCAAATATAAAAGTTGGCCCTATTGACAGCAAATCATTTAGGTCCTCCTGTTTATAATTCTAGCACAGGTAAAGGTCAGTTACAGACAACAGGATGTCAGCATTGCTTGTGGCTTAGATGGAACACATGCAAATGACAGAACATGGAAGAAAGCCTTCAATGCTTCATACCCAGTGAAGGAGAATTTTAGAAAAGGAGTACATTTGAAATAAGATTTCATAGTACCATTGACAATCCTAAGTAGGAAAAAAAAGGTTTTCCTATAAATGAGTGGATAAGTATCTGTTGAGTGACAACTATATGTGAAGCACTATAAGTTTTTCTATTCATAAACTCTTTTAATATTTGCCATAGTTTTATCATATAAAGATTGCTAGCTTCTTTTACAGAGGAGAAAATTGAGACACAGGTATTTAGTCTAGGTCAGATAGCTGGAGTAGGATGGTTTTGGCCCTAGTCCTCCTTCTGCTTCCATTGCATCAAAGTGGCCTATCCTCATAACATCCAAACAGAAACAGTACCAACACTGGAAAGTGGAAAGCTAAGGCCTTTTTCCTGACCCAGAGTTTGCAGTGCTTTCTGTAGGGCTTGCTGTCATCATTAGCATCGCCTGCCTACTACTCTACCTCTTCTGGTCAGAGGAAGCCATAAAAGATGTTCTCATACCAATGAGTTCCCTGTGCAGGCACTGACAGACTTTGGCAAGTTGATTCATGTTCTGTAGTTCTCAGCAGCATTTTCCTTTCAGCTTTCATCTTCAATATCCTGCACGGCATGCATGTGGCAGTGCTGCTAATATGCTGTCAGACAAAGGGGGAGAAAAGCACGACACTGATACAGTACTCATATTAGGTAAATCTTCCCCCAGTCAGTACTTTCTATCTTGGGATTATTTTGTGAACACAGATTTCATTAGAAAGCGATTGATCTGAACATCTGGAGGCTTCTACACCAACATGAGCTCCTTCTAATTGTTGTAATGTGGTTCCATTCTGATTTCATGCACGCATGCAATCTTCATGCACAAACTACTGATTAATTGCACATTTAAAGCATTTGAGAGTATTTGTCTAATATATTTGTGGTTCCCTAGGACTTTCTTCTTTATTTTCTCTGTTTGAACTTTTTCTTGTTCCTTTACCTCTCCACCACCTACTGCCATTCTAATTAGTCTCTAAAGCATTGACTTTATAAATAGAAAATCAGAATTGTGCTTTACCATTTATCTGTTAATTCACATTGGGATTTGGGAGAGTGGCTGGTGTGAATGATGACTCATAAGAACATTACTTTTTCTACTCTGCTAAATAGTCTCATTGAAACACATTGGGATATGAGGATGGTATTTATAAATACCCACGGCTGGTGGGTTAACAGATTGTTTACACATGGGCATGTGTGTGTGGCATGTTACTGCAGGGTTGTACATTCCATCAGGAGAGTTTCTATGATTATGTGTGTTATGAAATTTCAAATAAGGGAAGAACAACAGCTGTAATGGGTCCAATCCAATGATGGCAAAAGGTGAATAAAATTACTCCCTCTGGGAAGCGAAATGCTCATTTAGTGGAGGGAAATTATAATTTCCAAGTAGAACATTTGGCTTGCTAAGAGTGAAAGTGGCTACACAGCTTGATAATAACACCTCGGGCTATAATAGTACCCTTTCCTTTTGAGAGCTGGGCTCTTTGCTCTTAAATTTATCCTTACAACATTCTTGCAAAGTGGGCAGGCTCAGGTGTTCCTGGACATCCTTTATGGATGGAGAAACTGAGAGGCTGAAAAATTCAGTAATTTTCCCTTGGAAGCTCAGAAATCAATCTTTAGGCTTGGGCTTCTCAATGTTGGTGTTATTGACATTTTGTCCAAATAATTTTTTGTTGTAGGAGCTGTCCTGTGCACTGTAGAATTTCAGCAGCAACCTGTTATCTGTGCCCTTGATGTCAGAAGAAACTTCCAATTGTGACAACCAAAAATGTTTCCAAATATTGTCAAATGTCCCCTGTCAGCTAAATCACCTCCAATTGAGAACCCCTGATCTAGATTTGTCAGCTTGGATAATCTTCTGTAGTTTGTAAAAAATCTTAAGACAAATTTAAAATAATTAAAATTTGCTTCGACATTCAGAGTTTCTCCTGTCTCTAATGACAGTTCTTAAGGATTCACCATTATAAGGAATTTATGTATATTAATTTACTTCATTCCCACAGCAATCCTATTTTACTTGCATTTTACACATAAGAAAACAGAACCACAAAGTGATTAGTTGCCCAAGTTTATATAGCTAGGCAGCGGGATTGGCTTCATGGGTATGTGAGCTATGCAGTTGTACAGGGCACAATGTTTAGAAAGGCCGGATGCTTGGTTTATTGGTCTGCTTTTGCCATATTGAAATTCTTAATGAATTTTGAACAAAGTGTCCCACGTTTTCATTTTGCCCTGGGCTCCACAAATTATATAGCTAGTCCTGCTAGGAAGTGGAAGAACTAGGATTTGAATCTGGATCATCTAAAGACTATATGCTTAACCTTTTTACCATACTCTCTCTCTTTCTTTTACTTGTTCATTCACTCATCACTGAATGATCAGTCAATTGTACCATGAGTTTATTGTGAGCCAGGAACTAGGCTTTGCAGTGAGAGAGCAATAGAGATACAACAAAAGCTATCCCTTCTCTCATGAAGCTAACGGTCTCCTGAAAGATACAGATATAGATCGCAGGGTTCTGGGATTGAGCCCAACATTGGGCTCTGCACTCAATGGGGAGTCTGCTTGAAGATTCTCTCTTTCCCTCTCCCTCTGTCCCCCACTCTCTCTCTAAAATAAATAAATCTATAAAAGTAGTTTAGCATGGATGGAACATTGAGTTAGTCACCTCACACTATTATGGTGCAGTAACAACCCCACTATTTCAGCTGATTATTGCAACAAAGGCTTATTTCTCACACATATTGCTGGTGATCTGCTATTGAGTTGTGGTGCTCCTCACTGAGTCTCCATTTTAGAATGAAGGCTGGAGAAGCAATTCCTAATTGGTACATGATATTCTCATGGCAGAAGGGAGAGATAGAAATGATTGAAATACAATTCCATTGGCTCCTATTCCATTGGTTAAGCAGGCATGTAGCCAAGGTAGTCACTACGGAGGAGGGAAGTATTCCCCTCCCCATGGCACTATAAGTCCCATGGCAGTAGGCAGGAATCTTATATTCCTCTTAAAGGGAGGGCAGAGATTAATTGAGAAAAATGATATATATTCTGCCAAGTAGGAGTGAGAGGAGAGCAGTAGCAAGAGATGACGTTTTGAAAATTAGCAGGAGCTAAGTTATGTAGAGTCTTACAGATCGTATCAAGGTGTTTAGGCTCAATTTATTACTCCTTTCTCTACTTTCTATTAAGTCTTAAGTATCTTACTCAAAAGCTGTTTTCAGATTCAACATAAATCAAGAATAATAATAATAGCAATAAAGAATCAAACAACCCAAATATAATAAACTCAATATATACTAAGTATAAGTGATTCATAGAGGATACTTACATTTTTATAGAAACAAAGGAAAGAATCACAAATTGTGGAATGTCATAGTGGCAATAATATACTGATGAAGGGTGAATTCTTTATTAATTAATGAAGTAGAGTTGACATACAATATTATATTAGTTTCTGGTGTACAACACTGTAATCCTACAATTCTATATAATACTCAGTGTTCACCACAATAAGTGATATACATCTGTCACTGTATAACATTATTATAGTATTTTTGACTATATTTTCTATGCTGTACTTTTTTATGTCCATGACTTATTTTATAACTGGAATTTTGTAGCTCTTCATCTCCTTTACATATTTCATCCATCCCCACAACCACCTAGCTAAGCGGGGAGTCTGTCCCAGGACCCTGAACCCATGACCTGAGCTGAAATCAGGAGTTGGCTGCTCAACCAACTGAGCCATTGAGGGGCCCTGTTGAAGTGTGAATTTTTATTTTATCTGTGTAGGAGGGAGGTTTTTTTTTTTAAGATTTTATTTATTTATTTGACAGAGAGAGATCACAAGTAGGCAGAGAGACAGGCAGAGAGAGAGAGAGAGAGAGATGGGGAAGCAGGCTCCCTGCTGAGCAGAGAGCCTGATGTGGGGCTTGCTCCCAGGACGCTGAGATCATGACTGGAGCTGAAGGCAGAGGCTTAACCCACTGAGCCACCCAGGCGCCCTGATAGTTTTTTTGAGGTCTCAGAAATCATCCTTCTTATTGTTGCCTTCTAAGTGTAGTTCTACTGATTAAGACCAATCCACAAACATTTGTTGAGTTCACTCTACACTTTAAGAACTATGGTGATTGCTGAATTAAAATACAGTCAGTGGTACCTGAGTGGCTGTATCTATTAAGCATCTGCTTTTGGTTCAGGTCATGATCACAAGGTCCTGGGATCCAGCCCCACAGCAGGTTCCGTACGTACGTAGCAGGGAGTCTGCTTCTTTCTTTCTCTCTTCCTACCACCCCCTGCTTGTACTCTCTCACTTGCTCTCTCAGATAAATAATTGAAATCTTTAAAAAATGCAGTTGAGCCTGTTGAAAGCCAGCCTGAACATTGAAAAGACTGAGTATCTTGGCCACTGATAGACCTACATTTGTCTCCTGATTCATTCAGTTAATATCTGTATAAATTTGGGTATGTTATCTAACATCTTATAGCCTTGGTTTTCTCATCTGTACCATGGCATTTTAATACCTCCCCCTCAAACACAAATCTAACAGTAATAACAGTGAACTATCATTGAGTACTTCTTATGTTCTAGACACAGGGCTAAGAAACTTGTGTTATGATATTTAAAATTTGTCACAGTCCTATGAAGTGAATACTGTGCTTCTACAGAGGAGGAACTTGAGAATTAAAGAGTTGTTTAAGCAACTTGCCCAGGGTCAAACATTTAGTATGGCATGGAACCTGAAAACGATTCCAGTTATATGATGGCCAAAGTTCAACTCTTTATTACCACATAATACAAATAATGATGAGAAGAAGAATAATAGTAGCCAGCCACACGTCCAAGCTCTTAAAAAAACTTACTCATTCAATTTGCACAAAAACCCTTTCAGAATATGCAAGTGATATAGAAGCTCAGATTTAATATTATATACATGTAACCATATATACCTCTATCTATGTATATGTCTTTTTTTTAAGATTTTTTTTTATTTATTCATTTGGCAGATAGAGATCACAAGTAGGTAGAGAGACAGGCAGAGAGAGGAGGAAGCAGGCTCCCTGCTGAGCAGAGAGCCGATTCGGGGCTCGATTCCAGGACCCTGGGATCATGACCTGAGCCGAAGGCAGAGGCTTTAACCCACTGAGCCACCCAGGCGCCCCTATGTATATGTCTTTAGTAACTAAGCACCTTCTATTCTTGGTCGGTAATTATGAGTTAGGTATATTAGGCTAGTTTCTTAAACCTTAATTCTAATATTCAAGTTTAAGAAAAAATGATAGCTTATCAGCATTGTCCCTAAAATAAGAATAAATAAATATTGATGAAAGTGTAAGGTTCTCACTCTTACATAGAAGGTATAGATGATACCAAGTAGATTTTATCAGATATTTTGACTTCTCAGAGGTATCTTTTTACTTTTTCTGGGATCCTGGTTATATTTTGGATACTTAAAATGTTAGGATAAAAGACCTATGGATAAGTGAATTATTAATGTAAGTTATTTTCATATTTTCCTGGCTCTATTTCTATGATTTTTCCCACAGACTTTGAGTATAGTCTCTTTATTAGATTATCATGCACAATAGATAATCATTGGCTTTATTTGTCTTATTCCCAGACTCAATCTAACAAACAGAAATGTCCTATATTTGCCTGACATTATTCAAGATGTTCTATGTATGGTTTCTCTTTTATATGTGTCTCCCCCTCTCCTGAAATCAAATTAAAAGACATTACAAGTTGAAAACAATCAGTCTGGATATGCTATTAATCCTTAATATTTGACTGTCATTTTCTAATTAAAACAAGGCTTCCAAAACAATCCTTGATGCATTCAACTCAATGGCTCTTGTGAGCTTCTTTTAAAATATCTTGATACAATCTGAGGTTGAATAGCTAATACTTTTAAGATTTTAGTTATGATGCCAACTTAAGTATTTATTCTACCCTCAAGCAGCCCTGCTATCTTTAAAAAAACAGTACTATATATATATATATATTTTAAAGATTTTATTTATTTATTCGACAGAGAGAGATCACAAGTAGGCAGAGAGGCAGGCAGAGATAGAGAGGAGGAAGCAGGCTCCCCACCAAGGAGAGAGCCCGATGCGGGGCTCGATCCCAGGACCCGGGGATCATGACTTGAGCCGAAGGCAGAGGCTTTAACCCTCTGAGCCACCCAGGCACCCCCAAAACAGTACTATATTTTCTAATCTACAATAGGAAAATGCACATCACTGGCTTCTTTTACCCATGTTAACAAAAGGATTTACCACCACTGAGTCGGGTATTTACTTAGCATGGACAAAATTTCAGTCCCAAACCTTAGGATTTTGTAATCTGCACTTTTGATAAATTCCTCAGGAGATTTTTGCACATACTAATATTTGAGACTCACAATTATAGGGATTAGAAAATATAAAACTTATTTTGTCAACATAGATTTATTAACTACTATGCTACTTGGACTGTTTCTCAGAGATTTTAGTTTAAAAATATAAACCGTAGGTGCTCATTAAAAATAATTTTACTATTTGTTGTTTGGAGTTCAAAAGGAGTCTGAGATCTGAGTATTCAATGTTTAGATTAGGTTAATCTAGAAAATTCATCAAACCAATGACCTATAAAAAGGGTGCTGGTCATCTTGTGAAATTGTGAAAAAAGACTACCGTAAATTTCCTAATAACTCAAAATGTGGTCCATGGACCTGTAGCATCAATATCAGCTTGGCCCAGAGCTTGTTAGAAATGTAGAATCTCAGGTCCCACCTTCGATTTACTGAATTAGAACCCGCATTTTAGGGGCGCCTGGGTGGCTCAGTGGATTAAAGCCCCTGCCTTCGGCTCAGGTCAATATCCCAGGGTCCTGGGATTGAGCCCCGCATCAGGCTCTCTGCTCGGCAGGGAGCCTGCTTCCTCTCTCTCTCTCTCTGCCTGCCTCTCTGCCTACTTGTGATCTCTGTCTGTCAAATAAAATAAATAAAATCTTAAAAAAAACCCGCATTTTAATAAGAAGTCCAGGAAATTCATATGCACATTGTTTCTGAAGCATTGCTCTAACAACCTTGTAGTTTTTAGAAAGTGTAGCTTAAATATAGGCTCAGGATTTACACAGGATTCCTATTGTAGTTAAAATATTAAAAACCACAGTTATTGGAAGTGAATGGTCCTTGCAATAACTAAGGGGCAAACGATGAACCCTTGAATGTTAAGAGGTTCGATGATTGAGCACTGCAGCATTCACTGTTGGCATTAGGTAAAAATGAGAGTCGAGCGGGCAGTGGTTCCATAGAATCATAGAGAGTCATTTGAATTATTATTTTTTAATTTTTGTAAGAACTTTCTTATTTAGTGTGGACTATACAGACTATAACACATATTAAATATGGAAAAATTACAGATGAAAGGTATGTCTTTGTGGCTAAAAGCTTGGTAAAGAGTCACCTGGGTGGCTCAGTCACTTAAGCATCTGCCTTTGGCTCATGTCATGATCCCAGGGTTCTAGGACTGAGTCCCACTGCATGGCTCCCCGCCGAGCAGGGAGCCTGCTTCTCCCTCTGCCACTCTTCCTACTCATTCTCTCAATCTCTCTTTCTCTCTCTCAAATAAACAAATAAATAAATAAATAAATAAATAAATAAAGTCTTTAAAAAAACTTGGTAAAGAGGATAGAGTGTGTGCATAATGGAATCACTGTATTTATGTTGGTAAAGGAGAGCTACATTTTTATGGCTTATTTTTTGTCTGGTATAATAAAGAGAAGACGTAACAAATCCAGTGCTCAAGTCCCCCAAGAGAAGGAGGAGAACTCCTTGGACTTATTCAAGTATGAACTGGAAGATCAGAGTTTTTGGAAATCTTGGGTGAACTAAATGTGTACTGATACGGAATTTTTTTTTTTAATATCCTATTTATTTATTTGACAGAGAGAGAGAGAGATCACAAGTAGGCAGAGAGGCAGGCAGAGAGAGAGGGGGGAAGCAGGCTCCCTGCTGAGCAGAGAGCCCCACGTGGGGATCGATCCCAGGACCCTGAGATCATGACCCAAGCCGAAGGCAGAGGCTTAACCCACTGAGCCACCCAGGCGCCCCATGATGCAGAAATTCTTTTCCATTTCCAAACACTCAGGTTGCATAAACTGGGCAATGTTACTGGAGACCACGCAGTCAAATTATCTGGGTAAGGCTTCAGCTGAAATACGGACTTATCTGTCCTCTCTTGTGCCAGAAATGCCTATGTGAGGAGTGAAATATGGGCTTTATAAGTCAGGTTTGTAGTCACTAAACCCAAACAACTTCATGGTCAACTGTCCTTGATGTAATTTTATGACCGAATAAATAAAATAAATAGACGTAATTTTATGACTGAATAAATTAGAATATTGGCTACTCTGAAAAATTCAGCAATAAAGATGTTGATAATTTGGTTTTATTTACTGGTAATTTTGCCTTTTAGTGAATGCTTCTTCTTAAGGATAGACCATTTTAACAGGAGCTATTAAAATGACAAATCTTTTAAAACATTGGAAAGTAAGTCCCTAGATTAAATTTGTTTAAATTTGTTTAAATTTAAAATTTGTTTTAAATTTGTTTAAAAAAAACAAAAAAATATTAAGACCTATTTAATTAGCCATTGTCGCTTTTTCTTGGAAAATATTTACTCTAGAAGAATTGATATAATGATGCTACAAAGAATAATATTCCTCAAATAGTAGCAGTCCATAGTCCTATACATCCCTGTTCATTATCTACTTACTCATGTAGACACTTAGCACTACAACACACATATTTTCACATTATAGATGCTTGTTCAACTTTTATGATTTGATCACAGCAGGAGGGGACAATTTTATTTATAGAATAGAGAATAAAGAGATACTCTCCCCTCTCCCTTGCACATTTTACCCCATCTTCAGTGAACAAAAGCCATCTTTATAGAATATATGTTTAATGGTATGGTAAACAATGTGCTCCCAAAGTGGCAAAACAGATGGTTTAGGGAGAGGATCAGTCATCCTGGGAGCTTCTTAGACCAGGAAAATAACTTCCTGTAACCCTCCCATATGAAGAGACATCGACTTTCCTTATCCCATGAAAGGTCCTCTCTCCTATTTCCTCTTCCATCTCCAATAGGAAGAAGAAAAAACCCACAAGATCCTCTGAACTGTTTTTAGAAAAATAAATTGTCTTTCCTCGGACATGAGATGAATGAGTTGGCATTTTTTGTTGTCACTTTAGGTACAGGGGTTAAAGGTCATTATCTAACAGGCATCCAAAGGGAATCAATCTCTCCTTCATAGATCCTGTCAGACGCACCTGAGCCTCTTGGGGGTTGTGCAGAGCAGTTCATGGTCAAAGGCAGGAATGAGTATCAGCACTCTAGGAGAGGCTATATTTTTCTGTCAATAGACAGAAGATTGCAGTGTCCTAGACAGGTAATCAGTTATCAAGCACCACAATCAGTTCACGTTTAAACATTAAACAGGTGGGGCAGGAGACAAGTAAAATTTGTCAGGTTTACCAGGTTTGCCAAGAACAACCGAAGAACTGCTTTATTCTCTTAAATCAGTTCTAATCTATGTTTCCTGCTCTAAGTTTTTTTGAAGAAATTGAATGATTTTTTTTTTCTTTTTCTCCCTGGCAAATGCTTGGTGGATTCTCAAAGTATCAAAAAGCTATGTGTTAAATTATAGGTATATTTAAAAAAGAAAATTCCTCCATTTTCCCTTTACCTAATGCATTTACCAGTGAGCCCCAGTGACACTCAGCTTCTCTGGTGAATAAGAGAAAGAAAACGCAAGAGCTGAAAGCAAAGTTTTCTCTAAGATTAAACAGTCTCTCATTTGTTAAGACTTTTTTCCATCCCACCATTAGAAGTAAAGAATACATTTTCTTTTTTTCTCCCTGATTAGAGGTCTTCACTGGATTCGTGGCAAATAAATTGACAAGTGAGGGCACCGATGACAAGAGAGTGATAATTGATGGTGGCAGGTGGGGCCTGGTGTACTGGCATGTCCTGTGGAGGGTGAGCCAAGGACATCTATCAATCAAATTGGTGACAGCAGCCAGGGAGACTTAATTGGAGATTCATTGAACCTTTAATGATGTGACAGAGAAAAATAAGGATGCTTAAAAGGCTCCTGGGCTATTTCTTCTCCTTCATTCCAATAATTCTCATTGAAAGAGTGGAAAAAAGCAGATATTGCTCCAGGGTTGAACACTCATTGTTTCCATCAAAGTTAATCATATTGTTTTGAGAGGCAGAGTAGTGAAAGTATTTACCATCAGTCCAATGTAGAATTAAATCTATACTTGGAGATTTAAAGATTTGACTGTTCATGACTTCAGCATAATCAGAAATACTTAGCAAGTGCTGGGATACCGTGTGCTAAACACTGAGTTACAACTAGGGTGCAGAGATTGTCTGTCAGGGTATGGATTTCAAATATAATGAAGAAAGAAATCCTTTATCTAATTTCATGATTTTTTTTAAACCTCATTCTTCTAAAGAGTTCTCTATACTTTACAAAGGTAAATATTTTCAATATTTTTTCTTTTTCTTTTTCTTTTTTTGTCAGAAGTTTCAAAATAATTTTATTTGAGAAAGGAAAGGCCCTACAGAAGTATTTGTCCTTCAGAAGCAAGGATTTTTCTTAACATTAGCAGTGCAGGAAAGAAGACTTCCAGTTTTAAAGCACGATGCATGCACTGTGAAAAAGTATGCAGCATCAGGGTGCCTGGGTGGCTCAGTGCGTTAAGCCTCTGCCTTCGGTTCAGGTCATGATCTCAGGGTCCTGGGATTGAGTACCGTGTCAGGCTCTCTGCTCAGCAGGGAGCCTGCTTCCCCCTCCCCCCAACCCTGCCTGCCTATCTGCCTACTTGTGATTTCTCTCTGTGTGTCAAATAAATAAATAAAATCTTTAAAAAATATTAGCATCATTTCTGCCATCCAAGATCTTGTATTTTCGGATTTATGAGTTTATAAATGTATTTATTTTTTCTGAGTTACAATTTTGGACACCTACTATGCATAGTGTGTTTCCCCAGATCAATGAGGCATGGAGGAATTTATAGTCTAGTAAGGGAAGACAGATGTGTACGTTACAATGTTACAATGATATAAATAAGAATTAAAGAAGAAAGTGTGGTGCTTCCTGGGACAGAGACACTATGGATATAAGACCATTTGAGTAGCAATTTCTTTTCTCTTGAAAATTCACTGCATTCATTGAAATACTTGCTGTAAAAAGTTGTGAATGGAAGAAAATATCCTGGACTTGCTATAGCAGAGATTTTATACTTAATGTCCAGATTTAGCAAAACCTGCATCATCTTATACGTAGATATTTTCCCACCCTTTCCTCACAGTTTTAAATTCAGCATCTTGTCTCATTTTTTTTCTTCTATAAGTCAATGACTAAAAACATGACCCATTAATGACTCAGTGGAGAAAAAGGAACTAATTATTTTTTTAATTTTATTTATTTATTTATTTTTTAAAAGATTTCATTTATTTATTTGACAGATCACAGGCAGGCAGAGAGAAAGAGATAGGGAAGCAGGCTCCCTACCTAGCAGAGAGCCTGATATGGGGTTCGATCCCAGCACCCTGGGATCACAACCTAGGCCAAAGGCAGAGGCTTTAGCCCACTGAGCCACCCAGGCACCTCCAAAAAGGAACTAATTATTTAAAGTTCCCAGGAGGTCAGCATCTTGTCCCACCTAGCGAGAACTTGCTTTTCCCTGAGCAGGGTCTCAGTTCAACATTTATTCTCCATATTAAATACTTCAAGAGTTATGACTGTTTAGAGGTTCTCTTGGTGGCTGAATTGTGAGTGGGTTGCACCTGACTCAATATTCTCTCCTTAGTTATTCTTTTTAGAAAGAGTTGTGTTTATTTCCCTATATTCATGGAGTCCTTTATTTTTATTTAAAATCAATTAATTAACATAGAGTATATTATTAGTTTTAGAGTTAGAATTTAGTGATTCATCAGTTGCACAGAACACCCAGTGCTCATTATCAAGTGCCCTCCTTAATGCCCATCATCCAGTTACCCTATCTTCCCTGACCCACCTCTGCTCCAGCAACCCTGTTTGTTTCCTGTAGTTAAGAGTCTCTTATGGTTAGTCTCCCTCTCTGATTTTGTCTAATTTTATTTTTCTCTCTCTTCCCCTATGTTCATCTATTCTGTTTCTTAAATTCTTCTACCTGTGAGTGAAATCATATGATAATTGTCTTTCTCTGATTAACATTTCATTTAGCATAATACCCTCTAGTTCCATCCATGTCATTGCAAATGGTAAGATTTTATTCTTTTTGATGGCTGAGTAATACTCCATTGCATATATATCCTACCCCTTCTTTTTCCATTCATCTCTCAGTGGACATCTGGGCTTTATCCATATTTTCGCTATTGTGGACTACTGCTGCTAAAAACATTGGGGTGCAGGTGTCCTTTCCAATCACTGTGTTTGTGTCCTTTGGATAAATATCGAGTAGTGCAATTTGTGGGTTTTAGGGTAATTCTATTTGTAACTTTTTGAGGAACCTCCTTACTGTTTTCCAGAGTGGCTGTACCAGCTTGCATTCCCACCAATAGTGTAAGAGGGTTCCCCCTTCTCCACATCCTTGCCAACATCTGTCATTTCCCGACTTGTTAATTTTAGCCATTCTGACTGGTGTGAGGTAGTATCTCATTGTGGTTTTGATTTGTATTTCTCTGAGGCGGAGTGATGTTGAGCATTTTTTCATGTGTCTGTTGGCCATTTGGATGTCTTCTCTGCAGAAGTATCTGTTCATGTCTTCTGGCCATTTCTTGACTGGATTATTTGTTTTCTTTTGTTTGTTTGTTTGTTTGTTTGTTTTTTTGGGTGTGAGTTTGATGAGTTCTTTAGAGATTTTGGATACTAGCCCTTTATCTGATAAGGCATTTGCAAATATCTTCTTCTATTTTGTCAGTTGTCTTTTGGTCTTGTCAACTGCTTCCTTTGCTGTGCAGAAGCTTTTAATCTTGCTGAAGTCCCAATAGTTCATTTTCTGCTTTTGTTTCCCTTGACATTGGAAATGTTTCTAGCAAGAAGTTGCTGAAGCTGAGGTTGAAGAGGTTGTTGCCTGTGTTCTCTAGTATTTTGATGGATTCCTGTCTCATGTTGAGGTCTTTCATCCCTTTTGAGTTTATTTTTGTGAATGGTGTAAGAAAGTGATCCATTTTGTTCTTCTGCATGTGGTTGTCCAATTTTCCTAACACCATTTGTTGAAGAGGCTGTATTTTTTCCATTGGATATTCTTCCCTCTTTGTTGAAGATTAGTTGACCATAGAGTTGAGGGTCTATTTCTGGGTTCTATGTTCTATTACACTGATGTATGTGTCTATTTTTGTGCCAATACCATACTGTCTTGATGATTACAGCTTTGTAATACAGCATGAAGTCCAAAATTGTGATGTCACAGATTTTTCTTTTTCAACATTCCTTTGGTTATTGGGCTCTTTTTCTGGTTCCATACAAATTTTATGATTACTACTTTCAGCTCTGTGGAAAATGTTGATGGTATTTTGGTAGGGATTGCATCGAATGTGTAGATTGCATTGGGTAACACAGACATTTTTTGTGTGTGTGGAAATAGTTGCTGATTTAATATTGAAGGTACTTTTCAAAAATTTTTAGCTATATTTAATTTTATTATTTTACTTTATTATTTTATCTTATTATTTTATTTTATTTTATATTTTTGTGTAAATTGCCATGACCTTCTAGTAAGCAATGACCTCTTTTCCTTTTTTCCATTTTATTTTTATTTCTTTTCAGTGTTCCAAAATTCATTGTTTATGCACCACACCCGGTGCTCCATGCAATACGTGCTCTCCTTAATACCCACCACCAGGCTCACCCAACCTCCCACATCCCATACCCTCCAAAACCCTCAGTTTGTTTCTCAGAGTCTACAGTCTCTCATGGTTTTTTCCCCCTCCTATTTCCACCATCTCACTTCTTCTCTCCATCTCCCAATGTCATCTGTGTTATTCCGTGCTCCACAAGTAAGTGAAACCATATGATACTTGACTCTCTCTTCTTGACTTATTTCACTCAGCATAATCTCTTCCAGTCCTGTCCATATTGATATAAAAGTTGGGTATTCATCCGTTCTGATGGAGGCATAATACTCCATTGTATATATGGACCATCTCTTCTTTATCCATTCATCCATTGAAGGGCAACTTGATTCGTTCCACAATTTGGTGACTGTAGCCATTGCTGCTGTGAACATTGGGGTACAGGTGGCCCTTCTTTTCACTACATCAGTATCTTTGGGGTAAATACCCTGTAGTGCAATTGCAGTGTCATAGGGAAGCTCTACTTTTAACTTCTTAAGGAATCTCCACACTGTTTTCCAAAGTGGCTTCACCAACTTGCATTCCCACCAACAGTGTAAAAGCGTTCTGCTTTTTCCACATCCTCTCCAACACTTGAGTAGCATAGACATTTTAACAATATTTGCTCTTCCAATCCATGAGCTTGGAATGCTTTTCCATTTCTTTGTGTCTTCCTCAATGTTTTTCATAAGTGTTTTAGAGTTTTCAGAGTACAGTTCCTTTACCTCTTTGGTGAGGTTTATTCCTAGGTATCTTACGGTTTTGGGTGCAGTTGTAAATGGGATCGATTCCTTGATTTGTCTTTCTCCTGCATCATTGTTAGTGTATAGAAATGCAACTGACTTCTGTGCATTGATTTTTATATTCTGCCACTTTGCTGAATTCCTATATGAGTTCTAGAAATTTTGGGGTAGTATTTTGGGTTTTCAACATAGACTATCATGTCATTTGCAAAGAATGAAAGCATGACCTCTTCTTTGCTGATTTGGATGTCTTTTATTTCTTTTTGTCGTCTGATTGCTGAAGCTACAACTTCCAGTGCTATGTTGAACAACAGTGGGGATAGTGGACATCCCTGTTGTGTTCCTGACCTTAGGGGAAAAGCTCTCAGTTTTTCCCCTTTGAGGATGATATTTGCTATGTGTTTTTTCCTATATGGCTTTTATGATATTGAGGTATGTTTCCCCTATTCCTATGCTGCAGAGCTTTAATCAAGAAAGGATTCTATACCTTGTCAAATGCTTTTTCAGCATCTGTTGAGAGGATCATATGGTTTTTGTCCTTTCTTCTATTAATGTGCTGTATTACATTGATTGATTTGTGAATATTAAACCACTATTGTGGCCCCGGGATAAATCCCGCTTGGTCATGGTAAATAATCCTTTTTATGTACTGTTGGGTCCTATTGGCTAGTATCTTGGTGAGAATTTTGGCATCTATGTTCATCAGAGATATTGGTCTGTAAGTCTCCTTTTTGGTGGGGTTTTGTTTGATTTTAGGATCAAGGAAATGCTGGCCTCAAAGATTTTGTTTGGAAGTTTTCTTTCCATTTCTATATTTTGAAATTGCTTCAGAAGAATAGATACTAATTATTTTTTAAGTATTTGGTAGAATTCCACTGGGAGGCCATCTGGTCCTGGACTCTTGTTTTTTGGGAGAGTTTTGATTACTGCTTCAATTTCTTTGCTGTTTATGGGTCTGTTCAGGTTTTCTGTTTCTTCCTGTTTCAGTTTATATGTTTCTAGGAAAGCATCCATTTCTTCCAGATTGCCTAATTTGTTGTCATATACTTGCTCATAATATGTTCTTATAATTATTTGTATTTCTTTGGTGTTGGTTGTGATCTATCCTTCTTCATTTATGATTTTATTTATTTGGGTCTTTTCTCTTTTCTTTTTGATATGTCTGGCTTGGGGTTTATCAATCTTATTAATTCTTTCAAAGAACCAGCTCCTAGTTTTGTTGATCTGTTCTATTGTTCTTTTGGTTTCTATTTCATTGATTTCTTTTTTTTTTTTTTAAGATTTTATTTATTTATTTGACAGAGAGATCACAAGCAGGCAGAGAGGCAGGCAGAGAGAGGAGGAAGCAGGCTCCCTGCTGAGCAGAGAGCCCGATGCGGGGCTCGATCCCAGGACTCTGAGATCATGACCTGAGCCGAAAGCAGCGGCTTAACCCACTGAGCCACCCAGGTGCCCCGTCTATTTCATTGATTTCTGCTCTAATCTTTATTATTTCTCTTTTCCTGCTGGCTTTAGGCTTTATTTGCTGTCTTTCTCCAGCTCCTTTATGTGTAAGTTTAGGTTGCATATTTGAGACTTTCCTTGTTTCTTGAGAAAGGCCTATATTGCTATATATTTCTCTCTTAGGACCACCTTTACTGCATGGATGTCTTTAAAGGACAACTCACAGAGGCAAAAAGTACATTAAGTAGGAAACTATACCACAGCAAAGAACTTCTGTCATTAATATTGTGAACTGCTGCTACTAGCCAAGTGTATAGCACTTTCCAGAAAAAAAGTGGTTAAAATTATTTCAAACATGTTCTATGGTGGAATAAAAACACATTGATCATAACATTTAGAGGATACATTTTGAAAAGGAAGTCTTAGGATAAAATGTTACATAGTTTTGTTGTGCTAGTTTCACTGAAATTTTTTTTTGAAGTATAATTAACATACAGTGTTATATTAGTTTTAGTGGTACAATGTAATAATTTTACAATTCTCTGTCCACCCAGTGCTCATCCTGATAAGTGTACCCTTAATCCCTTTAATCTCTTTCACCCATCTCCCCACTCACCTCCCCTTTGGCAACTACCAGTTTATTCTTTATATTTATGGGCTTTTTTTTTTCTTTTTGGTGTCTTTTTGTCTGTGTTCATTTGTTTTATTTCTTAAATTCCACTCATATGAAATATATGGTATTTGTCTTTTTTGTCTGACTTATTTCACTTAGCATTACACTCTCCAGGTATACATACATTGTTGCAAATAGCAAGATCTCATTCCTTTTTATGATTGAGTAATATTCCTCTCTCTCTCTCTCTCTCTCTCTCTCTCTCTCTCTCTCTGTGTGTCACATCTTCTTTATCCATTTATCTATTGATGGATAGTTGGGTTGCTTCCATGTGTTGGCTGTTTTAAATAATGCTGCAATAAACATTGTGTGCATATATCTTCTTGAATTAGTGTTTTCATTTTCTTTGTGTAAATATCCAGTAGTGGAATTACTGGATCATACAGTAAATCTATTTTTAATTTTTTGAGGAAACTCCATACTGTTTCCCATAGTGGCTGCACCAAATTGCATTCCCACCAACAGTGCATAAGGGTTTCTTTTTCTCCACATCCTTACCAACACTAGTTTTTTCTTATCTTTTTGATTCTAGCCATTATGACATGTGTAAGGTGATTTTCTTGTCTTTTTGATTCTAGCCATTATGACATGTGTAAGGTGATATCTCATTGTGGTTTTGGTTTACAGTTCTGTGATTAGTGATGTTGAGGATCTTATGTCTGTTTTCCATTTGTATGTCTTCTTTGAAAAAATGTCTTTTCAGGTCCTTTGTCCATTTTTAGTCAGAATATTTGTTTTTTGGTATTGAGTTGTATAAGTTCTTCGTATAATTTGGACATTAACCCCCTAACAGATATATCATTTGCAAAAATCTCCCATTCATCAGGTTGCTTTTTTGTTTCACTGACAGCTTCCTTCACTGTGTAGAGTCTTTTAATTTTGGTGTTGCCCCAATAGTTTATTTTTGCTTTTGCTTCCCTTGCCTGAGGAAATGTGTAGAAAAATATTTCTGCAGCCAACACCAAAGAAATTACTACCCATGTTTTCTTCTAGAAATTTTATGGTTTCAGGTATCATATTTAGGTCTTTAATCCATTTTGGGTTTATTTTTCTGTATGGTGTAAGAATGTGGTCCAGTTTAATTCTTCTGCATGTAGCTGTCCAGTTTTCCCAGCACCATTTGTTGAAGAGACTGTCTTTTCTTCATTGTATATTCTTGCCTTTTTTTTTTTAGATTAATTGACCAGATAAACATGGGTTTATTTCTGGGCTCTCTATTCTGTTCTATTTATCTATATGCCTATTTTTGTGCCAGTACCACATTCTCTTGATGTTAGGAGAATTCTCTCATCTATAATCCCTTTTTCAGCTGATCAAGTATTGTAATTAATTTTCTTAGATTCTAGGATGATCCTTTTCCTAGGTTAGAAAATTATCTGTGGAATATGTTGTTTAGAAACCATCAGCACAGACAATGCACCAACTCAAGATCTTTTTAGAAATAGAAATATGGACTGTGAAGGTTATAATCATTCTTTGTCAGTATTTTGATCAAATCATCACTGGGATATTTGAATCTCCCTTATGATATTCCCATAAAATATTAATCCCATTCAAGATGTACACCTGCAGAAAGGCAGAGTCCATCTTCTAAGGCAGCTCATTCTATCTTTCATGGTTCTGTCTGTTAAATACTTTTTCTTATGTTGGCCTCCTTGTAATATCCAGGTTCTGGCCTGGACTCATCTTTTCTTTTTGGACATTTAGAGTAAACAGAACAGCTGGACATGGGAGGTGTTCTGCTTTTTGAAGATGATTATCCTTTTCCATCTCTTTCTCATTAAAAAAGAAATTCTCATTTCATTTAACCATCCTTATCATGTTATAGTCCTAAGTCCTTTTATCATCAAAACTGCTTTACTTTGTGTTGACCTGATTATGGTTCAGTGTCTGTGGATTCTTCATAGAGCACCTCACCAATGATTGAGCACAATTCCTGGAAAGATCTGACCAGGTTTGAGCAGAGTAGGGGAGCTTTTTCTTACCTGCTAATTGCATCTCTTTTAAATTTCTTCTTGCTGTTTTCAGTCCCAAATGACAGCTTGTATATTTTGTCATCTTGGTTGTTCCATCTAATATATATACTCTTTAACCAGCTTTGTGTCATCTACAAATTTGACAGCAACAGAGAAGTATGTACTCTCACACATGTAAAAACAATGGACTTTCTTCGTTTAGTGATTATAAAGTTGATTTGCTGGAAATCATTCTTTTTCAAAATTATTTTCAAAATTATTTTTATTAACATATAGTATATTATTTGTTTCAGAGGTATAGGTCTGTGAATTATCAGTCTTACACAACTCATAGCACTCATCATAGCACATATGCTCCCCAATGTCCATCATCCAGCCACCCTATTCTTCCCACCTCTCTCCCCTCCAGCAACCCTCAGCTTGTTTCCTGAGATTAAGAGTCTCTTATGGGGGGCGCCTGGGGGGCTCAGTGGTTAAATCCTCTGCCTTCGGCTCAGGTCATGATCTCAGGGTCCTGGGATCGAGTCCCACATTGGGCTCTCTGCTCAGCAGGGAGCCTGCCTCCTCCTCCTCTCTCTCTCTGCCTGCCTCTCTGCCTACTTGTGATCTATCTAATAAAAAAAAATCTTAAAAAAAAAAGAGTTTCTTATGGTTTGTCTCTCTCCCTGGTACCATCTTGTTTCATTTTTCCCTCCCTTTCCCCTCCACCCTCCGGTCTGCCTCTCAAATTCCTTATATCAGAGAGATTACATGATAGTTGTCTTTCTCTGGTTGATTTATTTTGCTTAGCATAATACCCTCTAGTTCATCCACGTTGTTGCAAAGAGCAAGATTTCATTTTTTTAATGGCTGAATAGTAGTCTCCGTGTGTGTGTGTGTGTGTATGTGTGTGTGTGTGTGTATCACATCTTCTTTATCCATTTATCTGTTGATGGACATCTAGGCTCTCGAAATGTTCTTTATAGAGAAACTTCTAACATTCACTGTTGATTATGCTTATCATGTGAAGGATTGAGAACATTAATACTGTGTCTCAGCTTGCTCTGGTGTATACGACCATCTTAGAGATCTTTCAATACTCTGACTCACTGAATACAGTAATACATATTATTGATAAAATATAATGGGTTTTAGCTTACTATGACTTTCCTTTTAAATATGTTATTTGGATAGCCATGGATTTTGATATTCCTTTTGGGATTTTAAATATTTGTGAAATTCTGAGGTTAACTTTCTCTTCACTGTGACAATTCATGATGACTTAGGAAACTTATACTATGAATATTGAAGATATTTAGGAAACAATTTCATGGAACTATAAAAATGATGTTGATAGCTGTCTAAGCTGGAACTATAGAAAAACCACTTTGCTAATATAGTCTTTATTATGATAAGCAATAGTGAAACATCTTGGATTTTATTTTTCTAGTTCCATTAAAATGATAAATCCTAACCTGGTACTTATTGGCCCTTAAGATTAAAAAACTATTATAAAAGAATATGGATTAAACAAAAAAATCTTATTTATAATAAAAATTACTAATGATATCTATTGAGGGTCTATTACACTATGACACTATGTAGTTTACATAGGTTAATATTCATACACTTCACAATTAACTTTCTAAGCTAATTCTTTTGATCTCTGTTCTTTATTTAAAGGGTCAGCAAACTATAGCTTGATATGGTCATATCACACATATTTGTCTTATAGGGCAAATATAGCCCGTGTATGGATAGGTTTTGTATCCAGTGAGTTCAGAATGTTTTTTACATTCTTAAATTCTTGGGGAAAAAAATCAAAAGAATAATTATATTCCATAACATATGCAAATTACATAAGATTAAAGTTTCCATAAAGTCTTTTTGGAACACAGCTATACTCATTCATCTATCTGTTGTCTATGGCTGCTTTCATGCTTCTGTGGAAGAAGTGAATAATTGCAATAGAGCTCATAGAGTATGCAAGGTCCAAATATTTACTGTCTGGCCCTTAACAGTAAAACATTTGCCAATCCCTGCTATAGATAATAAAACTGAGGCTTTATATTTTAAGTGATTTCTTTAAGAAACATTAGGTTAATTGAAATAATAATTTCTCTTCTAATTGATTTCTTTTATATTTCAAGTAATTTTGAACAGAATCCCAACTAAATATTAACATATATTATATATATGTATATACAGAGAGAGTGAGAGAGAGAGAGAGAGACAGACAAGTTGGAAATAAGATAACAAAGTGGTTTTTTTTTAAAGATTTAATTTATTTATTTGAGAGAGAAAGAGAAAGAATGAGAGAGAGAGAGAGAGATTATGCAAGCCTGGGGAGAGGCAGAGGGAGAAGCATATTCTCTGTTGAGCAGGGAGCCTGATGTGATTAGATCCCAGGACCTTGGGATCATGACCTGAGCTGAAGGCAGATGCTTAATGACTGAACCACCCAGGCACCCCTAAGAGAGCAAAGTTTACTTTTTAAATAAATTTTAAATCTTAGGATTTACAAGCATTATGTGTATCTTTGTGTATCCAAAAAGCAAGAAGTATATGTTGACAGAAAAGCAATTAAAGACTGTAGGAATTAAAAAGCTAATGGAATGGGTGGATGTGAACCCTTAAGTCTATAAACACTCACTAAGGTTTTGGTTAGGCAATCAATGCAGTAAGAAGGCTTTTTGTCCCATTCTGGATTTATGTTTTCCCATTTCTGAAACTTCACTGATTAAACCTCCATAATATGGCATTGAAAATGTCATTTGAGAGGAAACATATACAGATGCTTGGAAGTGAACGGTTCCTGTGTTAATGAAATGGTGATCTAAATTAAATAAGATAATGCACATGAAGCGCCTGCCAGAAACTTTAGTAGAGAGTCAATAAGCCATAGCCATCACCATAGTTTTAGAAAATCATGACTGGAATATCTATAATCATCACAGTAATCCCAGTGTTAAAGTGCTTTAGACTAGACCCAAGATGAAATCACTTATGCTAAGCAAATGGAAACAACTAAATTTCTATGCTTGGCTCTCCCAGGAAAGGAAGGGAGAAGTCACCCAATCAGCACTTGCTTGCTCAGTTCAAATTACTTAACCTAGCTCTAAGATTTCCTTTTGTTTCTACAAGGAAAGTAGCCCTGCTTCAACCAATCCCCAGATTCCCAGTATATATAACTTTCTTGTTCCTGCTCCATCTGATCTATAAAATATCTCAGCTTGGGGTCCCTGGGTGATTCAGTTGGTTAAGCACCTGATTCTTGATTTCTGCTCAGGCCATGACCTCAATGTCATGAGATTGAGCCCTGAGTTAGACTCTGTGCTATGCAAGGAGTCTGCTTAAGATGCTCTCTCTTCCTCTCCCTCTGCTCCTCCCCACCCCTTCTAAAAAAAAAAAAAACAAACCTCAGCTTAAACAGTCCTTTGAAGCTCCTTTCTCTCTACTAGATTGGATTCATGAATGACAATTAAGGCCCATTAGATCATGAAATTGTCTGTGAAAAATTTTCTTTTAACAGGAGAAACCTAGATACTTTGGGTCATTCCTTCAGATCTTGCACATGTCTTCTTGCACATTTCCTTGTGCTAGCTGGTGAGGATTCAAGATGATTAAAGTAAAGAAGAAATTATTATTTTATTGGAGAATATTGATTAAATATAATTTTCATTTTACAAAGGCTACTGAACAACTAAGGTAGGTAATAAACATGTTTACTCCTTCTACACTTGCCCTCTGGAGCCAGGAAGTCTTTTTTTTTTTAAATTTTTGAATATTTATTTCTTTTTATTTTATTTTAAATTTTTTTATTTCTTTTCAGTGTAACAGTATTCATTGTTTTTGCACCACACCCAGTGCTCCATGCAATCCGTGCCCTCTCTAATACCCACCACCTGGTTCCCCCAACCTCCCATCCCCCGCCCCTTCAAAACCCTCAGATTGTTTTTCAGAGTCCATAGTCTCTCATGGTTCACCTCCCCTTCCAATTTCCCTCAACTCCCTTCTCCTCTCCATCTCCCCTTGTCCTCCATGCTATTTGTTATGCTCCACAAATAAGTGAAACCATATGATAATTGACTCTCTCTGCTTGACTTATTTCACTCAGCATAATCTCTTCCAGTCCCGTCCATGTTGCTACAAAAGTTGGTATTCATCCTTTCTGATGGAGGCATAATACTCCATAGTGTATATGGACCTTATCTTCCTTATCCATTTGTCTGTTGAAGGGCATCTTGGTTCTTTCCACAGTGTGGCGACCGTGGCCATTGCTGCTATAAACATTGGGGTACAGATGGCCCTTCTTTTCACTACATCTGTATCTTTGGGGTAAATACCCAGTAGTGCAATTGCAGGGTCATAAGGAAGCTCTATTTTTAATTTCTTGAGGAATCTCCACACTGTTTTCCAAAGTTGGAGCCAGGAAATCTTAAGATAAAGTCCTTTCCCCTTTGTTTGGGATTTACATTGAAACCAATAGTTGGAAGGTATACTCTTTTATTATCAATGGTCACAATTCCTTTATCTTTGGGATGAGGAAACTGAAACTCAGATAGGTAAAATAATCTGCCCAAAATAGAGTCAGGGTTAACACTGGGCTCTGGATTATTCCATTGTGTCATCATGCATTCTCTTCCAGATTCAAAGGTTGGAAAATTTATTCCTTATGAAGAGTAAATCCTTTATCCTCTTCTTTGGAGTTTCCTTCTAAAGATATTTCCTAATTTCCATGGATAAGCCATGTTGGAAGCTCAGCTAGTCTGTCTCGCAAATTCTTTCATACCATAATGTCTATTTCAAGGCTTTTCCTGGGATATGAAATCCTTGATGATAAAGCCTGACCCTGGAGCAGCAATAGAGAGGATTTATATATACTGGGGAATGCAAACTCAAATGCCAGAGAAGTGTCAGACAAGTAATGACTGTTTATAAATTATAAAAGTTTAGGAGATGAAAGACAATAGGGAGTAGTAGGGTGTGTGCTCAACTAGAGAAGAAATGCCTAACAAAAAGGGCAGCTGTTATTCAGCTGATCTGATTGTTATCATGCAGGAATGTCATTCCAAATTTGCTAAATCCTCTGATAATTCAAAGAAGCTGGAAATCTAGACCTTTAAATGTGGAAATGTCCTGATTTTCTTGTTACTGTGTAGGTCAAGCAAAACAATCTGTGGCCTAGTTTGGACTTTTAGGAAAGATCTTTAGCAATGAAAATCCATAAAATTATCATTGAAAAATGAGAGTTTTACATGCAATTTGGGTTATAGGGTTTACAGTTTAATATTTTATAACTTTTTCATTCTGGGAACAAGAGCATGCTATGATTAGCCTGTAGATTCAGTGTGGCTGTGTGGGTGAAACATTAGATTGCATCAAACAGCTCTGCTTTTGTTTTCTGCTTGAAAAAACTGACACTTGTTATGGTTATGCTCACTGTGTGAGCCATCCCCTGTTGACTTCTGGACAATCACTATAAATCTCTATTATTCTGCTGTTATTGTCTTGTTATACTAGAGCTGTTAAGGCATCTTCTCAAGGGAAGTGAGCCCAGGTGTGTACATACAGAACAAGAAATGCTCTCCTTTAAGCACATAAATAGCTATTTTATTTGGCATGACATAAATGTTAGTGTAACCAAAGGAATCTTGAACAGTTATTTGCATTGCAGATATTTCAAAATATGGAGCAGAGGTATCAGAGCTCAATCTGCTAGCCATTTGAGTTTTGTTAGATCAGAGTGTAATCCATCTTTTATTTTTTTCCCCAGTAATACAAGTTGAAAGAGTTGAAATGCAGTCCCTTACAATTGGGCTCCAAGGCATAAGAATTTCTCATAAAAAAGAATGTATTCTTGTACTCTCATGAAATTCGGTTATATAGACCTCTTTTTTATGGATACTCTTTCTTTATGACCTCTTTCAGAGCAAATGTGCAGTTAGGTTCTTTTTGTGCTATACATTTCATTGTTTGGTATCAAACTGATGGGAGCCTGGAACAGTGCTTTATCAGATTTCTGGGCATGATGGCTTGAAGGTCTTGAAAGTAAAGTTATGCTAACTCCCTTGATTGCATGTGTAAATAAGGGCTACCCTTGATTCTGGTTCTTGCCAATTAATGAGGTAGCTAAAGCTTTTACAAAACACTGATGCTGATAGGAAGTTGTATTTTGGAGAAATGAATGGAATTTTGAAAAAGTTTAATAAAAGCTGGGAGCTCAGTGTCTTATTTCTGTAAGTAACAGAAAGTTAAATATGGAGTTCCAAAATTAGAGTAAGAAAGAAAGTAGAGAATTTTAGGTAATTTTCTGTTTGTTTTATTTTTAAGCTAATGTATAAGATTTGGTTAGCGGAATCCTTGGGGGAATGTCTGGCTTCTAAATTTACTAAAACAGAAAAGGAAGTTAAAGTAACAAATTTGCTTAAAACTTTTGGGGTGAAGTTATAATAAACTAAAATTCTCCCTCTCTAGTCCTATACTACTATCTCTAAACAGTTTTAGCTTGATATGTGTAAAAAATATATATCTGAGCATGCAAATATTTTTTATTCTGTGAAAAATAGGGTCATACTATTTAAGTTATTCTGTTGTTATTTAACAATGTAGAATGAACACTGTCAATATATATAGATACACTACATTAATTAGGGCATTTGTTTTTAACACAATCACGACAAAGTAAGGAACTATGACCCAGTCAGCATGGTGACATATACTGATACGCATACTTTCCAGTCCCAGTAAAAAGAAATGATAAAAAAAGGTAACCCAATAACCTGAAAGACTCTTGATTTTCTCTGAGCTGCTAGGACACAGGAACTTAGGACCCTCTTGCCCTTTTTTGTGAGGGACAAAGAGGACTCACAGAGAATTTTCTGCACTCACACAGATTTAGAAAGTGAGGGGGGAGTGGTATAGAAGTGACACTTTAGCAAACATATTGGCAGGACACTGTTAGTTAAGAGAGTTGCAAGAAATGTAAACAGGGTGATGCTATGGAGAGTGAAAGAGGTTCTTTTTAGAATGCTTGGAAAATGAAGGTACAGTGGAGAATATCTGATTGGCAAGAAGAAGCCAGATGTGGGGATTACAGATTATTCTGTGCAAAGAGTAAAGCAAATGCCTCCTAATATGAAGCAAAAATCCTACATATGCTATTAGCAATAGTATCACACAATATATTATTAGAATCCTGGCCTATAGGATTATTGCAGCAATGCAGTGATTTGATTAGGACATTTAAAAATACAATTCTTTACAATAAAAATTATGTAAAAGCATCCAGAGGAAAGGCAACCTTTATATATGAAAGAATGACAGTTTAAATGACAGCTGACTTTCAATAACAGCAATGGAAGTCAAATGATAGTAGAAAGATAGAGCCAAAATAGGAAAGACAATATCTGTTTTTTTTTTGTCTTTGTTTTTTAATTTTATTTATTTATTTGACAGACAGAGATCACAAGTAGGCAGAGAGGCAGGCAGAGAGAGAGGAGGAAGCAGGCTCCCTGCTGAGCAGAGAGCCTGATGCAGGGCTCGATCCCAGGACCCTGAGATCATGACCTGAGCCGAAGGCAGAGGCTTTAACCCACTGAGCCACCCAGGTGCCCCAAGGCAATATCTGCTAATCTGGGATTCCATACTGAACAGAATCTTATTTTACAGAATAAGAGTGAAATACTTTTTCAGGCAAATGAAAACTGAAACTTAACTAACAATAGCTTTTAACTAGAAGAATTTCTGAAAGATATTCTTTAAGAAGAGGGGAAATGATCATTGTGAAAAGATCTTAAATTCATGAAATTTCAGTAGGTAAAACAATGGAAAACCTGTGGAAAAATCCAAACAATGAATATATAAAACAATAATAATACTGTCTAATTAGTGAAGATAAAAATCTAAAGATAGAAATTAAACCTTATCCAATAATTTCATATAAGCAAGGAAAAAGTATAGTTATTGAAGTCAAACATCCTAAGGTCATTGTACTATTCAGAAGGGAGATAAAGCTAGAACCAGTAAAGTTAAATAAGCATACTAAAATTTCTGGGGAAATGACTAAAAAAATAAAATTATTGCAATTTATTTAAAAAATAAATAGAAATACACACACGAGGGGAGAAATCAGTTTCAAAGAAGAAAGAAAAATAAACAACTACAAAGAGAAAAAAAGGAAAAATGAAGACTACAAAATAAGGTGGTAGTAATAAATCCAAATTTATCATCAAGATTAACAAGACAAACTTTTCACCTAAAGATTGATAACACAGAATTAAAAACCAAAATGCAATTATATTCTGCTTATAATATTTAAATCTAAAGACAATGCTTTAAAAGTGAATCAGAACATGTCATTCCAGTTTTCAGAATGCCGAAATGGCTCTCCAGCGTACACTTGATAGTGGTTTATAGGTCTTACATGATATGACCCTTTAACCATGATTTTCTCTTTCTCTTGCTCACCCTGATCCACCCCAGTGGCCTCTTTGTTGTTTCTGAAACTTCTTAGGCACATTCCAGATTTAAAGTTTTTGCTCTAGTTGTTCTCTCTACTTGGAATGTTCTCTCCTCAGATGTCTGGTCATCTAACATTCTCATCTTCTTTTAATCTTTGTTGGCCCAAATTTCACATTCTCATTGAGGCATACTACACTAGTTATTTTTGTAACTCACTCCATTCCTTTCACTTCCTACCTTCTTACCTTGTTGTTATAATTATTGATACCTATCAACTTCTAATATGTATATAATTAAACTTTTAAAATTAATTATTTATTGTGTGTTTTTCTCCCATAGAATATAAACTCCAGGAAGAAAGGAATCTTTTTCTGTTTAGTCACAGATGCCTAGCATATATTAGGTACTTGTTTAACATTTATGGAAAGACCAAATAAATGTTATTTGCACACCTAGTTATAATACAATGTCTGCACTAGTGAACACTCAATACATATTTTGAATAAAATAATAAATGAATAAGTACAAAACCAATAGGAAAATTTCGATTTCTATAATTTGTTTAATATTCCAGAATATGCTGAGGATAGGAGTATAGAAGGAAAAAATGGGAAGGAATTAGAAACAAATGAAGCTTTCTCCCTTTTTGCCATAAGAAATGTCTGGATTGCAGATCCCCAGTTTCCTAGCACAGAAAGAATTCTCTTATCTTTTCTCTCAGAGATGATCCTTTTTTTTTTTCAAGATTTTATTTATTTGACAGACAGAGATCACAAGTAGGAAGAGAGGTAGGCAGAGAGAGAGAGAGAGAGAGGAGGAAGTGGGCTCCCCGCCGAGCAGAGAGCCCGACATGGGGCTCGATCCCAAGACCTGGAGATCATGACCTGAGCCGAAGGCAGAGGCTTAAACCACTGAGCCACCCAGCTGCCCTCAGAGATGATCCTTAAAGCACTACACAGTTTCAAAATCAATAAGTATATGATAATTTACAGTTTGAGAACTATGACCTAACTAAGGATGTGAGAACCATCAGTTTTTAAGTCATAACAGGAAAATTTGGCATTTAGATTAGTCTTGCTGTCTGGCTGAAAAGATGGCAGTTGTCTTCTGCTGTGGACTGAATTCTGTCCTTTCACTCTCAAATTCTTATGTGAAGCCCTAACTCCCAGTGTGACTGTATTTGGTGACAGGACCTGTGAGGAAGCAGTAAAGATTATATGAGGTCATAATGGTGGTGCCCTGATAATGATATCATTAGTGTCCTTATGAGAATAGACCCTAGCATATGCTCTCTCTCTCTGCCATGTGAGGACACAGGACAATGGCAGTCATCTACAGGACAGGAAGAGTGTTCTCACCATGAACCTAAGGCAGCTGGCATTCAAATTTTGGACTTGCCAGTCTCCAGAACTATGAGAAATATATTCCTGTTATTTAAGCCACAGAGTCTGTGGTATTTTGTTATGGCAGCGTGAGTTGACCAATACAGTTCCCCTGTCCTTTTTGCTGTTTTGAAGATGGCATACTTTTTGTTCTAAGGACATATCATGTAGAAGAAAACTGACAAATAAAAACAAGGTACAATACATAGATGTATGAACAACTCAGATTCTGAGGTAGGTTCAACTTCCCTTCAAAAACTGAAAAAATATAATTGACCCCCAAGTAATATATGAAAGAAAGAAAGAGGGGTGCCTGGGTGGCTCAGTGGGTTAAGCCACTGCCTTCGGCTCAGGTCATGATCTCAGGGTCCTGGGATTGAGCCCCGCATCGGGCTCTTTGCTCGGCAGGGAGCCTGCTTCCTCCTCTCTCTCTGCCTGCGTGTCTGCCTGCTTGTGATCTCTCTCTGTCAAATAAATAAATAAAATCTTTAAAAAAAAATAAGAAAGAAAGAAAGAAAGAGAAAGAAGGAAAGAAAGGGAAAGGGAAAAGCCGTGATTTCTAAACTTAGAGATAAAACTAACATTTTTTCCATGTTCAAAAAGCTTCCAACAAATGTAAGCTATAGTATAAGGAGTCCATTTTTTTTTCCAAATATGCTTTCTCAGCACTATGTATAATTAAAAGCTAATCAGACAGTGCAAATTCAAAATATAAGGGTATATTAAGAACTTTTGATATATTTAATCTGATAATATTATATATGAGTGAAATTATTCTTCTTGAGGAAAATGTACATGTTTCTTGAGGACATCTGAGTCAAGAGAGTGTGGGAGTATGGTAGCTTTTTGCAGAAATGGCCTCAACAATTCACCTTTGTATGTGTGCTCAGAGGTAGTCCTTCATGCTCTTGCCCTTGACTTAACAATGTGACTTACTTTGATCATTAAGATGATATTAGTTGTGACAGAAGCTGACTTAAAAAGTACAGCTCACTGGACTTTTCTTTTCTTGCTTCTGTTGGGACGGCTGTGACTATAGCATGCATATAGCCTGGGCTAGTCAGCTAGGTGATGAGCTACACAAGGCCAAATCATCTCTGTGGACTTTCCTGACAATAAACCAACTGCTAGATATGAAAGAGGTCATCCTATACCATCCTACTCCAGCTAGGATGGCCTAGACCAAAAGTACACCCTGCAGACCCATAGAATGGTGAGAAATAATAAATGTTTATTATTTAGGTCACTAATTTTGGAAATAGTTTGTTATGAAGCAAATGCTAATCAATATAAAAAGTAGAAAATGAAATAAAAATTGAACAAAGATCAAGTGAAAACAAACACCATAAAACAATTGTATATATCCATTTACATTTCCTGAATCCAATGGTGGTCCTATTAATTCAATATATCGTGGATTCCCAAGATAAAAGAAAAAAAAAAAAACAATCTTAAAGTTTAAAACCAGCTTCACTGAGAGAAAATATATGCATTTAAAGGTAATAATACCTTTCATTTCTGAAATGTCTTCTATGTGTCACTCTGTTCCCTTCTTTACATATTTCACGTCACTTAGCCTTCATGAGTGCTTTGCAGGGAAGGTATTTGTAAAGTCTTTTGACAGATGTAGGATCTGAGGCTCAGAGAAGTTTAGAAACTTGCCCTAGGTCTCCCAACTGCTGAGTAAAGGAGATAAAAGTTTCATTTTGACTGCAGTCTTTTGTGACAACACACTATCTGAAGACTACCAGATCGGTGAATGGGAAGCAAAGGAATTCAGGCATGATTGTATGAACAATATCCATTCTAGACAGGGTTATCCTTTAAAGTAATGTGTATGGCAGCTTTGCTGGAGACTTGAAAAAAATTATCTCTTATGAAATAGAAAGTCTCCATTTTGATGCAAAAGGTTCTTAACTAAAGGAATTCTACAAAATTAAGTATCAGAATTGTTTTTCTTATTGGCAACTATTGATCTCTGACTGGGCCACTGTCTCATTAACACTTTTATTACCTTGTCAATCAAAGCCCTACCTGCACCAACCAGGGACTGAAAGGATTTGCCATTATTAAGACTGTCTGGTGCCCAGGAGCAAAGAAATCCTGCTGAAAGTGTAAGGATAAGTCAGCAGGGATTTAGATAGTGTTCTAGATGCAGAAAGCAATTCAGTTTAAAAGAAAAAAATCAGAGTATTCTAACACCATTTGAAGAAACAGATTTTTTTTTTTACCTCTTTAAATGTTTAGGATTTTAAAGTATTAAAAAAACCTTATTTCAAGTACATTTCGTTAAAAGCTTGTGTGATTTGAAACTGTTTTGTGAACAATTTTATTGTACAAGCTTGCTGAATTGCACTGGTCTCAGGGCAAAAGTAATATGTAGGCAATAAATGTTTCTTATGTGTATAGCTAATTTTATCATTTCCTCTAATAGTGGCCTATTAGAGCAAACAGATTAGCAGTTAATTGGTATCCAACAAAGAACTATTTCAGTTGTTATTTGTTTTTTTCTCTCCTTCATCAGTCATCTTAATCAATAACAACATACAAGTCTAGATTCCAGTGCTTGCCATTACCTTATAAAAATCCTGCATTTAGAAGGTCATTATTTGCTAGGTATTCAACAAATTACACACAATTTCACTCTTCTGGAGCTTTCCTTACTTGCCTCATTTTCAGCCATCAATAATTTCATGGTGATTACTTTCACAGTACATAGGCATTTTTAAATGTGTGAGCATCTAATTTTGTTCGGGTCTTACATTAGCTTAACAAGAATTTATTGAACAGATAACCTGTTAAAAATACCAGTCTACACCCATTAAAGAATGCACAGATGAAGATAAGATGACCTGTTAAAGTATATACATAAGCAACCATAATATAAAACATAGATGCTAAATGCCATGAGAATGGTTATGTACAAAATGTTACATGGCATCTAATGTAGTATCAGGTCCAAGTGCTTGGAGAATCAGGCAAGGTATCATGGATTTTTTTTTTTTAAAGATTTTATTTATTTATTTGACAGACAGAGATCACAGGCAGGCAGAGAGGCAGGCAGAGAGAGGAAGGGAATCAGGCTCCCTGCCGAGCAGAGAGCCCGATGTGGGGCTCGATCCCAGGACCCTGAGATCATGACCTGAGCCGAAGGCAGAGGCTTTAACCCGCTGAGCCACCCAGGCGCCCCGGTATCATGGATTTTAATGCATGGATGGTATTGGTCACGAGACAATTGTGGCCAAACTAAAAATACAAAAGAAGACAGGATGAATATGTTGTGTCTGTGTGCATATATGGTGAGGCAAAGTTTAGAAAACAAAGATGAATCCTTGTGCAATAAAGGAGATTATATACAGGAATGCCAGATTCATAAATTTGAGCTTAATTTTATGGTCAATGATAAATAACAATTTTATATCAGAGAATGACATAATTGGAACTATGGTTTAGGAAAATTAACCTGGCAATGGTTTATTACAGCATATTTTAAGCTAAAATAAAATATGAAATACTTTTAGAAAAAATACTACAATTCTCTTGGATTCCTAGTGTGGATACAAATTATTTTTAATACCACATAATTATATAGATCAAATATAAATCCTAATGATTATAGATCTAATGACAATTATAAAACCTAAATAATTTTACAATTAAATACCAAGTAAATAAGAAAACTAAGATAATTTAAATTAATAGCAGTAGACTCTGGACCAAGCTGTGACATAGGTTCTTGAATTTCCCTCTTCCTATGGACACACTGAATATACAGCTACACATGGAGTAGTTCTCTCTGAGAGAAATCCAGAAACTAGCTGAGTCCTACACATAAGGTGAAAGAGAAAGCACCCACATTGAAAGAAGTAAGAAAGTATGGAAATGTACTCTTGCCACAAAACCCACCCTGTCAATGCCAAAAAATGGGAGGGAATCTCCAACTCCCTGCTTCTTTAGAGAAGCAAAGAGTTTGACCTGCACATTTGCCACCTCAACTTTCAAGGCTCCCACACAAAGTAACCTCCCCAAACATCTACCTCTGAAAGCTAATGAAGCCAATGTCTATTAGACACATAGATCTATAAAAAACAAGTAGTTCTCAATGGACAAACTAGCACTCACCATGGCTATCCTCACCAAGACTCAGCACAGAGGGAGCAGACAGAAAAATTCCTCTCCCAGTCTTTTCTGGAAGGGACTTTCCTTTATACTTTACTAACTGTAGCCTGAGGGTCTGATTTCTGATCAGCCACAATCTTCCAGCTGGGGATACTGGTGGGTTTTGGTGCACTCTCAGCTACTGGAGACCACTAAGAAAAAGATGGTGACTCGGATGATCACAAAAGTTTGAGAGGAACTTAGGCCAGGTTGATTGACAAAGTCCATATCTTACTTGAGACCAGTCTGTTATGACTGGAAGGTGGCTATTCTATCTAGTGCACTGAAATCAACATAAAGAATTCAGGAAAATGAGGAAACAGGAATATGTTCCGAACAAAAGAATAAATCTCCAGGAACCAATGTTAACGAAATGGAAATAAGTGAGTTACCCAATAGAGTTCAAAATAATTGCTGTAATGCTCACTGAGATCAGGACAAGCACTGCATGGTCAAATTGAGAATTTCAACAAAGAGATAGGAAAAAAAGTAACAAACAGAAATCTAGAGATGAAGAATATAGTAATTGAACTGAGAAATTAATAGAGAGTTCAATAGCACACTAGATCAAGTGGAAAAAAGGATTAGTGAACTTGAAGACAGGTCAGTAGAAGTTATTTAAACAGAGGAGCAAAAAGAAAAAAGACTGAAAAGGAATGAATGTAGATGACTTCTTCATGGTTGACTTACTCCTTGTGTGCTTGTATGGTTGAACTGCATAAGACTACTGGCCATACTTGGGGCTTGGCATTATACTTCTCAAGAGATTGCAAAGGAGAAGAATGCAACCCAGATATGTGAGGGGTTGAGTTCTAGAGGGGCAACTTTAAGCAGCGGGAAACAAGAGATGGGCAGGACCCATGAAGATTTATACCTAGTTTTGTTCCTCTTCCACTGAAATGTTCTAAGGCACATTTTTTTTCCCTTACAACTTTCTAGAGATATTCCACATGGTTGTGCAGATGCTTCTACTGAAGAGGCAGATGTGTCTATTCATGGCTCCTCATGAAGCAGTGGCTGGCCCAGAAACGCATCACTTTGCATTACTTGCCATTCTTCATGCCCAACTCCACTTTCCCTCACTCTCCCTGCCCTGGGTTGCTCCCAGCCCCCCCCCCCATTAATCGCTATTACTTAATCCTTGCATCAATTTCTATTTTCTAGAGATTTTTGAACTCAGAAATGTTTAGAACTTTTATCTTTCATTCTCTTCCTCAGAACTATGCACCATGGGCTACTTTATTGAATGATAAGCATTTTGATGTCAAGGAAATGTTAGAGTAGATAAGCACATTTGCTTTGTAATTTAAACCTCATCTAACCTACAAATAGGTTAAAAATTACCAAATATCTGAAGCTAAATTTTATTGGTTGCATTTCTATTAAATTTAAAAATTCTCATTCTTGTTTTCTTATTAATATCTAAATAACTTTAAAAAATTTAGGTAAATTGGTTTATAGTACCTCATGATTCCATAATTTACTAAGAAATGTTGCAAGTGTTCTTCAGTTCTATAGTATGACTAAAAAGAAAAGAATCTTGGGGTCAAAGACATATGAATTCTAGTTCCATAATTTTCTTATTGTGTGATATTGATTTTTTTCCCGTGATTATTCCCTATTTAAATGTGTGGTAGTAAAAATAGAATATTATGTCTATTTTGTGTAACATTGTTATACAAATAGTTTTGTTTACAGAATTTACAGTCTTCTACATTCCAGGTTTATGGTCTCCTCTCACCCCCAACCTTGTCACATATTCTCTTTTCTTTTACTCAGAAACCCTGTGCTCCTCTTCACCTTCTCAAGGTTCAGAATTATATTACAATATGAATATTTGGCCATAATAGCCAAATATTCGGTTGATTTCTGAGTCATCTGGGGTAAGTCACTGAGCCTATTTGCATATCTGTTTCCTAAGTATAAAATGCAAATGGAAACATTTGCTCTCTCCTTATTCCATAATGATCATATAAGTTAATGTTAAGTGGAATGGATATATTTTTAATACAGATATTTTTATTGACTAAGTGAAAATTTTTTACATGAAGATTTTTAAGATTTTTAAAAATAAGGGCACCTGGGTGGCTCAGTAGTTTATGCATCTTCCTTTGGCTCAGGTCATGATCCCATGGTCCTGGGATTGAGCCCCACATTGGGCCCCCTGCTCAGTGTGGAGTCTGCTTCTTCCTCTCCCTCTGCTCCTCCCCCTTCTCATGCTCTCTCTCTCTTTCTCTCTCTCTCAGATAAATAAAAATCTTTCAAAAAAATTAAAAATTATATTGCTGTATGAATGAAGGAGCTGGAATTTGAAATCCAGCAAATGACTAAAATGCTAATAATTACTCCTTGTTACATTTTAACCTAGTAACCTAAGTAAAAATGTTTTTATTTTTATAAACTTTCTCTCACGTCATTTCTTTTTTCTCCTTAAGAAATTTCTTGGGGTCAGGTAATTTATGCTTAAACACATATTTAAAATAGAAGGTATATGGCAAATTTTTCAATTATCCACCTATCAGGAAGTAATTTAGCAGTGATTAAGAGTAGGGACCATGGAGGCAGGCTGACTAGAGTATGAATCTAAGTGCTACTCCTTAGCCATAGCACTGACATAGTTGTTTAGCCTCTTTATGCCTAAGGATGTGTCATTTGTAAAAGAAGGGTAATGATTATCTTTTTGTAATAAAACTATTTTGAGGATTAATTTAGTTCTAAATATGTAGAGGGCTTAGCGCAATGCTGGGCCCTAGTACAGAGCCATATTGTAGACTGAGGACAAAAAAATCAGTAAAACTATTTTTAGTTTAGGACACCTTAATTAAAATGTTAATATTTTGTATTTCAGGTTTTAATTTTATTTTTTGAAGTATCACATTAAATATTATGAATCTTATCTTTATGTTTTTTTGGCACCCCAAGGCAAGTGCCTCATTCACTTCACTTTAGTCCCTGACTGGTGGATACATAGTAAACACTCAATAAACATTAGAAAACATTAACATTAGGTCAAATAGACATAAGTTATTTATTTCAGATATGCCTTATGAGTAGGATTATAGGCTGCTTTGTGGCATGTAGTAAGGGGATTCTTACCTTAAGTTTAAGGATTCACCAAGGGGGTCTCAGAGGAAGTAAAATACTAGCCATGACCGGAGGATACATAGACTTAGTTGAAGAAGTGGGAAAGGTGAGGAGAGAGTAGTGTACAGAGCTTATAAATGAGAGAAAAATCTAGGGCATAAGAAGTTGACATAATCTAGGATGGTTGTGGCACAGAATGTCAAGGGAACTTGATTACAGGATTAGGAATTCTTTTTTCTCATTAAACTTTTGTTTTAATGGGTCTCAAAATTCTGTGACAAATTTTTGGTCAAATTGTTTCCTTTAAAAAGTACTGATTTTAAAAACTAATAACTTAAAACTGCCACACGCACAAAAAGACAAATGGTGTACAAAGATTCTCCTTACCTTCTGAAAATTTTATGATGCATTGGAAATTTATACTATTTTTCATACTAATAGGATTAGTATAATTTATAAATAATATGTAGACTCAAGAATGGCTTTGTGGATGTGAGACCTGTGGCAGTTACACAGGACTCCTTGTTTTGAAGAATCCCATGCTTTTTCCATGCTCTGTTACATCATCTTGAAATTTTTTCAAACCAGAGATCCCACATGTCACTTTGTGCTGGAACATGCAGATTATATAGCTGGTCTTTAGGTAGATGTTTATCATCAGTGCCTTTCAAGTAAAGTGACAGGAACAGATGAAAGTTTACAAAGATCACTATTGCTACTGTTTGGTCTGGGCCAACACTGAATGCAACATTATCATTTGGAGACAGCCCCCCCCCCCCCACCCCAGCGAGAGAAATATTGTGGATTATTGTGGGAGAATGGTCAAAGGGAGGTCAAATGGTCAAAGGATATCCAAGATATTTAGAGAAAAGATCCCCAGAGTAGAGTTGAGATTTAAAAAATTAAAGCCAAAGTGCTACCTTCTATGTTAAGGGCATTATATTCTTTTAAAAACATTTGCATAAGGAAATCCTAGAAAAATATGTAAGAAAATTAATAACAGTGTTTAATCAGGTGTGGGATAGTGGTTGAACAGAAGGAATGGGCCATGGATGGGAGGAAAACTTCTGGGTGGATGTTTGTGGTTTTCTATTTTGTTTTGTAATGGTTTGATTTTTGAAACATGAATGCTTTGAAGAGTCAAAAGGTAAAATATGAATTAAAAGAAAGGCATGCATACAAAAGAGATTCACAAAGCACAATCTGTGGAACTTGGTAACTGCATGTGCAGGTGGTAAGGAAGAAGGAGAAGTAAAAGGTGACTTACTATAGTAATCCTTGTGATTGGATTCCCATAGTTCTTTCTACCACAAATGACTAGATCAAATGGTCCCAATCCATTCTCCTTTCCAGTAATTTGTTTAGGAATGGATTTGTGACCCAATCTTGGGAAATGTGATCCACAAGAACATAGGCTTGAAAATTGTATTGGTTTCCTAAGGATGCTGTAACAAATTACCACAATGTGAGTAACTTAAAACAACAAAAACTGGATTATCTCATAGTTCTAGAGACTAGAAATATGAAATCACGATGTCCATAGGCTGATGGCTCTGAGGGACAATCTATTCAATGTCTCTTTCCTAGCTTCTGGTGGTTGCTCACAATCCTTGGCATTCCTTTATTTGCAGCTAGATGCCTCCATTCTCTGTCTCTGTCTTCACATGAACTTTTCTCTGTATATCTCCTCTGTTTCTTAGTGTTCCCATGATATTCTTAAAAGACACCAGTCATTAGTTTGGGGACTAACCCTAATCAATAATAACCCTAATCATTAATTAAAGGACTGTCTTTAATTAAAATACTGATGTTTTGTTTTTCATGGATTGAACATGACAGCATCCTAACTAGTTATATTTGCAAAGACCTTCTTTCTTATTTTTTTTAAAGATTTTATTTATTTATTCGAGAATGTGAGAGAGAAAGAGAAAGAGAACACAAGCGGGAGGGAGAGAGAGAGAGAATCTGAAGCAGACTCTGTAGTGAGCACAGAGCCTGCCAGGGGGCTTGATCACAAGACCTGAGCTGATCATCACCTGAGCTGAAATGAAGAGTGGTACACTTAACCTATTAAGTTACCCAGGTGCCCTGCAAAGACCTTATTTTTTTTTTAAAGATTTTATTTATTTATTTGACAGAGAGAGAGAGAGAGAGATCACAAGTAGGCAGAGAGGCAGGCAGAGAGAGAGGGGGAAGCAGGTTCCCTGGCGAGCAGAGAGCCTGATGTGGGGCTCAATCCCAGGATCCTGAGATCATGATCTGAGCCAAAGGCAGAGGCTTAACCTACTGAGCCACCCAGCGCCCCCAAAGACCTTATTTTTAAATAAGGTCACAGTCACAGATATCTTCTTCTGTGACAAAATTCAACCCATTATGGAGGTCTTTTGGAAAATTTTCTCATTCCTAATGGGAGATGCATAAAGACACAGTCCGTTTTTCTCTTCTGGATATTGTCATGTCTGGAAGTGATGTTTGAGCCTGCCACCACCACTTTTCTTTCAGTTAGTCTGGGGATAAAGCCAACATGCAAAGGAAGATAATTCCATGAAAACTACAGTAGTGCTAATGAGGGGGTGTTATGTTATTGTCAAAGCCAGTTTTAGTCAGGATTTTTATTTTCAGCCAATAGCATTTTATGTGACATAATGACATTCAGCTTCCTTCTTAGCCAATCAGACGTGTTGTGATACTCTGTGGGAGTACTGAAGGAAAATATTTCTGGAGTAAAAGATGTCACAACTATGTATGTATGCACATATGCATGTATCTATCAAGAGAAAATGATACTTAACTTTTGGAATAATGGTACTTTTTTCCATAGAAGATATCTGATCAAATGGCTTATAAATTATTTTAATTATCCTAAGGGTTTCTCTACAGGACATGCCATCCACAGCCAACTTCAGGTTGATTTGTGATTCTACATGACACTGCAGAGTTTGACCAACATGGAGCTCTGTTGTCATTAAAACTTCCAGAGAAGATACCATAACTCTATGAGATCTGTAGTGTAGTCACTTAGACATATGTATACAGCCACTTGGTCCTAAGAACCATAAAACTTGGCATTTGATAAGGAGGCTGCTGTAATGGTCCCTCAGAGAGGTGACAAGTGCTTGATATAGTGAAATAGTGAAGGTGCTTTTAGGGGATGGGATATGCTTTCAGAGGAGGAATATAAAATTGTTGGAAGTACGCTTGGAAAATGCAAGTAGACAAGGAAGGCAGAAAAGCCATATCTGATGCCAAGTGTTTGAACACTTCAGCAAGTCCTTTCTTTACACGCTGTCAAAACTAATCAGGCCTACTAGGCCTGTGAAATTAGTTTGAGGATGATCGTTTGTTTGATGTGAGGTTTGACTTCTTTGATATTATTATGCAGATAGTAAAGAAGGAAATCATTTTTATTTAAGCCTTTATGTTAATTTGTGCAATGCTGGATCCAGATGGGATAACAATGGGTCTCCTTTAATATCCCATTAACCTAATAAATATCTTTAAAAAAAGTGATCATTTCTAGTAGTTGGACTTGGATTTAATTTGATGGATCTGAATTCTTTGGTAGGTCTCCTAAAAGTCATGAATAAAATGTTATTTTGTACATATTTATTTTTTTTTTACATATTTAAACACATTACTGTTTAACTGTTTAACTAATTAGTGTAATTCTTAGGGATAGTACATAATATCTGTTTGCATGAAAAAGTTTCATTTCATGAAAATACAATGAAAAACATGTCAACTTATTTTTGACATATCACAAGTTGTTTTAATCTCATTTTTTGCATTTAAGTTAATTTCCGAGAACAGTGAGGAGCAGTGAATACTGAATCCCAGTAAACATAGATTAGGCACTCTTCTATTCACCTTTAACTTTATCTTTGTGCTTAAATTCATGCTTTCTTATTGCTTTGCTGCTTTGCATTCTTTGTTCTGTCAGTAATTTTCTAGATTTTCTGTATCTTCAACATTTTACTTTTTGTCTTTTTTTGACAGTAAATACACACATTGTAGTTTGCCCATATTTATAAAATCCTTCCATAAAACTTTGCTTGCTCTATTTAATTTTTTTTTTTTTTTAGGTAGCTGGAGAATGTTTCTTTTTTTTTTTTTAATTTTATAAACATATATTTTTATCCCCAGGGGTACAGGTCTGTGAATCGCCAGGTTTACACACTTCACAGCACTCACCATAGCACATACCCCCCCCCCATGTCCATAACCCTCACCTCCCAACCCCCCTCCCCCAGCAACCCTCAGTTTGTTTTGTGAGATTAAGAGTCACTTATGGTTTGTCTCCCTCCCAATCCCATCTTGTTTCATTTACTCTTCTCCTACCCCCTCAACCCCCCATGTTGCATCTCCTCTCCCTCCTCTCCCTCATATCAGGGAGATCATATGATCATATTGGTCTGTAGTTCTCTTTTTTGATGGGATCCTTGTCTGGTTTTGGGATCAAGGTGATGCTGGCCTCATAAAATGAGTTTGGAAGTTTTCCTTCCATTTCTATTTTTTGGAACAGTTTCAGGAGAATAGGAATTAGTTCTTCTTTAAATGTTTGGTAGAATTCCCCCGGGAAGCCGTCTGGCCCTGGGCTTTTGTTTGTTTGGAGATTTTTGATGACTGTTTCAATCTCCTTACTGGTTATGGGTCTGTTCAGGCTTTCTCTTTCTTCCTGGTTCAGTTGTGGTAGTTTATATGTCTCTAGGAATGCATCCATTTCTTCCAGATTGTCTAATTTGTTGGCGTAGAGCTGCTCATAGTATGTTCTATAATTGTCTGTATTTCTTTGGTGTTTGTTGTGATCTCTCCTCTTTCATTCATGATTTTATTTATTTGGGTCCTTTCTCTTTTCTTTTTGATAAGTCTGGCCAGGGGTTTATCAATCTTATTAATTCTTTCAAAGAACCAGCTCATAGTTTCGTTGATTTGTTCTATTGTTTTTTTTGGTTTCTATTTCATTGATTTCTGCTCTGATCTTTATGATTTCTCTTCTCCTGCTGGGCTTAGGGTTTCTTTCTTGTTCTTTCTCCAGCTCCTTTAGGTGTAGGGTTAGGTTGTGTACCTGAGACCTTTCTTGTTTCTTGAGAAAGGCTTGTACCGCTATATATTTTCCTCTCAGGATTGCCTTTGTTGTGTCCCACAGTTTCTGAACCGTTGTGTTTTCACTATCATTTGTTTCCATGAATTTTTTCAATTCTTCTTTAATTTCCTGGTTGACCCATTCATTCTTTAGAAGGATGCTGTTTAGTCTCCATGTATTTGGGTTCTTTCCAAATTTCCTCTTGTGATTGAGTTCTAGCTTCAGAGCATTGTGGTCTGAAAATATGCAGGGAATGATCCCAATCTTTTGATACCGGTTGAGACTTGATTTAGGACCAAGAATGTGATCTATTCTGGAGAATGTTCCATGTGCACTAGAGAAGAATGTGTATTCTGTTGCTTTGGGATGAAATGTTCTGAATATGTCTGTGATGTCCATCTGGTCCAGTGTGTCATTTAAAGCCTTTATTTCCTTGTTGATCTTTTGCTTGGATGATCTGTCCATTTCAGTGAGGGGAGTGTTAAAATCCCCTACTATTATTGTATTATTGTCGATGTGTTTCTTTGATTTTGTTATTGATTGGTTTATATAGTTGGCTGCTCCCACGTTAGGGGCATAGATAATTAAATTGTTAGATCTCCTTGTTGGACAGTTCCTTTGAGTATGATATAGTGTCCTTCCTCATCTCTTATTATAGTCTTTGGCTTAAAATCTAATTGATCTGATAGAAGGATTGCCACTCCTGCTTTCTTCTGATGTCCATTAGCATGGTAAATTCTTTTCCACCCCCTCACTTTAAACCTGGAGGTGTCTTCGGGTTTAAGATGAGTTTCTTGTAGGCAACATATAGATGGGTTTTGTTTTTTTATCCATTCTGATACCCTGTGTCTTTTGATTGGGGCATTTAGCCCATTAACATTCAGGGTAAGTATTGAGAGATATGAATTTAGTGCCATTGTATTGCCTGTATGGTGACTGTTATTGTATATTGTCTCTGTTTCTTTCTGATCTACTACTTTTAGGGTCTCTCTTTGCTTAGAGGACCCCTTTCAATATTTCCTGTAGAGCTGGTTTGGTATTTGCAAATTCTTTCAGTTTTTGTTTTTCCTGGAAGCTTTAATCTCTCCTTCTATTTTCAATGATAGTCTAGCTGGATATAGTATTCTTGGCTGCATGTTTTTCTCATTTAGTACTCTGAATATATCATGCCAGCTCTTTCTAGCCTGCCAGGTCTCTGTGGATAAGTCTGCTGCCAATCTAATATTTTTACCATTGTACGTTACAGACTTCTTTTCCCGGGCTGCTTTCAGGATCTTTTCTTTGTCACTAAGACTTGTAAATTTTACTATTAGGTGATGGGGTGTGGACCTATTCTTATTGATTTTGAGGGGGGTTTTCTGAACCTCCTGGATTTTGATGCTTGTTCCCTTTGCCATATTGGGGAAATTCTCTCCAACATACCTTCTGCTCCCCTCTCTGTTTCCTCTTCTTCTGGAATCCCAATTATTCTAATGTTGTTTCGTCTTATGTTGTCACTTATCTCTCGAATTCTCCCCTCATGGTCCAGTAGCTGTTTGTCCCTCTTTTGCTCAGCTTCTTTATTCTCTGTCATTTGGTCTTCTATATCACTAATTCTTTCTTCTGCCTCATTTATCCTAGCAGTGAGAGCCTCCATTTTTGATTGCACCTCATTAATAGCTTTTTTGATTTCAACTTGGTTAGATTTTAGTTCTTTTATTTCTCCAGAAAGGGCTTTATATCTCCCAAGAGGGTTGCTTTAATATCTTCCATGCCTTTTTCAAGCCCGGCTAGAATCTTGAGAATCGTCATTCTGAACTCTATATCTGACATATTACCAATGTCTGTATTGATTAGGTCCCTAGCCTTTGGTACTGCTTCTTGTTCTTTTTTTTGTTGTGAATTTTTCCGCCTTGTCATTTTGTCCAGATAAGAGTATATGAAGGAGCAAGTAAAATACTAAAAGGGTGGCAACAACCCCAGGAAAAAAAACCCTTTAGCCAAATCAGAAGAGATCCCAAATCGTGAGGGGGGAGAAAGGGGATAAAAAGGAGTTCAGAAAGAAAAAAGAAAAAAAAAAAGAAGAAAGAAACTATTAAAAAAAGAAAGCCGATAAAGAAAAAATATAAAAAGAAGGGGCGCCTGGGTGGCTCAGTGGGTTAAAGCCTCTGCCTTCGGCTCAGGTCATGATCCCAGGGTCCTGGGATCGAGCCCCACATCGGGCTCTCTGCTCTGCAGGGAGCCTGCTTCCTCCTCTCTCTCTCTCTGCCTGCCTCTCTGCCTACTTGTGATCTCTGTCTGTCAAATAAATAAATAAATAAATAAATCTTTATAAAAAAAAAAAGAACAAATATAAAAAGAGGAAAAAATATATATATATTAGATAAACTATTTAAAAAACGTTAAAAAAGAAAACGGTAAAAGTTAAAAAAATTTAGCAGAAGAAGAGAAAAAGAAAAAAAATTGAAAAAGAAGAAAAAATAAATTAACTGCAAGGCTAAAAAATCATGGGGAGAAAGCCATGAGTTCCGTGCTTTGCTTTCTTCTCCTCTGGAATTCTGCCACTCGCCTTGGTATTGAAACTGCACTCCTTGGTAGGTGAACTTGTTCCTGGCTGGGTTTCCCGTTGACCTTCTGGGGGAGGGGCCTGTTGTAGTGATTCTCAAGCGTCTTTGCCCCAGGCGGAGTTGCACCGCCCTTACCCGGGGCCGGGCTGAGTAATCCGCTCGGGTTTGCTGGGTTTGCTTTCAGGAGCTTTTGTTCCCTGAGCGCTTTCCGGAGAGTTCCGAAAGACGGGAATGAAGATGGCGGCCTCCCGGTCTCTGGCCCGGAGGAGCTGAGCGCCCGGGGCCCCACTCCTCAGTGCGCCCTCAGAGAACAGCGCCCAATGACTCCCGTCACCCTGGCCTCGGGCAGCACTCCGAGCTGACCAAGCCTGCGACCAGTTCAAGGCAACCCCAAGCTGAGAGTCACTCCTTGGCTCTGTCTCTGTAGCCGGCTTCCCCGTTCTAATACCGGTAAGCTCTGCGACACTCAGACACCCCCGATCCTTCTGCGACCCTGCGGGACCTGAGGCCGCGCTGACTCCGCCCGGGCTTCACCCCAGTTAAGCCTCTGGAGTGATGTCCCTCAGCAGAACAGACTTTTAAAAATCCCGATTTTGTGTTCCGTTGCTCCGCCGCTCGCCGGGAGCCGGCCCCTCCCCCCGCGGTCTATCTTCCCTCGCTTTGGATTCACTTCTCCGCCAGTCCTACCTTTCAGATAGTGGTTGATTTTCTGTTTCTAGAATTGCTGTTCTTCTTCTCTTCAATCTCCCGTTGGATTTATAGGTGTTTGCAATCTTTAGATAAGCTATTTAGCTGATCTCCCGCTACCCGAAGTAGACTCAGCCTGCTACTTCTCCGCCATCTTGACTCCTCCCTCTATTTAATCTTTTTATTTCTCTTGACATCCACTCTTTCATTTATTCAACAAATACTAATTCAATACTTATGATATTATTGGCATATTCTAGGCGCTGCAGACACAACAGTTAATAAAGCAGATACAAATCCCTGTTCTAACGAAGCTAATGTCATAGTATGTGGAGACATATGATAAACTAAGAAGTAAATAAAATAGAATTTTACATAATGATAAGTAGTGGGGAAAAAGAGAAGAGCAGGGATGGTATATAGAGAGAGACCAAGGAAGAGGAGTTTGCAATTTTATATTAGTTTCTCAGGAAGACCTCACTGAAAGAGTACTATTTGTGCAAAGACCTGAAGAAAAGGAGGGAGAAAATTAGAAAAATAACTGAAGGACACAGTATTTCAAGCCGCAGGAACAGCATGCACAAAGGCTCGTGGACAAGAACTCCTTTGACTTATTGGAGGACTATGAAAAGTCCCTTATGGCTGGAATTGAGTGGGGGAAGTAGGCATTTGTAGAATTTGAAGTCAACAGGTGGTAGTAGGGGACAGATAATCTAGGGTATTGTGATCAATGAAGAGACCGTGAGTGAAAGGGAAGCTACTGATGGGTTTTGATTTGAGAAGTGATATTTTAACTAGAATATTCTTGCTCCTGAGTGGCAAATAGACTTGAAAAAGGCAATAAAATAGGAATAATGCCCAATTAGGAAGCTGTATTAACTGTCCAGAAAAGAGAGGGTGGTGGCTTAGATTAGGGATAGCACTGTAGGGAATGAATTGTAGTAAGATGTGGACACATGTCCAAGAGAATGGCAACATAATCTCTTGATGAACTCAGTGTAGAGTGATGCAATTGTCATTTAATTGGTGCTGGGAAAATTGGACAGCTACATGTAGAAGAATGAAACTCGACCATTCTCTTACACCATACACAAAGATAAACTCGAAATGGATAAAAAACCTCAATGTGAGGTAGGAATCTATCAAAATCCTAGAGGAGAACATAGGCAGTAATCTCTTCAACATCAGCCATAGCAACTTTTTTCAAGATATGTCTCCAAAGACAAAGGAAACAAAAACAAAAATGAACTTTTGGGACTTCATCAAGATCAAAGCTTCTGCACAGCACAGAACCAGTCAAATGACACTACAGACAAAGGGTTGATATCCAAGATCTATAAAGAACTCCTTAAACTCAACACACACAAAACTGATAATCATGTCAAAAAGTGGGCAGAAGACATGAATAGACACTTCTCCAAGGAAGACATACAAATTGCTAACAGACACATAAAAAAGTGTTCATCATCACTAGCCATCAGGGAGATTGAAATCAAAATCGCATTGAGATACCATCTTACATCAGTTACAATGGCCAAAATTAACAAGACAGTAAACAACATGTATTGGAAAGGATGTGGGGAAAGGGGAACCCTCTTACACTGTTGGTGGGAATGCAAGCTGGTGCAGCCACTTTGGAAAATAGTGTGGAGATTCCTTAAAAATTAAAAATTGAGCTAACCTATGACCCTGCAATTGCACTACTGGGTATTTACCCCAAAGATACTGATGTAGTGAAAAGAAGGCCCATCTGTCCCACAGTGTTCATAGCAGCAATGGCCACAATCACCAAACTGTGGAAAGAACCAAGATAACCTTCAACAGATGAATGGATAAGGAAGATATGGTCCATATATACAATGGAGTATTATGCCTCCATCTGAAAGGATGAATATCCAACTTCTGTATCAACATGGATGGGCCTGGAAGAGATTATACTGAGTGAAATAAGTCAAGCAGAGAGTCAATTATCATATGGTTTCACTTATTGTGGAACATAAGGAATAACATGGAGGACACTGGGAGATGGAGAGGAGAAGTGAGTTGGGGGAAATTGGAGGGGGAGACAAACCATGAGAAACTATGGACTCTGAGAAACAAACTGAGTGTTTTGGAGGGGAAGAGGGTGGGAGGTTGGGTGAGCCTGGTGGTGGGTATTATGAGGGGGCACATATTCATGGAGAACTGGGTGTGGTGCATAAACAATGAATTTTGGAACACTGAAAAGAGAATAAAATGGAAAAATAAAAGAAAGAAAGAAAGATAGAAAGAAAGAAAGAATATGTTAATATGTATTGAATTCTCTCCAATTCTCACCTCTTTGTTGCTTTTCAACTTGTTGAATATGAGATTGTTGTTTCATTTTATATTTTTCTTTGCCCCTTCCCTTCCCTTGAGACTGCTATTAAAAAATCATGAAAACGAATACATGTTCTTCAGTCTTCATCCTATATAATCACTCTGTAGCATTTGAGCTGTTCTCCCTCCTTCCCTCTTCAAACTTTCTTCTCTCTTGACCTTATTTGGGTCTCAGTTTTTTTTGGTTTGTCAGTCTCTACTGGTCTGATTTCTCTTTTCTAGGGTGCTGAGTGGGCTTTCCTTTTTCAGATGTTTGTTCAAATGTCACTCTTTCAGTGAGACCTTCCCTGAGCAAATGATACAAAGCTGCAACTCCTGAGTTTTCCCTGAAAACTTTCTATACCTAAGGAATTAATAAGGTTGCTTTTTTTTTTTTTAACTTACTCATCACTGTTCAGAGTTTTAAACTTCCCAGAATTATTCCGTGGTGTTAGGAGTACTGTGTCTGTATATAAAGAGATGATGTTGGCCTGAAATTGTAGGCATTTCATTACTATTCATTACTATTGTCATTAATATTAGAATCTTATAATACTATATATCACATATATTATATATGGACTCTTCACAGTAAAATCCTCTAATGGAATTATATTTATCCATAACATTATGTTTAATGTTAATAATGGCCCATGAGAAGACAGTAAACAGTGAGGCTAAATCATGTCTAAGAAATTAAAGACCTATCTATAATATAAATAGTGGCTTTTATTGCACAGGGGAAGGGAACTCTTTATTAGTTGACAAATTGCTGCTTGAGCAAGATACATTCTCTCAATCATAATTTCAAATTTAATAACTTTAAAATTACTTACTGTAAAAAATTATTACAAAATTAAATGTTTGACAAAAAAATTAAGTTTCTTGATGATTCAAACATTGCTTTAGGTGCTAGAAATATAGTGATAAATATGATAGCCCCTGAACTCAATTAGATTGTAATCTCTTTGAAGTGATGAACCTTAAAACCAACCATCTCTACACATTTCAACCACTCTATTAAAAGTTGGTGGAGCCAGAGTGGGAGAGTGAGTGTCTTTCTTGAGGAGGTAATGCTTTAGTTGAGTCTTGAAGTTGAGGTATTGTTATCTTGATAAGGCCGGAGAAGGGAACCCAAGTTAGAAGAACATCATGTAGACATGAAACAATAGGATTCATTTATGTTATAAGCAGCTCAGTATTGAAATCAAGATGTATTTAAAGAGGTCATAAGACAGAATAAAGATTTAGGTAGTGGCTTCTACAATAAATTAAGAAATCAGAACCAAAAGTCAGTGTTACTATGAAGGATTCTAAGAAGGGGATTAAGATGATTATATTAGTAATATTAAGATGTGTCTTGAGCAGTGAGGAGGATGGATTAGAAAGAGTCTGAGCTAGAAAACAGGGAGAATTCTAATCATATAAATCAAGAAAAACAATGAAGTCTGAATTAGACAGCAGTGATAGAAATGGCATAAATTTGAGGTATGTGTAGGAGGTAGAAGAGACTGACTTTAGTGACAAGTTGAATCTGGAAGCCTCCAAGTTGTCTGTTTTAGACTGTGGATGGAGGACACCTTTCACTAAAAGATAGGAAATGAAGGGGGAGAAATCAGAGTTCAAGGTTAAGATAGCTTCCCTCCTCCCCATCATGCTACATTTGAAGTTTCATGGAGTATCCAGTGATTTTTTTTTTTAAATAAAGACAAAATTCTTTAACATAGCCCTCAAGGCTGCATGGTTTTGTCCCTTCTATTCCAATCTCATTCGTGTGACTGTGTTCCCTAAAGTCCTCTGTGGGAGCAACACAGGCTTTCCTTTTGACCCTAGTATTCACCATCACAAAGCTTTTGTAAGTGAGATTCTTTCAGCCTGGATGACCCTTCCTTCTCTTTATTGGTTGATTTTTTTCTCCTCATGTTGTGGCTCAGCTTCAGATTGAATTCCTTGGGCAAGTGTTCCCTGACTTCCTTAACAAGATCAAATGCTCAAATGCAGTAGACTTCCATTACACTGTGAGGTCCTCAAGACTATACTCACTGTGGAAGGGATAAATACTAAAAGAAAGACAAAGCAGCCAAAACACAACAGATTTCCTTACATTTTTTTATCTTGTTTGTCAATGTGTGTCTAGTCTCTGGGTTCTAGGAATTCCTGGATCTAATCATACCATTGTTGACTGCAACAGAAATTCAAAGGAAGAGACTGAATGTGAGAAATATCCCAAGGAGGGACGCCTGGGTGGCTCAGTGGGTTAAAGCCTCTGCCTTCGGCTCAGGTCATGATCCCAGGGTCCTGGGATCTAGCCCCACATCGGGCTCTCTGCTCAGCAGGGAGTCTGCTTCCTCCTCTCTCTCTCTCTGCCTGCCTCTCAGCCTACTTGTGATCTCTGTCTGTCAAATAAATAAATAAAATCTTAAAAAAAAAAAAGAAATATCCCAAGGGAAAAAAAATGATAGAATTTGATGACTGAACAGATCTGGTTATTATGTCTACACTTTCCTTTCTAGGTAATTATTAATGCTGGATGGTAGTAGAATTGACTGAAACAGGGGAATCAGGAAAATGAATTCATTTTTCAGGAAAGATGATTAAAAATAAATGTGAACATGGAGAAGTTATAAAAGATTCCATGCTAGCTGTGAGACTGATAAATCCTAGCAACTGCTCCTCTTATTAAAGTTTAATAAAAGCCTTATAGGTTGTTAATGGTTCCTTTCTTCAGTGAGGTATACGACTGATCGACAAGAAAGGTCTTTTCGTGAAATCAGCAGCTGCCTTGTAACTTCCAACCTCTTTCATCAGACCTATTATAGAAAATATTAGTTGAAAGAAGTCATGTAAGGTAGTGATTTTGTTTTCTTTCCTTATTGGCAACGTTAATTAACCTATTAGGAGGGTTATTCTGATGTCTGTTACTAGGACACATCTATTGCACCGCGATATGCTTAGTAGACATGACCTCTTGCTCTACTCTTCCAAACATCTGTTCTTCAGAGTTTACCCTTAATGTCACTACCTAATTAGACTCTAACAGCGTGGAAGTTTTTTGGCTAAAATATAAAGTGGTTACGATAAACCATGATATAGGAAAACTAAAGACCTGACTTAAAGGAAAGAAAGGTTATCTTCAAGCTTAAGTCTTTTATTAGTGAGTAGGTATTGCTACTTTTGACCAATGAAGCCTCTTTTGTTAAAGGATTACAGGTTACTCATATGATTCATTTTTTAGAGAGAAAAATGATATAGAAATGTCATAGGCAGGGCTACGACCTAGATTTTAGGGGATCCAAAAAGAGAAGGGGCCTTTAAGATCTAGTGACTTGCCATAGAGTTGGTTCTGATATTTCCACATAGTCTGTATAAGCCATGGTAATGGCTATTTTGGAGGCTTCATTAACATTACATTTCTATATATTGCTAACTTTCACTGTTTCCCTACATTTTGGGGAATAGTTCTTTACACGGGTACTCACTAATAAAGTCATGATCATATGGACCCTCATTTAATAAAATTTACTAATCAGTATTCAGAGTAACATAACTTAAAGTTTTTTAGTGACTTGATGTAGTGTTTAAAATTTAGTACTATTTGGTGGTAATTGCTCCTGGAAAATGATTCCAAAGGAAATTACTATAATCCTATAATTAGGTTTCCAACCTCTGGTCCCTGAATATACATTCATTTATTCACTAAATATCTATGAACACCTATTGGAGAAAACAAGACATCAAATAGACTTCATTTCTGGATTTCTCTGTTAAGGATAATAATTTTTACTGATAGTTTATTCAAAAAGTCCTAGGGATTTGTGCTTTCTTTGTACATCATCTTTTGTTTTCCTACCAGTATTAAGTACCCCAGGCCTAATGTAAACTAGAACAATACTAAAATTTGTACAATCTATTTCAGGATAAATATATGTTTTTAAAATATAATTAGGATTGTTTTTATTAAGAAGTAGTAAGTTGTTATAGGTTGTGCATTCAGTTATTCATGAATTTTCCATGTACTTACACAGTCTTTTTTTACTCATTAACAATATCTGCAATTCTGCTTGGTTCTCTCATAAACTATCATCACGTAATGTGTTAACACATTAAAAATCATGTGTGATTCTTTTAACTATGGTATAGACTGCTGAAGGAGCATAAATATATACTTGTTGAAAAAGTATTAAGTAAAGTTTAAATGTATCAAGATTGCCTTAAAAATAATTTTTTTTTTTTAAGATCTGGGAATTGTTAACAAAAATTGTTCTCAGGAATCTTTGTCTAAACTATTTCCAACTTGCATTCATAGCAGATTTAGAAGTGAGGAGGGTAAAAGAATAGCAAGGTTATTCAGGGGTCTCAACAGTTAAATGTCTCATAAAACAGGGTCCTTTTCTACACATGTCCTTACTCACTGCACATTGCACACAGATGATTCTAATCACCATTACTCAAATCACCTGATGCCTCAATTACCTTGGCTTCAATGAGCACATTCCAAACACCAGAGCACCCATATATGTACTCTGATAATAGGCTGTCAATTAAGTTATCTTTCTCTGGAAACTTATTATGGCAGCTCAGTGAATATAATATCATTAGTGTCCTTATATCATCGTAGCCTGGGCAGTTGCTGACACTGCATGAATATAACTGCTAAGCTATCAAAGTACCTGCTCAACCACAATAGATTTGAAATTATTTAAAAAAAATCTATAGCTATGCGTGCTTGTGTACATATATGTGAAGACTGCAAGTGTGTGCATTTATGCATGAATGCATGAGCAAATCCATTTTTTATATAAAACATAGGGAAAATGATCATCATACACAAGGAAAGCAAAAATACCTAGATAGAAGATAGAAAAATTATTACTAAAAATTGCCTTCTAAAGCTCATGCAACCTTGCCATCAATAAAAAGGACATTAATTATAGCTATGGTCAGGTCAGTATTTCTTTACCATGGAATGCTCCCAGATTAAATTACATCTTATAAAAATATTCTATAAAGTGTTCTGTTCCCACGTGGGATCTGGGAATGAAATTAAGACTTTAATTAGAAACCTCAAGGAAAATATGAAAGAATTTTTGAGACTGACTAAACTTTCACTCTATAGCTATAAGTAGAGACATTTTTCTAGTTAAGCATAAGGTTATACAAAAATTACAAATATTGTTTACTGATACTTTGATAAAAGTTGGAATTATTCACTCTTACTAATTCATTTATTTGACTCATTTTTATTAAGGAGCTGGTAAAGGGAATCAGGAAAATAATCTGCTTTATCTGGACACTATTTCTTCTTAGAGTAGTGATAAAGAATATGATAAAAGAGCTTTTGACTGGGTCAGAAACTTATTTTTACCACTTATCTTTGATAAATTCTGTGATCATTCTAAGCATCAATTCTTCATTTATAAAATTGATGCTAAAATAAGCACTCGCTTCATAGATTTATTGTGAGGATTAAATATGCAATACATAGAAAATATTTAGCATGGTGTTGGAAAAATAGTAAATACTTAATAAATGATAACTTTTATTTCTATGGTTATTTATGTTTTAAATTATTTTTTAACATTTCCAAATTCCACTGACTCTTCTTGGTGGTTCTTATATATAATTGGCCTGTAGTGATTTAGTACAATTTAGATTAGAGCCATTATTACAATTTGGTTTTTGTTTTTACATTTGTTCAATGTTTTCCTTAAGCAAGATGTTTATCAATTATGTTAATAAGGAGAATCACTTTCACAAAATGACCGCTGTTTTACCATTTTATTTTGTTGTGGGCTTTATTATTATTATTATTGTTATTATTATTCCTATTATTATTATTTTGAAACTTCAGTTTTGCTCTAAGCTCCCTGGCTCATTGCCTACATGTTCAGTTCCTTTGTTCTCTGCTGCAGTACAATGAAACAAAGGGTACTTAAAATACCTCTTGGAGGGAATGAGTAACTTCCTAATTGAGGTTTTCTTGTAGAAAAAATTGTCACTCTTATACTTTCCTACTCCCTCCAAGAAGTATGGACTCCATAACACCTCCAGATTAAACCATTAACCTCACTCTCTTGGCTGCAACAGTTCAATGTAGCCTAGTTAACCATTTCAAATGCACTTTTGTGAGGCTGTACTTTGACTTTCCACCTGCCATTTAAAATCTATGTGATAACAAGATATTTTCAATATTTCCAGCCCTCGAAAAGAAACTACAATAAGAAAGTGTTTAAGATAAAAAGTTTCAAAAAGCAACACAAATTCTTAAAAGCTGAGACTAATTTTATACCATTGTTTCCTTGAACTACCAAAGCATACTCAAAGTATTTAAGTGTTAAAGTTTGGAAAACTCTGCTGGCTGTAGTTAAGTGAAAGAGACTTTTGAAAACAGTGGGCTGAATGTATTTACGCACAGTTTAATAATGTAGGAGTACAGTCTTGCCACACCATTCATCAAGTAATTATCTTTGCAATTTGCCTTACCATTTGATAAAACACTACCAAAATAGAAATTCCTTTCACTATGGACCACAAAGGAGATACTGCACTGCTAGATTGTGAAATACCCTTATTGGTAGGAGGGCATTCTCTCTGCTGTAATTAAAGGCACTACCCAGTGAAGGGTCCTAATGCCAATCATCATGGTTGAAACTAGAATATGGTTAGGAAAAGAATGATTGGCATATTGGTTTCTGCAAAACTACCATACTGAAAGCATGGCGTCTGATTTATTATTCTGTAAAAAGGGCGTCTTGAGGAAGTTCTATGTGAATATCAACAACCTCCCCAAGAAGGCAGGAAGGATAATGTGGGGGAATCAGAAGAAGCTGTTTCATCGTCAGATCTGGCTTTCCTGCCTTGCATTTGACTCATAATGCAAGTCATGCAGAACATGGAGAGACAGGAACAAGAATACAGATCCCACTAGGCAATTCCTTCTGATAGCCATCTCATTAGTAATAATTTAAGACTATTCCTTTCTGCATTCAACTATCTGAATGTTATAGGGCATGGAGGTACCATTCATGGGACTAGTGGGAACATGCTTTACCTAATCTTGATTTATGTCCCTAAATTTGTAAAGGACTGGCCTTCACTCTGCTGAATCCCCTCATGCTGCCTTCGGTGCTCATGCATGAAAGTCTGAACTCTGCTTAGATTCCCCCTGTGGCCATCCAGTATATGGAACATCTGACTACTTAAAAAAAATAGTGGAATACCAAAATAATAGAGAAGCAAGCAGAATCCCTTTCTGAAAGCAATATTAAATGTTGATAGTAGAGAGAAAAATTATTTTTTGAAGTCAATTTAATTTCAGAGGACTTCTTTTTATATTTGACCTATATTTCCAGATGATACAGACCAGTGATGTAATTCGTTGTCTTCATAAACATGAAGGTGAAGTATTGGAAGTCACTAAAACATAGGAGGCAAGCATGGGAGAAAGGCCAAATGAGAGCTTTGTAACTGGGTCATTAAAAAGTACCAAACTGAACCTTCACATGGAAGGTTTTTTGAGGGCTAGAATTCAGTGAGGAGGCCCAATGTCCTGGTAGGAACTTGGTGTGCAAACTTGAGGAAGAAAAGTGGATACACAATATATTGGATGAATCCTTGGGTAGAGACCTTGATATTGGGCCCTGTAGGAACTCCAAAAGGTAAAAAATATTCTGACTGTGGACATTTAAAAAAAAAACTAATTATAAAAAAGTTAAATAAGAGGGAATTAGAAAGATGGCATGAGGAATGATTGTGTCCATATGTACTCATACCATCTACATTCTGTATATGTGGCTATGCAGGCTGTGACAATAGCAGTCTTTGCCACAAAAGTTGGAGTCACATTGAATCTGTCCTGAAGTTTTGTTGATTCTGTTCCTTTAGGGGTTCTTAAACTCATTTCTATTTATATCAGATTTTACCAGATTGGGGTGCCAGTATCCATCACCTGGATTACTATAATAATCTCCATGGCACATTAGGCCGTCCCTTCCATTGCTTGGCCCTTTCTTCCCTCTGAGATTCACTTTTCCCACTCCATGGTTCACCATTCCCAGGTCCACAAATCCCTATACTTTTGCTTCTATATTTATTCACGGGAGTACCTTCTCTCCCCTTTGCTTCAAGTCCTCTTTTAGTTATCAAACTGAGTGTCTTTCCTCTGGACAAATAGCTTGAGATTGTAGTTCTTTCTCCTATGGGTTCTCACTCTATGCTCATACCTGTTGCAACATAAACCTACCTGAAATGTCCTAGAACTGTCTGTTTTCCTTAGACTATAAAATTCTTGACAAGCTCTGTGTCTTGTCAGTGTTTTATATTCTCCTATATATTAGAGAATATTTGTTGAATGAAAACATTGAAATAATAAATGAAATAATTGTTCAATCAACTTGTTCATAGTGTAGCTGGTCAACAAATTTTCTGGGTCATTTCCCAATGGGTGAACTAGACTGAAATGATCTCTGCTTTCCTGGGTCAGTGAGGAAGAGAATAAAAAAAAAAAAAGAAAAGAAAAGTGCAGAATATTAAAGAAAAAGCAGTGAGGGCCAAATGAGAGATTGGGGGGGAGGGCCCTCAGGAAGTATAGGGGACAGTGGTATAATCCTAGGAAAATTCCCTAAGTGGGTCTGAAGTGACAGGCACAACTGTGGAAATACAATCCCTTTTAGCAAACTAAATGAGACTAATGTGTAATTACTGTGGTTTTAAAATAAGATGTGAGAACATTGTTGTAACCTATGGGCATTCACATGGAAAGAGAAAAAGTAGCATCTGTACTATTTTCTATTCTGCTTAAAGCCCGTTTGTATAACATTTGTATAAGACAGACCTTCCTTCCTTCCTTCCTTCCTTCCTTCCTTCCTTCCTTCCACCCTCCCTCCCTCCCTCCCCTTCTCTTCCTTCCTTCTTCCCTCCCTCTCTCTCCCTCTTTCTCTCTTTTCTTCTTTCTTCTCTTTTTGATATAGGTCTCAAATAGGGCCAATACATTTTTATAATGGGATTTCAACTTTACCCCACAATTTCTGCTCCAGGGAAAGTAATAACACGGTCCTTACTGTTTGCTGGAAATGTTGCCTTGTCCTTCCTAGGATCTTAAGAATCATTGCAGTCAAATGCTCTTCCCCTGAGCTATACCCCCAGATCTTAAGAATCATTGAATCACACCAACTTTGAGAACATATAAAACTGGGTAATTGAAAATTCCCACTTTCAAATAGAAGACTATAAGCAGTGCAAATAGTATTTGGATTTGATGTTGCTTAACAGTGGTAAGAGCCTATGAAATTTGGTGAATCTTTATCTCCTGGTGTCCTGAAATTTCTGTCTCATTGAAATAAAAAGAGTCGCTGCATTTTCTACCTCAGAGAGATGAAGCATCCTAATGTGCCACTGGTTAAGAGCAGGGAACCTGGCGTCAGGCTGCCTGCAGTTGAAGCTTAGCTCCTCAATTCCTAGCAGTGAGACATGGGCTGAGTGTCTCACTGGCTCTAGTTTCTTTGTCTGTAAAAGGACTGTAATGGTGTTGATTTTTTTGGGTTATTTTAAAGATAAATTGATAAATATGTGCAAAATATCTGGAACTGATACTGGTACAATAGAAAAGTGAAATAAATGTTAAGTATATCATGGTTGTTATTACTATTGTCATTTGTATTTCCCAACTCAGCAGACCTACCATAAAAGCATCCGGGAAAGGCTTTTCTGTGGAAATTATGTTTCAATAACAAAAGGAGGGAAAAACTTCTCAAACAGAATAAAGAGGGAAAACCTAGACACAATGCACACAAGAAATGGAAAAACAAAACGAAACCAGACAAAAAACCGAACAAACCCTGTCTAGCTGGCCGCCAGTGTCTGGAGCAAGGAAGAAATTAGTAGGGGGTTGAAACCAGAGAGGGATGCGAAAGCAGAACCTTTCTGGTCTTGCAGACCACGTTCAAGGATTTTGTCTCTTAGTCTGAGATTAAAGGACAACTCTGAAAGGTTTTAAGTGGCATGGCTGGTAAATAACAAAATGGCTAGAGATTGCATACAACCTGGAGTGGATAGGTGAATTCTATCGCAAAGGTTGGAGGAGGAGGGATATGTTTTGAGAGAATGGATTCTGGATCTAAATGTGAAAAGTGGAGGGGCCGGTTGTGTAAAGTCTTAAAAATTGAGGCTAGAAGATTTATTTGAATTTTAGAGCCAGTGTAGAGCCACTTGAGCTGTCTGAGAAGCAAAGACTATAAAAGAGGAGTATAAAGAATCTATCAATGAACATACTTAGAGAAGATGGCACCCATGGAAGCCTCTGATGCTGCTAAAACCGATGAGTTGTGCTAAACGGAGCATACCCTCCTAAAAGAGCGGAGACAGCTAAACTTAAACATTTTCTATTACTTAAAATCTAAAAGACACTTACTCATTTTTCAGCGTATGAATAATTTTAGTGTATGAATTTTCATAGAAAATAAAATCACCATTCAAGTAACTAACCTCATCCAATACCCAAGATATGCTCATCCATGTACATGTAAGCCCAAAAACAAGTGGGCTTTTCCCACCTTTTCTCCTTCCCTATACAGAGGCTGCAAAGGGCTGAGCGTCCTGCAGTTTGTGGTGACATACAGGTCTCACTTTGGCTCACTTTGGTCCTAAGCAAATCCTTCTCCTCAGTCTTAGTTTACTCCTCTTCAAAGTGGAAGTCAGAAATGATAATATTTGAAAAATATTTGATAAAATTTAGGAAATAAGGCTTTTGAGTGAGACAAGAGTGTTCATCAAGGCTCCAGACTATATATAGAACATCTGACAATCAACCTTCCTCCTCAGGCTGGCCCCAGCTTGTTCACCCAATCTGTTTGCCCTGGAGGGCCTCTCCTCTTTTTTCTTCCTCCAGCTGCTGACTCTGCTAATCAGTCACTCCCTCCTCTTCTCCTTGCCCCTGTTCTCTCCTCCTCCTCGTCCACCTTCTCTCATTCCCCTCTTCTCCCTCCTTCCCCTCCTCTTCCCTCCTCCTCCTCCTTTCATCCCCTCCCCCCCCTCCTCCTCCTCCCCACTCCTTGCTCCTCCTCCTCCTGCTCCTTCTTTGTCTTCTCTTCTTCTTGTCCTTCTTGGTCTTGTTCTGTCTCTGTATCTATCCCTTCACCAGTAATATCCAGTTTCAATTATTGTAGCTGTAGAATAAGACTCAAAATGGGGTAAGTTGATGCCTCCAGTTTATTCTTCTTTTTCAAAATTAATTTCTTTCCTTTTCCATATAATTTTTTGAATGACCTATCTATACCTACAAAAAAATCATGTTGGGGTTTTAATAGAAATTACTTTAAGTCTATATGTTAGTAGCTTTTTTTTTTTAAAGATTTTATTTATTTATTTGACAGAGAGAGATCACAAGTAGACAGAGAGGCAGGCAGAGAGAGAGAGAGAGAGAGAGAGAAGCAGGCTCCCTGCTGAGCAGAGAGCCCGATGCGGGACTCGATCCCAGGACCCTGAGATCATGACCTGAGCCGAAGGCAGTGGCCCAACCCACTGAGCCACCCAGGGCCCATTAAGTCTACATGTTAATAATCAACTGACACATAACTATTTTCCAATTACAGAAATCCTTATGAAGACAGAGCTGCTATTTAGACATGACAAAAACCTATATAGAATATGAATAATTTCCTTCTTAACCATTCTATAAGAATTGGTGTTCTAGAATAGCTTCCAGAATTAAATGGAAAGAAATAGGTAAGAAGAAAATGGAATTTTCTCTTTAGTTTGCCAGGTTCTCTGGCTGATCTCATTCTTTTTTTTTTTTTTTTAAAGATTTTATTTATTTATTTGTCATAGAGAGAGAAGGGAGAGTGAGCACAGGCAGACAGAGTGGCAGGCAGAGGGAGAAGCAGGCTCCCTGCCAAGCAAGGAGCCCGATGTGGGACTCGATCCCCGGACGCTGGGATCATGACCTGAGCCGAAGGCAGCTGCTTAACCAACTGAGCCACCCAGGCATCCCATGGCTGATCTCATTCTTAAGGTGTCTAACTTAATGCCGGTTTGTTAGCTTCTCCCAGTTCCTAATCCAGTATTAGGGGCAACACATTTGAATAAAGCATTAATATTTGTGAAGGGAGGCATTGGAAAGAGTGCTTCTTGGGTTTTCCCACAGGAACAACCTAATTATAGTTCTTATTTAATTTTCTGTAATTCTAAATGTAAATTGGAGGGAGCTAGTAGATTTTACAAGTCAGTGTCCTTGTTTCAGTGATATAATGATAAACCATGCTGAAATAATAGGAGGTTCCACTTCATTACACCACTGTTTGTCATTTTTAACGTTCTGCAAAAAACGTATGGGACATATGGCATTTCAAAGAAGAAGTCACTGCATTCTTATCAGACTGTGTAGTGGCCTTAAGTATGAGCCCACTGACTGAATTTTAATTTTAATGGGAATCAATGAAATTTTGATATTTATTAGCTATTTAACATTGTCAAGAAAAAATGTTTTTATTCATCACTAATTATTTATATTTAGTATATGAGAATGGTGCATTTATAATCATTAAAATGTAATAAACAGTAGTCAATTATGCACAACAAATACCTTTTCAGATATAGTGCTAATAAAGGTAGATATGCATACTTACTGGCAATTTATAATCCATAATGGACCATGCACAATGAAATTATGAAATTATATCACTTAATGGTTTTATTAAACAGCTTTTTTTTAATTGAAAAAGTAATTTATATTCATGGTAAAAGATTTAAGCACTGCAAAGATGATATTGTAATTCTTCTTCCTTTAGCCCCCCTCCAACACTCAGTTCTCTAGTGTGGAGGGATAGCTGTAGGCCCAACTGCTATTTACAGTATTTATGTGATAAAAAATAGTTTAAAACCCCACTAACTCACCCTAACTGAAAGGAAGGTCACTACAACTTGATGTAAAATCTGAATTATAGTATATTTCAAAGGAAATATAGCTTTGGTACTTTGGGCTAAAATGAGTAAATGCTGACTGAGAAGGGGGAGGATGGAGAAGAGCATTTATTTTAAAGTATCCACTTGCGCTTTTCAAACAGATTTTACCCATATTAATTCTTTTAATGAAAGCTACTGATACTGTGGTGCTTCAAAATAGTTTGCTGTCCTTCACAGTTAGGTATGCTAAGTATTTGCCATGATGACAATATTATTTGTTTATCAAATTTCATTTTACAGAAAGCACACAAGTAAATTCTGGCTCAAAACCTGAATTGAATTCATGTCCATTCATGTGCCACATATTTCAAAGTATTGAATTTAAATAGATGCCTTGCTATGTTTGTATGGGGGTTGCATATGTTACTCAAGAAAATACTCCTGGAAACTTGAAGATGTCATGTATAACTCTTTTTAAACATTATAAGGTGTTTTTGAGTATATTATCTTATTTTATCCCTATGGTTCCCTCTGAGTGCCTATGACAGACATTAGAATGCTAATCTCTAAAGTGAGGCAATTGTTTTTCAAGATGTTATTGGACAATTTTAATTTGGAAAAGACATTGATAAAGAGACACAAATCCTGATGGAGAATGTATAAGTAGAGAAGGAGGAAGGTACAGGGAAAGTTATAGAAGTAAAATTTTATGACCCAATGGGTATGTAGGACTGGAGGGGAGGACAACATAAGTAAGTTGTTATAGAGTTTTTATATTATTCAAGATAGTATCCTATTATTTGAAAGTAGACAGTGGTAAGTTAAGATGCAAATATAAACCCTGGGTTAATCACCAAAAATTTAAAATATATATAAATATATATATAAGTATATATATAAATATATATATAAGTATATATATAAATATATATAAGTATATATATAAGTATATATATAAATATATATATAAGTATATATATAAATATATGTAAAAATATAAAACTATAAAACTATAAATAACAACAGTGGGAATAAAATGAAATATTAAAGAAAAAACAACTCAATTAATACAACGAAGGCAGGCAAAGACGAGAGAATAATGGACAGATAGCCAAAGAGGAAACAAGGAAGAAGGTGGAGTTAAAAACTCAACTTATTGATAATTACATTAAATATGAATAATCTAAACACCCAATTAAAAGTCAGAGATGATCAGACTGCATTAAAAAAAGCAAGCACTATGTGCTTTTTGTAAAACAACAACAACAAAAACAACAGCAACAACAACAACACTTTATATGTAAAGACAAAGATAAGTTAAAAAAAGGGGGGGGATAAGTTAAAAGTAAATAATGGTCAGGGCACCTGAGTGGCTCAGTTGATTAAAGCATCTGCCTTTAGCTCAGGTCATGATCCCAGATTGCTGGGATCGAGACCCACAGCGGGCTCTCTGCTCAACAGGTAGTCTGCTTCTCTCTCTCTCCCTCTGCCTGACACACCCCCTGCTTATGCTCTCTCTCTCTCACTATCTCTCACTCTCTGTCAAATAAAATAAGTAAAAATAAATAAAATCTTTTAAAAAAGTAAATAATGGAAAACATATTGCATAAATGCTAATCATAAGAAAATAAAAGTATATATTAATAATAAATAAATAGACTAGCAGAAACATATTTTTATTGATTATTTTTAACAATGAAAACTTCAATTTATCAAGAAATAGAAATCTCAAAATCATATGCAGCTTATAACAAAATTTTTGAAATATGTGAAGCAAAAACTAAAGATGTGAAATAAGAAATAGATAAACCTTGCTCTTTTTGATGACATGGATGGATCTAGAGACAATTATGTTGGGTAGGGTAAATCAGACAGAGAAAGAGAAAGGGGGCTGAGGGGTAGGCAAAATATGTGAAAGGGATGAAGAGGTACAAACTTCCTGTTATCAAATAAGTTTTTTTGATGGAGCTGTAATGTATGGCATGGTGAATATAGTCAGTAATATTATAATAACTTGTAAGGTGACAGGTGGGTAGTAGACTTAACATGGGGGTTCATTTCATAATGTAAAAAATATCAAATCACTATGGTGCATACCTGGTAGGATATTGTATGTCAGTTATACTTCAATAAAAAAATAAATCCATGATCATTGTTGAAGGTCTCAACACTGTTCTTTGGATAGCCAGTAGAATAAGGAGACAGAAAATCACTAAGGAGAGTAGTTGAGTAATACTATCAGGAAACTAGACCTAGCAATTGCCAGGTAGGCCTTGACAAATATGGAATACTGTACACAACAGCAGCAGAATGAACATTCTTTTAAAATGCACATGGAACATTCAATAAAATGTGCTATATACCAAGCATAGTATACCTAAAATATTTGAAGTCATATGTAAGTATGTTCTTTGAGCACAAAAGATTGAATTAAAATTCTTTAATAATGGAAAGAGATTTTCACAAATTTATAAAAATTCCCAAATGGGAAAAAAAAATCACAAAGAAAATTAGGAAATATTTTGAACTGAATTACAATGAAAACACAATTATATATTTTTAAACACAATTATATATATATTTTTTATGGAGTGAAAGGAGTGCTTAGTGGGACATTTAAGCTTTAAATGTTTATGTTAAAAAAGGAAAATTGAGGGGCACCTGGGTGGCTCAGTGGGTTAAGCCCCTGCCTTCGGCTAAGGTCATGATCCCAGGTCCTGGGTTCGAGCACCGCATCGGGCTTTTTGCTCAGCAGGGAGCCTGCTTCCTCCTCTCTCTCTCTGCCTGCCTCTCTGCCTACTTGTGATTTCTCTCTGTCAAATAAATAAATAAAATCTTAAAAAAAAAAAAAAGGAAAATTGAGGGTGTCTGGGTGGCTCGGTGGGTTAACCTCTACCTTGGGCTCAGGTCATGATCTCAGGGTCTTGGGATCGAGCCCGCTTCCCCCTCTTTCTCAGCCTGCCTCTCTGCCTATTTGTGATCTCTCTCTGTCAAATAAGTAAATAAAATCTTTTAAAAAATATAAAAAAAGGAAAATTGTCTGAAATTAATGCACTAAGAACAGAAATAATAGAAGAAATCATGATCCCAGGGGCCTGGGATTGAGTCCCACAACCGGCTCCCTGCTCAGCAGGGAGTCTGCTTCTCCCTCTCCCACTCCCCATGCTTGTGTTCCCTCTCTCACTGTTTTTCTCTGTCAAATAAATAAAGTCTTTTAAAAAAGGGGAAATTAACAATGTGATCATCTCAAGAAATATAATCATCTCAAGAAATGCAGAAAAAGCATTCAAGAAAATTAAATAACCATTCATTAATAAAACTCAACAAACTAGGAATAGAGGAAAACTTGCTCAATCTAATAACATATATCTATAAAAAAAATCTAAGGTGAAGATTTTTACTAATATTGAAAGATTGATTATTTCTTTCCCAAATTTGGGAAAAAGACAAGGATGTCTGCTTTTTTTTTACTACTTTTATTCAGCATTTTAGTAGATGCCCTAATTAGTATAATAATGAAAGGAAAATTAAAAAAAGATAAACATAATAGGAAGAAGTAAAACTATTTTTATTCAGAGACCATGTTTGTGTATGTTAATAATCTTAAGAGATCTATAAAAAAGCTACAGGAGCTAATGAATTTAGACAGGTTGCAGGATACAAGGTCAGCATACAAAAATTTTATCACCATGCATATGCAACAAAAATTGAAAATAATTAAAAATACCATATGTAAGTGTATTAAACATAAAATATCAAAACATAAAAATATATCCAATTCCTATATACTGAAAACTGCAATAAATTACCAAGAGAAATTAAAGATCTAAGTAAATGGAAAGATGTATTATGTCCATGAATTAGAAGACTTAAATTTTAAGATGTAAATTGTTCTCACATTGAGATATATATACAAACAATCCTACTCAAAGTATCAGTGGATTTCTGTGTGTAATAGAAATTATGAAGCAGTTTTTGTAATTTGAAAGAATATAAAAAGCTAAAGCAATTTTGAAAAAGAAGGAACTTGAAAAATGTACGCTACCTAATTTCAAGAACTATTAAAACTTCGGAAGCCAAGAGAGTGTGGTATTGATATTAGAAAAAACATATAGATCAATAACCAGAGAGGGATTGTCTATAAAAATATAGAAACTTACATGTAGTCAAATAATCTTTTACTCGAGTGCCAAAGAAACTCAATAGGGAAAGGATAGTCATTAAAGTAAACTGTATTGGAAAAACTAGATATTCATATGGAAAAAAAGTGAACCATTCCTCTTATGTCACACCTTACACACTTAGGTAAAAGCAAAACTTATAATTCTAGAAGAAAACATAGAATAAAATCTTGATCTTTTATGTCACAAAAAACATGAACTATCAATGACAAAAATTAATATATTGGATTTCATCAAAATGAATGTCTATTCTTCAAAAAACTTGCACAAATGAAAAGTCAAGCCACAGATTATGAGAAAATGTTTGGATTATATGCATATGGAAAATGGATTGGTATGTAGACTATAAAACTATTCACTAATTCAAATAGCTCAATATAAAATGTGTAAAAAATTTGAGTAGTTCACAAAAGGAGACATATAAATGGTTGGTAAGCACATATAAAGAAGCTCAACATCATTGATCATTAGGGAAATATGAATTAAAACCACAATGATATCCTATTGCATACGCACTAGAATAGCTAAAATTAAAAAGACTAAAAAAGACAAAATGTTAGTGAAGTTGCATAACAACTGGAACTCTTATGCGTTGCTAAGAGGACTGTAAAACATTACAATCACTTTGAGAAACTATTTGACAATTATAAGCATATAAGTTTTATATGATCCAGCAGTTCTACACAAAGGTTTTTACTCAAAAACAACAAAAAAAAAAATCATCCATATACACACAAAATCTTTCATGAGAATGTTCATAGAAACCTTATTTTTAAGAGCTAAAAAACTAGAAACAACCACAATGTCCATCAACAAGTGAATGGATAAACAAATTGTAGTATATGTATGCAATGAAAATTGATAAGCAAGGTAAAGGAATAAGCTATTGATAAAAACAATACAATGATCAATCCCTAAAATGTTATGCTGTGTAAATGAAAGGAAAATATAAAAGCATGCATACTTTATGATTCCATTCTTGTAAAGTTCTAGAACAGGCAAAGTTCCTTTACAGTGACAGAGAACAGATTAGTGATTGCCTGTACTGGAATGGGGGTAGGCCTAGGGAGGAGACTTAACTGCAAAGCAGTACAAAGAAATATTTTGGAGTGATGGAAATATTGCATACCTTTTTCAAGAAGTTCCTATTTAAATTCAAGTTAGTTAACATACAGTGTAATATTAGTTTCAGTTGTACAATATAATGATTCAACACTTCCATATGACACCCCGTGCTCATCACAACAAGCGTACTCCTTAATCACCATCTCTCCACCCACCTCCCCTCTGGTAGTCTTTGGCATTCCTTAGCTTGCAATATTGAAATATCTTAATTGTGGGAGTGATTATATTTGCCACAACTTCTTAAAACATAAATAACAAAATGGATGCATTTTATTATCTGTATTCATACCTCAATAAAATTAAAACAAACAAAAAATTATCCTATAGTCTAAGATAAATCTACTTCCAATTAATAATATATTGGTATGGGGCGCCTGGGTGGGTCAGTGGTTAAATCCTCTGCCTTCGGCTCAGGTCATGATCTCGGGGTCCTGGGATTGAGTCCTGCATCGGGCTCTCTGCTCAGCAGGGAGCCTGCCTCCTCCTCCTCTCTCTCTCTGCCTGCCTCTCTGCCTACTTGTGATCTGTCTGTCAAATAAATAAAAAAAAAATCTTAAAAAATGATATATTGGTATGATCCTATCTCTTCAAAATGCCCCTGAATTTTTTTCTTCTTTCTTTTTTTTATTATGTTATGTTAGTCACCATATAGTACATCATTAGTTTTTCATTATTGCTCCATGATTCATTATTTGCATATAACACCCAGTGCTCCATGCAGTATGTGCCCTTCTTAATACCTATCACTGGACTAACCCATCTCCCCACTTCCTTCCCCCTCTAAAACCCTCAGTTTGTTTCTCGGAGTCCATAGTCTCTCATGGTTTGTCTCCCCTGTCTGATTCCCCCCGTTCATTTTTCCCTTCCTTCTGTTAATATGCTCCATGCTATTCCTTATGTTCCATAAATAAGTGAAACCATGTGATAATTAACTTTCTCTGCTTGGTTTATTTCACTTAGCATAATCTCCTCCAGTCCCATTCATGATGATGCAAAAGTTGGGTACTTATCCTTTCCAATGGGTAATATTCCATTGTATACATGGACCACATCTGCTTTATCCATTTGTCTGTTGAAGGACATTTTGGCTCTTTCCACAGTTTAGCTGACTTTTTTCTAAACTATCCAGATATTCTCAGATTCATTCAACAAATATTTGTAATTGACCATATATAAAGGGCCACAAAATATAAAATGTGCCTTTTATATGAAACAAGAATAATAAATGTATACATACTTATACTGAATTGAATAATGTCCCCCCAAAATTCACGTCTCCCCAGAATTTGTGAATATGATCTTATAAGGAAATAAATTCTTTGCAGATGTAGTCGTTAGGATGAGGTCATACCAGATTATGGTGGGCCCTAATCCAGTGACTGGTATCTTTATAAGAGGGAAATTTGAACATGGAGACATACACAGAAGGTTGGATTATGTGAGACACAACAAAGACAGCCATGTGAAGACAGGCAGAGCTTGAAGTGATTTATTTACAAGCTGAGGAATGCCAAAGATTACCACCAACCGCCAAAAGCAAAGAAGAAGCAAGAGAGTCTCTTCCCCTAGACCTTTCAGTGAGAACACAGCACTTTCAGCACTTTGGTGTCAGACTCCAGGTTTTCATATCTGCCAGAGAATAAATTTCTTTTGTCTTGAGCCACCCAGTTTGTGACACTAGCAGCTCTGGAAACTGATGTAATATCCAATTTTAAAAGTGTGGTAATATTATGAAAGAAAATATTATGGAGGGGCACCTGGGTGGCTCAGTGGGTTAAAGCCTCTGCCTTCAGCTCAGGTCACGGTCCCAGGGTCCTGGGATCGAGCCCCGCATCGGGCTCTCTGCTCTGCAGGGAGCCTGCTTCCTCCTCTCTCTCTGCCTGCCTCTCTGCCTACTTGTGATCTCTCTCTCTCTGTCAAATAAATAAATAATCTTTAAAAAAATATTATGGAGCTATGGAAGAGTTAAAATAGTATGAATCTGGATTCCCAAGGAAGATGTCTTACTGCAATAACCTTTAGTCCAGATGGAGAAATGAGTAACAGTTAGCAAAGACAAAGACAGGGGCAATGAGGAAGAGAAGGTGTAATCAGGCAGAGAGGTCTGCTTTTTGCAAACTCTGAGTAAGGAAAGATTTTGCCATATTTTTAGACTCAGAGAGAAGATAGCTCACTGAGAGTGGAGAGGACACACTGGCAACATGATAATCCATATTTCTCTAAGGAGAAATCATAGGGATACAGGAGAGTGGGCAGAAAAGGAGATTAGGAGAAATTAAGACAGTAACTACTATGGTAATTCAAGTAACAGATATCATTGGCTTAAACTAGACTAAAAATAGTAGGAGCCAGCCTTATTTGAGATCAGTTTTGGAGGTAGACTCATCAGAACTTTGTAATGAATTGGATATGGTGGTGAAAGAGAGGGAGGTGTTAAGAACAACTCTGGGTTTCTGGCATGAACAATTAGGTGACTGAAAATGCCATTTACTGTCATGAGAAGACTGAGGGAGAAATGGTTTTGGCAGGAGAGGATCAAAAGCTGCATTTTGGACCTTTTAAATGCAGGATGCTTGTGTGATATGTAAGTGAGTATGTCTAAAAGATAGATAAAACTGGAGTTTACATTTAAGAATTTTAAATGTATGGGTTATATCATATACACACATATATGGGTATATGTATGCATTTATGGGCATAGGTATAAGAATTATAAATGTATGATGAATATATATGTATAATATGTATATTACATGTGCATATATGTATATATGTGATATTATATATCCATACATAATATTCCTATATATAATATATATTATGTATTATATGTATATAAAATGGGTATATAATATATACCCATTATTTTTATTCATTACTCATTATATATGTATATACACACACATATACCCATTACCCATTATGTATATATTGGTATATTCCATAAGTATGTAATATATATATTACCCATATATTTTATATTTATATATATATTAATTCTAGTATAATTAACATACAGTGTTATATTAGTTTCAGGTGTACAATGCAGTGATTAAACAATTCAACACATTATTCAGTGCTCATCAAGATAAATATACTCTTAATCCCCTTCACCTGCTTCACCCATCCCCTCACCCACATCCCCTCTGGTCACCACTGATTTGTTCCCTATGTTTAAGAGTCTGTTTTTTGGTTTGTCTCTTTTTTCTTTGTTCATTTGTTTCTTAAATTCCACATATGAGTGAATCATATGGTATTAGTCTTTTTCTGACTGACTTATTTCACTTAATATTATACCCTTTAGGTCTCTCTGTGTTGCTGCAAATGGCAAGATTTCATTTTTTTTCATTTTTTTATATACTCTTTTTGAGTAATATTCCATTGTATGTATATACCACATCTTCTTTATCCATTAATCTGTTGATGGGACACTTGGGTTGCTTCCATAATTTGGCTATTGTAAATGCTGCAATAAATACAGGGGTGCATATATCTTTGTGAATTAGTGTTTTTGTATTTTTTTTTTTAGATTTTATTTACTTATCAGATAGAGATCACAAGTAGGCAGAGAGGCAGGCAGAGAGAGAGGGGGAAGCAGACTCGCCGCTGAGCAGAGAGCCCGATGCGGGGCTCGACCCCAGAACCCTGAGATCATGACTTGAGCTGAAGGCAGAGGTTTTAACCCACCGAGCCACCCAGGCGCCCCAGTGTTTTTGTATTTTTTATTTAAATACCCAGTAGTGGAATTACAGATCAAATGGCAATTATTTTTTTCAATTTTTGAGGAAACTTGATACAGTTTCCTATAGTGGCTGTACCAGTTTCTTTCCTACCAACAATGCATGAGGATTCCTTTCTCTCCACATCCTCACCAACACTTGTTTTTCTTGTCTTCTTGATTTTAACTCTTCTGACAGATATAAAGTGATACCACATTGTGGTTATGATTTGTATTTCCTTGATGATTAGAGACATTGAGCATCTTTTCACATGTCTCTTGGCCCTCTGTATGTCTTTTTTGGAGAAATGTCTGTTCATATCTTCTGCCCATTTTAATTAGATTATTTGATTTTTTTTTTTGGTGTTAGCAACTCAACACTTCAGAATTTAGAATTGCTAAATTCTTCATATGTTTTAGATACTAACACTTTATCAGATATGTCATTTGCAAATATCTTCTCCCATTCAGAAGATTTCTTTTCTTTTCTTTTCTTTTCTTTTCTTTTCTTTTCTTTTCTTTTCTCTCTTTCTTTTTCTTTTTCTTTTTTTTTTTTTTTTTTGGTCGTTGTTGATTATTTCATTTGCTGTGCAGTAGTTTTTTATTTTGATGTATTCTGTATGGCAATATTTTAAATCATGGAAGTAGGTAAGAAAATTTAGAGAGAGAATGTATAATCATGAAAGGTTTTACACTGAACCCTGAAGAATTCCAAACTTAATGGATTGGATAAGAAAAGCACTCAAAAGAAGTACTTGAAAAGGAGGAGCCAGAGGGGTAGAAGGAATGAATATCCAGAAAGAGCAGGGTTATGGAAGCCAAGTAATGAGAATGTCACACAAATTAAAGTGTATTCAACTATGAAAAAATAGTTGAAATGCCAAGTATCTTAGATTATCTTACTCTTCACCAATATTCACTGTTCCTCCCTGTTAAAGTCACACATGACTATGCATTTACTTTGATCAGAGTGACATGAGTCATTTCAAGCTAGCATACACTTCCTCTACCCTATTTCCTTTAGCCATGCACAAGCAATGATTCAGGTAGAGGATGCTCTATCAGTCTGGATCCTAAGTGAAGCCGAAGTGGAGCACAACCATAGCTGATCTGTAATGGACATGTAACATGAGTGAAAATAAGCCATTATTGCTGCTGTTGTTTGGGTCTTTAATTACTGGAGGAAGACTAGACTATTTTGAATGATAAAACAAATAAGATACATACAGAAAAGGGTATCCTGGAAATAGCAACATAGGTATTTGGTGACTTTTGAAAGAGGATTATTTGTAGCATGGTAGATGCAATTTGGTGAGGAGTGGATAGGAGATAAGAAATTGCAGGTAGTATAAACTCTGAAAAATTTGTGGAGAGGAGAAGAGAAATAGTGTTGATACTTAGGGTGGGGTATATGAGATCAAAGTTTTTAAGTTTTTGACATACAGATGGAATTAAAACAGGACATTGAAAAGGATGAATCAGTAGAGAGGGAGAGGGCTGAAGATGTAGGAGTACATCCTCTAAGAAAGGGAGAAGAAAGAAAAAGTGGGTAGACTGGAATCTGATAGGACCTGCGTTTCAACAGGAGGGAAAAAGGAACAGATGGGGTGCACATCTATGGCTGGGAAAATTTGCAATTCTAAACAAAGGCAAATGTCTTTTAAAAATATTCACATTTTAGGAACTAATCTTCAACTCAGTTTTATAGCTCCATTTTAAAATGTGGGGATTTGATACAGTTTCTTACATAAACTCTCAGTCCAAAAAACTAAATTTGTTAAAAAAAAATCCCATTAGGTTTCCATCTGCTTCATTCAGATTTATAGGGTAATTCTACTTGAATTTAAAATTCTTTTCCTTTAAGAGACCTTGGTCAAAATCTAGGAGGTGCTGGAAATTTCTCATCTTTGTGAGTCAAAGTGATTGATCCTTTAAGGAAAGCTTTCACTGATTATATTCATTTATGCATGCCCTGCCCTGCTCTATACCTCTAAGCATCAGAGTCTCCTGATTCTTCCATCCAAAAGCATTTCCAGAATCTCCTTAACAGCTAACAGCATTCTTTGCTTTGGGGACTGATGGAGAAGACATTACAAGCATTTTGGGAGAAAGTATGGCTATAATTTATTTTCTGGGGAGTAAATAGTATTGCACACGTCATAATAAAAATGGATGAGCATGAAATGATTCATTTCCTGAAAGAATATAAGGATGTTAGTGTAATTGTTAGGATTTGTCCCTAGCCCAGTCTGATGTTGACAGGGACACAGCCACTATCTGTCTGAAACATTTTCCTCAGAGCTTATTGAATGGCAAATGTAATTCCTGGGGGAAAGCTTGATGTTCATAGTCTCTGAAGTGCTTACCGTTTAAAGTCAGAATAAAAGCTTATTCTATGGCTCTGACAGTTTGGTAGATATATTCAAGCTACGTCTTATGGTCTTAATACTTGTATTTCTACAATACTAATTGTAGTTCCCTAAACTCTTGTTAATTTTGATTGCATTTACAGTTGATCTTTGAACAGCATGGAGGTTAGGGACATTGATCTCCTGCATAGACAAAAATCTGCCATAACTTTTGACTCCTTAAAGACTTGATTACTAATAGCCTACTGTTGAAACCTTATGATAAATAGTTGAATAACACATATTTTGTATGTTATATGTATTATTACATGTATTAAGTATTAGAAAAGAAAATGTTAATAAGAAAATTGTAAGGGGACCGGGTCTTGGGATTGAGTCCTGCATGGGGTGCTTTGCTCAGTGGGAAGTGTGCTTCTCCCTCTGTCTGTCTCTTCCCCTGCTTGTGCTCTCTGTCTCTCTGACAAATAAATAAATTAAAAAAATCTTTTTTAAAATGCAAATTGTAAGGAAAACACATTTACAGTAGCATAATGTATTTATCAAAAGAAATCCATGTATAAGTGGACTCCTACAAATTGAACCTCTGATGTTCAAGGGAAAAACGTATCAAAAATTTTTTTCCCTTACCATTCCTGTATTGAAAGATTCTGGTGAGATCTCTATATTTATATTTAAGGGCTCAGTAGGAGGGAGGATAAGAGAACTTTCCTGTTACTTCCCTACCTTTTCTGCCTCCTTTTCATCATCTTCTTCTTTTTCCTTTTTTTTCTCTTCTTACCCACTCTTCCTATTTTTTTCTTTTTTCAACTTACATGTTAGCTAAATTAAATATTCAGTATAAATAATCTTACAAACTAGATTGCTCCTTAAATTCATAAAATTGCTTGAAAATGTTTACCATATTGTATCTCTATTGATACCAAACATCAGTCAATTTCAGGTGTCACTCACACTCATTTGTTTTGTTTTTCTTTAGAGAGGGAGAGTGCCATACTATACACAGACATGCGCATGTGCATGCAGGGTCAGGGAGGGGCAAAGGGAGAGGGAAGGGGTACAATCTGTGAATCATCAGTCTTATACAATTCACAGCACTCACAATAGCACATACCCTCCCCAATGTCCATAACCCAACTACCCTATCCCTCTGCACCTCCAGCAACCCTCTATTTGTATCCTGAGATTAAGAGTCTCTTATGGTTTGTCTCCCTCCCTGGGCCCATCTTGTTTCATTTCTTCCCTTCCTGCCCCCCATGACCCCCCACCCTGCGTCTCAAATTCCTCATATCAGAGGGATCATATGATAATTGTCTCTCTCTGATTGACTTATTTCACTTAGCTTAATACCCTCTAGTTCCATCCACGTCATTGCAAATGGCAGGATTTCAAGTTTTTTGATGGCTGCATAGTATGCCACTGTGTGTGTGTGTGTGTGTATATATATATATATATAATATATATATATACACATATATATAATATATATATATATACCACCTCTTCTTTATCTATTCTTCTGTTGATGGACATCTAGGCTTTTTCCATAGTTTGGGTATTGTGGACGTTGCTGCTATAAACATTCAGGTGCACATGCCCCTTTGGATCACCATATTTGTATCTCTAGGGTAAATACCCAGTAGTGCAACTGCTGGGTCATAAGGTAGCTCTATTTTCAACTTTTTGAGGAACATTCATACTGTTTTCCAGAGTGGCTGGAGAGAAAGAATCTTAAACAGGCTGGATGCCTAAGGTGGAGCCTGATTAGGGCTCCATCTCATGACCCTGAAATTATGACCTGAGTTGAAATCAATTTGGATGCTTAACTGGAGCTTAACTGACTGAGACACCAAGGTACTCCAACACTAATTTGGGTATTATCTCTTGTTGCATGTATATATGAATGGCTAAGTATATATGAAGTGTTCTTTATAGAGGACTAATTCATGATAATACTTGAAAGAATTTATAAATGTCTAATAGTTTCTGCTTTCATATAAACTTATCTTGGTGTCATATTGGCATCTGCTCATGTATTGCAGGGCCTAGAATTTTAAGAACTTCTTTGACATATTTGAGCTTCCCAGGGCTCCAGAGACCTATTTATGAGTTCTCCTGCTCTTGTCAGATATACTTCCCATTAGAGGAAAGTCTCCCCATCCAGCTAGTTCTCTTATCAAGACTAGCTGCCCTCCACCTCATCCTCAACCAAATGGACTTCACTTCCCTTTCAGCCCATAAATTATTCAAACAAGCCAGTCACAGAGGAACAAAGGGGAACCTCACTTTCTTGTTACAACAAAGCCGACTTCTCCCATGGCCACTTTTGGTACATTCTTTTCCTGAGAGCAGATGTTCCCTATTTTGACCTGCATGGTATGCAGTTTCCTTTTCCCCAAGCTCTGAGTATATGAGGCTGACAAACTTCTCTTAATTTCATGTGTCTAGTGTCACGTATCATGTGCTCAGTTGTCTTGTAATATTTAGGGTGAGAGAGCTTTCCTTGACCTATCAGGTGAATAAGAGATAATAAGAGATAATAATGAATAAGAATAATAATAATGATAATAATGAATAAGAGATAATAAGAGACCAGAAACAAATCGCATTCCTGTCCTCACGGAATAAGAAAAGACATCGTATGCTGCTGGATTTTAATCAAGCTTAGAGTCTGTTCCCAATCATGAGCCCAATTTCGCTTTCATTTTCATATATAAGCTTTCAAAGTGTGGCAATTTTTGTATACTATTTAAAAATTTGATTTTAGATTTAGGCCACTGCTTTTCGGCCATTTTCAATAACTTATATATATATGCACACATGCATGGATGTTTTGAGCTACTTAAGTTTTTATAATGGTTTTGAACATAGTAGAAGTTGCCTTTATAACAATTTGACTAAAAAGAATATTAAAAAGAAAAGAATGCAAATGATTGACTTAATTTTTTAATTAAGTCAGTCATTTGCATTTTTTCTTTCAAAACGATTGTTCAATTCAAACAAGTTCAGGTGTGTATGTCTATATCTAACAGTGACCCTATTGTCTAGAAAAACTCTTTTGGAAAAAAAAAAAAAGTTAGTGCGTCACTATAAAACCTAAATGGAATAGTGACTAAAGCTTTCAGTAACATAAACAATAGTAAAAGTTATAACTAAATTTCCCTACTCAAATTATACTTTCTAAGTCAGTGAAGCCTTAAATTAATGAATTCATTAATACATTGATTCAGCATATATTTTTTAATGCTTTTGTATGTACCAAGTTAACTACTTTGGTGGGTTGAGAGGATCCTCAGAATTGTGTAGAATATAATATCAGGCTAAAAAGTAAAGCCAAACTCATAAAATTACAGCATTATAGAGATGGGAGGGAGTTGAAAATGTAAAGACAAAGGCTCAGAGAGTCTCAGGGACTGAAGACCATACAAATCCTGTCAATCTGATAGGGTGCCATATGTGTTTTCAGTACTGCATTCTAAAAGTGATTCCATGGGGGCGCCTGGGTGGCTCAGTGGGTTGAAGCCTCTGCCTTCGGCTCAGGTCATGATCCCAGGGTCCTGGGATCGAGCCCCGCATCGGGCTGTCTGCTCAGCAGGGAGCCTGCTTCCTCCTCTCTCTCTGCCTGCTTCTCTGCCTACTTGTGAACTCTGTCAAATAAATAAAAAAAATAAAATCTAAAAGTGATTCCATGAACATCGATGACATAGAAAACAATTTTCTTCCAAGTGCTGAAATATGTGAAACAATAAAAAAAGTTATAGGAGATAACAGAGATTTGTGTAGATAGTCCTCATATGTGAGACTCCATGAAGACAATAGGTTTTGAGCTGAGTCCAGGAAAGGTTTAAGGTAATTTTCATATGTAAAGAAAAAAAGCAAAGGCATTTTTATTAAAAGGGCTGTTAATGGCAAAGTTCTGTGTAGTTAGGAATGTGATTAATTCACATAAACTGGGTCAGTAGGGTGACTGCCTGAATTAGAGGTTAAACTGCTTTTTAGAAATAAGAGTAGATAGTAAAATAGTTAGAAAAAGCACCCTCATTGAGTAAAAATGTTAGTAAAGTATGAATATTTCCATGACTTCAGAGAGTTAATGTGACTGCAGAATAAATCTAAAATAAACAAAAAGAAGCTTAGGAAGCTGAGAAGTCAAGCTCAGCACTGTTTGTTGTCTGCCTACTGAGATGTAAGTAAAGACCAATTTAATTTCTGTGGGTGTTGGAAAAGTTGCTCCAACCTGCCTTATCTCATCATTCCCCATCCCACATCACTATATTGATTCCTGCTAATTACCAGACATGCTCACAATTGTTTGAGCCAATATTAATAATGATTTTCATTTACTGAACATCTACTGTGTGCTCATGCACTGTGATGCAATGAAAATACTTTTCTTCTGTATAGGAGAAAGTGGTATCTTGTTAGGATAGATATATGCTTTTTTCTTTTTTAGCTAGAAAATGAAAGTCATCCATCATTCACGCCTAGAGGGAGGAAGTAGGGTATACATTTGATACCAGCATCTTGAGAATACTCACCTTGGAAATTGACTCATATTTGGGCTTTGAAACTGTCATTTTCCCTATGTGAAGATAATTGTAATAGGGCCAGAACTGACAAGTGGGGTTTTGATGTAAACAATGAACAAACCGACAGATCAATAAATGCTGAGCAAGGCATGCTTCACCTCAGATTATATTGACTTACTGCAAAAATAATGGAGTGACAAAATGAAAATGTGTTATGTTTTATCTGAGTTATGGTCATAGCAATATGTAAGGTAATAGATTAACTCAGATAAGACTTGCAGCAAAAGAAACATCAAGAACAGCTATAAGAAAATCAATTTGCAAACACCTTCATCAAAGCAAGTTTCTAAGGAACAATCACACTTTACTGAAGAAAAATACTGGTTACACTTATTTTCTATCTGTACTAGACAACTAGATTGACCAAGAATTATGTTTTTATTTTAACTTAAGGATTTGACCTTCAATAGAGGTTATTTTAGTAATTTTATTACTCAGAGGTCTCAGGTCCTAGTGGATCCAAAATTCAAAATCTTGAGTGCTTTTTGACAAGCTCTGGGAAGTAAAACTATGACAGATAATGATTGGTACCATTGGACTAGTGTATAAGTAGATAGTCTCTGCTGATTAACTCACTTCTGCTTCAGCCTTTGAGTCAAGATCATATTCTCAGGGTGGTCTTAACCAATGACTAAACCAAATTGTGCTATAAGGGGGAGGCTGCTTCCACCCAATATGGGACTTCTTTTAATAGACAATTTTTATACCAGAGTGCCCTGTTGGCTTTCAGAGACTTAGTGAGAGCTTCCTGCTCATTTTTTTTTTCTTGTTCCTTTCATTGGTGTTCCTTGCCAAAAACTTTTGGATTCCTAATTCTTTCTCAGCATCTGCTTTCTAGAGTACCCAATTGACAGTGGTACTAGAGCAAGTCCAATAAGAGAGCCAGTAAGTTGGAATTTGGGGTCTGGATTGCCCCCCATCTTGTTGGCAAAGAAGACCCTATATGAGGCAGTATCCCTGGCATAAGAACCCTGTTCTTGGCATAAGGTAGTGGTTGTTCAATTGCTAAAACTTTCGTTGGTAGTGATTTTGGAAACTTTTATGAGAAAGGAGACAGAATGGGAGAGTACAAAATGCTGATGACCAAACTCGGGATTTAATAGTTTCCAAGTTTCAGAGATGATTGAATCCTCGGTCAAAGCTGGACTGTTGGGTCAAAGTCAAAATCCTGTTTGGGAAAACATGTATCCTGACACATCTGGATAAGAATGCCTAAAGCTTCTGGCTTCACACATTCCTGTGATTCCCCAGAGCCCACCAGAAGTGGTCTATGCTTCCTTATTAAGAGCTAGCATATCTACATGCGGGAAGATATACTGAGGCCTCTTCATTGTAAGGCTGCAGGAACTCCTCTCAGGATAAGTCCCCATTTCTCTCTTAGTTTTCAGGCCAAGAGGTAGAGTTAAGTTGAAAGGCAACTAAGTTGGAGGCATGTGGAGTAAGATATGGGAGATAAAGAATCTATACCAATGGATCTCCAGAATTAACCAGCATGAATCAGCAAGAGCTGCAGGAGTTTACTTGGGATTGGATTTTCAGCATGCCAGAATTAAATCAATGAGGCTAAAATAAGGAAGAGCAAATTGACTTGAAACATACTCTCAGGATACTTGCTTAATAGCCTAGCAAGGACTCAGGTGATGAAATAAACTTGCTGCAAAGGTGACTCTTAGTAGCTCTTGTTAAATAAAATTGAAATGTCTGAAGTTGAAGCAGCCAACAAGATAGGTCACTGGAACAGTCTACTGAAGACACAGCTGAAGCACTTAGTCAAAGGCAATAGTTGTGGGCATGAAGGGCCATACCACAGGTTATAACATGCCCACTGAGTCACAGAATATATATGATATTGTGAGCTCAATTAATTGGTCTAGCTACAAAGGGGTGGAAGCAGGAATTTCTCCACATATCACCATTTCCAATAACCTGCTAAGAGATTATGTTTACTTTCCCTTCAACTCTGGACTCTGCAAGTTAGAGGTACTGGTCCCCAAAGGGACTTTACTCTTGTCAGTGGATACAGCATTTCTACTACAGTCTAGGTTGCTGCTGGAGCACTTTGTACTCCTTATGTCCAGGGACCAGCAGCAATAAGAGAAATTAAGATACTGGTAGGAATAATTGACATGATCATCAAGAGGAGGCAGGGATGCTGTGGGAACAAGGAATAATATATGTGGAACTCTGCATCTTTTGGGTGCCTATTGATAATTTCTTGACCAACTGTGATGATAAATAGATAAGTTCTGCAAGTCATAAATAAGAAATATATATTTATTAGAGCTCAGACCTCTAAGAAGTGAGGATAGAGGTCATACCTGCAGGCAGGCCATTATGACCACCAAAGCTGATAGCTGAGGCAAGGAAAATTTAAATTGTAGAAGAAGTAGATGATTTCAGCCTTGGAACCAACTGTAGTGATAGGAGTTGTATGCAGTTCTTTTCCCTAACTCCCTAATCTTTTCTAAGTTTTCTTTTTGTAAGAGAAGCCCATCAGAGTCCTGTAGCTCCTTGCACATATATGGAGAAATGGATCCACATGGTGCAAGGAGGGGACTGTGGTAGATCAGATCTTTCCTCAGGAAAGAGCTCATTGCCCTGCCTTGAGAACTGTGCTTAGCTGACAGCCTCTAGTTGTTAACTTCTTTGGGTTCACTTCTAATTTTGAGTGATAGTAACCTTCTTCTGGTTAGCCAATGACAGAGAAAGATTCTGGTACAAAGGCCTACCCTTTTTTGCCCAGTGCATTAGAACTCCTTTAGGTATTCTTCCCTTTGGAGCTTCTCTTGTGTCATATCTGCAATTCAGACTGATGGCTCCCTTACTCAATCCTGTTTCCTACCTTTTCCTTTCACAGGTGTTACTCCTTCATAACACTTAGTATTATTAATCTCTCAGAAAACCCAGTGTCTCACAAACCAAAGCATAAGTGATATATACATTCAAGCTTGTGATACCACAGCACTACTCCTAAAGATTAAAAAAAAAAAAATCAGGACATATTGCAGATTAGTAATGAGAAAACTTTAGGGTAGGGGGTGGGTGGAGAAAATGTTGCAAAGAGGTATTATATGAGAGCAGACAAGAAGGATTATGAATAAACAGTCTTGGAAGATGAATAAAGAAAAATAGTCTACAATGCTGACTTGTTTACCATTTTCTGGGAAACTCAAACTAGGGAGCTACTTTGAAACTTAATGGGATTAAGTTTAAGACTAATAAAATAAATCTCTTATTATTATGTATAACTATAGCCTTAAGATAATAGTTACTTCCAAAGAAAGTTGAGACTGAAATACAGGTTAGAGACCTTCTAAATTCTGATGACAAAGACATAATCATTAATTAAGGAAATATTGGAGATCATATACTTACATTTATTTTTGAAATTGTTTTTTGGGAATATACCCATTCTTTCTTACAGTGAATCCCTTGGATTTGCTATCACAGATAGGATGTGGTGCAGGATGCCTGAGGTCTGGGGGGGTGGAACCCAGGTTTATATGTTCTTAGACATGGGTGTTCTCTTTCTCAGGGCTAAATATCTTTAACCTCGTTCCATGAAGGAATACCAATCATTTCTCTTAGAAGAAAATAAAGTACAATAACTGCCTTCAAATAATTGAAAGGCTGATAGTATGGCCAAGGGGTAAATAGTGGAAGGAAGGAGAAAAGATCTGCACACAGAGGTATCTTCACAAGATGTTAAGCTCGCTGTCACTGGGAGTGTATGATCAAGAGAGGGACAGGCAGGGAGGAGTCAAGATGGCGGAGAAGTAGCAGGCTGAGACTACTTCAGGTAGTGGAGATCAGCTAGATAGCTTATCTAAAGATTGCAAACACCTACAAATCCAACGGGAGATCGAAGAGAAGAAGAACAGCAATTCTAGAAACAGAAAATCAACCACTTTCTGAAAGGTAGGACTGGCGGAGAAGTGAATGCAAAGCGACGGGAAGATAGACCGCTGGGGGAGGGGCCGGCTCCCGGCAAGCGGCGGAGCAATGGAGCACAAAATCAGGACTTTTAAAAGTCTGTTCCGCTGAGGGACATCGCTCCAGAGGCTTAACCGGGGTGAAGCCCAGGTGGGGTCAGCGTGGCCTCAGGTCCCGCAGGGTCACAGAAGGATCGGGGGTGTCTGAGTGTCGCAGAGCTTACAGGTATTAGAATGGGGAAGCTGGCTACAGAGGCAGAGCCGAGGAGTGAGCTCTAAGCTCGGGGTTACCTTGAACCAGTCGCAGGCTCAGTCAGCTCGGAGCGCGGCCGGAGGCCAGGGTGGCGGGAGTCATTGGGCGCTATTCTCTGAGGGCGAATGGTGGAGTGGGGCCCCGGGCTCTTGGTTCCTCTGGGCCAGAGACTGGGAGGCCGCCATCTTCATTCCCGCCCTCCAGAACTCTATGGAAAGTGCTCAGGGAACAAAAGCTCCCAAAAGCAAACCCGAGAGGATTACTCAGCCCGGCCCCGGTGCAACTCCGCCTGGGGCAAAGACACATGAGAATCACTACAACAGGCCCCTCCCCCAGAAGATCAACAAGAAACCCAGCCAGGACCAAGTTCACCTACCAAGGAGTGCAGTTTCAATACCAAGGAGAGCAGCGGAATTCCAGAGGAGGAGAAAGCAAAGCACAGAACTCATGGCTTTCTCCCCATGATTATTTAGCCTTGCAGTTAAGTTAATTTTTTTTTCTTTTTCAATTTTTTTTTCTCTTCTTCTGCTAAAATTTTTAACTTTTACCCTTTTCTTTTTTAACGTTTTTTTAACTAGTTTATCTAATATATATATATATATATATATATATATATATATATATATATATTCCCTTTTATATATTTTCTTTATTGGTTTTCTTTTTTAAAATTGTTTCCTTTCTTTCTTTTTTTTTCCTTCTGAACCTCTTTTTATCCCCTTTCTCTCCCCTCACGATTTGGGATCTCTTCTGATTTGGCTAGAGCATATTTTCCTGGGGTTGTTGCCACCCTTTTAGTATTTTACTTCCTCCTTCATATACTCTTATCTGGACAAAATGACAAGGTGGAAAAATTCACCACAAAAAAACGAACAAGAGGCAGTACCAAAGACTAGGGACCTAATCAATACAGACATTGGTAATATGTCAGATTTAGAGTTCAGAATGACGATTCTCAAGGTTCTAGCCGGGCTTGAAAAAGGCATGGAAGATATTAGAGAAACCCTCTCGGGAGATATAAAAGCCCTTTCTGGAGAAATAAAAGAACTAAAATCTAACCAAGTGGAAATCAAAAAGGCTATTAATGAGGTGCAATAAAAAATGGAGTCTTTCACTGCTAGGATAAATGAGGCAGAAGAAAGAATTAGCAATATAGAAGACCAAATGACAGAGAATAAAGAAGCTGAGCAAAAGAGACAAACTGCTACTGGACCACGAGGGCAGAATTCCAGAGATAAGCGAAACCATAAGACGAAACAACATTAGAATAATTGGGATTCCAGAAGAAGAGGAAACAGAGAGGGGAGCAGAAGGTATATTGGAGAGAATTATTGGAGAGAATTTCCCCAATGTGGCAAAAGGAACAAGCATTAAAATCCAGGAGGTTCAGAGAACCCCCCTCAAAATCAATAAGAATAGGTCCACACCCCGTCACCTAATAGTAAAATTTACAAGTCTTAGTGACAAAGAGAAAATCCTGAAAGCAGCCCGGGAAAAGAAGTCTGTAACATACAATGGTAAAAATATTAGATTGGCAGCAGACTTATCCACAGAGACCTGGCAGGCCAGAAAGAGCTGGCATGATATATTCAGAGTACTAAGCGAGAAAAACATGCAGCCAAGAATACTATATCCAGCTAGGCTATCATTGAAAATAGAAGGAGAGATTAAAAACTTCCAGGACAAACAAAAACTGAAAGAATTAGCAAACACCAAACCAGCTCTACAGGAAATATTGAAAGGGGTCCTCTAAGCAAAGAGAGACCCTAAAAGTAGTAGATCAGAAAGAAACAGAGACAATATACAATAACAGTCACCTTACAGGCAATACAATGGCACTAAATTCATATCTCTCAATACTTACCCTGAATGTTAATGGGCTAAATGCCCCAATCAAAAGACACAGGGTATCAGAATGGATAAAAAAACAAAACCCATCTATATGTTGCCTACAAGAAACTCATTTTAAACCCGAAGACACCTCCAGATTTAAAGTGAGGGGGTGGAAAAGAATTTACCATGCTAATGGACATCAGAAGAAAGCAGAAGTGACAATCCTTATATCAGATCAATTAGATTTTAAGCCAAAGACTATAATAAGAGATGAGGAAGGACACTATATCATTCTCAAATGATCTGTCCAACAAGAAGATCTAATAATTTTAAATATCTATGCCCCTAACGTGGGAGCAGCCAACTATATAAACCAATTAATAACAAAATCAAAGAAACACATCAACAATAATACAATCATAGTAGGGTACTTTAACACTCCCCTCAATGAAATGGACAGATCATCCAAGCAAAAGATCAACAAGGAAATAAAGTTTGGAAAGAACCCAAATACATGGAGACTAAACAGCATCCTTCTAAAGAATGCATGGGCCAACCAGGAAATTAAAGAAGAATTTCAAAAATTCATGCAAACAAATGATAATGAAAACACAATGGGGGCACCTGGGTGGCTCAGTGGGTTAAGCCACTGCCTTCGGCTCAGGTCATGATCTCAGGGTCCTGGGATCGAGTCCCGCGTCGGGCTCTCTGCTCAGCAGGGAGCCTGCTTCCCTCTCTCTCTCTCTCTCTCTCTGCCTGCCTCTCCATCTACTTGTGATCTCTCTGTCAAATAAATAAATAAAATCTTTAAAAAAAAAAAAAAAAAGAAAACACAATGGTTCAGAATCTGTGGGACACAACAAATGCAGTCCTGAGAGGAAAATATATAGTGGTACAAGCCTTTCTCAAGAAACAAGAAAGGTCTCAGGTACACAACCTAACCCTACACCTAAAGGAGCTGGAGAAAGAACAAGAAAGAAACCCTAAGCCCAGCAGGAGAAGAGAAATCATAAAGATCAGAGCAGAAATCAATGAAATAGAAACAAACAAACAAAAAAAAAATAGAACAAATCAACAAAACTAGGAGCTGGTTCTTTGAAAGAATTAATAAGATTGATAAAACCCTGGCCAGACTTATCAAAAAGAAAAGAGAAAGGACCCAAATAAATAAAATCATGAATGAAAGAGGAGAGATCACAACTAACACCAAAGAAGTACAGACAATTATAAGAACATACTATGAGCAACTCTACGCCAACAAATTTGACAATCTGGAAGAAATGGATGCATTCCTAGAGACATATAAACTACCACAACTGAACCAGGAAGAAAGAGAAAGCCTGAACAGACCCATAACCAGTAAGGAGATTGAAACAGTCATCAAAAGTCTCCAAACAAAAGCCCAGGGCCAGACGGCTTCCCGGGGGAATTCTACCAAACATTTAAAGAAGAACTAATTCCTATTCTCCTGAAACTGTTCCAAAAAATAGAAATGGAAGGAAAACTTCCAAACTCATTTTATGAGGCCAGCATCACCTTGATCCCAAAACCAAACAAGGATCCCATCAAAAAAGAGAACTACAGACCAATATCCTTGATGAACACAGATGCAAAAATTCTCACCAAAATACTAGCCAATAGGATTCAACAGTACATTAAAAGGATTATTCACCACGACCAAGTGGGATTTATTCCAGGGCTGCAAGGCTGGTTCAACATCCGCAAATCAATCAATGTGATACAACACATAAATAAAAGAAAGAACAAGAACCATATGATACTCTCTATAGATGCTGAAAAAGCATTTGAAAAAGTACAGCATCCCTTCCTGATCAAAACTCTTCAAAGTGTAGGGATAGACGGCACATACCTCAATATTATCAAAGCCATCTATGAAAAACCCACCACAAATATCATTCTCAATGGAGAAAAACTGAAAGCTTTTCTGCTAAGGTCAGGAACATGGCAGGGATGTTCGTTATCACCACTGCTATTCAACATAGTATTAGAAGTCCTAGCCTCAGCCATCAGACATCAAAAGGAAATTAAAGGCATCCAAATCGGCAAAGAGGAAGTCAAACTATCACTCTTTGCAGAGGATATGATGCTTTATGTGGAAAACCCAAAAGACTCCACTCCAAAACTGCTAGAACTTGTACAGGAATTCAGTAAATTGTCAGGATATAAAATCAATGCACAGAAATCAGTTGCATTTCTCTACACCAACAACAAGACAGAAGAAAGAGAAATTAAGGAGTCAATCCCATTTACAATTGCACCCAAAACTATAAGATACCTAGGAATAAACCTAACCAAAGAGGCTAAGAATCTATTCAGAGAAAACTATAAAATACTCATGAAAGAAATTGAGGAAGACACAAAGAAATGGAAAAATGTTCCATGCTCCTGGATTGGAAGAATAAATATTGTGAAAATGTCTATGCTACCTAAAGCAATCTACACATTTAATGCAATTCCTATCAAAGTACCATCCATTTATTTCAAAGAAATGGAACAAATAATCCTAAAATTTATATGGAACCAGAAAAGACCTTGAATAGCCCAAGGAATATTGAAAAAGAAAGCCAAAGTTGGTGGCATCACAATTCCGGACTTCAAGCTCTATTACAAAGCTGTCATCATCAAGACAGCATGGTACTGGCACAAAAACAGACACATAGATCAACGGAACAGAATAGAGAGCCCAGAAATAGACCCTCAATTCTATGGTCAACTAATCTTCGACAAAGCAGGAAAGAATGTCCAGTGGAAAAAAGACAGCCTCTTCAATAAATGGTGTTGGGAAAATTGGACAGCCACATGCAGAAAAATGAAATTGGATCATTTCCTTACACCACACACGATAATAGACTCAAAAATGGATGAAGGACCTCAATGTGAGAAAGGAATCCATCAAAATCCTTGAGGAGAACACAGGCAGCAACCTCTTCGACCTCAGCCGCAGCAACATCTTCCTAGGAACATCACCAAAGGCAAGGGAAGCAAGGGCAAAAATGAACGTTTGGGATTTTATCAAGATCAAAAGCTTTTGCACAGCAAAGGAAACAGTGAACAAAACCAAAAGACAACTGACAGAATGGGAGAAGATATTTGCAAATGACATATCAGATAGAGGGCTAGTGTCCAAAAATCTATAAAGATCTTAGCAAACTCAACACCCAAAGAACAAATAATCCAATCAAGAAATGGGCAGAAGACATGAACAGACATTTCTGCAAAGAAGACATCCAGATGGCCAACAGATACATGAAAAAGTGCTCCACATCACTCGGCATCAGGGAAATACAAATCAAAACCACAATGAGATATCACCTCACACCAGTCAGAATGGCTAAAATGAACAAGTCAGGAAATGACAGATGCTGGCGAGGATGCGGAGAAAGGGGAACCCTCCTACACTGTTGGTGGGAATGCAAGCTGGTGCAACCACTCTGGAAAACAGCATGGAGGTTCCTCAAAATGTTGAAAATAGAACTACCTTATGACCCAGCAATTGCACTGCTGGGTATTTACCCTAAAGATACAAACGTAGTGATCCGAAGGGGCACGTGCACCCGAATGTTTATAGCAGCAATGTCTACAATAGCCAAACTATGGAAAGAACGTAGATGTCCATCAACAGACGAATGGATAAAGAAGAGGTGGTATATATACACAATGGAATACTATGCAGCCTACAAAAGAAATGAAATCTTGCCATTTGTGACGACGTGGATGGAACTAGAGGGTATCATGCTTAGCGAAATAAGTCAATCGGAGAAAGACAACTCTCATATGATCTCCCTGATATGAGGGAGAGGAGATGCAACATGGGGGGTTAAGGGGGTAGGAGAAGAGTAAATGAAACAAGATGGGATTGGGAGGGAGACAAACCATAAGTGACTCTTAATCTCACAAAACAAACTGAGGGTTGCTGGGGGGAGGGGGGTTGGGAGGTGAGGGTGGGGTTATGGACATTGGTGGGGTATGTGCTATGGTGAGTGCTGTGAAGTGTGTAAACCTGGCGATTCACAGACCTGTACCCCTGGGGATAAAAATATATTATATGTTTATAAAAAATAAAATTAAAAAAAAAGAAAGAGAGGGACAGGCATGTCAAGGAAATAGAAGGAACTTTGGGAGGACATGTATCTAGGTGATGTTAAGACTTTTTATTCTAAGTTTAAGGAATTGAAATTGAGATCTAACACCATGTGAAGACCAGCTATTCAGAGTGCCTTATAGAATTCAAAACAAAAGAAAAGGGGCTAAGATATAGAAGCTGTAATACTATGTTAACTATAGGATTGATTAAATAACAAACTAACAGCCAAAGTGCTAAAGGGATATTACAAGGTTGTACAATCTTTCTCTAGAGGATTTATGATCTACATAAAATCCTCATCTATTATCTGGAATAACTGAATTCGGGCACATTCAGAGGAGGTTGAAATAGCAGAGGTGAATATATTTGAGTGTCTTTTTTTTTTAAATTTTATTTATTTATTTATTTATTTATTTATTTATTTTCAGCATAACAGTATTCATTGTTTTTGCCCCACACCCAGTGCTCCATACAATCCATGCCCTCTCTAATACCCATCACCTGGTTCCCCCAACCTCCCACCCCCGCCGCTTCAAACCCCTCAGATTGTTTTTCAGAGTCCATAGTCTCTCATGGTTCACCTCCCCTTCCAATTTCCCCCAACTCCCTTCTCCTCTCTAACTCCCCTTGTCCTCCATGCTATTTGTTATGCTCCACAAATAAGTGAAACCATATGATAATTGACTCTCTCTGATTGACTTATTTCACTCAGCATAATCTCTTCCAGTCCCATCCATGTTGCTACAAAAGTTGGGCATTCATCCTTTCTGATGGAGGCATGATACTCCATAGTGTATATGGACCATATCTTCTTTATCCATTCATCCTTTGAAGGGCATGTTGGTTCTTTCCACAGTTTGGCGATGTGGCCATTGCTGCTATAAACATTGGGGTACAGATGGCCCTTCTTTTCACTACATCTGTATCTTTGGGGTAAATACCCAGTAGTGCAATGGCAGGGTCATAGGGAAGCTCTATTTTTAATTTCTTGAGGAATCTCCACACTGTTCTCCAAAGAGGCTGCACCAACTTGCATTCCCACCAACAGTGTAAGAGGGTTCCCCTTTCTCCACATCCCCACCAACACATGTTGTTTCCTGTCTTGCTAATTTTGGCCATTCTAAGTGGTGTAAGGTGATATCTCAATGTGGTTTTAATTTGAATCTCCCTGATGGCTAGTGATGATGAACATTTTTTCATGTGTCTGATAGCCAAGAGTGTCTTTAATGTCCTACTTGGTCCCAAGATTTGATTCTTTCAATTTGTGCTGTCTTTGGAAAAATAGGAAATTTACCAATGAAATTTCTGAATTAGGAGAACCCTATTACAACAGTAGTGAAGAAAGTTATCATCTATAGTTTTGGCTATTATGATGTAAGAAGAATTCTTTTTTATATACTATATATGCATATGGAGAATGGTCTGGTATGGAAAAATACGTACAGACATAACTTTGAAATATCATGGGTTAGATTTCAGACCACTGCAATAAAGTGAATATTACAATAAGATGGGTCAAATGAATTTTTGGTTTCCCAGTGCATATAAAAGTTATATTTACAGTATAACTGTAATGATTAAGGTGTTTGCTGAAGGTTGGGGTAGGTGTGGTCATTTCACAAAATGGTACAACAATGAATTTGCCATATCAATTGGTACTTCCTTTCACAAATCATTTCTCTATAGCATGCAAGGCTATTGGACAGTTTTTTACTCATGGTAGAAGTTCTTTCAAAATTAGAGTCTGTCCTCTCAAACTCTGCTGTTGCTTTATTAACTGAGTTTATGTAATAGTCTAAAACTTTTGTTGTAATTTCCACAACCTTCAAAGCATCTTCACAAGGAATAGTTTCCATCTCAAGAAACCATTTCTTTGCTCATCTGTAAGAAGCACTTTCTCATCCTATAGAGTCTTACTATGAGATTGCAACAATTCAGTCACATTTTCAGGCTCTATTTCTAATTCTAGTTTTGTTGTTATTTTCCACCACATCTTCTTCCACTGAAGTATTGAACCTCTCAAAGTCATTCATGAGGGATAGAATCAACTTCTTCCAAGTTCTTGTGGATGTTGACGTTTTGACCTCTTCCCATGAGTCATAAATGTTCCTAATGGCATCTAGAGTGATGAATCCTTTCCAGAAGGTTTTCAATTTACTTTGCCCCAATTCATCAGAGGAATCACTGTTTTGGGCAGCTATAGCCTTACAAAATGTATTTCTTAAATAATAAGACTTGAAAGTTGAAATTACTCCTTGATTCATGGGCTGCAGAATAGATGTTGTGTTAGCAGGCATGAAAACAACATTAATCTCTTGTATATCTCCATCAGAGCTGTTGGGTGACCAGGTGCATTGTCAATGAGGAGTAATATTTTGAAAGGATTTTTTTTTTTTTCTGAGCAGTAGTTCTCAACGGTGGCCTTAACATATTCTGTAAAGCATGTTGTAAACATGCTGTCATCCAGGCTGTGTTGTTCCATTTCTATAGCACAGACAGAGTAGATTTAGCATAATTCTTAAGGGCCTTATGATTTTTGGAATGGTAAATGACTATTGGCTTTTACTTAGGCACCAGCTGCATTAACCTCTAACAGGAAAGTCAGCCTGTCCTCTGAAACTTTGAAGCCAGGCACTGACTTCTGTCCAGTTAGGAGAGTCCTAGATAACATTTTCTTCCAACAGTAGGGTTTTTCATCCACATGGAAAATCTGTTTAGTGTTGCTACCTTCATTTGCTCAATTAGCTAAATCTTTCGCATAATATACTGCAGCTTCTAAATCAGCACTTGCTGCTTCATTTTGCACTTTTATTTTTATGGAGAGGGCTTCTTTCCTTAAACCTCATGAACCAACCACTGCTACCTACAGACTTTTCTTCTACAGCTTCCTTACCTCTTTAAGCATTCAAATAGTGAAGAGAGTTAGGGCTTTGCTCTGGGTTCAGCTTTGGCTTAAGGAAATATTGTAGCTGGTTTGATCTAACTAGATCTCTAAAACTCTCTCCATATTATCAATAAGGCCATTTCACTTTCTTATTATTTGTGGGTTCACTGGAGTAGCACTTTTCATTTCCTTCAAAAACTTTTCCTTTGCATTCCTCACTTGACTGTTTGGCACAAGAGGCCATGATTTGGCTTATGTTGGCTTTAGACATGCATTCCTCACTAAGCTTAATCATTTCTAGCTTTTGATTTAAATTGAGAGACATGTGGCTCTTCTTTTCAGTTGAACACTTTCGACTGTTGTGTAGGGTTATTAATTGGCTTAACTTCAATATTGTTGAGTCTCAGGGACAAGGGAGAACCAAGGAGAGGGAGAGAGATGGGAGACTATCCAGTCAGTGAAGCAGTCAGAACACATGTTACAGCATCTGTTAATGAAGTGCACTGTCTTTATATGAGCATGGTTTGTGGTGCCCCAAAACGATTACAGTGGTAACATCAAAGATTACTGATCTTGGATTACCATATCAAATATAATAAGAATGGAAAATCTTAAAATATTACAAGAATTACAGAAATGTGACACAGACATAGAGTGTGAGCAAATGCTGTTGGAAAAATGGCGTTGATAGATATGTGATGCAGGGTTGTCCCAAATCTTTAATGTGTCAAAAAAATGCATTATCTGTGAAGCACAATAAAGCAAATCATGATAAAATGAGGTATCCCTGTAGTGCAGTTTATGTAATGAAAGAAAAATGATGATAAATCCATATTATGTTCATAAAGCCAATACAAAATGAAATCATGGCTTTAGAAATATTTTAAAGCCTATTTGAAAACCATAAAAGCCTAAAGAATAGTGATCAAAATAATTCACAAGAGTTTATCATTTGTTAGATTTTATTTCCATATTTATATGAAAATTTCAGTATATATTTACCCTTCATTTACCCTTCATTTAGATGCTTACAAGTGGATTAAAGACAATTTACATTTGACTGACTGACTTCCAGAAATTGTATGACAGAATAAATAAGCAGCATGAATTTAGAATGCACTGTGCTTCAGGGCATTAGTTGTAATATTAGAGGGGGGGAAAAAAGACATGAGCCTTTCAGTTGTGAAAATTGATAGGTAGAAAAATAAATTAGCTTCATTTCAACAAAAATTTGTTGTTTCAGCAATTTGCTCTGTACTGTGAATTCAGTGCTGCCAGGAATCACAAGTCTAGGTTTCTAGTTTAGTGTTCAATGTTTCCCTTAGTTTGGGAAATAGGACTCATCTTCATGAAGAGATACACAGTAGTGTCAGAAATAGCATAGGCTCTGGAGTCTAATTTTGTTCAAAAAGATGTTAAGTAAAAGTAAGTATGATGTTATTTCCACTGAAGTGGAGCTATATTTCGGTGCTTAGTCAAGTATATTGAACATTTCTAATAGTTTTGACAAATTATGAAAAATGTTATCATGCATGGCCTTGATCAGTTGGCCAACTCTATAAACATTTATAATTATGGTATGGTGGAGTTACATAAGTGAACTAATTAACATATCTGCATACATTTAGGAAGCATATATTGAAAATAGAAAGAAAATGATCTTAATAAATATGTGAGGTCAACATTTCAACATTAATTGACTGAGAAAAAATAACAGAGGAGGTTAAAAGCATACGTTATGCCTTTCCTTTAGTAACTCACTCCCACTTTTATTCTTGTGGATGGTTCATTCAGTCTCTTTATTGAATAGTTAGTTCTTCTCCTTCCTTGAATCACTAACCTCCATTTCCATTCCACCTCTACAAAATACCAGTATGAATTTAGGCTTTAGAAGGCGTGGCCCACTTCTGAGAGCTAGAATTTGTCCCTCCTTCACTGTCTATGGTCTCCTTATCTATCTTTGCTCTTAATAATCTATACACACCCAACTGGGCTCGCTCATGCTCTTCACGCTCAGTATCCAGCTTGGATTATTTCACTTAGTCAAAGATATAATTAGTTGTTTTTATATATTTTTTTGGGGGGGATTGGTTAATCTCCCTTTAAATGTGAGAATATTTCATATTAGTATGTATTTTTTGAGAATAGTACGTATTGGATCACACACTCAGTGATACATAATGTATTATTTTTTAAAAACAAAGCGATTAATTACATCCATGTCAATCTGAAAGGAGGTTTTTAGATTAGAAATATCATTTTCAGTTGAGGATTCATGGAACTGAATAAAAAGAACTCTTGGTCAATAACATATGGTTTTTAAGGTCCTTTTTAAGTGTCTCATTGGTGCTTATCAGTATTGGGATCTTAGAAAAATGTTATGGTTAAACTTGTCTTTCGTAGATAAGGAAGTGGATTTTAAGAGTCTCATGCTCTACCGACTGAGCTAGCCGGGCGCCTAAGGAAGTGGATTTTAGAGCACATCCAATATTTATAAATAATTCCTTCTTTTGGATAAGTAACACTTAGTGGAGATACTTAATTATAGTTTAAAATCTGTTTTCAAGTAATTTACTCTTGATATCAAAATGAATTACTGCAAGAAAAGAAACAGGCTTGAGATAGAAAGTAATTTTATAGTTTTATTAGGTGACTTGTTTGTTCCATAACTGGGAGCCTGTATCTCTGACTCTCCCATTTTGCCCATTCCTCTACCTGTCCCCTCTGGCAACCAACAATTTGTTCTTTGTATTTATGAGTCTGTTTCTGGTTTTTGTTTGTTTTGTTTTTTAAATTCCACGTATAAATTAAATCATACAGTATTTGTCTCTGTCTGACTGTAAGTCACTTAGCACTTATCACTTAACATAATACCTTCTAGGTCCATCCATGTTGTCACGGATAGGAAGATCTCATTTTTTTTTTTTTTTGTCAGAATATTGTTTTGTTGTATAAATATACCACATTTTTTTTTAATCCACTCATCTATCAGTGGAAATGTAGGTGACTTCCTTTTCTTGGCTATTGTAAATAATGCTTTGAGGCACATAAGGGTGCATATATCTTTTTGAATTAATGTTTTCATTTTCTTTGGGTAAATGCCCAGTAGTGGAATTACTGGACTGTATAGTATTTCTATTTTAGTTTTTTGAGAAACTGCTATAATGTTTTCCACAGTGTTTGCACCAATTTACATTCCCACCAGCAGTGTACAAGTTTCCTCTTTCTTCACGTCATTGCCAACACTTGTTTTTCTTGTCTTTTTGATTCTAGTTATTCTGAGGGGTGTAAGATGATAGTGGTTTTGATTTGCATTTCCTTTTTATTCACTCAAAGTTTTAATTTTTATTTTATTTTTTTCCAAACTTATGAAGTTTTATTCATTAAATATATAAAGTTTTTTGTATGTCAGTCACACCTCAATAAGGTATTTCCCTGATGGTTAGTGATGTTGAACTTTTATTCATGTGTCTGTTGGCCGTCTATGTATCTTCCTTGGAAAAATGCTATTTAGGTCCTTTGCCCATTTGTAAATTGGATTAATATCATTTTTTTGTTGTTGAGTTGTAGAAGTTCCTTATATATTTTGGATATTAATCCCTTATCAGATATATCATTTGCAGATTTCTTCCATTCAGTAGGTTGCCTTTCCATTTGTTGATGATTTCCTTCACTGTGCAAATTTTTTTTATTTTGGTGTAGTCCCAATAGCTTATTTTTGCTTTTGTTTTTCTTGCCTGCGGAAATACAACTAGAAAAAAATGTTGCTATGGCCAGTGTCATAGAGATTACCATCTATGTTTTCTTCTGGGAAGAATGTTTTCTTCTGGGAAGGTTTTTAATCCATTTTGAGTTTATTTTTCTGTGTGGTATGAGAGTGGTCCAGTTTCATTCTTTTGCATATAGCTGTCTAGTTTTCCCAGCACCATATATTGAAGAGACTCTCTTCTCCTTATTGTACATTCTTGCCTCTTTGGTCACACATTAACTGACTAGATAAGCATGGATTTATTTCTGAGTTCTCTACTTTGTTACATTGGTCTCTGTATCTCTCTTTGTGCCAGTATCATACTATTTTGATTATTATCACTTTGTAGTATATCTTAAACAATAGATTGTGATACTTCCAGCTTTTTTCTTCTTTCTCAAGATTTCTTTGTCTATTTGGGGGTCTTTTGCGGTTCCATAAATAATTTAGGATTATTTGTTCTAGTTCTGTTAAACATGCTATTGGTATTTTTTTAAAATCATTTTTTTTTAAATTTTCAGCATAACAGTATTCATTGTTTTTGTACCACACCCAGTGCTCCATGCAATTTGTGCCCTCTCTAATACCCACCACCTGGTTCCCCCAACCTCCCAACCCCCCACCTCTTCAAACCCTTCAGATTATTTTTCAGAGTCCATAGTCTCTCATTGTTGATAGGGATTACATTAAGTCTGTAGATTGCCTTGGGTAGTATGGGCATTTTAACAATATTAATTATTCCAGTTTATGAGCTTAAATACCTTAATATTCATTTATATTACAGAGAGTTAAGAAAAGGCTGAGAAGGATAAGATTTTGGAAATAAGTGTCAGCCTTACATCCCCTTAAGATATACCAGCTTCATGGAACTGAAATAGTACCCTAGCATAATATACATATGCAGAATAATGGAGCCTTCTTAAGAACATTTTGAATTAAGGGGTAGTTCTGACCACTTGACCAATCATAATACTATTTGATGTAGAATATAATTCAGTTAAATAAAATTAGCACTAATTTTATTTGACCATTCTCACTGATGTATAATTATAGATCGAATCTGTCACAGTTGCCTAATACGAATATATTGTTGATTTGCTCAACCAGTTTTAATAATTTACCCACAAGCGTGAGACTTAGCTGATGGGCATGTCATATGAGTGTACCAAAACCAAATTTACTTTCTTCCTGTTATATTTCTGTGTTAGGATGACTTGATAGATGGTTTCACAGTCTCAAAATTACCATGTGATTTGGTTCTAAAATATCAAAAAATCATGTAAATCTGCAGCATACAATTCTGATTTTTTAAATTTATTTGAATTACTGGTGTGCAGTATTATGAGTTTAGCAAATCATGTCAGATCAAGGTCATAGGTCAACTTAATTTAAATAGTGGCCTTTTGATGTGGGCTGCTGAAGGTAGCAAAATAGAAGTGCTCTCTACTTAATTACCATCCATCTATGTGGTGTTATGGCTAATAATGTTACATGCACCCTTGCACCTCTTGAGATTTAATCCCCTTCTCAGCTGGCATTTTTATTTTTGAATAGCTATGAGTACTTCAACCAGATTGTAAGAGCCTGGGGCAGAGACCAAGTCCTCTTCTAAGTCAATACAGAGCAGAGCATATTGTCAGTGTGTTGCAAATGATTTGGGAGTAAAACTTTGCATTCTTACCTTACTGACATCAGTGGAATAATGAAGGTAATAGCAAAGAGAGAAAAATAGTTCTGCTATAAAGTTCTTAGTTTTTCTAAGAACTGATGTCATTAAAATTGTTTTTAGTTTTCTGTATGTCTCTGGACTGGGTGTTTGGGCTATAGCAACAGGGGCTTCCTTAGTTCTTTGTTTCTTTCTTGCTATTTTTCCTCCCTGATTTATAGTGCTAGGCTTATGGCTCACAAACTCTCACTCTTCCCATTCAACATCTGTCCCCCTATTATGGAACCCTTCAGAGAACTGAGATTGAAAGGAAATATTTTAATCTTAATAAATGGATAACCTGTCTGAGACATGAAGATATTCCCCATGCATAAGCTACACTTTAGAAATAAATGAGTTGGTCTAATTTGCAATTGTCCTTGAAAATTAATGGTATGCAATTAATAATATGCTAATTCATTTTATTCTCTGTTCCATATGGTATTGGCTTAAGTTTCATACTAGGTTTGCCCTTTTGAAAAGGGCTAAAAAATAATTTCTTACCATTGAGAAGTTTTAAATAAGAGGCAAAGTGATTTATTGGGTAGAACTCTGGATTAAAAGTGCAGAGATGGGCTTTATTTTTACATTTATTGTATGATCTCAGGCATGCAACTTACATTTAAAGGCTGTTACCCACTGGAAGATAGAACTAAGTTTGTCTTTTTGTGGATGTTAATTTTATAGCTTTACTCCACAAAAGATTAGCAAAGTATATACTTTAACATGGGATTGCTAACAAGCCCACTTAGTTGAACTGTGAACAAATTCAGGATTTCTGTCTATTCTCTAGATACTTTGTCACTGTGAATGTAAGAATTAACTCTGCTTCAAGGACCCAGACTCTCATCCTGTTTAAAAAACCTAATATTTCTGCTTCAAGTCTCCATGAACATTTAGTTTTTCTCAGTAAGACAGTTGACCATAAAAATGGATGGTTTTACAAAGTGTTCTGGAGGCTAGCAACTTTTTGTGTTTTTCCACTGTTTAGAGCTCTTCTTCAGACCTCTGGGTTTTGAACAACAGCTCATCCTGTACTTCTAGTCTCTTATTTACTAATAATTAGGGAGCTACCACATACCATTAGGAGGATGGTATTCGTAACATTTAACCAACAGAGCATTGCTCCTGACCATCACAAGAGATACCAGCTGTAAACAACTGGAACAGCTGGGCAGAGCAAACCAGCTGAATATCAGCTCTGCTCTTAAGCTAAGATAATCTTATCAAATGTTAAATATAAGAAACCCTGTGGGTACCCTGCCTATGTCTCCTCTGTATACAGTATTTCATTACATGCCCAGATATCTTACCATCTCTCTACCCGAGGGCTTTCATTCAGCCTTTGCACAAGGCAGACAGTGGGTTCTGGAAAATTAATGCCACCAGGAGATTCTTAGTTAATAATGAATGGAAGCTGGAGTGTAAGTACTTCAGTGTTCTTGTCCTCTAGATTGGGCAACTCTCAAGCATATTCCAGACTGTCTCCCAGAGATTCTCAGCAGAATTAAACCCCTGTTGTCCCCAATGTTCTCTTGCTTATTAATACACCCATTATTTCTTGCGTCATATCATCTTTCCCCTTGCTTTTGAGATTTCCCCAGGAAACAGGTAAGGCATAAACTAGAAAGTGACATTGGCCCTTAGAGAAGGCAGTGATTTTTCCCTCACTGGAGTTTATATATATTCTTGGTGTGGATTTCCTTTCTTTGTCACATTGTTGATTGGCATCATTATCTGAGAACTCACAGATATGGCATCCCATATAAGATTGCTTTGGATAAAGGGAATGACTTTCTTTTTTTTTTTTTTTCAAAGAAAGCACATGATTATGAAATTCACTGGTCCTATCATTTATCTCTCTTAATCTTGATATAGCTGACCTAATGGAATTTTGGAATGGCCTTCTAAAAATGTAGTGAAGTACAGCCTGGCCAAATTGGGGTACTGTCTTTCAAGATGTGGTAAAACCTTCAACCAGTGGCCACTATATGATGCTGTATTCATATAGAATACATGAGTCTTGAAACAGAGGTGAAGGTTGAAGAGACCCTTTCCATTATTCCCAATGACTTACTTGGAGAAATTTTGCCTTTTGTGCTCCCTGCTGGATTAGAGGTCCTGATTTCTGGGGAAGAGATGGGTATTTCTATCAGGGGACACAGTAATGGTTTCACTAAGTAGCTGCTACCAGGTCATTAGGAGCTCTTTGTGCTATTAGATTAACAGGCAAAGGAGTTACTCTACTGATATGTAATTAACCCACATTAAAGCAAGGAGATGAGGTTGCTGCTATGTAATAAGGACAGGCAGGAGTTTGTTTGAAGCCCACGAATTCTCAGAAATTCTTCTTGAGGCTTTAGCAGACTTTTAAAACAAAGACTATCATATCCTCTTGTTTGATTGGTCCCTTATCATTATGTATTGCCCTTCTTTGTCTCTTATTACAGTCTTTTCTTGAGGCTTTTATAATAACATGGATATATAATCAGGGCTTGGACTTTTCAGGGACAAGCAGAAGTACTGGCTAAGCTACTTAAAGTGAGTACAGCAAGTGGTAGCAGGAGATGTATAATGTCAATTAAAGCTTTAGTGTCAACTGCTTCAGTGAGGACTGTAGCTTACCCCATTATATGTCCTATTTTAAATCCCCATTAACCTTCTCATTGTAAGTCTTATTTGTTTTTTAGAAATTGTTATGGACCATCAACTTGCAGAAGCAGTGATGAGACAAATTGATCTTATCTTGGGAAATAGGTGAATCTGTGCATTGCAAGTGGCGTACTATAGCAGATGCTATTGATGCCCCAAGAATATACCCTTCAATATTCAATGTGCAATAGCACTCATTGTTTTGGTACAAGAATATATTGATGATGATCTATTTTAAAATCCTTTGGCTCTTGGCCTGAGGGTTTTCTATTAGCCCCTGCCCAGGGCAAGCCACAAATTGTGGGGGAGTTAATATTTCTTTCTTTCTTTCTTTTTTTTTAAAGATTTTATTTATTTGACAGAGAGAGATCACAAGTAGGCCGAGAGGCAGGCCGAGAGAGAGGGAGAAGCAGATGCTCCCTGCTGAGCAGAGAGCCCGATGTGGGGCTCGATCCCAGAACCCTGGGTCCACGACCTGAGCCGAAAGCAGAGGCTTTAACCCACTGAGCCACGCAGGCGCCCCGATATTTCTTAAGAACCATTCTTAACCCAAGAGGAATGGGAATTGGAGCATAAATGCCTATAGATTATAACTACCCACAATGGGACAACTCTGAAGTTCTTTTTCCACTGTCTCCTAGATTTTGCAGAAGGACAGAAACCCAGATGTCTGCAGTAGCAGGCTGCTCATTAATGCACCCTGTATTGACTTTCTTTCTTCACTTTCTCACTCCCCGATCACTCTCATGGTGCCTCTTAGGATCAATTTCTGACCTGCCAAATAAACCCACTTACACTCAAAGCTAAAGTTAAAGAGGAGTCTTGAATGCTGAACTTCTCAGATTTTTCATGTTCAAGTGCATTCATGTTCAAGGGAGATGTGGAAGAACCTGCCCATCTTTTTCAATCATATCACTTTTTTCACTAATTCCTTTTCATATCTTGAAAAAAAATGGAGGTTCTTTGGAAAATACATTAGAAACATTTAGAGAATCATTTGGATAAAAAGCAACTCCATGGGAAATTAAATTTTTCTAAGCTAAATCAAGATCTTTGTAACTATCTTTTAAAAAATTACAGACATAAATAGGCACCATCTATGTGAGAACCAGAACCTTCTTCCCACACACTTCAGCCTGGGCAGTGAAAACAGAAACAGTAATTTATTCTCTACATTAATATGATTTTGCAATTCATTTGCATTTCTTTATTCTTCCAGGACTGTCCTGCTTAAGCAAATGGTATGATTGTTCATTACAGGAACTTCTCAAAAGACTCATCAAAACAGACAGTTTATGCCCAGAGATGCTTTGAATCCCTCAAGATCCTTGCCTTATGATTTCCACTAAGCCTGGATGGTTATATCATAATTCCTACCTAATCCTAATTGTGTCCCTGAATTGAAAGACTCACCTAGAGCCAAACTTCCAATTCTAAGTAAATTCTGACTGCACTTCTCCCTTTGAAACAAAAGAAAACTGGCCCAGGAATGAGTAATTGTGTATTACTTACTAAGAAAATAAGATGTGGTGAAATTAAAGCTCAACCTCACTGTGGGCCAAGTCGTATGCTGAGCACTTTATATGTACTATTTTATTTTACCATCATGAGAGACTGAATATACAAGTTGACGTAGCCAGACCTTATAGGACAGTAGAATTCTGACCCACATCCTCAAAGCAACCAGCCAGAGAACCAGGACTTGATCAATAATAGCTAGCTTTCCTATTCTACAATGTCACACTCCCGCCCCCGCCAGTTCCAACTGACAAAGAAAAGAAGCAAATATGTTTCTCAAATGAATAAGATGTTCTGCTTCTAGTTGACCTGTCCCCAGCTTCCCCATGCCAACAACCCATGATTAGAGCCTGCCTGAAGCCTTCTTCTCTTCTTTTCATCTACTATGACGTTTTTTCACTCCCCGTCTCTGCCAAGTGCAGGTGATGGCAGCCTATTCCTTTGTTATAGCAGGCTCTGGATAAATAACCTGTTTATCCTCATGTGCATGGTCTTTGTTTATCTCTGCAATTGTAACAACTCTGAGACGAAGTACTTTTGACAAATAAAAGCACTGAGCCAGAAATTATGTCCATTGTTCAAGTTTACAGAGATGCTAATGCAGAGCTGAGATCTGAAATCAATTTGTCTGAATCTGTAGCTTGTTTTAACCATTAACTACTCTGGAAATAGTGTTAATTCGAGGATCTAGAACTGTACTAGCCCACAATGTTGAACTTGACTGAAGCCCTGTGATACTGGAAAACAGGGGCAGTTAAAAAAAATTCCCCACCCTTTGTTTCCAGGATATTGGCTTACTGGAAAGAGCTTCCTTTCATTACATGACTTAGATAAGATTGATGGATGCCTCCTCTTCTTTACATGTGCAGAAGCCAGACACATACCCTCCAAATTCCCATTTCTTTGATTCATAGATTAGCCAAACTCTTTGTCCCAACTCATCAGGTGGAACGAAGTGCTTATTAATTTACTTGACCAACTTGAGTTCAACCTTTCTCCTTCTCCTGAGCCCCTGATTTTCGATTTGCCCTCAGCCTGAACCAATATGCAACTCTTCCTTATCTATTATTTCTGAGAAACAGCTGACCACAAAGAAATACATTCCTTGATCAACTGTCCTGTCTTGCTACCCACTCCCACATACTCAGTTCTTTCTAGTCTTATTTACCCCTCTGTGGGGGAAAAAAAATCCTTTCTGCCTAATCTTTGAGATGCCTGCAGAGCTTTGTGGTCAGAGCATTCTCCTTATTGTTGTAGTCCCCCCTCTCCTATTGCAATATTCCTTTTCCTTTATTATAATAATTCTTTCAAATAAATTCTCTCCTTACCCAAATCTGGATTTGTTTTAATTTAACATGTCCAGTTGAAATGTAATGCAAGCTACATATGTGATTTGAAATTCTGTAACACATGAAAAAAAGGAAGCAGGTGAAAATAATCTTCCTAACCTGTTTATTTAACTTATATATTCAAAATATCATTGTGACATATGGTCAATATAAAATGATTACCAGCCTGTCTTATATTCATTTCTTCAACCATATTTTGATATTCTCACTGAGCTCAACTTAGCTGCTGCTCTTGCTGCTTTTCCTCCTGCTACTGCTCCTTCTCCTGCATTGCCATTTCATCACCACCACTACCCTGTCCTACCACCACCACCACTGCTATTTTAGTCTTTCTTCTCCTTGCTTACTTAAGAAGCTTGCATGTTTTTAGTTTCTGGGATTTCAGTGCATGAGACACAATTTTTCTTTCTCCAGCTTACACAAATACCTGAGTTCTTTGACATTAGAAAAGATGAAGAATACAATGCAACATGGATGATTATTGCCTAATGTCAGATTCTCTCATCTCAGCTGGGAGGAAGTACACAGTCCTTGCTTATCTAACAAAATATAGTTCTTTAAGCCATATGCACAGAAATTATACTATAACCCTCAAAATGTCCAATAAGGAGGTACATTTACTGGGTTAGGTTGGTTGGGTATATAGAATTAAGTATTGGGATAATAAACTATGGGGGGGGGCTCAAAAGGAACAGGGGGATAATTGTACTTGACCCAAGAGCATCAATTTTTGCCTTCTCTGAAGTTTTTGTGTCTTGTTCTCTTTAAAAAAAAAATCATGAAAACAACACTTGATGCTTCAGTATCCACACTTGGGTCCAGATCATCTGTGCAAATGGAACAATAGCTTAGGATCTCCTACTGCAGCTTGAATGCATCCCTGGAGATTGCTTTGAAATATCACTACATACTCAGCATTTGAGAAAGTGAAATTGATTTGAGAAGGATTGCTGCTTCAGTGGTCCATGTTACTCAACACGTTTCCCCAAGTGCCCATCCACTGTCATCACTAATGTTGCATTGTTTGCCAACTGAACACACAGTAGCTCTTTGCTTGGCTTGCCACTTACAAAGATGATAGATGGGCCAGTGTCCAGACATCCTTTCTCTATGGATGGACTTAAAAATCATGTTCTTATTTAAATTCTGTTTCATTTGATCCTCTTTTTCTTCCTTTCAGCTTCAGCTATCATAAAGCAGCATAAACTTCACACTACCTAAAAAAATTATTTTTAATTATCTAATTCCACTAAAGTTTATCCAGAACCTAGTTGTGTCAGACATTGTGTTAAGAACTGGATATGAACAACTCAATACAATACTCAAGAATTTGATATTTTAGAAGGGACAGATGTAAAGAAATATATATATATATATATATATATATATATATATATATATAAAACTATAATAAATATATGACCAATGCCACAATAGAGTTGTTTTAATTTTATTTTTTTTAAAGATTTTATTTATTTATTTGCGAGAGAGAGAGCCACAAGAGAGTATGAGTAGAGGGGGAGGAGCGGAGGGATAGGGAAAAGCAGACTCCCTGTTAAGCAGGGAGCCCAGTGTGGGACCCCACCAGGATCCTGGGATCGTAACCCAAGTTGAAGGCAGAAGCTTAACTGACTAAGCCACCTAGGCTTCCCAACAGGGTTGTTTTTAAAATGTGGGCACATCCATGAGTGAAATTAATTTCACTGGGGGGCAGATATAGGGTATATGAGATGTATGAGAGTATAGGGAGAAATAAGAACATGGTGGTTACATTTGATCTGACATTTAAAAGATGTCATACAGACCAGAAAAAGAAAGATGTCCTAAGAAACACCAGCAGAGGCATGATGCATTCAAGGTGAATAACTAGGTTTAGATGGGGTGAAAGAAAGTAGTAGGTGATCTTAAAGTTATAAATTATGGATAGATTATGTATTTTCTGGTAAGCCATGGTTTATGTATGTATGCTGATAAGCCACGGTAAGGTGTTCGTGATTTTTTTTTTTTTTTTTAAGTTCTGGTGCCTATCATAGCATTTGTTAGAGAGAGAGAGAGAGAGAGAGTGAGTGAGCGAGCACAGGCAGACAGAGTGGTAGGCAGAGGGAGAAGCAGGGTCCCTGCCAAGCAAGGAGCCCAATGTGGGACTCGATCCCAGGACGCTGGGACCATGACCTGAGTGGAAGGCAGCCGCTTAACCAACTGAGCCACCCAGGCGTCCCCTGTTCGTGATTTTTTTGTAGTTCATTGGGAACAGAAATAGATTGTGAAGATAATGACACAATATGACTTGTGATTTTGGAGACCATGCAGAATAGTATGTAAAGGAATCCTAACCTAATATATAGAAGAAACTTTAATTTAGAAAGCTGCAAGTATAACTTATTAACTCTACATTTTCTGACATGTAGCTGTTATTTTAATTTGTAGTTCCCTGTCCAGGTGATATTGTACGTGTTAATGGGCAGGCCTTTTGCGTCTAGCTGTATGGGCCTGTCCATGTCCATTTCAGAGGGAATCTGTATATGAGGTGTGATTCCTCTTCTTCTCCACTTTGGAGGATCTTCAGTTATCCTTAATAGCCAATTAAGGCTTTTAAGTAACAACAAAACAATAACCATTAAAAACAAGCTCCCTGCAAATAAGTTTATGATAAATTATCTGAATCTCTAGCGCAGGGTGTGTCTTTCTGTCCTAGAGACACAGACATTCAACTACAGTAGAATTGATGAGCCTAGCCAATGTTTATTTAATAAAGACATAGGGAGACACCACAAACATACATAGAAAGTGAGAGATAAAGCAGAAAAACACCCGGAGGGAGACACACACACACACACACTCCGACACATACACTGGGAACTTAAAAGTGTGGCTCGCTCAGTCCTTGTTTGAAAATAAAAAGGAACAAAGTACATATATGTTACAACATGGATGAATCTTGAAAATATTAAGTGAAAGAAGCTAGAAAAAAAGGCCACTTACTGTATGATTCCGTTTAAACGACATGCCCAGAATAGGCAATTCTGTAGAGGCAGAAAGATGAGTCATCGTCTGGGGCTAGTGGAAGGGAAAAATGGGAGTGATTGCTTAATGGGTACCATCTTCATTTTGGACTAATGAAAGTGCTCTGGACTTAAATAGTAGTAATGTTTGCCCAACATTGTGAATATACTGAAAACCACTGAATTAAACTGGTTAAAATGCTGAGTCTTTTGCTACATGAATTTTTCTTTTTTTTTTTTTTTAAAGATTTTATTTATTTATTTGTCATAGAGAGAGAAGCGAGAGCGAGCACAGGCAGACCGAGTGGCAGGCAGAGGCAGAGGGAGAAGCAGGCTCGCTGCCAAGCAAGGAGCCCGACGTGGGACTCGATCCCAGGACGCTGGGATCATGACCTGAGCCGAAGGCAGCTGCTTAACCAACTGAGCCACCCAGGCGTCCCATGAATTTTTTCTTATTAAAAAAAATGAGTCATTCCCCCACACACAAACCTTGTAGAGAGAAAGCCATAAATACAGTAGCCACATGCCATACACATGGAAGAAAAAGGTATCCAAATAACAGAGAGTTACACAGAGAATGAGAGAGAGAGAGAGAGAGAGAGAAATAATCATAGATACAAGGAGAAAAAGAAATGAGGCAGAGAATGGATAGGAATCAGAGTTGAAGTGTGTGTGCAAAAGACTACATTGAAATATGATGAAATCAAGGTAAACAGGAACTACAATTTATAAATAAATTACTTAATAGGTAGTATTGACATGTCCCAAAAGAAGATTTAGGCTATATAAAGATGATGTTTTTTAAAGATGACATTTATTAGACTGTAGCAATGACACAATATGTAAAATGATATTTCAGTCACTTAAACCATTTAATTATAGAATAAGAGAATATATGAAAGAGAATAATTGGAATTTGAGACTTGTGGGAATATGTGTTTTAGTCATAGAGAAGTATTCATCTTTAATATCCATGACATTGCATTACAAGTAAACAATCAGTGTGTGAATACAGTGTGGAAAGGAATAACATTCTTTAGGAATAAATTAAACTAATTTCCTGTATATAGTTTTTGGCCTTGATTTTCTTACAGTAGAGAGTAGCTTTATTATCTCAGTTGATTTTATTTTCCTGATAAAGGGCTGTTCTAATATTGTCCTGCCTTGAAGCCCTGCTATTAATTTTAATAAGAATTTAATAAGTGTGAAATCCTGTGGGAATTTGCAGCTGAAAGTTACCAGATGTTCTGTGTGAGGACAATGTGGTTTAGGTGTAACTGAAGGCTGTTGTGCTGTTCTCACCTTTTGAAAGGGAGTTGAGTGTCCTGTTAATCTACACACTTTTTACTTAGTTTCCCTCTTTTTGATTCAGATTGCATCTTTTCCTATATTTACGACGGAAACTTTGTATTTGTCCTGAAAATATGTTGTCACTTCACCAATGAGTATTGCAAGAAAAGAAGAAAAGTTTGTCTTATATACTGGGGTTGGAGGAAAATAACAGTTCCCTGTAGTGGTTTGACTTCACCTTATCTTTCCAAGGTTATGCCCCTTACTACATCCTTGAAAGAATGCTTCCAGCAAAGTGCCTCCTTATTATGAATGAAGTCCCCTTATTGTTCACGGGAGTGCTGGAAGCCACCTTTTATCCAGCTTCACTTCTTTTATTATCCTCTTTTATCTTGCTCACTTTCATCTTATGCTTTCTCTTTGGCTTATAAAATGAGTAAGCTGCACCCAAGGAGAGGTAAAGGCCATGACTCAGACAGTGGCCAATGGAAGCTTCTATAAAGTCTAAATCTTTTGATGAAGGTTGCAGAGTAAAACATAAAGGTGCTGCTATTTCTATAGAAGAGATGAAACACTGTTTGAAGGACAATACATATATGTCCAATTAGAGATCACTAAAATTAATGTTTGAAAATTTGGCATTTATTGCATTGTAGATTGTATTGATAAGAAGAAATGGGCAAAAACTCAGCCAAAGACTTTCAATGATGAGGGAAAAGGGCTTTGTTTTAGAGGATCTGTTTTAATTCCTGAGGCTATGTGTTAGCCATGATGTACCAGAGACATGGAAATGCCCATTGAATAAACAGAAAGAAAATTGTTTTCCCATTGGCATCTAGTGAAGATCAATACCTACTAAATGGTGGGATATGTAAGCAGTTGTGTGGTGGCTACCAAATTATTAACAGCCACATGTTCCCTTTCAACCTCTTGGATTTTCCATAGGATATGACACTGCTGAGCAGTCACTTTTTAACTTTCCCTCTTCACCTTCTTAGTACTTTATACTCCTGATTCCCCTCCTCATTTCTTAACTATGGTTCTGACTCTTATTTGGCTGCTTTTCCTTCATCTGACCCTTATATGTGAGTGTTTCAGATCTTGTTTTGGATCTTCTTTTGTGCTATGTTCTCCCTAGTATGATGGTTTGTGTGGCCTTATATATTTATGGTCTCCAGATTTCATGGACGGGCCCACTTACAGTCATGGTTTTAATAGGCACACATGTATTTACGATCTCCAGATTTCCACCTGCAACTCGGATTTCTTCTGAGCTGCTTCACCTTATTGAGTGTTCCACTGGGATAGCCCACAACCATAGTAAACAGTTTAAGACTGGGCATTTACTTTAAATACAGTTATGTTCAAAATGAAATAATGTATTCAGCTTCCTTTTCAACTTACTCTTTTAGTTTATTTATTTATGTTTTAAAAGATTTTATTTATTCATTTGACAGAGATCACAAGTAGTCAGAGAGGCAGGCAGAGAGAGAGAGAGAGGAGGAAACAGGCCCCCCGGTAAGCAGAGAGCCCGATCCCAGGACCCTGGGATCATGACCTGAGCCAAAGGCAGAGGCTTTACCCCATTGAGCCACCCAGGAATCCCTATTCTTTTAGTTTATAAGGTATCAAAATATTTCTACTTTCTTAGCCTGAAAACTTGGGAATCATCCTAAATTACCCATTTTCCCTTTTGCTCAAGATAACTTCAGCATTATGCTGGTTCAGTCCATTTCCCATCTCTTACCTCTATATTACATGTTCTCATTCATTTTCTTGGGCAAATATCCTATGAATTTATAGCTATATTATTTTAGCACCTTCCTAGTTCACCCTTTCTAATTAATCTGCCCAGAACCATCCTTAAAAATTGCTAATATGACCATGTCACTCTCAAGTTTAAAATATTTCAATAGGTTTATATAATTTGAAGGCTACAGGTCAGAGTCCTTTGTGTGACATAGAAAATATATAATTTTATGATATCTATTTATTTATGCAATCTTGTCTTTACCACTTCTCTACCTTGAACCCAGAGGTCCAACCCTAAAGTCTTACAGTTTCTCAAATAGGTTGCCTTTCCTGCTATGCCCTTCCCTTTCCTTTTCTCTTTTTAGATCTGCTTTGAGAGCCTTCTATTATCCATTATTCAAGATCTGGATTGAGCATTATCCTTCTATAACATCTTCCGTCTCTCTCTCCCTCCCAGAATATTTTTTCCTTCTTTTACCTGCAGAGTAATTGTTAATTTATGTACTCTCTCTTATACCCCCATTTTATGCTTCATTATGAGTTCATTAAGGCAGGAATCTTGCCATTTTAATGATGATTATGATGATAATAATAATAATAATACTAGTGATAATTGTCTCAACGGAGGATTTTGAGGACTGAATGACAGGATCTGATATAATTAGAAATGATCACTCTGGAAGCTGTGTGTGGATTAGGATGTAAAACAAAAGACTAGTCCTTGTAATAAGGTAGATGAGCTGTGATAATGGTTTAAATCAAGGTGGTTTGTAGGAGAGATGAGAGAGAAGTCGTTGATAAGATTCACTGATGGGTAGCTGATAGATAAGTGTTATGGGTATGAAAATACGATGTCAAGGACATGGGCCTGATTAAATAGGTGGATAGAATGGTCTCTTATCAAAACTAAAAGACTATGGGATTACTGAATTTTAGGGGAATCAGGAGTTTTGACATGTTCGGTTTCAGATACCTATCAGATATTTAAGTGGAAATGTTGAGTTGGTAGTTAAATATGAATCTGAAATTCTGGATAGAATTCTGGAATGACATAAATTTGAGAGTTAGTATATTAAAGGTATTTAAAGTCATGAGGCAATAGGTCATATAGGAATAAAAGTAGATAAAGAAGAAAAGACCAAGGTTTGGAGATGTCAATATTTAGAAGATGTAGACATGAGGAGAATTCAGTAGGAGTCTGGTAAGAAGTGGGCAGTAATTAGATAAGGTACCAAACGAGCCAAGAGAAAAACGTGTTCTAAGGAGGCAGTGGTCAAATATGTCAAATGCTATTAATAAGCCATAATAAGAACTGAGACTTGATTGTAATTTTTAAATGAAAACTCACCATTTGTTTATTCCTTCATAGAATGCATTTGGGAAAATTGAGAGGTACTGTTATGGGAACTCTAAATCAAATAAGAAGAAAAAAAATGTATGGAACAGGAAATAATTGGGATCTACTAATAAATCTCAGAATACATGTATATTTATGCATGTTCCTACACCATCAGAGAAATTGGATGCACAAGGTGACATGAGTGAAACTGAGGCCCAACCTACAGTCTGTGGGAAAATTGGCCAGCACATTATCTGGAATTTTCTTTAATCAAAAGAATGGAAGCTAGTATTCAGACTGTAATGGTGTAGCTTTTCCCTGAAGCCGTATTGAGAGTTTTTATAAAACAATTAATTGTCGAGTGAAAGAAACCGGAAGAAGTTTGTTTGACATGATTAGAAGTGGTAGAGTAGATTTGAGTAACATCTGATATTCACTGGCACTATGTGAACATGCATGCATAATGACATTTTTTAAAAAGGTTAATGCATGTATTATGTAAGCATGGCTTACTTTAAAGCTGTGCAAAATTTCCCCAAAAAATAAAAAAAAAGAAAGTCAGCCTCCATTCTGTCAATACTAAATATAAAAGTTCTAATACAAAACTGTTGCAGTATAAATAAATCACATTTAAAATTTTTTAACTGTGAAGTGTAGAACCATTCTTTTAAGAAAATTAATAATTATTGAGTTTGTTGTTACCAATTTAAAATAATTAAAAATAAGCAATATATTCAAATGGTTCAAAATTCAAATGAACTAAGGGGGGGAAAATTATTAGTTAAAAAGAGGCATTTTATGTTCATGTTAACAATTATTTGCTGAGTGACTTCTACAAATAAAATTGTATTAGATGTTGTGATATCAGCCTTAAAGGAGTCTGAAAAAATTCAAATCTGACTGTGAACCGTGTGCTACCACTACAGCTCCACTCCAGGGTGGCTCTGAGGGACAGTGAGAACAAGAAATCCCCCTAGGCAGCAGAACCTTAAACCTTGAGAAGAAATAGCTAGAGCACTATGTCATCAGTGGCTATTGATTAGATTGGATGGTTAGGAAATGAGAAGGAATACAATTAGAAAATTTAACAAAGTGCTAAGGGTTATGCTGATAGATGTCTCTGAAGAGGCAGAGTCCAAAGTCATTCATATACCATGCGAATGTTCTCTACAGAGCAACCTGGCAGAGGAGGAGCGTAATAATAAGATCAACAAGATGGTACATTCTGTCCCCAGACATTCTTGTTCTTGCTCAATGAGCTTAGAAATTTTCCAGGATATTGAACATTGAAGTTATACATGGCCTTAATAAATGGACTTCCTGTTACCAAGGACAGATGGCTATAGCCACTACTGAGTTCCCAATCTATCAAGAACAGAGACTAATACTCAGTCCCCAATATGGCATCTTCCTTGTGGTGATTAGCCAGTCAACTGTGGCAGACTGGTAATACTAAATCACTTTCCTTTTTTTTTTTTTTAAATTAAGGATTGTATTTATTTATTTGAGAGAGAGAGCGTGAATGGGGAGGAAGGGGCAGAGGTAGAGGAAGAAGCAGACTCCCCGCTGAGCCGGAAGCCTGGCATGGGTCTTGATCTCAGGATCCTGGGATTATGATCCGAGCCAAAGCTGGGATTATGATCCGAGCTTTTTTTTTGCAGTAAGTGTATAAATATATAATTATAAATTGTGGTAAAAACTATAAAAACAGTACTGCTCACCTAGGTTTACACGGGGTGGTGGTATGAAGGACCCCCCCCCCCGCCCCGAGTAAGTCCGTGATTTCCAAGCCCACACCCCAGGCCCCCCGAGAGGAAAGGGCTTGCACACTAGAGTAGAGCCCTGCAGGGTAGTGCACAGACGGCAGGGGGGGACCCACATTGTAGCCAGGGGAGAGGGTCCTGGCTGGAAACAGGGTGACCAGAGTTGCACAGCAGGCAGCAGATTCAGGAGCAAGGAGGGACAGTGGGTGGCACTCAGAGGCACAGTGTCAGGGAGAGAAAACAGAGTCAATGCCACAGCCCCTGACCACCTCCAGCTTTCCATAGGGAGCTCCAGAGAAGCAAACTGGCCATAGAGGAAAGCAGAGGCAGTTGAGGAAACTGTGGGTTAGACCAGTGTACCTGGTGCAGAACTCCTCGGCAGTTTTTTAATTGGTGCTGAATTAAAATTTAATTAACCCACTGAATCACCCAGGCCCCGGAATCACTTTCCTATAATGGAAAGGGCCAGCATAAGTTCTGACTGGAATAGACATTACTCTGGATATGGATATACTTTCTCCTCAATTGTTCTTCCAAAATCATCGCACATGGACATACAGATGACTCAGTCACTATGATGGTATTCCCCACAGTACTTTTTCTGACTAAGAGACTCATTTTACAGCAAATAAAATGTGATAGTGGGCTTATGATTGTGGAATTTACTGGTTTTAGCATGTTCTCTATCACCCTGAGGTATCTGGTTTGATAGATATATGGAATAGTGTTTTGAAGACTCAGTTTTGGTGCTTGTTTGGGCAACAACTTGAAAGTTAGGATGATGGCCATGCTGTATATGCTCTCGATCAGCCATCAGTACATGGTACTTTCCTCCAATAGCAAGATTCATGAGTATAGGAGTCAGGATGTAGAGATGTGAGTGACTTTTCATTTTATTATTTTCAGTGATTGTCTAATGAAATTTTTCATTCTCTCCCCCTAACTGGTCTAGAGATAATAATTCCCAAGAGAGGGGCACCTGGGTGGCTCAGTGGGTTAAAGCCTCTGCCTTCGGCTCAGGTCATGGTCCCAGTGTCCTGGGATCGAGCCCCACATCGGGCTCTGTGCTCTGCAGGGAGCCTGCTTCCTCCTCTCTCTCTATCTGTCTGCCTCTCTGCCTACTTGTGATCTCTGTCTGTCAAATAAATAAATAAAATCTTAAAAAAAAAAAATTCCCAAGAGAGAACTGCTTCCAGCAGGGCACACAGGAATAGTTTCATTAAACTGGAAGTTGAGATTGGGATCATACTTGGGATCTTCATACTTGGAAATCAGCTGACAAATAAGGTTACTGAACTGTCTGTGGTGATTAATCCTGACTATCATTGGGGAAATTGGCTTAGTACTGCCCAATAGGTTAAGGAAGAGTGTCTCCAGAGTTCAGTAGACTCTCTGGGACATTTCTTAATTCTTTCAATTTTTGTGATTAAATTTAATGGAAAAAAAAATAATCCCATGCAGAAAGGATGACTAATGCCCCTGACCCATTAAGAATCTAGATTTGGATCACTTCACTGGCCAAGGTGCTTGCTGAGGGGAAAATATACATGAAATATATATGAAAGTAGACCAGTTATTACCAGTTGTTTATCAGTTGAGTACCAGTTATTATGCATCCTGTTGGCAAAATGAGGACTGTAATAATGCAAGTATTTCTTATTTTGATATGAATGTATTTGTGTATATTTAAACCATTTTTTCTTTGCTTCTTCCATTCCTCTGTATCTAACATAACGTGATAATAATAACTAACCTATATTTAAATTGTGGTATTTAAGTTATAGGGTATCAAATAGAAACATGATTTAGCTAGATGATAAACATCCAAAGATGGTTAGACTGACTTTGCATCTTTTTGTCAGGAGAAGGTTAGCATATTTTTGGTTGTGTAAGGGATAGTGGTTTCATTTGAAGTGAGTATGTGATTTTGCTATTCTTTTTAAAAAAATTTGCTATTTTTTTTTTTTATTTGGAAGTTAAGTGTGGTTAAAGGAGATGTCTATGATGCCAAGTTAATAGAGGGTCACTGTGGTGACCTTGTAATATGTCTCCTTAACTAATCTGGGACTACGTTTCCCTCCATGGTTCTGGGTTGGGGTTGACCAATTTGTGTGAGATCTGAAATGTGGAAGAGAGGCAGCGGCCAAGGTTATACGATATAGGCTCAGGACATGTCTCATTATGGGTCTGCAGGATCATCTCCAGGTCCTGCTAGATATCCTCCTTTAGCTTTTCCAAATGCTGGGAGAACTTCATACATCACTCTCTGGTAAAGTGCACCAGGTCTTCCGGAAACTTTTACCACAGAAGTGGGAGGCTAGAGTCTTGGAGGAGGTACATGACCACGGCAGGTTCGGTGAGAGACAGATGCAGATTTGCTTATCCTTATAGGTTAAAGCTCATCCTTGTAGATTCTAATTTGTCCTTGTCCTCTCCTGATTTGTATTTATCTTCCCTCTTGACTGCTGGGGCAGTTTACATCAGGCCTAGCAGATGTAAACAGATGGACCCGAAGTAAATAAATCTCTAAATGAATCCTTATGTTACCCATAGAGATTCTGCTACTCTGATGGAACATGATTGATAAATATTCCAGTCATAAAGATACAATGTATATAAAAGTAACTTTAAGATAGTATGTACATTCTAGTATATTGGAAGCATGGGGGAGGGACAGGGCGAGAAGTGGGATACTCAGGGATTAGGAAATACTTCCTGAAGGGAGTGGCATTTTGTTCTCTGAATTTTGAAGCATGGGTGGCATTTGTACTGGCATTATAAAGGAATAAAAATAGAAATGAGAAGGTGGTGATCTACTGTATAATACAATTGCCAGGCATTGGCAGAATGGGGAACAAGATAGGAACAATTTCTGATGTTTTGAAATTTTTAGTCTCACAGGCTTGGTTCACACTGAAAATGAAATGTACTTTGTCTATTCCAAGTATGTGGTGCATGTTTTGCTCTGATTGTAATTAAATGACCCTTGAATGACTAGTTGAATCTTGAATACCCTAACATTTCCCCAGTATGGATAACTTTTTGCAAGATATCACTAACAAGGTGTAAGGAACAACCTCTAGGCTTTTGGTTCCCTCCCCTTGGTTCCCATTCTTACTCCTTTGACCAGCTGCTCTCTGCCATCTGTCTGCACTATTCTATTGAAACAGCTGTTGCATAGAACACTAATACTCTAATTGCCAAATCTCATAGACACATGTTGGTCCTTATTTTGTTTGACATTTCTTTGCCTTTTGACATTGTGGTCATTCCCTTTTAAAAAATTCTCTCAGCCCATGACACTTCTGTCTCCTGGTTTTCCTTTTATTTTTCAGCTTCTTCTTAACTTGTTCTATTTTTTGGTATTTAATATTTGTTTTGTGGGATCTGAATGTGCCAAATATAACCCAATAGTCAGTTTATCATTCCTTTTATCCATCAGTTTGGCAACCAATGGATGATTGATTATTGAGCTAATAAATCATTAAATTACTTTTTTGATTTGTGCCCTGTTATTCAATTAACTCTCCCTACCTTATATGAACCCCACATGACTTATTTCTTGGCCACTATGAGAGCCTCCTTTCTTACCTACGCTCTATTTTTGTGTTCCTCCATTGTATCCTTCATGAGGCCACCAGGCACATATTTCTAAAAAGCAAATGTGATTGTATAATAATTCTTCTTAATCTTCAGGGACCTTAGGATAAAGACTAAACTTCTTAAAATGGTGTTAAAAAAATAACCCTGCATGATTTGATACCTGACTGCTGTTCAATATTCAAATTCTAATATATTCTCCCACCTCTCCAACCATGTCAAATAACTTAAACTTCCTGAAAGAGTCCATTATCACCTTATCTCCCTAAAAATGTCCTTCTGTCTCTATCTACTCAGCTCACACCCACTCTTGCTTTAATAATAAGTTCTAGCGTTATTATTATTATTTTTTTTCTTCTCATTAAATATTTGTTTTAATGGGTCTCAAAATTCTGTGACAGATTTTTGGTCAGTTGTTTCCATTAAAAAGTACTGATTTTAAAAACTAATAACTTAAAACTGCCCCCCCCCACACAAACAAATTGTCCACAAAACGTTCTCCTTTCCTTCTGAAGGTTTTATGATGCATTGTTATCATTAACCAGTCTTTTACTATTAAACTTAAATGGCCAATTGACACAAACAGTTCTGATACCGTTCTTCCACCACTGATTAAGACTGGGGTGGCGGGGCTGCCTGGGTGGCTCAGTGGGTTAAGCCTCTGCCTTCGGCTCGGGTCATGATCTCGGGGTCCTAGGATCGAGTCCCACATCGGGCTCTCTGCTGGGCAGGGAGCCTGCTTCCTTCTCCTCTCTCTCTCTCTTTCTCTGCTTGCCTCTCTGCCTACTTGTGATCTCTCTCTGTCAAATAAATAAAATCTTTAAAAAAAAAAAAAAGACTGGGGTGGCAGGTATCAGGGATAAAATTCATTTAGCCTTTGAGCTTTCTGGGCAGACTTGGTGACCTTGCCAGCCCCAGCTGCCTTCTTGTCCACTGCTTTGATGACACCCACAGCAACGGTCTGTCTTATGTCATGAACAGCAAAATGGCCCAGAGGAGGAGAGTCAGAGAAGCTCTCAACACACATAGGCTTGCCAGGAACCATGTCAACAATGGCAGCATCACCAGACTTCAAGAACTTGGGACCATCTTCCAGCTTTTTTCCAGAACAACGATCTATCCTCTCCTTCAGCTCAGCAAACTTGCAAGCAATGTGAGCTGTGTGACAATTCAGCACAGGTGCATATCCAGCACCAATTTGGCCTGGCTGGTTCAGGATAATCACCTGAGCTGTGAAGTCAGCTGCTGCAATTGGTGGGTCATTTTTGCTGTCACCAGCCACATTGCCACAACGAACATCTTTGACAAATACGTTCTTGACATTGAAGCCCACATTGTCCCCCAGGAAGAGCCTCACTCAAAGCTTCATGGTGCATTTCAACAGACTTGACTTCAGTTGTAACATTGACTGGAACAAAGGTGACCACCATGCCAGGTTTAAGAACACAAGTCTCCACTCGGCCCACAGGGACAGTACCAATACCACCAATTTTGTAGATGTCCTGGAGAGGCAGACGCAAGGGCTTGTCGGTTGGCTGAGTTGGTGGCAGAATGCAATTCAGAGCTTCAAGCAGTGTGGTTCCACTGGCATCCCATCTTTACAGCTGACTTTCCATCCCTTGAACCAAGGCATGTTAGCACTTGGCTCCAGCATGTTGTAGCCATTCCAACCAGAAATGGGCACAAATGCTACTGTGTTGGGGTTGTAGCCAATTTTCTTAATGTAGGTGCTGACTTCCTTAATGATTTCCTCATATCTCTTCTGGCTGTAGGGTGGCTCAGTGGAATCCATTTTGTTAACACCAACAATTAGTTGTTTTACACCCAGTTTGTAAGCCAGAAGGGCATGCTCACGGGTCTTCCCGTTCTTGGAGACACCTTCTTCAAATTCACCAACACCAGCAGCAACAATCAGGACAGCACAGTCAGCCTGAGATGTGCCTGTAATCATGTTTTTGATAAAGTCTCTGTGTCCTGGAGCATCAATGATGGTCACATAATACTTTCTGGTCTCGAATTTCCACAGGGAGATATCAATGGTGATACCACGTTCACGTTCAGCTTTCAGTTTATCCAAGACCCAGGCATACTTGAAGGAGCTTTTCCCATCTCAGCAGCCTCCTTCTTGAATTTTTCGATGGTTCTTTTGTCGATCCCACCACATTTGTAGATCAGATGACCAGTAGTGGTAGACTTGCCTGAATCTACGTGTCCGATGACAACAATGTTGATATGAGTCTTTTCCTTCCCCATTCTGGTTTAGGTTGAGCAGTGGTTTTCACGACACCTGTGTTCTGGCAGCAAACCCATTGCAAAAAAGTCAAATTGTTATAATTAACTCATTTTTTCATTCAGTTGAAATTGATGGACCAACTTTGATGTACCAGGTAGTTATCTCTCTTCTTCATGAAGTCTTCCCTATCCAGTTGCTTTTTTTTTGGGGGGGGGGGTGTCCATTCCCATTTGTTTCTGATTATCCATTGGATAACACTGGAAATTCCCTGCTATCTATTAAAATTTGGATTCAAGTCATCTCTGCTGTAATTAGGATTTTATACACAGAAGTATTGCTGTAATTAACTGTATCATTACTTATGGTTTCTTTGTTTCTCTTATTATACTGTGAGCTTATTGATGGCAGGAATTGTATCTTTGTATTTTGTGTGTATGTGTGTTTCCATTGGCTAGTATGATTTCTGTTACTTTTATTACATCTGGACACATTTTTTTCTGAATGGAAATGATTTGGAATCAGTAGACCTGATGGAATGACTTGTTTACTCTCTCTGAGCCCTGTCAAAACAAAATAAGAGAGAAACAATTGCTCAAAATGTTTCATGAGATTTTTGGGAATTTAGATGAGACACTTTACGATAAATTATTTTATAAATGGCAAAGCATTATTGTTTTAGTTCATTCCAAGTTGCAAGGAGTTGGGATGTTCAGGTGACTTCAAAGAATGGAGTCATGGAAAGGGCACAAACTGCAGTTCTGCTCCAGGGCAAAGCTAAGTGCTTCCATTTGTTTGTCTCTGAACACTCTTTCTCTCCACCTTTCAATGTGTTATGTTTCTAGTGCTGTCACTGCCAGTCATGTCCTCACACTTCTTTTGTGCATTCTGTTTACCTCTGTCACTCTGACTCCAGCTCTCTCTCTCTGCTGGGCCAGCGAACAGGGAGAAGGAAGATTTGCAGACTAGCTCTGCCATCAGTATGATTGTTTCAGACTCTCTTTGATGTCTTTCATTGGACATACCTGTTCTTTGACAAGGATTTCTAGTTTACTTTGTAAATCTGTTTAATTTTCTTCTCAGATCCAATTCTTGCTTTTGTACTGGTACTCTCTGTACTGATTTTTTTTAAAATTTCATAGTTTCTGCTAGCTCAAAGGTTTAATTTCCTAAATATTGCTTATTTACTTACTGCATGACCTTTTCCTAGCCTCACAGACTCTTTTTATATATTTCTTTAACTTCAGTCATGAAAATTTATGTATTCTTTTTATATTTTTTAATTTCAAATTCTATAGAATTGGCTAAGCTTTGGACTAAATTCCTTAATGCCACGTCACCCCATATATCTTCTGGCCAGAGTATCAATCAAATACCCATCTAAGATCCTATTTGCTGGGTTATAGTGTTGGGTCAGATGTAGTTGACATGGCCTTTGACACGGCCTGGTTGGCAACATGATTGACATATTTAGTATGATTACCTAAGCCTAGATTTTTTTTTTGTTGTTGAAAATGATGATAATGGAATGAATATATCTATATCTATATCTATGTTATCTATATCTATATCTATATATCTCAAAGTGAAGAAAAAATACTCTAGCAGAAGTATGATTAACTGGCCACTTTCATATATTACTGGTCGGAACAAAATTGGCACAGCTTATCTAGAAATCACGTTTCAAAGTTTATATTTTTATTTCTATTTCTAGAACTCTTTCTTAAGGAAACAAACAAAGATGTTCATGAAACTTTATGGACAAAGGCATTTGTTGCTGTGTGATTTACAATAATGAAAAATTAGAAGCAATCATGATTTCAAACTATTGAAAACCATTAGCAAGAATTTTGTATGTTTTGTCAACTGTTCTATTTTGAGTGTTCAGAACAGTCCCCAGTACATAGGAGATAATCAATAAATACCTGTTAAATAGATGTATGCTGAATCTTTATTGTGGATAATTGGACAATTACTAAAGATGATGCATCTCCAAAATGGTTTTAAACATGTGGAAAAGCAGTTCTTATATTATTAGGTGAAAAAATAGAATCTTTCTCATTCTGACTCTTTCTCGGAGAACAAAATCTAAGTGGACTTATTCTGTGAAGTAGAATTACAGGTAATCTTTTCCATTATTTTGTTTTTCTGTCTTTTTTCTAATTTTTAAAATTCTAATTCTTAAAATTTATTATTATTTATAGCCCAAAATATATAGCATGTTTTCTGATATTTTTTTCTGACTTTTGTGATTCATCCTTAGAAAAAGGTAAGGTAGAGGAAAGGAAATACCCTGTGTTGAATTCCTACTGTGTAGTAAGTGTTATTTTAGGGTTTTGCATACAATTTTCTAGAACCTCACAATTGAATAAAGTAAGAAACATCACAAGCAGTTAAGTTACTTGCCCAAGATCACTCACTTAATTACATAGCAGGGTTTTGAACACAGTTCATTTAATTCCAGAGCATGTTTTCTTAACCATTAATACTACCCTGACTCTCTGACCAGCGTCCCTTGATTAAACCAGACCCTCCCCGACTTTTCCCTTGACTGAAACTACATATTAATTTGACAGTTATATGAATTATTTGGCCAATTTCCAATTGCTTTGAGTGACTTAGATTTGTTTCTTAAATAGATAAAGTAGTAAAGGCAGTATTTTATGTTCCTTTCATATTTTCCTAGCACCTAGTATACCTCTAAGTACAGTAAACCTTTGAGATTTATAATTATTAACATCTTCAATGAATCTGTAAGAAACAAGAAAAATTAAAAATGTTATGGATAGGTATATGGGGTTTTTTTTTTTTTTTGGCCTTGTAAAGGCCCATTTTTGTCAATTTTTTTTATAAACTGCAAATATAATATCCTAAAAGTTTTAAATATTATTCCTGTCATTTCATATTCATTAAAGACTCAGAATGTCCAGTTCTTTCTATTATAGAGAAATGTGAAATCTGCACTGCTTAGTCTACTTTATTCCATAATCAGGACCTAGTTATTTTAACCCTATTTTGTATTTCTCCTACTTTCCTATTTCACACACACTCTGCTCAAGACCAGATGAACTATTATTTCTGGAATGCTCTAAGCCCCCTCTCACCATGTTATTGCTTGCCTTCTTCCTTTGGCCCAGAACAGTCTTATCAATAATTTCTAAATGTCCAAATCCTACCTAACTTTCAAGGCCTGTGACTTAATTCAGCTTCTTTCTTGAAGCTTATTCTGATAACCTTGACTCATACTAATCTTTCCCTCTTGTGAATTCTGGTATCATCTATCTGTCATTTCATTTCACCCTTATAATTTTTTTTATTGTGGTAAAAAACACATAAGATGAAATTTCTCTTAAGAAAAATTGAAGTGTATACTTGTTTATGCACCTTGTTATAAAATAGATCTTAAAAACCCTTTCATCCTGTATGACTCCAACTTTCTACCCAGTGGGTAGTAACTCTCCATTTCCCTCCCCCTAGTTCTAGCAATCATGACTCCACTTTCAGTTTCTATGAGTCTGACTACTTTAGATACTTCATGTAAGTGGAACCACACAGTATTTGTCCTGTGACTGGTTTACTTCACTTGGTGTGATGTCCTCAAGTCTCAATCATGTTGTGACAAGATTTCCTTCTTCTTTAAGGATGAATAAACTTCATCTTGGGCATGAGTGTGTGTGTGTGTGTGTGTGTAATCACACTTTCTTTATCCATTAACTGGTTAATGGACATTTAGGTTGTTTTCACTTCATAGCTGTTAGTAATAGATTTTTGAATAAACACATTTATTGATATTTCCTTAATTCCATTTTATGGCACTAAAGAGATGGATAAAAAAATCACAAAAGTAACATTGCTCTCCTCTCCTCTTCATATGCAGGAGGAGTGTAGCCTTTATAGCTATACTCATGATTAAATTTTGGGTTACTTTCTATTTCTCTTTTTGCTTAATACAACCACTTTTAATAAGCATTTTTTAAAATCCAGGTCACATCATAGCCATCAAAATTTTGGAAATGTTTGGGAAACACTGACGAGAATTTTATTATATATTTACATTAGAAAAAAATGAAGAAAATTACAAGAAAACTCAGAAATTAGACTTTAAAGGAGGAATGCAAAATACTGAATTTATTAATGTTGGTGCTTAGAAGATATGCTGAAGAGCTTAATGACATGCTTTTCCAAAGGGGTGAAGTAAAAAGAAAAGGAAAATAAAATAAAGAGTAAAAGAGAATAAAATAAAACTACCGAGTTTGCTTTATAATACAGAAATGTTCTGTTTCATATTTATCCCACATTGGCAGTTGTTTATGTATATGCATACACACATCATATGTGTATATATGTATATATTATATATGTTTCTGTATGAACTGCTAAAAGATAAACTAAGATATATTAAAAATGCTGAGAGTTTATTTGAGCTAAAATCAGTTCAAATTTGGGCAGTGACAAACCATAATTGATCATGAGCATTCCACTGAGAGGAGCTTGGGGAGAGACTCTTAGAGAGAAAAGGCAGAAGCAAAGTAAGGAAATTATTGATTAGCTATAGTTTAAAGCTTAGTTGACTGTGATTGGTTACCCTTATGTTTCAATTTTGCAATTTTGAAGCATTTAAACACTTAGCTTTGGATTTGCTTATGTAGGCTGCCTGATATTAGAGCCATCTCAGTCTAATAGCCTTCTGTTTAATTAACGCAACAATAAAAATATAATTTATAGTAATATAAATATATAAAAATATATATATTATACAGTTATATAAATTGTGTAATTTGTATGTACATAAAATATGTTATGTAAAATATATAAATATATATAACTAAATTATTTTGTGTAATTATTTATACTATATTCATATAATTATAGGAATTACATATTTATGTAAGTATAACTATATTTAGATAACATAAATATATGTTATATCTGTTTTTACTGACAGACTCTGTACAGTTTTTACTGTAATAATGACCAAAGGCAGAACAATGCCTCATTACACATTTGTTCACACTCTTCCCTACCTTGAGGTATTACTGGATTTTTACTTTTCCTTTCCTCTTTTAGACTGTATTCTGTCTAAATTTTCATACTTCTGACTGGGCTATTAAAATTAATTGTATAAGCAACATTGTAGAAAATATATTGAAGTTTTGTTAAATATACATAACATTACAGGTTAAGAATTTGGTGAATTCATTTTATTGGTATCTAAATTGTATGAAATTCACTTTAACATTAATATTCTACATCCAGAATCCTGGAAAATATCTTTCTCATGGAAAAAAAAATGTGTCTTTATTTTCTCCATGCTTTGGTAGTCACATATTCAGAACTCTTAAACTAAGAAGTGGGAAATAAATTGAAGGGATTAGATTTTCTTTTGTCCTACAGGAATAAGTGACTTAGATCCAACTTTGGAAAGAAAACATACCTTATTTTTTATTTTTATGAGACATGAACTTTAAATTCTTCTTTCTCATACCTATTTATGTTTTATCTTATTTGTTTAATCATATATCATTTTGCTTGAATTACTTTTCCCCTCCTTGTTTGCTTGATAGGATTCCAAACCTCAAGTAAAAGAAGATTAATTTTCTGGGTTCCAATCTCATGCAACACAAGAAGAAATTTTTTCTTTTTAAGGATTTTATTTATTTGTTTGACAGAGAGAAAGAGAGCACAAGAAGGAGAGCAGCAGGCAAAGGGAGAGGGAGAAGCAGGCTCCCCAATGACCAGAGAGCCCAACGTGGGGCTAGGTCCCAGGAATCTGGGATCATGACCTGAGTTGAAGGCAGACCCTTAACCAACTGAGACACGCAGGCGCCCCTACAGGAAGAATTTAATGTAGTTGACAAAGGAAGTCTTCAAGAAGAGAATTCAACAGCAGGGATTTGAGGGGCAGAGTTCCTGGAAATTCACACTTGTCTTTCATCAGTTTGATCCAGCTGCCAAAGTCACTTCTATATCTCTCAGTTTAAATTCTTGAGAAACAGCAGAGAGAAGATAATTGGCTTAGCTTGGATCACATATTCACTCTTTTAATCTTCTGTGAATAGAAAAGCTTAGTCCCATTCATTAAGCTGGGGAGAATTGAGGGAAATAATATTGTCTGTGTCCTTAAGACCTGTCCACCATGACAGTTCTTTGACCCCTTGTGCTTATCTTTATCTTTGGTTACTTCTTTCGTGGGTATCTATTTCCACATAAATTCCTGTCATTAACGCTTTTTATAACTGCTTTCTTATTTACTGTCATGTGGTCTCTTTCAGAGTAGCGGTGTATTTTGTCCATGTTTATGTTCCTAGTGCTTATCAAAGTGTTTGTCATACAGCAGTTGAGAAGTGAACATTAAATAAATGAATAAATGTAGCTGAAAGACAGTAATGCCCATTGCGTAGTGACCTAGCATTGGGCTACGTGTATATTTTTACTTATAGCTGAGCAAACTGAGCAAAGCCAAGTAGACATAACTTTTTTTAAAGGAAAAAGGTAGAGAAAACTTAGGATGCATTAATTCTACATTACTGTTGTAACTGAAATGTCCATAGCCCATGTGGGTATGATGCTTGGTCTTCTGGAAGTCATCTTATTTTTTATTTTTGACATAGAATTTAATAAGGGTCTGATTTTCACCATCAGATTCAGTTTTTACTCATAGCAGAATTGTATGTGCCTTTTAAAAAATCTCTTAGTAAGGAACTACTGATTTTTCTCTATTCCCTTACACCCAGAAATTCTCAAATCAAATAGTAAGTTTATTTCTAGATTATGACATAGATATCTCAATTCCAAGAGAAATAGCAAAGCACTTATATTACACTATCCAATGGATACAATTAGCTAAGGCCATATTTTTTTGTCATTGGAAATTAATTATTAGATTTAGTTGTAGAGCTATATATATGTGTATGGATATAAATGTCTATACTTAAGTTATATATTCATAATATGTATTTAAGATATATATATGCACATATTTGAGACAACATGGATGAACTTGAAGGACATTATAGTAAATGAAATATCTCAGACACAGAAAAGCAAATGTTGTATGATCTCACTTACATATGGAATCTGAAAAGGAAAAAAAGAACCTAAAATTTTTAGCTCACAATAACAGAGAATAGAATGGTGGTTCCTAGAGGCTGCGGCATGTGGAAAAATGGAAAGAAAAAAAGAATGGAGCAGAGTGGTGGTTGACAGGGAATGGAGGGAGGGGATTTGAGGGGGTGATTGTTTAATGGGTACAAAGTTTCAGTTTTTTAAGATGAAAAGTTCTGAAGATGGACGTTGGTGATGGTTATACAATAATATGAATGTACTCAATACCACTAAAATGTAAACTTAAAAATTATAAAAATGCTAATTTTTTTGTTATATATATTTTGTCACAGTGAAAACATTGAGGATGGATGAGTGAAATATTGAAGAGGGTCCTGGATCTCCCTCCTCTAAAGTCTTTTGCATTGCTTTATCAATGTCCCTGAAGCTTCTTCTGTTGTACTTCCATCCAGATCCCTGGATCCCTTCTGTCCAATTCCCTACTCTTATGGAGGTGACAACTGATGATTAATAATGATTAAAATTATGATGGTGATGATAATAATGATGATAACAATGAATGAAAATACATTTAGTAATTATAATAACCCTGGAGAGAAAATGGGAAAGAGGGAATGAAAAGAAGAGGAATAAGAAGAGAATAAGAAAGAGCAAGAAAAGAAGAATTACTATTTTCCAGTAGTTGTGCTAGTGGCTTTGTCCTTTCTTTCATGAAACATTTTTTTGTATAGAAAATAAAAAAGAGAAAGTGGAAAGCCTATATGTTAAAGTCAGTAATATTATTTTAGGAATAAAAGATTTTTCTTCATTGTTCTAGTATTTGAGACATAATAGAGCATTTTTAATTTTCAGTGCAATTTAAGACAAATGTTTCTTAATTTTTCTTTCAGTAAAATCTTTGCAATCTAGTATAAAAATCTGAAAATGGCCGAAGACCAAGTGTATTCACTTTTTATCCCAAGCATGTACTGATGCGCCTGGTGTCCATTAAAACTATAAATATTTATTGAATTTAAACGAATAAAGTGGTATTATATTAAAATGGCCTTAATACAAAAACATAACAGACCTGATGAAGTAATAATATTAATTGGGAGAAAGCAATTTCTAATTAATTGAAATGATAAGTGGGAAGGAAGTAGTTTTAAGAGGTTTAGATTTAAACAAATAATATAAGTAGGCAAAGTAGGGCTGCTTCTTAAAATGAGTTTGCTTTTCGGGTTTGTGGATAATGTGAATTCATGAGGTCAGGACAAAAATTTTTTTTTCAGATTAAAGTCTTAAAATCATTCTTTCTTTTATTGCATCAAATTAAGATGAAACTGTTTATCCCGAAAACCCTACTACCATATGAGTCATGTGTCCATTGTTACCACAAAAACAGAGTCTTTGACTTACACATTTATCTAACATTCCAGTACAGCTAGGTGTAATTTCCTTTTTTACCTAATCTCCTAGTAACTTCACATGGTGTCACTATCTTTTATAAGCAAACATTGTCTTTACAGTGGAGGATAACCACTACTTTAAAGTCTTAGTATACATTAACTCTCTTCATTCTCATTTAAAAGCTCTTTGAGGTAGGTACTATCATTCTGATTTTACAAGCAAGGAATCTGAAATATCCAGGAGGGGTTAAAAGAATCAGTTTTTGGTCCAGCATTTGGACCCAGTTAGTCTGCTCTAGAATCTGAGGCTCTTAACTACTAACATTGCTGCATCTGAGTTATGCTAAAGCAGAATTTCCCAAAGATTATTCCTCAGAATATTCTATCATGAGACACTGTGGTAAAACTTCTATTATCCAAACTAATTTTGAAAATATTTAAGACCATGTATACTTAGTATTAATTTCCTATTGCTTTATAACAGATTGTCTCTAATTTATTGAATTAAAACATACAAATTTATTTTCTTACAGTTCTGGTGATGAAATGTTGTAACATCAAGATGTAGGTAGGGCTATATTCCTCTATATTTCTTCTGAAGGCTGTAGGAGATTTTTTTTTTTCTCTACCAGGTTCTAGAGGCCTCCTGCATTCCTTGGCTGTTGGCCTCTACCTTTATCTTCAAAGCTAGTAGTTTAGCATCAGGGCTACTAAAATAATACAGAATAAACTTTCTATTTCAGCTTTTTAAACCATATCTGCCAAGTCCCCTTTTCCATGGAAAGTAATTTATCCACAGGTCCCAGAGATTAGAACACAGACATTGTTAGGGGTCATTATTCTGTTTATCACACATTTTTTTTATGGCATTGCTGAGTATTGAAAACTAGGAGAATTCTTCAATAATGAAGGTTTTTTGTCTCTCTCCCTGGGAGGAGTCCAAGCAGGTGGAGGAGTAGGAGAACTTAGTTTTGTCTGGTCACAGGAATTCAACTAGATAGCCATTAAATCATTCTGAACCCCTGTGAACCCAACTTGAGATCTAAGGAAAGAATAGCTACAACTCTACAAATAGAAAAACTACCACCTTGTGCAAGGAGAAGTGAATCCAAGGTGATATATGGGAAAATAAACCACAGGGGGATGGAGCCTCTATAAGCTGGTACTAGAAAGTGATATAGCAGTGGAGCACATAATCAGAACTTTTAGAAGTCTGTTCTGGTGAGGGACATCCTGCCTGAATGACACCAGGTGATGAAGAATGGCAGAATCCTAGGTGGGACAATGTGGTCTCAGGATCTCCAGGGTCACAGGAAGACAGGGCTGCCTAGAGTGCAGCAGAGCTCCCAGGCATTGGAGTGGGGAAGCCAGCTGCAATCAGTAAGCCCAGGAGTGGCCTCAGCTTGGTGTTGCCGTAAACCATGAACTGCAGTTTGGTCAGGTGCCAGCAAGTGGCAGAACCATGGCAAGACCCCCTCCCTCCCCTGGGAAGAGCAGCCCAGGTGTGCACCCCCCCCCCCCCCAAAGATCACTGAGAACCTATCACTAAGACTGAGTTTACTGATCACACAGAACTGCAAAACTCTAGTGCTAGGGGAAAATAGTATATAGAATTCACGTCCCCTCTCCCCCCCCCCCCGCCCCATGATTCTTTGGTCTTTCAACTTTATGCTTTTCTCCTTCCTTATTCAACCAATTTCTTCTTTTATCAACTCTTCTTAAAATTCTTTTCAAATTTTTATTTTTATAGTTATGTCGTTTCACTGTATTTAATTTTATTTTTGTATATACATAAGTTTTTCTTTCCTTACAATTTTGGGATGTAGTTTCTTCTAACAAACAGACCAAATATACCCAGAACCTAGTGTATTGCTCTGTTTTCTTTATCTGTCTGATCATATTCTCTCTTTTTTTTTTACTTCTTCTTTTTTGTTAAAATCTTTCTTAATTTTTATTTTTACACTTACATTCTGTCCTTTCATTGTATTTAGTTTTCTTTTTATGCATATATAAGTTTCTCTTTCTTTACAGTTTTGGGATCTAGTTCTCTAACAGACCAAAATATACACAGGATCCCAGTATATTGCTCTGTTCTGTTGAACTGTCTGATTATATTAAAAAATTTTTTTTCTGTTTCAAGTCTCTTCTGATTTGTTTAGTGTATATTTCTGTGTGGCTGTTGTTGCCATTTTAGTATTTCATTCTCTTGTTCATCTATCCTTCTCTGGACATAATGACAAGATGGGAAACTCACCTCAAAAAAGAGAACAAGAGGCAGTACTGACTGCCAGGGATCTAATTAGTATGTATAGAAGTAACATGGCAGAACTAGAGTTCAGAATAATAGTTATAAAGATACTACTAGCTGGAGTTGAAAAAAAGCATAGAAGACACTGAGCAATCCCTTTCTAGAGAAATAAAAGAACTAAAATCTAATCCAGTTGAAATAAAGAAGGCTATTAATGAGATCCAATAAAAAATGGAGGCTCTAACTGCTAGGATAAATGAGACAGAAGAGAAAATTAATGATGTAGAAGACAAAATGATGGAGAATAAAGAAGCTGAGAAAAAGAGAGATAAACAACTACTGAATCATGACCATACAATTCAAGAGATAAGTGATACCATAAAGCAAAATGATATTAGAATAACTGGGATCCCAGAAGAAGATGAAGGAGAGAGGCAGAAGATATATCAAATTATAGTGGAGAACTTTCCTAATCTGGGGAAGGAAACAGGCATTCAAGTGTAGGAGGCACAAAGAATCCCCCTCAAAATCAATAAAAATAGGTCCACACCCTAACATATAATAGTGAAACTTGCAAATCTCAGAGACAAAGAGAAAATCCTGAAAGTAGCTCAGGACAAGAGGTTTGTAATCTACAAGGGTAGAAAGTTTCAACTGGCAGCAGACCTATCCACAGAGATGTGGCAGGTCAGGAAGGATTGGCCTGATATATTCAGGGTACTAAATGGGAATAATATACATAGCTAGAATGTCATTCAAAATAGAAGGAGTGATAAAAAGCTTCCAGGATGAACAGAAACTATAAGAATTTGTGATCACTAAATAGCCTTGCAATAAATATTAAAAGGGATCTTTTAAGAGAAGAGTGAGTCTGAAAGTAACATAGACCAGAAAAGAACAGAGACAATATACAGAAACAGTCACCTTACAGGCAATACAATGGCACTAAATTCATATCTTTCAGTAATTATTCTGAATATACATGGGCTAAATGACCGAATCAAAAGACAGAGGGTATCAGATTGGATAAAAAAATAAGACCCATTGATATGCTGTCTGCAAGAGACTCCTTTTAAACCCAAAGACACCTCCAAAGTGAGGGGGTAGAAAAAAAATTATGTTAATAGACAGTATCAGAAGATAGCTAGGGTGGCAATCCTTATATCAAGCAAATTAGATATTAAAACAAAACTGTAATAAGAGATGAGGCTGGACACTAATCATAATTAAAGGATTTATCCAACAAGAAGATCTTATAACTATATATATTTATGCCCCTAACATGGGAGCAGCCAAATAGATAAAATAATTAGCAAAATTAAAGAAAAACATTGATAATAACACATTAACAGTAGGGGACTTTAACACCCTTTAGGATTGAATGCTCTGAAATATATCTGTGAAGTCCATCTGGTCCAGTGTGTCATTCAAAGTCCTTATATCTTTTTTTTTAAATTTAATTTTATTTTTTATAAACATATAGTATACTTTTATCCCCAAGGGTACATGTCTGTGAATCGCCAGGTTTACACACTTCACAGCACTCACCATAGCACATACCCTCCCAATGTCCATAACCCCACCCCTCCCAACCCCCCTCCCCCCATCAACCCTCAGTTTGTTTTGTGAGATTAAGAGTCACTTATGGTTTGTCTCCCTCCCAATCCCATCTTGTTTCATTTACTCCTCTCCTACCCCCTTAACCCCCCATGTTGCATCTCCTCTCCCTCATATCAGGGAGATCATATGAGAGTTGTCTTTCTCCAATTGACTTATTTCGCTAAGCATGATACCCTCTAGTTCCATCCACGTCGTCGCAAATAGCAAGATTTCATTTCTTTTGTAGGCTGCACAGTATTCCATGTGTATATATACCAAATCTTCATTATCCCTTCGTCTGTTGATGGACATCTAGGTTCTTTCCATAGTTTGGCTATTGTAGACATTGCTGCTATAAACATTCGGGTGCACGTGCCCCTTCGGATCACTACGTTTGTATCTTTAGGGTAAATACCCAGCAGTGCAATTGCTGGGTCATAGGGTAGTTCTATTTTCAACATTTTGAGGAACCTCCATGCTGTTTTCCAGAGTGGTTGCACCAGCTTGCATTCCCACCAACAGTGTAGGAGGGTTCCCCTTTCTCCGCATCCTCGCCAGCATCTGTCATTTCCTGACTTGTTCATTTTAGCCATTCTGACTGGTGTGAGGTGATATCTCATTGTGGTTTTGATTTGTATTTCCCTGATGCCGAGTGATTATGGAGCACTTTTTCATGTATCTGTTGGCCATCTGGATGTCTTCTTTGCAGAAATGCCTGTTCATGTCTTCTGCCCATTTCCTGATTGGATTATTTGTTCTTTGGGTGTTGAGTTTGCTAAGTTCTTTATAGATTTTGGACACTAGCCCTTTATCTGATATGTCGTTTGTAAATATCTTCTCCCATTCTGTCAGTTGTCTTTTGGTTTTGTTCACTGTTTCCTTTGCTGTGCAAAAGCTTTTGATCTTGATAAAATCCCAAAAGTTCATTTTTCCCTTGCTTCCCTTGCCTTTGGTGATGTTCCTAGGAAGATGTTGCTGTGGCTGAGGTCGAAGAGGTTGCTGCCTGTGTTCTCCTCAAGGATTTTGATGGATTCCTTTCTCACATTGAGGTCCTTCATCCATTTTGAGACTATTTTCGTGTGTGGTGTAAGGAAATGATCCAATTTCATTTTTCTGCATGTGGCTGTCCAATTTTCCCAACACCATTTATTGAAGAGGCTGTCTTTTTTCCACTGGACATTCTTTCCTGCTTTGTTGAAGATTAGTTGACCATAGAGTTGAGGGTCTATTTCTGGGCTCTCTATTCTGTTCCATTGATCTATGTGTCTGTTTTTGTGCCAGTACCATGCTGTCTTGATGATGACAGCTTTGTAATAGAGCTTGAAGTCCGGAATTGTGATGCCACCAACTTTGGCTTTCTTTTTCAATATTCCTTTGGCTATTCGAGGTCTTTTCTGGTTCCATATAAATTTGAGGATTATTTGTTCCATTTCTTTGAAAAAAATGGATGGTACTTTGATAGGAATTGCATTAAATGTGTAGATTGCTTTAGGTAGCATAGACATTTTCACAATATTTATTCTTCCAATCCAGGAGCATGGAACATTTTTCCATTTCTTTGTGTCTTCCTCAATTTCTTTCATGAGTATTTTATAGTTTTCTCTGTATAGATTCTTAGTCTCTTTGGTTAGGTTTATTCCTAGGTATCTTATAGTTTTGGGTGCAATTGTAAATGGGATAGACTCCTTAATTTCTCTTTCTTCTGTCTTGTTGTTGGTGTAGAGAAATGCAACTGATTTCTGTGCATTGATTTTATATCCTGACACTTTACTGAATTCCTGTACAAGTTCTAGCAGTTTTGGAGTGGAGTCTTTTGGGTTTTCCACATATAGCATCATATCATCTGTGAAGAGTGATAGTTTGGCCTCTTCTTTGCCGATTTGGATGCCTTTAATTTCCTTTTGTTGTCTGATTGCTGAGGCTAGGACTTCTAGTACTATGTTGAATAGCAGTGGTGATAACGGACATCCCTGCCGTGTTCCTGACCTTGGTGGAAAAGCTTTCTGTTTTTCTCCATTGAGAATGATATTTGCGGTGGGTTTTTCATAGATGGCTTTGATAATATTGAGGTATGTGCCCTCTATCCCTACACTTTGAGGAGTTTTGCTCAGGAAGGGATGCTGCACTTTGTCAAATGCTTTTTCAGCATCTATTATCATATGGTTCTTTTTCTTTCTTTTATTAATGTGTTGTATCACATTGATTGATTTGCGGATGTTGAACCAACCTTGCAGCCCTGGAATAAATCCCACTTGGTCGTGGTGAATAATCCTTTTAATGTACTGTTGAATCCTATTGGCTAGAATTTTGGTGAGATTTTCGCATCTGTGTTCATCAAGGATATTGGTCTGTAGTTCTCTTTTTTTTTTTTTTTTAAAGATTTTATTTTTATTTATTTGATAGAGATCACAAGCAGGCAGAAAGGCAGGCAGAGAGAGAGAGAGGAGGAGGCAGGCTCGCCGCTGAGCAGAGAGCCCGACGCGGGGCTCGATCCCAGGACCCTGAGACCATGACCTGAGCCGAAGGCAGAGGCTTTAACCCACTGAGCCACCCAGGCGCCCCTGTAGTTCTCTTTTTTGATGGGATCCTTGTCTGGTTTTGGGATCAAGGTGATGCTGGCCTCATAAAATGAGTTTGGAAGTTTTCCTTCCATTTCTATTTTTTGGAACAGTTTCAGAATAGGATTAGTCTTCTTTAAATGTTTGGTAGAATTCCCCCAGGAAGCCGTCTGGCCCTGGGCTTTTGTTTGTTTGGAGATTTTTGATGACTGTTTCAATCTCCTTACTGGTTATGGGTCTGTTCAGGCTTTCTCTTTCTTCCTGGTTCAGTTGTGGTAGTTTATATGTCTCTAGGAATGCATCCATTTCTTCCAGATTGTCAAATTTGTTGGCGTAGAGTTGCTCATAGTATGTTCTTATAATTGTCTGTACTTCTTTGGTGTTAGTTGTGATCTCTCCTCTTTCATTCATGATTTTATTTATTTGGGTCCTTTCTCTTTTCTTTTTGATAAGTCTGGCCAGGGTTTTATCAATCTTATTAATTCTTTCAAAGAACCAGCTCCTAGTTTCGTTGATTTGTTCTATTTTTTTTTTTGTTTCTATTTCATTGATTTCTGCTCTGATCTTTATGATTTCTCTTCTCCTGCTGGGCTTAGGGTTTCTTTCTTGTTCTTTCTCCAGCTCCTTTAGGTGTAGGGTTAGGTTGTGTACCTGAGACCTTTCTTGTTTCTTGAGAAAGGCTTGTACCGCTATATATTTTCCTCTCAGGACTGCATTTGTTGTGTCCCACAGATTCTGAACCGTTGTGTTTTCATTATCATTTGTTTGCATGAATTTTTTCAATTCTTCTTTAATTTCCTGGTTGACCCATGCATTCTTTAGAAGGATGCTGTTTAGTCTCCATGTATTTGGGTTCTTTCCAAATTTCCTCTTGTGATTGAGTTCTAGCTTCAGAGCATCGTGGTCTGAAAATATGCAGGGAATGATCCCAATCTTTTGATACCGGTTGAGACCTGATTTAGGACCAATGATGTGATCTATTCTGGAGACTGTTCCATATGCACTAGAGAAGAATGTGTATTCTGTTGCTTTGGGATGAAATGTTCTGAATATGTCTGTGATGTCCATCTGGTCCAGTGTGTCATTTAAGGCCTTTATTTCCTTGTTGATCTTTTGCTTGGATGATCTGTCCATTTCAGTGAGGGGAGTGTTAAAGTCCCCTACTATTATTGTATAATTGTTGATGTGTTTCTTTGATTTTGTTATTAATTGGTTTATATAGTTGGCCGCTCCCACGTTAGGGGCATAGATATTTAAAATTTTTAGATCTTCTTGTTGGACAGATCATTTGAGTATGATATAGTGTCCTTCCTCATCTCTTATTATAGTCTTTGGCTTAAAATCTAATTGATCTGATATAAGGATTGCCACTCCTGCTTTCTTCTGATGTCCATTAGCATGGTAAATTCTTTTCCACCCCCTCACTTTAAATCTGGAGGTGTCTTCGGATTTAAAATGAGTTTCTTGTAGGCAACATATAGATGGGTTTTGTTTTTTTATCCATTCTGATACCCTGTGTCTTTTGATTGGGGCATTTAGCCCATTAACATTCAGGGTAAGTATTGAGAGATATGAATTTAGTGCCATTGTATTGCCTGTAAGGTGGCTGTTATTGTATATTGTCTCTGTTTCTTTCTGATCTACTACTTTTAGGGTCTCTCTTTGCTCAGAGGACCCCTTTTAATATTTCCTGTAGAGCTGGTTTGGTGTTTGCTAATTCTTTCAGTTTTTGTTTGTCCTGGAAGCTTTTAATCTCTCCTTCTATTTTCAATGATAGCCTAGCTGGATATAGTATTCTTGGCTGCATGTTTTTCTCATTTAGTGCTCTGTATATATCATGCCAGCTCTTTCTGGCCTGCCAGGTCTCTGTGGATAAGTCTGCTGCCAATCTAATATTTTTACCATTGTATGTTACAGACTTCTTTTCCGGGGCTGCTTTCAGGATTTTCTCTTTGTCACTAAGACTTGTAAATTTTACTATTAGGTGATGGGGTGTGGACCTATTCTTATTGATTTTGAGGGGGGTTCTCTGAACCTCCTGGATTTTGATGCTTGTTCCCTTTGCCGTATTGGGGAAATTCTCTCCAATAATTCTCTCCAATATACCTTCTGCTCCCCTCTCTCTTTCTTCTTCTTCTGGAATCTCAATTATTCTAATGTTGTTTCATCTTATGGTGTCACTTGTCTCTCGAATTCTCCCCTCGTGGTCCAGTAGCTGTTTGTCCCTCTTTTGCTCAGCTTCTTTATTCTCTGTCATTTGGTCTTCTATATTGCTAATTCTTTCTTCTGCCTCATTTATCCTAGCAGTGAGAGACTCCATTTTTGATTGCACCTCATTAATAGCTTTTTTGATTTCCACTTGGTTAGATTTTAGTTCTTTTATTTCTCCAGAAAGGGCTTTTATGTCTCCCGAGAGGGTTTCTCTAATATCTTCCATGCCTTTTTCGAGCCCAGCTAGAACATTGAGAATCTTCATTCTGAACTCTAGATCTGACATATTACCAATGTCTGTATTGATTAGGTCCCTAGCCTTTGGTACTGCCTCTTGTTCTTTTTTTTGTGGTGAATTTTTCCACCTTGTCATTTTGTCCAGATAAGAGTATATGAAGGAGCAAGTAAAATACTAAAAGGGTGGCAACAACCCCAGGAAAATATGCTTTAACCAAATCAGAAGAGATCCCAAATCGTGAGGGGGGAGAAAGGGGATAAAAAGAGGTTCAGAAAGAAAAAAAAAAAAAGAAACAATTAAAAAAAGAAAACCAATAAAGAAAAAATATAAAAAGGAAATATATATATACATACATATATATATATGTATGTATATATATATGATAAACTAGTTAAAAAACGTTAAAAAAGAAAAGGGTAAAAGTTAAAAAAAATTTGGCAGAAGAATAGAAAAAAAAATTGAAAAAGAAAAAAAATTAAATCAACTGCAAGGCTAAAGAATCATGGGGAGAAAGCCATGAGTTCCATGCTTTGCTTTTTCCTCCTCTGGAATTCCACTGTTCTCCTTGGTATTGAAACTGCACTCCTTGGTATGTCAACTTGGTCCTGGCTGGGTTTCTTGTTGATCTTCTGGGGGAGGGGCCTGTTGTAGTGATTCTCAAGTGTCTTTGCCCCAGGTGGAGTTGCACGGCCTTTACCCAGGGCCGGGCTGAGTAATCCGCTTGGGTTTGCTTTCAGGAGCTTTTGTTCCCTGAGCGCTTTCCGTAGAGTTCCGGAGGACGGGAATGAAGATGGTGGCCTCCCGGTCTCTGGCCCAGAGGAACCGAGAGCCTGGGGCCCCACTACACCGTGCGCCCTCAGAGAACAGCGCCCAATTACTCCCGTCACCCTGGCATCCGGCCGCGCTCCGAGCTGACCGAGCCTACGACCGGTTCAAGGTAACCCTGAGCTGAGAGTCACTCCTCAGCTCTGTCTCTGTAGCCAGCTTCCCTGTTCTAATACCTGTAAGCTCTGTGACACTCAGACACCCCTGATCCTTCTGTGACCCTGTGGGACCTGAGGCCACGCTGACCCCGCCTGGGCTTCACCCCGGTTAAGCCTCTGGAGCGATGTCCCTCAGCGGAACAGACTTTTAAAAGTCCCGATTTTGTGCTCCGTTGCTCTGCCGCTTGCCGGGAACCGGCCCCTCCCCCCACGGTCTATCTTCCCGTCGCTTTGGATTCACTTCTTTGCCAGTCCTACCTTTCAGAAAGTGGTTGATTTTCTGTTTCTAGAATTGCTGTTCTTCTTCTCTTCGATCTCCCGTTGGATTTGTAGGTGTTTGCAATCTTTAGATAAGCTATCTAGCTGATCTCCCGCTACCTGAAGTAGTCTCAGCCTGCTACTTCTCCGCCATCTTGACTCCTGACTCAAAGCCCTTGTTTCTTAATCATAGGAAATGAACTGAGGGTTACTGGAAGAGAGGGGAAATGTGTAACTAGGTAATGGACATTAAGGAGGGCATGTTATATAAAGTGCACAGGGTATTATATAAGACTGATGAATCACAAACCTGTACCTCTGAAACCAATAACACATTATACATTAATTAATTCAATTTAAATTAAAAAGTAATGTATTTCTTTTTTAGAATTCATATGTAAGACATTTATAGTACTATAAGAAAAACTATTGCTAAATTAAATTGTGATATAATGTTTTCCAGCTAGTTTTATTTTACATGTATGAAAGTCACTTTTAGATTTAGACATATTTTATCACATATCACTCACATACAAGTAAAAAGTGTGAGTGAGATAACTGAGTTAAGATACTCTTAAAATTTCACATTTAGAGTCTCTTATAAATTACTTCTGACTCATGATTGCTAATGTTTTTTTTTCTTAATAATAATGTCCTCTGTGTAATCTAGAGTATTGATGATACTGTACTGAAAAATTCTAAAATAAGATAAGGCAAATTAAGCAAAAAAAAAATAATAATAAAAGAACTAAAACCTGTGCACTTGAAATTTTGTAGAGCTTGCTTTTTGAGAATGTTGTTAAATATCTGTGAGCCATCACTTCCTCACCCCAATCCCACAGTGTTTTAACTTGTAGAGGTTAAAAGAATATATCACTATTGATTCTGACACTTTCTTTCAAGATATTAACCCTGATTCTCTAAATTCTAAAGTAAGACTTTTTTTTGTCTAATAAACATACAATGGCATAATTTATCATGGGGCTGATAACAATTGTTAAGAGATTTTAAAATTTGAAAAAATTCCTTAAAATGGACAAATATGGCAGTTGCATTTCACTAAGAAGTTGGTAAAATATTTATTTTTGATAGTGGGAAAGCGAAAGTGTTAGGTATATATTGAATCATTATGTTGTACACCTTTAAGTAATACAATATTATATGTCATTTATATACAAAAAAATAAATCAGAAGAGTACATCAATTTGAGATAAAGAGGTCAGTGTACCAAGCTGCCTTGGGGGGAGCTGATGACCATCTGTCATGGATCTTCTAAGAACGGACTTGTATTGGTTGGGAAATAGGCCAAATGAATTCTCATGTCACCTGCCTGTCCACTAGGAGGTCTGTGAAGCTGAGCTAGCTCCAGAAGGAGTTATGGAGAAAGAGGCCTTGAAAGGAAGATACGACTTGAAATGCCATAGGATGTTAATGTGTACTTCTGCTTTCCATATTCAATTTCCTGAAACTCTGTCCCTTTTTCCCTGGCCAGCCCCAAAGGGTAAAGTAACAACCTTTAAGTCATAATCTCTCAGTGAAGTGTCCAAATTTGGCTCGGTGTCTCTATTTCCTGAATGTCTTTACTGCCAAAAACTCAACAAACTTAAGGAGGGAATTGGATCAAAATAGATTGCTTAAACTTTTTGTCTCCTCTCACCACTGTAAGGACAGTAGTGGTAGATTATTCTGCCTGTGGGTATGCCTAAGAAAGTATAATTGGAGATACCTATTTCTTTGGTCCAAGGAAGATATGACGAAAGGGAGAGAGCCTCTTTGACTTTTTTCCCCCGATCTCCACCCTACTCTACAGTTTAACTTTCCAGCTTTTGTCCTAGCACTGCTTTCTCAAGTTGCAGAGGGGATTGCAAGCCACTTTTTCTAACAAAGTTTCTCTAACAGCACTGAGAGAGAGGATTCTGTAAAAGGATCAGGGTCTAAATAGGGACTGACAATGGAATGTCAATAAAGTGCCTCTTATAACTTAGTTTTCTTCCATTGCCCTGAATTGTCTCCACACAAGTGTCCATAATTGGTGTTTATAACATTTATTTTACTTATATTGTCTTTTCTGAATCTCTTTTTTTCTTGTGAGATGTGAATATATGTATGATGTTTGTCCCTTAGGTGGAAAGCTAACCAATAGGATGTAATGCTTCTTTTTCCGAATGTCTTCAGAGCTAAAGATGGGTCTTTGTCACAGAGGATGCCCAGTAACTGATAGGGCCCAATAGTGACAATAATGAAAGGACACACACTCCACTCTGCTTTCCCAATATTGGTATTCCTATACATTGTTCTACCCTCAAAAAAAAAAAAAAAAAAAAGAAAAAAGTACTGGAGGAATATTGCTGGAACATCAGGGAGTGTTACAGGTCAGTTTTGATATAAGGTCAGAAATTAATATAAGACTGCCTGATATTAATATGTTTCTTTCTCTGGAAATATTCAAGTATAGTTGTAGAATGATAGCTGGTTTTAATTCATACTGGGAAGGGGTGAATGAGTAGAGGGGATTTACAAGGGAGTGATTGTGATGGAACCCTAAGTAACTATCAACAGGTAGAGGATATAAGAGACATGGATGGTTGATTGATAGCAAAAAAGAATGAAGGTGAATATTTTGGAGGTCTAAATTTTGTCAAAGAAATGTAGGAATGGAATGGCTGTGTGTGGTCTGGCTGATAACAGGTTCCTGAACCAGATTATCTTCATTTGAATCGAGACTCAGCCACTTAAGTGTATGTTCTGGACAAGTTATTAATGTCTATGTGCCTCAATTATCCTGTTCATATAATGGGATAAAAATAGTTCCTATTTTATCATGTTGTTATGAGGCTTATATAAGTTGATAGACATATAGCATTTCATTCATTATCTGGCACATAGGAAGTACTCAATAATACATAGTGTGTTTATTATTTATGTAATAGTAATATTAAATATTTCATAATGTTCATTAATAATAAAATTACATTAAGTGGCTAGGTGAGCAGGAAGGATAAGACGTTATAATTTGAGGGAGGGTGGCTTGAATTAAAAGATGTGAAGATGGTAGTTGATGGTTGAGATAGCATGCAGAAAAAGTTTACTGGAGGTAAAGAAATCAAGAAACCAAGAGACCAGGGTCTGGGAAGGACCATTTTGCTCAAGTCACTGCTTATCAGCTCTTCTTTTCTCAAGTGAGATTCTAATGTTTTTGTTAGACTGAATTATTGGTCCCAATTTCTCACCCTTCCTTCCATCCACACCTTGCAATAACCTCATCTTGGAAAACATGTATGTCTTTCATCTAACCTTGAGCTTGCTCATGTCACTTGTTTTAGCCGTTATAATGAGATGGAAGTGACACATTATCCGTTCAATCCTTAAGATGCTTTGTGAGTTCTGCTTGAGTTACCTCTGCCATGACCGTGAGAAGAGCCATCTCTAGGTGGAATTGCTTTTCCACACTGAGACCCAGAGAGAACATAGGTGAGGCAGAGTCAACCCAGCCAACCTCAGATCTTCACGAGGAAGCAGAGCTTCCTCAGCTGTCAATGCCTGAAGAAGAGCTATCCTGGTTAACCATCCTACAAATTGTGGCATGTCACTTGGATTCTGTGCTAATTTGTTTTACATCAATAGCTAATTGATGTAATTTCATGATGCCAAGCTCTTATTTTTCAGAGTTTTCTTAAAGAAATTTCTTAGAGCTATTGAATAATTTTTCTTCAAATTCCCTGTCCTTATATGAGGTGAGTTCACTTAGAATTTCAACCTTTTTAACTGAGTTTAAGAAAAAAGAAATGTAAAGATGCGTCATAAGTTTGAGTAGCAAAAGGCTAATTACATTTTATAATGATTGTCCTAAATATAACAATACCTCCCAAATTTCCAAGTTTTCATGTTAAAATGCATGAAATTATATTTTAACAAGAATTGCTTTGTGAACATAGGTATTGTTAGAACTATTCAACTTATATTTTGAGTCATTGCTTAGAAATAAGAGTAGCCTATAATGAATCAAATATCCTTTTGATAAAGTAAAAGCTAATAGAGCTCTTAATAAGAGCTAATATTTTTGAAATCTTCCACATTTTGCTTTAGATGACTTACAATGCTTAAACTCATGTAAGCCTTACAAACAGCTTAATAGATGTTAGATATATTTATTCATATTCATTTTACAGATGAAAAATTCATGTTCAGAGTTTTTTGTAAGTTGCCCAAATTTGCATAGCAAGTAGACCAAAGAGGTGAGGTTTGAAATCTAGTCAATGTTATTAATCACTTTTAGCACGACAGTCAGTAAACTGTTTTGGTAAAGAGCTCAAACTCTTTCAAATCTTCTTATTTTGAATTCTGTCTTTATTGTTATGCTTACTAGTTCTATGCATCTTTTTCTTTTCTTATAAAATGGGGACAGTGATAAGATTTATCTTACAAAATTTTTATATCTAAACGTCATAATTCATGGTTAGCACATAGAGCAGAGCCTGGTAGAATGTCAGCCACCATCCTCCTCCTCTTCATCATCATCATCATCACCACTGCCACTGAATATAATTTAGTATTTCCATGAACATGCCAGTATTAAAATAAAAAGGCATTTATTACAGAAAAACAGAATTGGTTAGTAATAAAGAGCATCTGGTATTGTCTTTCTCCTACTAGTCTGAAATTTCATCTCACAAATAGCTAGTGATAAGAGATTTCAAACTCTGTCTTCCAGTAAATGTGGTGCTAGTAATTAAATTGTTTAAAAGTTCTCTTTGTGCTCTTCTCTCTGTAATGCTGATTTAATCATCTTCAGCATATAGTGTCCTATTGGCAGGATTCCCATGTGTACTTGTAAGTGGAAGGTTATATGCTAATGGATGTTCATTGTGTAATGGGAGCATGGGGATATGTATTTCTTATGGCAGAGCTTGTAACTCAGGTTACTGGTTCCTGTTTGTACTAAGTTGTTAGTTGTTGCACATCTTAATCAATCATGGAAAGACTGAGTTGAATATACGCAGTCTCTCATTTGTGCCACTGCGGGGGTTTTATGTGTTTTATTTCATTTCCTTTTCTAGCACATATCTTTTACCTCCTAATATTCCCCTGAATTCCCCTCATGGTTGAGTGGACCCTTACCATTCAGAGATCTAACATTTGTGGTTTTGTGAGGTACATGAAATTTGGAAATTTCATGACTTACGATACTGATAAATGTGTGGTGCTCATGATTAAATCGTGTGTCCTTGAGGCCAGTCTGAGGGGAGAAAATCATAAGGGTAAGAGTGAGCCTCATCAACTGCTCCATCTCGATGTCAGCATGGTTCTGTTGTCCTTAGCTTGTCTTTAGGTAAGCAGAGGCCCTCATTAGAGGTCTGAGGGGTTATTTAAATGCATCATTACATTCAACAGATTTACATGAGAAATTATATGCTATTGTGACATTTATGCATTTGGGAATTTGCAAAGGTCTTTTGACATATTCCTTGCGAATGTTACAAGTTTATGGCGTATGTTAGATTAAACAGACTGCCGTTTGGCCTCTCCATATTGAGGATGATCCCAAAGGGTACTGGTTTTATAATAAGGTTCTAGGAAATCGATGGGTGGTAAACTCAGTTAGGACTGTTTTGCTGCCTAGGCACTAAAAGTGAGATCAAACTGTCAGTTTAGTTCAACTATATTTAGGTGTTTCTCTTTTAAAATCTTTAAGGAGTTTTGCAGCTCGAAATGTTGGAAGCTAAGGCATTAAGAACAAACAATGCTGTGCATGAGCCGATTTGAATTACATTTGTATAACAGGCAGACACAAAGTGTAGAAGAAAACTTTCGTGAGCACCTGCTTTGCGTTAGGCATTGTGTTTCATGCTGTCATATATAATCTCATTGGATTCTTAATACCTTTTAAAGAAAGGTTAGTATGGATTGAGAGAAAGTTTGAAGGGTATGCATGCATAATTAATTAAGCAAGACAAATTAACACTTGTGGAAGCCCCCAAATCTCAGTGTAAAATTTAAACTAATTAAGCCGTAATGTATTGAGACTCCATTCCTAAACCCTAACACCAAACTATTAGTATGCTTAATGTTCTGCTCAGTTTATTTCTACCCCCAAGTTTTTACCAGAGGCTTGGATCTCAACATGAATGTGGCAAAAAGTTGTATGTACAATGCTTTATTAAATTAATTGAAAAAATGATTCTCTTTTCCATTCCCATGGATGTAGTATAATTCTCTACATTGATTCTGAGTATAGCCAAATAACTTGTTTGGGCAATGAGGTTTTGTCAGACTTGACACAAACAAGGCCCCTGAATGTGATTAGACATTTGTCTTTTGAGCTTCTGCTATGCTATGAGATAAACAAGACAGGGCCCACTTGCTAGTCCTAGGAGGCAGGTGACATGGAACGGAGCTGACCCATCACAGGTAGGTTAGAATGCCATCCAGGATGCCCCACACCTGGCACAGTAACCCAAGTGAACTCAGCCTGCATCCACATTCTACCTACAGATACGTGAGAATAAAGACTTGCTGATTTGAGTTTAAAATAGGTTTGTAACAGCAATTTGTTGGCAGTAGTTTAAAATAGGTTTGTAACACAGCAATTTTGATGGCAGTAGGCAATAGATATATATAATATTAAGAAGCAAAAGAAGATATAAGAGGTAGAGAAATATTTTGGCTAGCACGTCCTTTTATTTCAAACCTCTGTATGGACTGAATTATGTTATCCTAAAATTCCTTTGTTAAAGCAGTAGCCCACCACTGTGACCGTATTTGGAGAAAGAACTTTGTAATTAATTTAAATGAGGTCATAAAGATGGGGCCCTAATTCTGATGTTCTCACAGGAAGAGGAGGAGACACCAGTGATTTCTCTCTTTGCACACACTCATATACAGGGACACACCAAGAACGCATCTGTCTATAAACCAGGCTGAGATGCCTCACTCGAAACCGGCCCTAGCAAAACTTTGATCTTGGAAATCTAGCTTCCAGAACTGTGAGAAAATAAATTTCTCTTGTCTGAGTCACCCAGTCTGTGTGTGTTTGAGTCACCCAGACTCCTACAAACTTCTATCTTTGAGTAAATTGGACCTGAACAGTGTCCTCAAACTTGAATTGAGAGCAACACGTCCTTGATGGTAAAGTAAAGTATCTAGATTTTGATATATGGTTTGAGAACAGTAAGGTAGTGGGTGACTGGAGAGGGAAAAATATCTTTCACTTCAAATTTCTTTTCCAAGAGAGGTCAGTATCCTTTTATTATAGACCCAAGAAATTAAGATACCGGATCCATTTCCAAAGTCCTTACACTTTACATTAAAAATATGCCAATATTTATTTGGCATCTACCTATGTTGAACATAGGTTACTGTGCTAAACATGAGCTGGGATAAAGATGGTGTGGGTAAAGATGAATAAAAAGATCCATAATGCTACATATACACTGAAGGAGAGTCTCACTTAGTATATCCTTGTTAAATAAGGAATAAATTTAATTCTTTAGCTATTTAGCGATAAGAGGCAAAATTTTGGTCTTACTCTGGATCCAGCTTTTTGGACTGGTATCTCTTTGGATTCTTAAATTTCTTTCTTTGAGGTAATACTTGGGTGGAACCTCCCTAGAAACATTCTAATCCCTTGGCTGCCTCAGGATCTTTCATAATATTCCTAAATCCAATTTAGGAACTATTTCTGTTAATTTAGAAAATTTCCCCATATTGTTTTGATATATTTGTTCATCTACTTCTATCCTTTTTTTTTTTAAAGATCTTATTTATTTATTTATTTATTTATCTGTCATTGAGAGAGAGAGTACACAAGCAGGCAGAGCAGCAGGTAGAGGCAGAGAGAGAAGCCAGGCACCCTGCTAAGCAAGGAGCTTGATGCAGGACTCGATCACAGGATGCTGAGATAATGACCTGAGCTGAAGACAGTGGCTTAACCGACTGAGCCACCCAGGCGTCCCCAACCATTTCTTTTACCATTGCATCATAATGCTACAACAGGAGGCATTTTTATCCATCAAAGAACTGCCATTCTCCACATGTGGGAGTTTGTATTCATTTTTCTTGGGCTTTGTTTTCCTGTCACACTCAAGAATGTGCTGAACTAACTGGTATTCCATTTGTGTGTGTTTGTGTGTGTGTGTGTGTGTGTGTGTGTGGTTGTCTTTTTACTTCGTTTCTAATCTGTGAGTTATATTCTGTCAAATGCACCCAGTACTCTTTTTTCATTTTCTTTTTGGAGAGGCCTTTATGTCTGTGGAATGATAGATTTTCATCATTGTTATCTCTGTAGCTATACTCACTACTCAGGCTGTGGTAGTAGGATCACAATCTCTTTGATTATTTTACTTCTCTATTTCTCATTTATTTTTGCTTTTCACATGATCTTTCATTTCTCTTATGGAAATTTTAATCTTACTCTTCTGATTCCCTTGGGACAGAACAACTCCCACTGAGTGAAAGCTCTTTCTCCCAGACTTTTACACAGCTCTTAAGTGTGTTCACATCATTTGGATGTCAGTCACATGGCACTTCGTCAAACAGACCCTCCTTGCTATTTTATACAAGTATTTTTCTCCCCATCCAGGGATCCCTCTCCCTTTTCTGCTTTTTCTTATTAGCCTATTTTTATTATCTTCCAAGAGCTTTGTTGAAATGATCTATTTTTTGCTTGTTTATTTTTCATTTTACTCATATGAATATAACTTCATGAGAACAAGAGTCTTTCTTTCTTGTTTTGTTTACCAGTGTACTCCCGGAAATAAGTATAATTCCTGGCACATTCTGAGTAGCCAATAGATACTTGTTGAACGAATGAATGCAAAGATTTTCCTATGAAACAACAGAATTAATCCTCTGTTGCTCATTTCTAAAATGTCCCTTTCTTTCATATTTGTATGCTAAATATATCAAAACTTGGGGGACACCTGAGTGGCTCAGTTAAGTGTCACCTTCATCTAAGGTCATGATCCCAAGGTCCTAGGATCGAGTCTTTCATTGAGCTCCTTGCTCAGTGGGGAGCCTGCTTCTCCCTCCGCCTTCTGCTCTCCTTGCTTGTGTGTGCTCTCTCTATCTCTGACAAATAAATATATAAATCTTTAAAACACACGCACACACACACACGCACACACAAACTTGGGCTTAAACTGAAACTTATGTTATTCAACGAGGAAATTCCACCAGTAAGTTCTCAAGTACATACTTCTATTTATATATTCTACTAGAATATTGCAATGTTTGAAAATGATGGTTTTATATTTTAAGTGCTTTATATTCTAATAATTCCTTGACCAATTATCTATCCAATGTATTTTTAAGATTTTTCTTCTTGCTATGGGATTAAATGGTATAACATGATAATTTTTTCATTTTTTTTGAAGACTAGTAATAGCCCTTTATTAGATATCTGAGAAAACATAGTAGAAGAGGAAATAAATTAGAGTAGATGCCCAAAATAAGTTCTGAAAACTAAGATAACAGAAATGATGTTTATTACCAGTAACAATGCATTTTCTTTATATATCATTTTATGGTTCCATTTTTAAGCCTGCTATTTTATTTTATCTACATAATAATCTTAGGGCTTGGGTAATGAAAGCCAGTCTCCATTTTCCCAAGAGTGAAATGAAGGCACTTGAATTAACAAGTACCAAGACTATTGTTAAGAATCTCAAACTGCTCATCCAGGATATTTCCACGTCTATCACCACGCATTAGATTTTTGACATGTAACTTGATTTAGCTTAATATAAAAGTACAATATTTCTGTAGCTGCAAAGTACATTTATGTCTCAAGAGAGTCTTTAACATTTAGAATGGTAGAGTGGAAAATATCTTGGACTCGGAATCAGGAGACCAAGGTTCACTTTCAATTTAATATTATTATAATATTACCAATTAGCTGGTTGTTCATAAGGAAAACAGCTTCATTCTTTGGACTCCAGTTTTGTCTTATGTTTAATCTTCCAGAATACATGAGTATTATCTTCTAAACATTGTTTAAAAAAATTTTAATAAATGTACTATTAGGAAAAAAAAAATCTCCGGTCACAAAAGCTTGAAAAATTAAGCAATCTATATTGTCCTCTTTGAAATTCACAACCTACATGAGCATGTTAAAGGATTCAAGAGGTTCTGGAATTTAAAAAAAAAAAATCAGAGAAGAGAAAAGAAAAAAATGTTGATCTTTATTTAACCAAATGACTCCTTAGCTTATTTGGTCAATCATGTTTCTTCCTTGGGAGAGATGCACCCCAGAAGTAATTCTCTGAACTAATCAAGTTAAGAAAGTCTGGGTATCTTCTGGTCCTAAAAGCCTATAAATCTTTTATAAACTATATTAAGCTAGATGGCTCAACTTTACACTACAGATTGATTTGTTAAGAAATACTTGTATGAATTCTGATAAGAAAGATTATATACTTTTTGAAAGATTTTTGAATATAGTATAAAACAATAAAAACCATATTAAATTCCAACATTTTGAGATTGTTAGAATAATTTCTTACTCTGTTGAGAGATGTGCCCTTGGCCTAGCTTCAGGCCACTACATGAATCCTTTTCCCTTGACCTGTCATAAAATCCTCTCTTCTTTTTCTTTTCTCTATTTAAATTTGAGGCAACTTTGGGGATTCAATCAATTGACAGACTATAAAAATATTGTTGCCCAGAGCAAGTCACAGGTTCCTATTGTGGTTTTCCCATTTGTGACTAAAAAAGGAAATCTTTAATGTGGGCATGTGTTGAATGTTTGAACCATCTGTGTAACTCAATAAACATTTTTCTTTCTTTCTTTTTTTTTTTTTTAGAGAGCACAGGTGTGAGTGGGGTCAGGGAGAGAGAGAATCTTAAGCATGCCCCATACCCAGTGTGGACCCCCATGTAGGGAATCTCATGACCTTGAGATCATGATCTGAGCCAAAACCAAGAGTTGAAAGCTTGACCAACTGAGCCATCCAGGTGCCCCTAAACATTTTTCTTTTCATTGCCCTAGCTAAAAGCACTGTTCATTGACAACCAAGACAAAGGAAAGAAGGAAGGGAAGGAAGTATGGAGGAGGGGGGAGAAAGGAAGGAAGGAAAGGGGAGGAGAGAGGGAGAAATATATGTTTCAGCAAATAATCCCTTAGCAATTTATGACTGAGAGATGAAATTAAGGTTTTATAGAATGAATGGAATGGCTGGAATCAAATCTCAGTTCTGCCACTTAAATTGTTTTCAGTAGGAAAAACCAACATTTGGGGACTTAGAAAAGCAAAAGTAAATAGTAAACTAACAAATTATTAACTTATTTTCTTAATAACTATGTGCCTTTGGGCAAAATAGCCTTAATACTTTTTACTATTAAAATAATAATGATGTAATTAATAGTCTATTATGAATGGATTTAGCATTTACTATAAGGCAGGTCTCATATTAAGTGCTTTAAAAAGAATTATTTTATTATATCTATATACCATATAACATGCAAGGCTCATGGTGTTACACAGTTTCTCAAGATCAGAAATGGAGTTCAACTCAAAATTGAGTCTTAAACACTATCCATACTGATTCAATGTCAACATTATAATGCATACATCTATTTCATGAGGCAAAACTTTTAATTCTTTTTTTTTCTTTTTAAAAAATATTTGATTTATTTGACAGAGAGAGATCAAAAGTAGGCAGAGCAGCAGGCAGAGAGAGAGGAAGGGAAGCAGGCTCCCCACTAAGCAGAGAGCCCAATGTGGGGCTCAATCCCAGGACCCTAAGATCATGACCTGAGCCATCCAGGTGCCCCAAGACTTCTAATTCTTGACAGCAATTGAGCATTTGTTTTATCATAATTTTCTAGAACACAAATTCAGTATCTAGCCAGTTGGGGGTATTGACATTAATGCTCATAATTTAGTTTATGGATTTAATTAACTTCAACTCCTTGGAAGGAAATTACTGATTGTGTAGTTATCTGTTTCCTATACATAGAAGGTCCCAAGTCAAGCATCCAAAATTATCATTCCTAGAGCATATTTTCAAGGAAACACTTCCCATAATTACTGTGAAATAGTAAATAATCAGGCTTCAGACAAACCAGAGTATCCTTAGGCCACAAGAAAGAGAAAGTCTTTGAAGTTAGTTAAATAAAACTATGAGAAATAGATCTTATTCTTTTTTAAAATTTGTTTCTATTTTTAAAAGATTTTATTTATTTATATGACAGAGATCACAAGTAGGCAGAGAGGCAGGCAGAGAGAGAGAGGAAGGGAAGCAGACTCCCTACTGAGCAGAGAGCCTGATGTGGGTCTCGATCCCAAGACCCTGGGATCATAACCAGAGCTGAAGGCAGAGGCTTTAACCCACTGACCCACCCAGGCACCCTGATAGATCTTATTCTTAAAAAAATATATATTTATATAATTTTAAGGTGTCCAGTTCTCTATTATCTTTTGACCTCATCAGTATTTAAAAACTATTATATGTTTCATCATGATACATAATTGTGTTTCTGCATCTGCTGTGTTTGAATAGGTGACCTGGTGTATAGATTGGAGGAGGAATGAAGGAAAAGACAGAGGATCTGGGCCCTGTGCGGTTCTCACTCTTTCTGTGGCCTAGATAATGCATAGCTCAGGTACCCACTGCGGCTTTCCTTTTCTTCATTTAACATTTATACTAATTCCCTTCATTTAAACAGCAGTTATATTAATGAGTTAAATGATATCAATATATACATGAATATAAATAAAATATTAGGGGTGCCTTGGTGGTTCAGTTGGTTGAGTGTCTGGCTTTGGCTCAGGTCATGATCTCAGGGTCCTGGGATCGAGCCCCACATCGGGCTCTCTGCTTAGTGGGGAGCCTGCTTCCCTTCCTCTCTCTCTGCCTGCTGCTCTGCCTACTTATGATCTCTCTCTGTCAAATAAATCAAATATTTTTAAAAAAGAAAAATTAAAAAAAAAAAAAAGAGTTTCATGAACTATTTAGATTCTTCCTGGTTGGGAATTTCCCCAATCTGTGAAATGGGTGAAAAAAGATAATAACATTCTTTTAAATTAGTAGAAGAAGGTGTGGTGTCTATAGTCATTTTCCTACCAAAGCATCTAGAAGTAGTCAAATTGGTTCACATACACACATACAGACATGTGAATCTTTTAAATATTTTCCCCCTTGTGTTAACTCTTTTTGTGCTCTAAATTGACAACTAAAACATGATTTTCACTTTTCCCTTGCCTCCTCCTTTCATTGATATTTGTAAAGCCCCAGTTTTTAAGCAATTTGAAAGCACCAGTTCTTAATTTTGCAAACATGCCATGATAATTCCAGATGTTAACCATGGCAAACCAAGTGAAAAATAAATAGGAAATGTATGGACTATCTTTGGAAGCTCTTCTGTAAATCTCAAACTATTCCTAAATATAAAGTTCATTTAAAGAAAAGAATGCTTCTTACTTAGACCAAGCATATTAGGCAATCTGTCAGAGGATTTTCCTTTCATAAGAAACATTTTTTTGGTGACCTTCATGTTCCTGGTCCCATGGACACGCTTGTTGTCTTGGCCTGCTGTTCAGTTATCAACATGGCATTTCCCTCCCTCCATCATCCTCCATCTCTTTACCTCTCTATTAAAACAGAACCATTATTTTCTGCCTCCTATGTCCTTTTTTTGTATGTCTCCAGCCAACCATTTTTGGAATAGCTTATAGTACAAGAGAGTTACATTTTTGGGTATTTGTTTAAAAAATTTCTTTATTCAACCTTACCACTTAACTAATAATTTTGGAAGAAATTTTAGGACAAATAACTTCTGAAAAAAAAATCAACACCCACCTTATTCCTATATTTTTGCTTGTCACTTTATTTATCCCTCCTTCTCATCCTTATCATTATCACTAGGAGCATTTAGGATATCTTTATCCCCAGAGCTCAGAAACTTCATGTTTATGTGCCCTGGTGGATGTCACTTTTCATTAGTTATGGTGATAACTATTGTATGTCTTGCAGTTTAGAGAAATGTTATCTTGGTTTTTTGAACAAATTCCTCCTTTCCATTTTTTTTTTTTTTTACCTTTTTCTCTAGAATTTGTTTTGGGCAACAGTTGGGCTTCCTAGACTAATTGTTTAATTGTTTTTCTTTATTTTTTCCTATTGTACTGTTTTTTGAAAGCTTTCTCAGTTTTGTTTTCCAAAACCTGAACTGGAGGTTTAATTGTCATATTTATGTATTCAAAAGGTCTTTCTTTTTCTCTGTCCTTTAAAAAAAAAAAAGCTCCCTGTTGTTTTCTTCACTGAGCAGTATCTTTAAGAATATTAATTATATATACCTTTCAAAGTTGACTTTTATACCCCTGTATTATACCTATTTCTTTGCATTGGCTTGTTTTTATGTTTTATTGTTATTGTTGTTTATTTCTAACATTTATGGTGAAGGTTTTCCATGTGTTGGGAGATCTTCGACCATCTGTTTATATTTAAGATCAAAACACTTATAACCCAGAGAATCTGGTATTTGGGTAGAATTTGTTGGCTATTGGACTTCGCTGTTGAGTGATCAGGCAGAACCACCAATTTGTTGGGGATGTCCAAATTTCACTCTCTGTATACCTTTTTTTGGGGCTAGTTCTTTCCCCAGGAAATAGTCTCCAGTTACAAGCTGGAGCACTATAACCAGGCTCCCGGAGTCCTAGACAATGCAGGAGAAATCATAAATTTATATATGTAAGTAATCTTCTGTTTTCAGTATTAAATTGCTGTCCTATTCTCAGTTGTTACTGACGTGTCCATCCTGTGTCCAGAGTCTAATTCATTTAAGACCTCCAAATATACCAAAGTTGAGAGAAGTCTTGTGAATGGTTTGGGTTGGAAAGGAAATTAGAAGGTCTAACTGCTCCTTTAAACTGATTTTTAAATACTCCTATTTTTCGTCTCACCATTATTTCCACATTCTGAAATAGCTGGTGCTTGCAACCCTAAAGCCTTCCTGGGATTCTGCTACATAAAAGGCTGCTTCATGTTGGCATCCTTTCCTGCCTGGGTTTCAACTTTGTCTTTTCTAGGTTTTCAGTTTCTCCCGTTTTAATAACTATTTACCTCTCATCCACTTGGTTTTCATGCTCCAAAAACTTGTTGACATCTTTGGCTACCTGTTTCTCTTCCTCCTTAGTTCTAGGGTTATTCCTTCCTCCTCCTTCTTCTTCCTCCTCCTCCTTTTTCTCTTCCTTCTCCTTCTTCTTTTTCCTTTTCTGATTCCTCTCCTTCTTCCCTGTCCTCCTCCTCTTCTTTTTCCTTTTCTGTAATTTTAGTGAGCTTACAGGAGAGAGCAGAGACTGATGCATGCATTTAACATAAAATATTTACCACGCATCCTCCTTCATTTTTATCTAGAAACTTCATAAGTTTAGTTCCAACAGAATCTGTGGTAATGACAAAGTGTTGACAAATGTAATTAACTTGGGGCTTGTTCTTAGTTTTTTGACTGTCTGAATCACGAAGAGGGAGCAACCAGTATCAAGCTACTTTATTTATGTAAATAAATATTTTACTGAAAAATGTCAAGGCTTAGTTTGTCTCCAATTTGAAAGGAAAAAATATTTATTTCAAATTACTTGGTCTTTCAGAAAAGGCTTGCCTGTACTGGAAATGAATTTGATTAGGCTAAGTGTGTGATTTGTACTTTCATTTCCGAGATGCTCAGATTCTTGAATGTGAACTATTCAGCAGGGGTGTGAGGCTAACACATTTCAGCCAATTAGTTTGTTTACAAAAAGTCTATGGATTAAAAATAATTTTGGATAGTTCTAGTGCCAGATGACTTAAGTTCTCATTGTCTTGAATCTTAAACTCAGAAGCATACTGTAATAAGAAATTTCAAATTACCCCTGGAACTTCCACAAGAAGTCTTATAAAAATGGGAATGAAAACACACAGTGGTTTTGGAGGCCTCTCTGGCATCAGATTATGGCCTAGTACTCAGTTAGAAATGACTGTCCATATGGAGTATACATTCAAGGAAAATGGGTGGAGTCCAGAACAGCGATGACATTGGTAATTTTAGGCAGGGCCATCAAACTTGCTTCCATCTTTTAAAGCACTGGAGGCAAGTACTATTATATGTAAAGGGCCAAAACACCTTCATATCTTTGAAAGGCATTCTCTCTCTCTCTCTCTCTCTCTCTTTTTTTTTGGTCCTTCTCTTCCTATGTCAGGTGGGAATTGGTCATGCAGACATCCCTACGTTTTCCAAGTGGCACAGAGGATAAGTTATCCTGAGTTTCTTCTTTAAGGCTTACCACACTTCAAATTTCTATTGTGATTGGAAAAAACAATATAGAAGTGGGTAAAGAAGGCTTCATTCATTTGTAATAAAAAGAAAATGGTAGGGAGTTTCCCATTGTCGAACTGACATTTGAATTAATACTTTCTAAGTCAACCAAGTTGTTTATATATGCTCTAGGGTTGTATTATACTCCATTCTGAAAATCTGGCTTTGGAAGAATATTATCTTATAATGGTTTCTAAAGATTAGTCTTGTATCATATATCCCAGTTAGAGTATTTTAATGAGATTCCAATGTATATCTTTTGCAAAGTTAGTAGTGTGTTTCACAAAAGAAAAATATAGAAATATTATTTTACTTTCTTTATCCTCAGTAGACCTCAGATATCACATGTGTCAACAAGACTCTTTAGATAACAGTATTTAAACCTAGGAGTAGATATAAATAATTCCTCTGTGGCCATATGTAACTCAAATCACCATTACTAGATTTTGCCTGTGTTAATAGAGTATACAGGTTTTTAAACTCTTCAACATTTTAGTTTGATCCTGACAAAAGCATATTCTCTCATTTCACTTTAGGACTACTAAGAATCATCACACGGGATCTGTCTCCAGCAAACTAAAAATAGAAAGGTAAAGAATTTCAGGTAAGAAAAATATTTAAAATATATGCTACTTGGATATACATTTTTAATTGACATTCATTAAAATTTTCTCTGAAAATTGCTGGTTTTATGGCTAAATACATGAACGATATCAGTCAATCTTTCCTTATTAATTCTGTATTGATGCAGTGTATTTTAGATTTGGTGGTATTCTTTATGTCAATTTGAATTTATAGTAATTTTTCACCAATGCATTATATTACAGCTTGGGCACTCTGGTGACCTCACTGATGGATCAAACCAGAATATTTGGATGGAAAGAGTAGTCAAGGAAGTACAGTCATTACTAATGTCATTCAGTTTGGGGATAAATGTCCTTTATATGGTTCAAAAGAATCTCAGGCCAAAACCTTTTTTGAAAGTGCTATTGTTTATTTTTCTCCAGGGCACAAAATCAATGTGCTATTTCTCCATTTCAGACTGCTACATTAAAATGTCATGACATATGTGTTTAAAATGTAAAATCTATAAAAAAGAAAAAAAATCCACTTAATGTTGATGATATTTTACTTTTACCCTTTCTTCATGGTATAAAAATTTGTCCTTTTTCTTTTATTCATGACTAAGTTTATATGTCATTTATTTACAGATGCATATGGAGAATGCCCTCCTTTCTACTTGGGCGGGGAGTGGACAGAGTAATTCTTTAGCAGGCAGTCTTGTTTGTAGATTCTTTTTTTTTTTTTTTTTTTAAAGATTTTTATTTATTTATTTGACAGACAGAGATCACAAGTAGGCAGAGAGGCAGGCAGAGAGAGAGAGGAGGGAAGCAGGCTCTCCGCTGAGCAGAGAGCCCGATGCGGGGCTCGATCCCAGGACCCTGAGATCATGACCTGAGCTGAAGACAGAGGCTTTAACCCACTGAGCCACCCAGGCGCCCCATTGTTTGTAGATTCTTAAAGTTGATGTTTCTTCCTCTACTTCCTGTGAGAGACTGCTTGATTTTATGCTTGATTGTTTGCTTTTTAGCTTTTCAGATGTTTGAGGATATCTGTGTACAAAAATGTAAGAGGTCTATATGTTATATAATATTGTATGTGTATATATATATAGAGAGAGAGAGAGAGAGAGAGACTGATTCAAATTGATGTATCTAAATAGCCACACTGAAACTAATATGTAATTTCTGTTCCTTTTTCAACTGATGCCAGTCAAATAAAATGAGATAATATTTGCCCTTTCCATAAATGTGCCTTCTGATGGTTCATAAACAGTCTATAGCTGCAATGTCTTTCATATCATCTCTGTATTTCTTTCACGTTTGGAAGGCTGAGCTTTTAGTTTAATTTCCTTGAATTTAGTTCATTCATTTACGAGCACACAATGGATTATTGGGACAACATCATTAAATGTCTGGGCTGGAACAGGTCTGACATCTGAAGCTCGATTTTGGTTAACAAAACTTGTGAGGGTTCAGGTCTTTTCTTAGATATCCAAAATTGGTCACAGACATTTGGTAGATTTTTGTTTGAAAATATATGTCTGTAGGTTTAACTAAAAGGTCTTTAACTTCAAATTTTGATTTTTAGGCTAGCTATTCTTATGACATCATCTTCTAGGGATCCATGGCTATATTTATAAATATAATATGCAATTTGAAAGTTTAAAAATATACTTTGGTGCTAAGTTTACTTTAATAAATTTTCTAAGTCCCAGGAGGGTTTTAATACAGAGTGACTCTAAGATAAGTGAACCTGGGGTTGGCCATGGTAGTGGTACCAATTCTTACAATTTGTCCATTATATCCATGAGCTGATCAACAGTAGTTGTCTATAAAGAGGTCATCTGAACTTTCTGTTGTCCTAGCTCAGGGAGAGCAGTCCTATCTCAATGACTCAGAAGGACTTAGAATACAATGATACTGTATTACCAATTTGCTTGTTTGTTCAACACCATGGAGGTAGGTATAAAATGTTCCATATTGTTTTCAAGTAAGCCCTTTGTAATTGTTAAATAACTGTTCAATGTCCCTAATAAAATGAACAGTGGCTAAAGTTGAAGAGTTTTTTTTTTTTAATTTTTTTTTTTACGACAGTATAGAGCAACATAATCAGTTCAAATGAAATCACTGGCTGACTGCTAGGGTGAGAGAAAAAGAGGAAGAAATAAGTTTTTAAGATGAGCTCAGCATGGAAAGCTCAACAGCGATTCCAATATAGGTTAAAAATACAGAGAAGATTAAAAAAATATCTGTGGGTGAGGGTGGGTTTCTCTAAGCGCTGAAATACAAAATAGAATTGTACAGGAAATGGAAAAGAGGGGAGATTGAAAGGAATAGATATGAGCTAGCCATCAAGAAATGCAGGCATACAATAAGAGAGTCAAGAAAGCAAAATGAAATAATGTAGCTAAGGGACTCAAAGGAAATAAGAAAAGTTTCCATAAATACATCCAAGAGAAAGAACAAAACACAGAGAAAAACACTGTAAAGCAAAAATGTTAAGCATGCAGACTCAAGAAATGACCACAAGCCTATCACATCTTTTATACTTCTCAGTTGTTGGCAAAATCTAGATGAGGAAAAAAAAAGAATAAAGAAAGAAAGAGAGTTTTTTAAAAATTTATTTTGCATGTTTATGAAGATGAAGGAAGTTATTAATGGCAATAATAGCCAAAGCTATTAATAGCTACTGTGAAATAAAATTTTATGATGTACTCCTGCAGGTTAAAACTAAATGTGTTTGATTGTTTTGAAAGAATTGCCTAGCTTATTATAATCTCTGCAAGCTCTCAGTAAAAACTTTTTAAGAAGAGAAAGGTGATGCAATCTCATCTAAATTTAGAATTATGAGAATGAATCAGGGAATATGTCTGTGATTAATTAGAATTTTCATCCCAGAGTATATGAAGCACTTGTAACCATCAGTGAGGTATGTTCTATGTAACAATTATAATTTTAAGTTTTGTTTTATCCCAAAACTTGTTAGGAATTTTTAGGTTTTCAGAGTTTGTTTTGGGGTTGGGATGTAAAAATTTATTTTGAAAACTTTGTTTTTCTTGTGGGGGAGATGATATTAATAAGTCAAAATACTTTTGTCCAGGAATATATACCAAGAAATATACTGCAATTGAAAATATAAAGAAAACGTAATTTCTAGCATTATGATGCAACATTAAACTAATGGATTTTCCTTTTTGTACCATGTTACTTCTAAATGTGTTGGATTATTTTCAAGGTTCACAGTGGGAAGGGTTCTCTGGGGGTGGGGAGACCCTCTATATCTCCCTGGGTATGTTTCTTTCCATCCCTGAGTAAGTCTTTATGCCCCACTATCCTTATATATGTCCACTATAGGGTTTATTCTTTCATTTTAGAGTCAGCTTTTTTCCCTGTGGTTACATAGTTAAATCAGTAGAATGTAGCATTTATAAAAGCCTTAAAATATCTCTTTGTATGGTATATGTTGTCAGTTTCTTAGAGGGGCTTATTGGTAATGGTACATTAATAAACTGAATCTGTAGGTTTTCCTGCTGTCTGGAGATGTCTTTTCTATTACTATTTTCTATTACTAGCTACAGAAAGAGAGATAAGACCAACACAGATGGGGTTAATAATTATATCAGAAATACATCTAGTTGCAACACAGGTAGCTTCAAACCAGATAATTTAGAAATAGTTTGGATAATTACTAATTAGGTCTACTGACAGCGGAATTTGAATTATTCATGAAAACCTGAAAGCAGAGGATAATTCATTCCTGAATACCTCTAAAACTAATTGGAAAGTTGTTTATTCTATTTTTCACTTGGTGATGTGCTGATAATTATTTCATACTTTACTTTTGAAAATTTTATTTTAGAAATATCTTCAAGTGACAAATAGAACAGATTGGTAAGAATGATCTTGTGCCTCAAAAATGATCTCAAAATATTATATAGAAACACATTTTTAGTTAATTATTAAGCTCAAATCCATGAACTTTCTGAATTCCCTTCTCAAAATACTAGGAATATTTCTTTGGCAAGGGTTTTCCACATTTTTTTTGTAATTTATTTTATAATATTGATTTTTACTGTTTAAAATATTGCTATTAGTTTATTTGATATGTAATATATATACAGTGCTTCTTAGATTCATTGTCATCTTTTGCAAGGAGAAGGATATTCAATATTAGCTTTTAGAATGAGGCCTTATATTTATAGATTATGTGATTTTATTTCATTATTAACCATAATTTGCTTGAGTAAATCTTTAAGAATAGAAAGACACAATTTTAGTAATTCAGAGTTTTCAGATGACAGAGCCATTCAAACATTTATTGATTTAAACATTCAGCCATTTTGTGTTTGAACAGCTAATATGTGGCATTCTGACTGCAGGGCAATGGAAATACATAGCTTTTTTTGGTTTCATTTTGTGTGTGTGTGTTTTGTTTGTTTGTTTGTTTTTTACAATTCAAAATCCAGTAGGATGTGTGGTAAAGAGGGTAGGTAGGGGCTTTTTTCTGGAAGTTCTGTTCTGCCTCCATAGTGTGAAGAAGTCCCTGGGAGAGAGATGCCTGATGAGGTCTGCGGTTCCCTAGTGCCTTTAGCATCCAGGCATTGCCATAGGACAAGATTTTGCCTATGGAACATGAAAAAAATTGATGTTTATTAGTTCCTGTTTGGGATTTGTGAGTATAGTTCCAATTTTTTTTTATCTGCTCATTGAACCTTGAGGATGGCAGGGACATAACAAAAAGAAGCCTACATTCCCAATCACCACATGGAAGAAAGACACCCAGTTGTCAGGTAAACTGTGGTTGGTCTGAGAACCTTCTTGCCCCATGGCAACCATCCCACTAAAGACTGTGATGGCAGTATAGCTATAAGAAGGCACCCATCAAACTCCACTTCTTAGAAGAAATCACCAGACACAAAAATCCCTCCAGGCCTAACACTGAGCAACCTTTCCTCTTTTGAAATGCCCAGAAACTATTCACTTCTCCCCTCCAGCCAACCTGTCTGCCAAATATATCTGGATACCAATTAGAGAGTCTCTCCTGCTTCCAAAGATACCATTTTAATGGGACACATATTCATCTCTATAGTCCTTAAAATGTACTTTCCTTTCTGACAGCTTTGATCCTCTGATGAAATAAAAATGATGGCACATGGGTTCTCTTGCCCAAATTTATAAATAAGCAGCCTTTGTTAATTTTGTCCCAGTCCTAGTTTTGACATGACTTTTAGGAATAAGAAATAAAACTTTATTGATAAAATACTGACATTCTAGGCTGGTTTATCTCAGCAACTAGTATTACCTTACTGATACAGGATGATAGCAAGCAAATCATAGTTTTAATATGATGTCAATGATGTTTAATATGTGTCAATTCAAGTACAAAAGGCCTATGACAAGAAGGGGAGGAAGCTGTGGGAATATATTGGAGTGTCACCTAACATAGTTTTGGGTGTTGGGAGAAAGTAGCAGTCAGAAGAGGAAACTTACAGGACGCAAGATTTCTACTGGGTATGAAAGACAAGTAAGAGTTAGCCAACCCAAGAGGGGATGATGGGGGAAAACCCGAGAGAGAGTAGAAGCAGCACACAAAAAGTGAGAGAGATGAACAAAGGCACAGGGTATGTGCTCAACAGTAATGGGGATGAAACAAAAGGAAGATACGATGATGGGCCTTTTATATGATGTTATTTTGAATTTTTAAGTTGTCAATCTAATAACCAATAATGGCAAGTTTATTTAGGGGTGTGGGCAGGCCAGCAGGCAAAGACAACAGTTAAGTGTCTATGGCAAGGATCCAGGTAGGAGATAATGAGAGCCTAAGGAATAACCATTTCAGTGTGGATAGACAAAAATGGCTGCAGTTGGGAGCTCTTGAGGAGATAAAACTGAAAAGGCTTAATGCTTGAAGGACTGAAGGAATGGGTGGTGACATGAATTAGGAATTAGTAAATACAAATTAAAGGCACAGGGCATACCTAGGAGGAGAGAAAAGATGCATTATTTAGTTTCAGATATCTCCATGGGGAGGCATCAGTAGACTACCTGACACCTTTGTTTGGAACTCAAGACAGGGTTCTTGGGTGGAAACATACATTTTAAGGTTGTCAGGGAACACATAGTAACTGAAGTTAGAGAAGCAAATAAAGACCACATGGGAAGAGGGTTAAAAGAGGAGATAATGAAGAGGATTGAAGCCCCAACTGTACAGGAGCTGTTAAGAAAAAGATCTCTTTGCATTAGGATGGGAAAGCTGGGGCAGAGATAAAGGAGAGTGAGCACTGAAGAATTCTGTGAGGAGGTTATTTTGAGCAAAGAACTGAGGAGGTGGAATAAAGGAGAACTAATGGGAAGAACAGAGATCGTTGTCCCTTCACCACAAGAAGTTTCTTTGGAAGGTTGGAAGCAGAGGCACGGTGCAGCCATTTGAGGACTAAATGGGAAACGAGGCTTAGTTTTTGAAGGTGTTATGCCTGGGGAGGAAAAGAGGACTAGACAGTAGGTGGAGGGAGACTTAGAGAAGACTTAGCTTAGTTTTGTTTCTATTTTTTTTTTTAAGATTTTTTTATTTATTTGTTTGACAGAGAGAGAGTGAACGAGTGAGCAGAGGGAGCCACAGGCAGAGGGAGACAGAGAGGGAGAAGCAGGTTCCTTGGTGAGCGGAGAGTCCAGGGGCTTGACATGGGGCTTGATCCCAGGACCCTGGGATCATGACCTGAGCCAAAGGCAACTGCTTAACCAACTGAGCCACCCAGGCACCCCTTAGTTTTGTTTTTAAGTAAAATTAGAGACCAAAGTAACTTTGAAATGCTTGGGGGTAAATGCGTGCAGAGAGGGAGGGATTGATGGTGTGTGGTTGATGGAAAATGCTCATAATTTTGTTGATGGCAAATAGGAAGCTATAGCTCCAGCTACATTTCTCTCCCTGAAGAAGAGAATAAAATAAGGATTAAATATCAGATGACTTGAAGAATCACCCTAGGAAGCAACAGGATGATTCATATGTTTTATAAGCTTAATATCAATATTTCTCTCTAATTACATTGATTCCCTTAAGTCTTTCAGACCTTTCTACATGGATTTTCTAATCCTGCCTCAATAGGAAAGGTTGCTTCCTTGAATTTCTATGATCATAATATTGTATCTACACAGAGCAGTGTGTTTTGCTGCAGTTTGGAATATTTGAATTTTTTGGACAATAGTGTTTCAGTAAAATTTTTGAGAGATGAACAAAATTAGAAGCCATATTTTTTAGCTTCAGTATGTAGTGAGTTATAGATTTAAGTATTTTTTTACTTTATATTCTATATTACTAAATATATATATATTTATATATTCTCTTTTTTTTAAGATTTTACTTATTTATTTGACAGAGAGAGAGAAAGAGAAAGAGAGAGACAGCACACAAGCAGGGACAGCGCAGGCAGAGGGAGAGAGAGAAGCAGGCTTCCCACTGATCAGGGAAGCCTCATATGGGATTTGATCCCAGGACCCTGGGATCATGACTCGAAGCAAAGATAGTTGCTTAACCAACTGAGCAACCTAGGCACCCTACTTTATAATATATTCTTTTTTTTTTTTTAAAGATTTTATTTATTCATTTGACAGACAGAGATCACAAGTAGGCAGAGAAGCAGGCAGAGAGAGAGGAAGGGAAGCAGCAGTCTCCCTGCTGAGCAGAGAGCCCCAACACAGGGCTCAATCCCAGGACCCTGAGAACATGACCTGAGCTGAAGGCAGAGGCTTTAATCCACTGAGGCACCCAGGCGCCCCTATAATATATTCTTATAAAAATAATCTTTTACATATTTGTAGATAGTTTTTTGAAACTTTAATACCTTGATGCCTTCATTTTGTTTCTCATTTATCCTTCTTAACATTTTGAAGATTTTGGCTATAAAAAGTCCCTATTATTACCTGTCTCTTTACATTTTCCATGATAGCTATGCTTTTATTAGAAGTTCTAATTAGAAGTTTCTCTCCATATTTTCATTCCATTCTGTTTTGCCATAATCTTCAAAATCCACTTTTTGTTTTTTTACTCTATATGCTTCAGTAACATTTTGGGCTAATGGTGTTTCTTTCCTTCTTAGGATTGTATAGTTTTTACTATGTGTAACAAGTATTTTGGCCTTTAACTGAATTCTGCCTTATTTCATGTATAAGTTCCGTCTTCCCTGTAACCTGTCAAGAAATTTGAAGTTTTCCCTATTTTTCTTCTGGTGACATAACCAGTAATGCTTCCATTACTAACTGTTCCTCTTCTATTTGATGGCTTCTCAGCCTCATGGCCCCAATTTCCCCCATGCCTGAAACTTCAAAGCCAGCAACAGCAGATCTCGTGTTGATGTCACATATCTCTGCCTCCCTTTCTGTTGTCATATCTCTGTCTGACTATAATTGGGAAAGGTCCTTTGATTTTAAGAATATACGTGATTAGTTTGGGCCTAGCTGGATAATCTGCCCATCTTAAGGTCCTTACCTCAAGCATATCTGTAAAGTTCTTTTTGCTGTGTTCGGTTAACGTATTCACGGGTCCTCATGAATAGGTCCTCATGATTCATTTTGGGGGTGATTATTCCTATCTGATTATTCAGATAAGAAGGTTTGTCTGAGAGACAAAGATTGAACCTTCATTTAGTCAACTAATATTTATTGAATATTTAATATGTGACAAGCACTAACATAGGAACTTGATCAAAACAGACCAATATCCCTAATTTTACTGATTATTCATTCTAGTGCCACGCATTAAAGACAGGATCAAATCTCACCTCAGTGGCAACCCTGGGCTTTCCGGTTCTGTACTGATAAATTTTCAGTTTCGTTTAAATGACTTTGGGTAGAGTTTTGTCACTTGGACCTAAAATGACCCTGCCTAATACAAGCACTAATAGACTAAAAACAATATTTATTGTGTGTAAGATAGTATTAATTGTACCTAGCTAAAATTTAAGAATACCCATCAATTTTCAAATTCAGAAGATTACTCAGTCATTTATCCTTTGGTCATTCAAAAAATATTTACTGTATAACCACTGATGCCAGGATGAAATTGGTACACATTTGACTAATTTCACACAGCTTACAATGTGTCAGATGGCAGATATTGAACTACTGAACACACACATACATGGAAATAGATATAAGATTTCAAATCATGATACTGCCATGAGAAATTTTCATGAATGAAAAGAATAGCGTGCCACAGAATGCCATGAGAGAGATTAGTATAGACTGGCTTTCAATTGAGTAAGAGCAGGTTGAGGGAGTCCACTTGATGATAATTTTCATTTGTAAATGAAATGTAAACTTCAGAGGTGTTTCAAGGGTAAGGCATGCAGTTAAAGATCTCCAAATTTGCATCAAAAATAAAGTCAGATTCAGTCCCTATCATTCTATGGCTTTTATCTTTCAAAATCTAAAAATGATAACACACCAACTCTCATATTAAAGATAGATTTCTGTGTTTCATAAAATGTGAGTGAAAAGTAGTTATTTTTTTTGTCAAGTTGCTTTATCCTTTTATTTACTTTAACAATTCTGTACTCAAGTTTTTCTATTTTAAAGATTTTATTTATTTGATAAATAAATATATTTGAGAGAGACACACAATTTTATTTATTTGATAAATAAATATATTTGAGAGAGACACACACAGAGAGAAAGAGAGAGAGAGAGATACAGAGAGAACACAACCAGGGGGAGAGCGGGAGGAAGATGCAGACTTCCCACTGAGTAGGGAGCCCAACCCCAACATGGGGCTCAATCCCAGGATGCTCAGATCATGACCTGAGCCAAAGGCAGACACTTAAGGACTGAGCCACCCAGGCGCCCCACAAGTTTTTCTATTTTAGACATAGATATATAACTTATAGAACAATGTTAATAACTCAAAGGTGATCAAACCAAAAATACCTATAGACAGAATTTTCAATGGAAATGAATTGGAATGACTTAATGATTAATTAGGACAAGAAAGTAGAACCAACACTAGAGTAAGAAACTAGGAAACCCAAGTTCTAATCTCCTTTCTGCTTATGATTCATTTCACTTACTTGGGTTTCAGCATTTCATCTATAATCTAGAACTTTTTTCTTTCTAAGTTTTCTTGCAACTTAAATATTTTTTATGCTATTAATTCATGAAAGTATTCAAATATATGAAGGAGAGATGTCCTCTTACTGTTGAGTGAGTTTTTGGTGTTTTGGAAAAAGACAATGCTAGAATTGCACTATAACTACTGGCTGGTCTTTCATTATCATGTGGATTGAGCCAGGGAGGATGCTGGTAGCACTGGAATACCAAGAAATTTACATTCCAGGACCTTTAAAACAAAGAGTCTTCCTTATCTCAAGTGCTTTGAACTGTGCCTCAGTCAGGGTTTATAAGGTCATTCTTACATTCTGAAGCTAAATTGAAACTCTGAATTTCTCTTAGGCATTTACTTTTTATCATTCAAATAGCACTTCCCTTGGGCTGTTTAGCATTATACTTTTAGTTATTTTTTACCTTTGTTACTTGACAGTAAATTCTTTCTGAGGTCAAAAATATCTGTGTCTTATATATATTCATGTCTTCTGAAACACCACTGAAAAATACCTTGTATTTTATGGGCGTTGATAAATATTTTTTGAAAATAAAGATTTAAAAAAAAATACAGATCTTAAAATGAGTTCCCTTCTTCCATTGAGGGGCACCTGGCTGGTTCAGTAGGAAGAGCATGTGACTTCTGATCTTGGGGGTCATCAGTTTGAGCCCCAAGTTAGTGCAGAGATTACTAAAAACAAGAATACTAAACTTAAGAAAAAATGAGTTGCCTTGGGGGGGGAATCAAGGGATAAAATTCAAGAGCATTACATGTCAAAAGAGGCTTTTATTTGTAAATATTTAAAACATCCTCAAAATCTCAGTACTATAGAACAGTGGCAGGAAAAATACTTGAAAGCATCAGTTCTACATCCTTCTTTTGTTTTTGTTTTCATTTTATTAACATATAATGTATTATTTGCCCCAGGGGTACAGGTCTGTGAATCCTCAGGCTTATACACTTCATAGCACTCGCCATAGCACATACTCTCCCCAATGTCCATAATCTAAACACCCTCTTCATAACCCCCTCCCTGGGCAACCCATAGTTTGTTTTGTGAGATTAAGAGTCTCTTATGGCTTGTCTCCCTCCTGATCCCATCTTGTTTCATTTTTTACTTCCCTACTCCCCAAACCCTGCAATTTGCCTCTCAAATTCCTCATATCAGGGAGATCATATCATAATTGTCTTTCTCTGACTTACTTCGCTCAGCATAATACCCTCTAGTTCCACCCATGTTGTTGCAAATGGCAAGATTTCATTTCTTTTGTAGGCTGCATAGTATTCCATTGTATATATATACCACATCTTCTTTATCCATTCATCTGTTGAGGGACATCTAGGTTCTTTCAAATGTTTGGCTATTGTGGACATTGCTGCTATAAACATTCGGGTGCACGTGCCCCTCTGGATCACTCTGTTTGTATATTTAGGGTAAATACCCTGTAGTGTGATTGCTGGGTCATAGTGTAGCTCTATTTTCAACTTTTTGAGGAACCTCCATGCTGTTTTCCAGAGTGGTTGCACCAGCTTGCATTTCCACCAACAGTGTAGGAGGGTTCCCCTTTCTCCGCATCCTCGCCAGCATCTGTCATTTCCTGACTTGTTAATTTTAGCCATTCTGACTGGTGTGACATGGTATCTCATTGTGGTTTTGATTTGTATTTTCCTAGTGCTGAGTGATGTGGAGCACTTTTTCATGTGTCTGTTGGCCATCTGGATGTCTTCTTTGCAGAAACGTCTGTTCATGTCCTCTGCCCATTTCTTGATTGGATTCTTTGTTCTTTGGGTGTTGAGTTTGCTAAGTTCTTTATAGATTTTGGACACTAGCCCTTTATCTGATATGTTGTTTGCAAATATCTTCTCCCATTCTGTCAGTTGTCTTTTGGTTTTGTTGACTGTTTCCTTTGCTGTGCAAAAGCTGTTGATCTTGATGAAGTAACAGTAGTTCATTTTTCCCCTTGCTTCCTTTGCCTTTGGTGGTGTTTCTGGGAAGAAGTTGCTGTGGCTAAGGTTGAAGAGGTTGCTGTCTGTGTTCTCCTCAAGGATTGCAATGGATTCCTTTCTCACATTGAGGTCTTTTATCCATTTTGAGTCTATTTTTTTGTGTTGTGTAAGAAATGGCCCAGTTTAATTGGGCCATTCTTCTGCATGTGGCTGTCCAATTTTCCCAACACCATTTGTTGAAGAAACTGTCTTTTTTCCATTGGAGATTCTATTCTGCTTTGTCAATGATTAGTTGACCATAGAGTTGAGGGTCTATTTCTAAGCTCTCTATTCTGTTCCATTGACCTATGTGTCTGTTTTTGTGCTAGAACCATACTGTCTTGATGATGACAGCTTTGCAATAGAGCTTGAAGTCTGGAATTGTGATGCCACCAACTTTAGCTTTCTTTTTCAAGATTCCTCTGGCTATTCAAGGCCTTTTTTGGTTCCATATAAATTTTAGGATTATTTGTTCCATTTCTTTGAAAAAAAAAAAAAGGGGTGGGTGGGTGGGTATTTTGATAGGGATTGCATTAAATGTGTAGAATGCTTTGGGTAGATAGACATTTTCACAGTATTTGTTCTTACAACCCATGGGCATAGAACATTTTTCCATTTCTTTGTGTCTTCCTCAATTTCTTTCATGAGTACCTTATAGTTTTCTGAGTATAGATTGTTGCCTCTTTGGTGAGGTTTATTCCTAGGTATCTTATGGTTTTGGGTGCAATTGTAAATGGGATTCACTCCTTAATTTCTCTTTTTTCTGTGTTGTTGTTGGTGTATAGAAATGCAACTGATTTCTGTGCATTTATTTTATATCCTGACAATTTTCTGAATTCCTGTACAAGTTCTAGCAGATTTGGAGTGGAGTCCTTTGGGTTTTCCACATAAAGTATATCATCTGCAAAGAGTGATAGTTAAATTCTTTGCCAATTTGGGTGCCTTTAATTTCTTTTTGTTGTCTGGTTGCTGAGGCTAGGACTTCTAGTACTATGTTGAATAGCAGTGGTGATAATGGACATCCCTGCCATGTTCCTGATCTTAGTGGAAAAGCTCTCAGTTTTTCTCCATTGGGAATAATATTTGCTGTGAGCTTTTCATGGATAGATTTGATGATATTGAGGTATGTACCCTCTATCCCAACACTTTGAAGAGTTTTGATTAAGAAAGGATGCTGTACTTTGTCAAATGCTTTTTCAGCATCTATTGAGAGTATGATATGATTCTTGTTCTTTCTTTTATTAATGTATTGTATCACATTGATTGATTTGCAGGTGCTGAACCAACCTTGCAGTCCTGGAATAAATCCCACTTGGTTGTGGTGAATAATCCTTTTTTTTTTTTTTTAAGATTTTATTTATTTATTTGACAGACAGAGATCACAAGTAGGCAAAGAGACAGGTGGGGGTGAGGGGAAGCAGGCTCCCCGCTGAGCAGAGAGCTGATATGGGGCTCGATCCCAGGAACCTGAGATCATGACCTGAGCCGAAGGCAGAGGCTTTAACCCACTGAGCCACCCAGGCACACTGTGAATAATCCTTTTAATGTACTGGTGTATCCTATGGGCTAGTGTTTTGGTGAGAATCTTTACATCTGTGTTCATCAAGGATATTGGTCTTTAATTCTCCTTTTTGGTGGGGTCTTTGTCTGTTTTTGGGATCAAGGTAATGCAGGCCTCATAAAATGAGTTTGGAAGTTTTCCCTCCATCTCTATTTTTTGGAACAGTTTCAGGAGAATAGGTATTAATTCTTCTTTAAATGTTTGGTAGACTTTCCCTGGGAAGTTGTCTGGCCCTGGGCTCTTGTTTGTTGGGAGAATTTTGATGACTGCTTCAATCTCCTTACTGGTTATGGGTCTGTTCAGGTTTCCTATTTCTTTCTGGTTCAGTTTTGGTGGTTTATATGTCTATAGGAATGCATCCATTTTTTCCAGATTGTCAAATTTGCTGGCGTATAGTTTTTAATGATATGTTCTTATAATTTTTTGTATTTCTTTGGTGTTGGTTGTGATCTCTTCTCTTTCATTCATGATTCCATTTATTTGGGTCCTTTCTCTTTCCTTTTTGATAAGTCTGGCCAGGAGTTTATCAGTCTTATTAATTCTTTCAAAAAACCAGCTCCTAGTTTCATTGATTTGTTCTACTATTTTTTTTTTTTTTTTTTGGTTTCTATTTCATTGATTTCTGCTCTGATCTTTATGATTTCTCTTTTGCTGGACTTAGGCTTTCTTTGCTGTTATTTCTCTAGCTCCTTTAGGTGTAGGGTTAGGTTGTGTACTTGAGATCTTTCTTGTTTCTTTTTTTTTTTTTTTTTTTTTTTTTTTTTTTTTTTTTTTTTTTTAGAGAGTTCACAAGTAGGCAGAGAGGCAGGCAGAGAGAGAGCCCAATGTGGGGCTTGATCCCAGGACCCTGAGATCATGACTTGAGCCAAAGGCAGAGGCTTACCCCACTGAGTCACCCATGTGCCCTGAGACCTTTCTTGTTTCTTGAGAAAGGCTTGTATCACTATATATTTTCCTCTCAGGACTGCCTTTGTTGTGTCCCACAGATTTTGAAGAGCTGTGTTTTCATTTTCAGTGGTTTCCATGAGTTTTTTCAATTCTTCTTTAATTTCCTTGTTGACCCATTCATTCTTTAGTAGAATGCTCTTTAGCCTCCATGTATTTGAGTTGTTTCCAACTTTCCTCTTGTGATTTAGTTCTAGCTTTAGAGCATTATGATCTGAAAATATGCAGGGAATGATCCCAATCTTTTAGTACTGGTTGAGATCTGATTTGTGACCCAGGATGTGATTTATTCTGGAGAATGTTCTATGTGCAGAAGAATGTGTGTTCTTTTGCTTTGGGATGGAATGTTCTAAACACATCTGTGATGTCTATCTGGTCCAGTGTGTCATTTAAGGCCTTTCTTTCCTTGTTGATCTTTTGCTTGGATGATCTGTCCATTTCAGTGGGGGGATGTTAACGTCCTCTACTATTATTGTATTATTGTTGATGTGTTTCTTTGATTTTGTTATTAATTGGTTTTGTATAGTTGGCTGCTCCCATGTTAGGGGCATAGATATTTAAAATAGTTAGATCTTCTTGCTGGACAGACCCTTTCAGTATGATATAATGTCCTTCCTCCTCTCTTATTATAGTCTTTGTCTTAAAATCTAATTTATCTGATATAAGTATTGCTAACCCAGCCTTCTTTTGATGTCCATTAGCATGTTAAATTGTTTTCCACTCCCCTCACTTTAAATCTGGATGTGTCTTTGGGTCTAAAATGAGTTTCTTGTAGACGGCATGTTGATTTTTTTTTTTTTAATCCATTCTGATATCCTGTGTCTTTTGATTGGGGCATTTAGCCTATTTACTTTCAGGGTAACTATTAAGAGATATGAATTTAGTGCCATTGTATTACCTGTAAGGTGACTCTTACTTTATATTGTCTCTATTCATTTCTGGTCTACTACTTTTAAGCTCTCTTTTTGCTTAGAGGACCCCTTTCAATATGTCCTGTAGAACTGGTTTGGTGTTTACAAATTCTTTTAATTTTTGTTTGGCCTGGAAGCTTTTTATCTCTCCTTCTATTATTTTCAATTATAGCATAGCTGGATATAGTATTCTTGGCTGCATATTTTTCTCATTTAGTGCTCTAAATATATCATGCCAATCCTTTCTGGCCTGCTAGGTCTCTGAGGATAAGTCTGCTGTCAATCTAATATTTCTACCATTGTGTGTCAAGACTTCTGTCCTGAACTGCTTTCAGGATTTTCTCTTTGTCACTAAGACTTGTAAGTTTTACTATTAGATGATGGGGTGTGGATCTATTTTTACTGATTTTGAGGGGGGTTCTCTGTGCCTCCTGGATTTTGATGCTTGTTCCCTTTGCCATATTAGGGAAATTCTCTACTCTAATTCACTCCAATATACCTTCTGCCCCCCTCTTTTTTTCTTCTTCTTCTGGAATCCCAATTATTCTAATATTGTTTCATCTTATGGCATCACTTATCTCTTGAATTCTCCCTTTATGGTCCAGTAGTTGTTTGTCTCTCTTCTGCTCAGCTTCTTTATTCTCCATCATTTGGTCTTCTATATAACTAATTCTCTTTTCAGCCTCATTTATCCTAGCAGTAAGAGCCTCCATTTTTTATTGCACCTCATTAATAGCTTTTTTGATTTCAGCTTGGTTAGATTTTAGTTCTTTTATTTCTCCAGAAAGGGCTTTGAGTTCTCCAGACAGGGGTTTTCTATTATCTTCCATGCCTTTTTTGAGCCCAGCTAGCACCTTGAGAATCTTCATTCTGAACTCCAGGTCTGACATATTATCAATGTCTGTATTGATTAGGTCCCTAGACTTCTTATTCTTTTTGCCTCTTGTTCTTTTTTTTTTTTTTTTTTTTTTTTTTTGTGGTGAGTTTTTCTGCCTTGTCATTCTGTCCAAATAAGAATATATGAACAAGAGAATAAAATAGTAAAAAGGTGGCAAAGACTCCAGAAAAATGTATGCTAAGGAAATGAGAAAAGACCCCAAATCAAGGGGAGAGGGAAGGGGATAAAAATAAATTTTAAAAAATTTAAAAAAATATATATGTGTATATATATATATATATATTTATTAAACTGGAGAATAGAACAGAGCCACCCACTTAATTTTGGGTCTGTTTTCATCTTTTATAAGAAACTACCTCCAAAAATTTTAAAGAGAGCAAAACTTATATATATACACAAAAATAAGGGTAAACACAATGAAGGGATGGACTATGGCGGTAAAGATGAAAATATAAAAAAAATTCTAAAAAAAGAATTGATAAGTTGGTTGGAAAAATAAAGAAAAAAAAAGTGGAGAGAATTTTCTCAGTTTGGAGACTAGGACAAAGCCCTGTGCTAGAATTAGGGTATCCTTTGATCTATTAGAATAAATTATATCCCAAAATGTTTTAGGGAAAAAAAAAAAGCCCTATATGCATTCCAAAAATAAAGTTAGATACAATGAAGGACAAAATATGACTATAATAATGAAGGTTTAAAAAGTTTGTTTTTTTTTTTTTTTTTAGAAAGGTATTGTTAAGATAAACTAGTTCAAAAATGTTAAAAGAGGAAAGCGGAAAAGTTAAAAAAATTAGCATAATAATAAAAATCAAATCAAAAAAATTTAATTAACTGTACAAGACTAAAGAATCATGGGGAGAAAGCCATGAATTCCATGCTTTGCTTTCCCCTAGCTCTGGAATTCCACTGTTCTCCTTGTTAAGTAAGCTTGGTCTTGCATGGATGTTCTTGCTGATCATCTGGGGGAGGGGCCCCTTGCCATGATTCTCAAATGTAATTGCCTGAGGCAGAACTACACTGCCCTTGCTGGGGCCAGGCTAAGTAAACTTCTCAGGTTTGCTCTTGGGAGCTGAATACTTTCTGTAGAGCTCTAGAGGATGGGAATGAAAATGGCGGCCGCCCAATATCTGGCCTGGAGGAGATGAGAGCTCAGGGCCCCACTCCTTAGTGCACCCTTGGAGAAAAGCGCTCAGTCACTCCCCTCTCCTTGGTCTTCAGCTGTGCTCCAAACTCACCTTGGCCTGTGACCGAGCATTTCTGTCCCTGGCACAGAGCACCATTTGGAGTATCCCAACTCAGCAGATCCCTGCTGCACTGCTCTTCCAGTGGAGGAAGGTGGGTCTCCCCACATCTGCCACTTGTGGAGTCCCTGATGAAAGAGCAGTGGTCTGACAGTGCTGTGGATCACAGTTTAAGGTAACCCTGAACTGAGAGCTCACTCCTTGGCTCTGTCTCTGTAGTCGGCTTGCCCGCTCTGATACCTGTGAGCTCTGCTACACTCAGACACCCCCATCCTTCTGTGGCTCCACAAGAACAGAGACCACACTGTCCCTGCGAGGGCTCCACACCAACTTAGCCTTTGGAGTGATGTCCCTCAGTGGAGCAGACTTCTAAATGTTCTGATTTTGTGCTCCATTGCTCCACCATTTTCCAGGAGCTGGTCCCTTCCCCTGAGGTCTATCTTCCAGTCGCTTGGGATTCACTTCTCTGCATGTCCTACCTTTCAGAAAGTGGTTGGTCTTCTGTTTCTAGAATTTCTGCTCTTCTTCTCTTTGATCTCCCATTTGGTTTGTAGGTGTTCAGAATGGCTTGATAAGTATCTAGATGAACTCCTGTGACCTGATGTCATCTCAGTCTGGTACTCCTACACCATCTTGACTTGCCTCCGTGCTACATTTTTTCAATTGAGGTCTTAAAAGACTCTATCCTTACTGAAAGATTAATTAAAATTTCTGAGGTGCACAAATAATCCTACTATTATAACTGTACCAATATGTTGCTCCTTGGTGAGTTAGAACCTACACCAAGTTGAGTTGTAGCACAACGAAAAATTTATTTGCAGCGGATAAGGAGTTCTGGGGGAATGACTTCCAAAGCTGTGACTCCCCAACAAGGTTGGATGGGTTCCTTTTGTTTAGGGTTATGATGAATATTTAGATAGGGAATGAATATTTAGATGGGAATATTTGTTATCATATGTAGAAGCGGGCATAAGACCATGCATGTGCCTTAGGGAAGTGTGCCTATTCATGCATTGCATGTTATGTAAATGAGGCTGAGGGTCCTGAGGTGGGGATTTTTATATTATAATGAGCTAAATGTAGTTGTCAGTCATTCTTGAAGTCACTCCATTGTCCATCTGCACCAGTAGAAGTCAAGCGTTCTGCTGAAACTGGTCTGGGTGGTCTGGGTGGTCTGGGCCAGCTGCAAGAGGGACAGTTTCACTTTCCATTTGCATGAGTTAAGAGAAGCTAGAATGAAGAGCATAAGGAAAAATACAGGACAAACATTGACAAGATCAAGCAGGTGGGCAGTAAAGGTCAGGTCTTGGTGTCTAGCTGGTGACACTATGTCACATGGTATCTTCTCTTGCGACAATATCAGAGATGATATCTCTGTGATGCCAGAGAGGAACACAAGTTCAGGTATCCTCTCTTGGATATCCTTGTTATGAGTATTTTGAATAACATTTTCCAGTTGCAAACTGGAAACAGATCACTGTGTTCCCTGCTTCCGGCACCACAACCAAATCCTTAGAAGTATTCTTTAGGAGGGCTGTGGACTCATTTTATCTCATCAGAGCCCCTTAAAACAATCTGGATAATATGTAATATCTCTGCATTTGGTAAAGTGTGATGGTTAGTGGTGGTCACAACAAAAGGACCCTCTGGCCTCATTATGATTATATATCCTGACATAGTAAACATTACATTTCCTTGTCAAATGTCCATAGTCTTCTGCATGCTTGGTAAACATTATCCACTACTCTCTATGCATTATTTTGAATATGGGGTACATTTCTTTTTCAAGGCAACAGTAATGTCTACTCTTAGACTGAGTCTGTCCTTTCTTCTTTAGCTGCAGCATTTGTCAAGAGGGTGACTGAGGTGGAAGTGATAAGTAGGGCCGTGACAGCTCACACATGCTCTTCGTTCAGACAGGGGGCTCACTCAGCCTTTCTGCTGTTGGAGTCTCACACCATCTGTTCAGCCTTGTTTGCTGGATAGCACTAAGTACATGTTCTGTGACCTCTCCTTAGTTATCACACACCTTGAGAGGATTGGCCCAGAGAAAAGATTGTGTGCTTTTCCTCCATGAATATAAATGACTCAGAAGGAGTCATTTCTCTAAACAGAAACTTCTTCTTTTACAGAAATATTTCTTTGCAACTATAGGGGTGAATATAGGTTGTGCTCATCTTTGCTGAGGTGAATGTTTGGGATATATCTCTAACAGGTTATTTTCCTTGTCAGTGTCCCAAATGTGAAGTTGTTTCTATGAGATTCTGGGGGTGCACTGCCCAGGTTCTCCTTGTGGCCAGATTATGACTTGAAGTTAAAGTTTGTAGCAAAGGGGGTAGGAGTTAAAAGGATGAGCTTTTACATCAGCAAAAAAGAGAATTTCAGCCCTGCTATTTACTAACTGTTATTTTAAGCAAATTGCTTAAAGTCTCTATGCCTTAGTTTCTTCATCTTAAAGAAAACCTCCATAGAGATGTCATGAGGATTAGAGTGAGGTAACCAGCGTAAAATGCTTCATATAGTGCCTGGTGCCCCATGAACTCTAAATAAATAATAGTTGCTCTTATTATTACTATTGCTCTTAAGCAGGACATTTTCAGTGTCTGGGTGCCAAAATTATTCATACCAGTATAAAGCCTTCCTAATTTTTCTGTTTATAAGTTCAGAGAATTTTCCCCAAATGCAGAAAATCTTACTTATGCATTTAAAACTCATCTTATTTATTTTCCATTTTTGAGAAGCACCTGTATGTACTTGTCTAGATTTTATGCATGGTTTCTTTGGGGTACTAGTTCAATAGGTATTATTGAGGAATTTCCCAAAAAATAGGTAAAGATTGAGAGGCTAAAATTATTCATTCCAGATTGTTTAGTGTGAAACCTTGAAACTGATAGAACATTTGTGGACACAAAATCTTATAATCAATTAGTAACATGTTTTGAATAATGTCTCTTCATTTTACTCCCTTGCTTCCATCTTCCCTGAACACATTTACTACCAGATGGCTTTAGTATGTTTTTAGGCTATTGAACAGACTGGACCACATTCTGCTCTTGGAGGGCTGTTACCCACATGTAGGTGGTTCATGAAACAGAAGAGTAGAGTAATACATTGTGGCAAAACAATTTTATATTCAAGGCAAAGAATATGTCTTAATTTATTTGCATTCATTAAATTAACATTCTTCTAAGTAGACACATTTCAGTTGAAGGATTAGGCTATGGATCTTGTAAATGTGTTTGTGCCTATGCTCCTCCCCCCAACTTCTCTAGAAATGATTCCATTTTGATGAAATAGAAGAAAGAATTAGCAGTACTTGTATTCAATTCAAGCATTTCATATAGACTCTGGTGTATCTTTATAGGCAGAAAGCTTAAACATATTGTATACATCAAACTGACTGTCCTCACTGTGTTAAGAAAAAAAAAAAGCAATTATTTTAAAAGTCACAGTTCCATGTAAAATATTGCTTCAAGAAGTTCTTTGGCTTTGAAGTGGTGTCTAAACCTTTGCATCTTTATGAGGTCATATTTTTCAGACTGAATTTTAAAATATATCTAATATATGTATGTACACATGTCAAAGCAGAGGGATGCTTTGTATATGAATTTAATTAAGCAATAGGCCACTTTGGAACTTGTTTTATGGAGCCATTTGTTTCATGTGAGTTCAACTGCCCAAGCTACTGTGCAATAATAGTCTCATAAAATTATACTCTGGAGAGTCTTATTTCTACTATAATGTGCTTTTACTTAAAATTTAGTTTAATAGCAACATTTTTCCTTGTATATCAACTGCATACAAGTAATAGCTATCAGAAAATTTAATGGTTAAAGAGCTCGTGGTTTTCTACTTTACTATTAGAAATTGTTCGTTCAAAAAGAAAAAAATGAGAAAAGGAGAAATGTACATACTGTATTAGTAATAATCTTTGGATTTGCTATCCAATTATCTTTTGAAATACTCTCATTTAAATCACTTGGGGCTATTTTGCCCTCAGCATGTTCATCGCATATATGTGCTTGATCTGAGCTTAACCTTCTTTGAAACAATGCACACTTTACAGCAGTATTTCCTGTGTGTGCCAGAAGATGGGCTTTTTTTTAGGAAGGACTATGGTAATCAATTGAGACCTAATTCTAGTTTTTAGTAAGCTTGTAGTTTAGTAAGAATCTTTAGTAAGATTTGTCAATAAATGTTTGTAAAGTACCTGCAGTTTACTGCAGTTTGTACTGGATATATTTTCAAGCCATGAATTGGTAGACCACAAATGTATAATTCTTTGTTTTTCTACAACTGAGCTTAGTCTCTGTCTAGAGCAAGCCTCCCTTAGATCTAGGCAACTGTGGCCTTTGCCCAGAGGCACTGTACTCCAGAAGACCTTAAATGTCTTATATGCAGGTACACATCAATTAAAAAACAAAAAAACAAAAAAAATAGGTTTTTCTTTCACTTGGAATTTAACACTCAGTGCTTTTACCCATACTATCCCAAATATCTGCTCTTTTGACTAGTATTACGCCTGCCCCTGGGTAATATTTTTCTTCATTTCTTGCAAAAACAGCTGTGTCCAAATGCTATAAAAGTTGTGGGCTGTGGCACAGATGACATTTTTGGAAACAGGCTTTGCTTCAGAGTGAGGGGAGGATCAGAGCAGGGGAAGGGTTTGGATAAGAGAAAAGATCAATTATTGACCTATCAAGTGCTTGTATAAACCCAACAGATTCTTGCAAAATATAGTGTCATTTCTCAGTAGTGCTGAGCATTTATTTTCTTGTTGTTTTTCACATTTTGTGTTTCCAAAGACATTCACAAATAGCAAGTATTGTTACTGATTGTTGCTTTACATTGGTAACTAGATGGAAATTAAATGCAAAATTGTGATGAATTGTAGCTTTATAAAATATTTGATAAGAATTAATCAACATTTTTAAAATTAAAAAAATTGGCCTTATTTAATATTTTTAATTTAAAAGTTATATTCCTAACTACTTCTTAATACTTCTTTTGAAATTACTTAAAAATAATTTGAGGGAAAAATAATTTTAGGGATAACATATGAGGAATATTTTTTATATTCATTTCATTATGAGTAAAAATATATCCATATTTGTGTACTTTACATTTAATTACAGTTTATTTTTAACAATTTAAGTCCTTGAGAATGAGTAAAGTTGAAGTTATGGTAGAAATATAAAATAGCACTCAGAAAAATCTAAGAAAGCAAAAATTCTGAAAATCTAAAAGGAAATTTTAAAATATCCTCAAAGGGGTGGTCTGCTTAAATTTTTAAAACCTGGGAAAAATTAGAGTAAGCAGGTGACTGCCCATTTATTTATTGTAATTTATCATAAAATTTATTAGTAAGTCAAAGAGACAATGGGAAACACTCCTATGTGATCCTAGAATATGTACTTAAACTTGCTATGACTCAGTTTTTCTTCTGTGAAATGAGAATAATAAAATGCTTAATTCATAGGGTTGCTGTCTGGATTGAGTTAACGTATATGTAAAGTTCTTAGAACTGTGCCTGACACACAGAGCATTCTAAGTTTTTCATACGTATTAATACTTTGGGACGGGTAGATGTGATGTAAAGAGTTAAAGACCAGATGAAAGGAAACAGTATGTAGGAGATTTTCTATTTAGTTAAAAAATTTTTTTTTCTTCTCTCCCTTCTTTCTTTTTTTTTTCTTTAAGTAGGCCATGGCCAACATGGAGCCAAGTGTGGAGCTTGAGCTCATGACCCTCAGGTCAAGACCTGACCTGAGGTTAAGAGTTAATACTTAACTGACTGAACTACCCAAGTGTCCCAATGTTTATTTTTATTTGTGTCTCTTATTTGACCATATTTTGGATTCCGTGTATAGGAAGGAGTTAATGGCATGAGAAAGGTTGTCAGTACAGGACGTTTGGATAATGTCTGGAGCAAAACTCTGGGGATGGGTGAGAAAGCATTAATGAAAGAAATGCCTTGGGAAAAAAAAGAAATGCTTTTTCCTCTGACATGATGAAGGTGAAGGTGATGGTGAGGAAGCAGATGAAATACTTTATTCCCCTCTGTAATGTTAAGTTGAAATTGAGTCAAGTGGAGTCCAGCCCATGTATTAATGGGAGGAGATAAAGGGAAAGAGAGCTGCCCTGAACCATCTAAAAGGATTGGTGGGTAAAGGCCAGGACTTGTTAGCATCATCAGTCCATAATTGTCATATTGACATGGCTGGGCTTTCAGAAGTCTGGGGGTGGAGGAGAGCATGCAGATGTTTGGATTTAAGAGATCATTTCTCAGGATGTTGAACTAGAAACATATTACGTGGATGGAACTAGAGGGTATCATGCTTAGCGAAATAAGTCAATTGGAGAAAGACAACTATCATATGATCTCCCTGATAGGAGGGAGAGGAGATGGAACATGGGGGGTTAAGGGGGTAGGAGAAGAGTAAATGAGACAAGATGGGATTGAGAGGGAGACAAACCATAAGTGACTCTCAAGCTCACAGAACAAACTGCGGGTTGATGGGGGAGGGGGGTTGGGAGAGGGGGGTGGAGTTATGGACATTGGGGAGGGTATGTGCTATGGTGAATGCTGTGAAGTGTGTAAACCTGGCGATTCACAGACCTGTACCCCTGGGGATAAAAATATATGTTTATATAAAAAAAAAGAAACATATTACGGTCAAGAAGTTGAGGGTGCTAGAAAGTGATTGGGTAAGTTGACACACAGATTTAGGGTGGACAGTTAAGGAAGTAAGGTGCTAGATAGGGCAAAAAATAAGGGACAAAGGAATCACGATACCTTGACGTCAAAGAACACAAATAGTATAGAGTGCATGAGAGAAAGAATTAGCTTGTCAGACAGGGCATGATGAGTTTCTGGTTTCAGAGGTGCAAGAATTCTGACAGAGGCTCTTTTCAAGCTTTCTTAAACTGTGTAAAGGAGTCAGGATATCAGATAGAAACCTTGTCCCCTAAAGTGAAACAAAATAAACACAGCAATCAGTTATTCACCAGCCATACCTATTAATTATAAAAATTAAGCTTTTAAACCAGATGCTTGCTTCTAATGTATGTGAAAGAAAATGAGTAATGAAGGAGGCTTTGCCAAGGCAGCTTGCTCACAGACCTTTCAGGTGAGCAGTGCCACAAGTCCCCAAGAGCGCTGAATATAATTAACGGAAGAGGTGTTCTTCACTTGGATTGAATCACTCATCCAGAAGCTGCGGGAAGTGCTTTCCATCTTGAGAAGGTAACAGTGCTCGTTTGCAAACAAGTACTTCAGTGAAATAGGACCAACTTAATGCAGAGTGTGAAGTCATGGCGTCTTTTCCTTACAGAATCCTCTGTGCCTCAGTTTGTGAAGTAAGGATAATAATCGTATGCACCTTAGAGGTTGTAATGAGGACTTAATGAGTTAATATTTGTAAAAGCACTTAAGACAGTGCCAGGCACATGACAAGACTATATAAATAGTATCACACAAGAGGTTTAATAATAATAATCATGATAATAAAGAACATCAGCAAGTATCATTAGCAAGAATACTGGAGTAACTAAAGGTCATACGCACAGTTCTCTGGTCTCTCAGAGTCCCATAATGTTTCACTTAACACTAAACTGCCCCGAAGAATATGACTTCAAGTTACCTTAGGTTATTGGAGAACATTTTCTGAGCCCAGAGTCCTGAAGCCTCTAACGCTGGACTCTGCCAGTGGATTTATCTTATTGTCCCTTCTGGCCATGGCTCTACAGTGTGCTCAGTATTTGCTTGGTCAACACTGTCTAAAAGGGTCTGTTCTGCTTGCTGGGCACTGTCGTGCCTTCTCTGCTGAGCTCTTGGTACACTAATAATTACTTCATTCACTTTCACATCCTTCCAGTTCCTGCTTCATTTCTCTGCTCATTTCAACATCCCAGTTTTGGGCAGGCATTTTCTATGTAAGCTATCTTCAGTCTCTGATAGCCCAGTCACTCATTAAGCAATTGTAATTTTGTTTCCTCTCTCATCATGTCAGTGAATCTGTTCTTTTCATGATCACCAATAATGCCATACTCAATTTCTGTTCTTTTATGTAACCTCTCAGCAAAATTGATATAATAGCCCTTTCCTCTTCATCAAAAAAAGCATTAGTTCCTCTTAGTTTCCAGCATACTGTTTTGATTTTCATCCTTTATCTTCAACTTTTTCTCAGTCTCCCTTATAGGATTACTTTTCTACACAAACCCTGTGAAGCCCAGAGCTCTCTTCTGTGTCTTTTTCCTTTATATCCTTTCTGAGTAATTTATTTCTTTCCATGGGTTTTAATGCTTCCTTTGAATTCATAGTTTTCAAATTTATTTCTCACACCCAAACTACTTTTTGACTCCCCAGACAGTTTGCCAATTTGCAACCGTAGGGTTAAGATAGAAAGGACTTGAGGTGGAGAACTTTCCATTTTGTGGGCCGTGAATAGACCTTCATCTCCCTAATGGTGACTGGCTGTCCTAGGCACTCATCATTTCCCTACCACAGAAGAAGGAATATTCAATTTCTTGGTGACAATTTAGGGTTATCTGACATACCAGAGGAGGCAATTAAATATGAATTTTATAACAACCTTTTGTTTTCAGACCTGGGACTGAAAAATTTTCCTGCTGGGACATCTGTCAAAGGAAGAATGGGAGCTAAGTCATATAGAGTTGCCTTACTTTTGAGTTTAGTTACAAAATCTATGCAAGACTATATTGATTTCCTGTCATATTGAGTTCTAGAACCTCTAAATAAAGGTAGCCTAGAGTATTCTAAAATTTGGAGAGATCTTGCACTTTATTACTTGGGAGGTGCTTGCTCGTAGAGGGTCAGATGCCAGTGAAGCTTCCTGAGGCAGTGGCCACTTTAGCAGGGGAAAGTGGTGAAGCAAGCTCTTCTGTATGGAGAGAATCTGGAGGCCATCAAAAGTATCTCAAACTTACTACATGTAACCAGATTCTGGCCCAAATCTTTGTTCTTCTAGTTTTTCCCATTTTGAGAACTACATACCCAAGTATTCAAACCCAAATTCTTCCTCTCACTTACTACATGCAAATGATTAGTAATTCCTTTGTTCATACTTACAAAATATATTCTGGATTTAGCTTTGCTCTCCATCTCCAACTGCTACCATTCTTGGTCTGAGAAGGCATCCCTTCTCATCCAAACTATGGCAATGGTCTTATTGATGGTCTCTCTTTTTCTCTTGGCTCCATTTTATTCTATATTTTACTCAGTAGACAAAGTAAACATTTTGGAGAAAATAAGAACATGTTACTGCTTTGCTTAAACTTTTTAATGTCTTGATATTTCCCTTAAAATAAAATTAAAATTCTTCAGCCTTGTCTACAAATCCCAGGGTGATCAGCCTGCACTTGACTCATCACTATCATCCTAAGGCCTCTTTCCATTTGTTTATTGGGTCAAAACATGTCAAGCTTTTCCTAACCCGCTTTGTTGATATAACTTGTGACCGTATTTAATATTGTCTCATCATTCATTCACACATCCCTTCATTCATTTATTGAACAAATGTTAAGTAAGTTCCCACCATGTGCCAGGGATAGCGGTAAGAGCAGTTAACAAAAGGAAGAAAAAAGATCTTCTAATAGAGATCTTACCTTCTAGTGTTGGGGTGATAAGGAATAAAAAAAATAGATTAATATAGATTATGTCAGGTGTTGGTAAGTGCTATGGAGAGCAATAATCCTGGCTATAGGAGTAGGAAATGCTATGGTAGGGGAGGTTTCTATTTATAGGGTGGAGTGGTTCCATTTCTCTGATAAGGTTATATTTCAGCATACACTCAGTGACAGAGGGGACCATGAGGATATCTGGAAAAAGAGCATCCAGGCAAAGGGAACGGCAAGTAGAAATACTCTGTGATGGGAGAGGTTTTGAAATGTTTGTGTAACAGCAAGGAGGCCAGAGGGGTAAAACAGAGTGAATGAGTGAATAAGTCACTGGAAATTAGAAAAGAGTGGAAGATCTGTGTATGTGAAGACCATCAGATAAGGAAGGACATTTTGGACTTCTACATATCTATGGAGTTTTTGAAAAAGCATGACTTGATAAAATAGTTGCTCTGATTTATTAAAATAGTCAATTCTGAGAGCTCTGCAGAGCACAGTCCTTAGGGAAATATAGGCGGAAGCAAGGAGACCAAATAGGAGGCTACAGCTGTAATCTGGAATTGTTATGACAGGGACCTGGATCAGGTGGACATTGCTGGAGATACTGAGAGATGCTGGATTCCGGAAATATTTAGAAATATTTAGAGCTGAGATAACTTTTTGATGGATTGGGTGGTGGTTGTGAAGGTGTTAAGGAAGATTCCAGAGTTTGTGGATTAAACCCTGGAGGAAGAGAACAATGTGTGAGAAGAAAATTTGGTGATATAAGGATATGAGGTCAGGAATTTATTTTTGGACAGGTTAACAATGAGATGTCATTTAGAAATCAACTAATGATTTGAGTAAGCATTTTTACTCAGATTCTGGGGATGAGAGGAGGGAATTCTGACTGGACATATAAATTGGAAGGTCATTATTAGTGTACAGATAATAATTAATGTCATGAGATACCTTAGACATTGAAAAAAATTATATCTTTTAAATGAGTTGAAGATTAAAGAGGTGCCCTCTATTCCTTTCATAAAAGAAAAGAAAAAATAAATAAATCAAGTAAGATTCTTGGATATCCAAGATACCAATATAAGTATATTTTGAAAAATAGGGGTACCTGTGTGGCTCAATTGATTAAGTGGCTGCCTTCAGCTCAGGTCATGATCCCAGGGTCTTGGGATTGAGCCCTGCATTGGGCTCCCTGCTCAGTGGGAAGCCTGCTTCTTCCTCTCCTTCTCCCTCTGCTTGTGTTCCCTCTCTCTTTCTGTAAATAAATAAAGTAAATAAATAAAAGTTAAAAAAAAAGAAAAAGAAAAATAATGAGAGGAGACATAATTTAGGGAGCAAAAGAGAAATTATCTTGAGTTGGAAAGAATTGAGAAAACATTGCAGTCTGTAAAGGGAGAATAGGATACTATAAAAAAAGGTGTAAGAGATAGTGTAAAAGCGGAAGGTTTGTTAAGTCTACATTCAGGTGTGCAAAAAAGAGTCATCTGACACTGTGATATTTTAGAATACCAAGGGTTAAGATATGATCTTAAAAGCTTCTGTAGATAAAGAAAAAATAGATTAAAAGAAACAGGTGAGGGGTGCCTGGGTGGCTCAGTGGGTTAAAGCCTCTGCGTTCAGCTCAGGTCATGATCCCAGAGTCCTGGGATTGAGCCCCACAACAGGCTCTCTGCTCAGCAGGGAGCCCGCTCCCTCCTCTTTCTCTGCCTTCCTCTCTGCCTACTTGTGATCTCTGTCAAATAAATAAATAAAATCTTAAAAAAAAAAAAAAGAAAAAGAAACAGATGATCCCGGTGCTCTGGGATAGAACCCTCTCTCCAGCTCTCTGCTCAGTGGGAAGTCTGCTTCTCCCTCTCCCTCTCCCTCTGTGTTCTCTCTCTCTCAAATAAATAAATAAAATCTTTAAAAAAAGATTTTTACCATCAATCTCCAACCTGGTAGGAGGTTGATGGTAAAAAAAAAAAAATGCTATTCCAGAGATTTGAAACTATTCTTGAATATCTGGAACAACTTAAGAGGGTGATAAAGATAATTCATACATACACAGTTAAGCAGCTGGTAATTTAGGAAAAAGTAGAATCACTTAAAAAAGCTGTACAAGAGAAAAATCTCATCATACTCAAGTATGGTGACCAAAACCTCTATCAACAACTACTCTTTATTGATTTTCAGCTTTTACAATCAATCTATAGCATTTGGAGAACCAACTATAAATATGATGAACTTTAAAAATATAAAAGTAGAGATGACCAAAATTGCAAGTTACAAGTCAGAGAAGGACAATTCCAGGGGGTGGGAGGAGACATGCATAGTTTTGTTTTACAAGAGCAATTGTCAATATTTTTTGAAGTAAGGAATAAGGTAATAAGCATATTATTTAATTATAAAATTAACCAAATAGAGGAACTAATGATACTAGTGTATTGGGGAGGGGAAAGTGAGCAATAATGGATTGCATGAATGAGTTATGTTGTCATGTAGCTCAGTAGGAAGGCAATAAGTAAGATCTAAATATGATGAATTAAAACCCAGTTGTATGAGTTGTATTATTCATAAATATGGATACACAGAAAATAAAAAAAATAAAAAAATAAACATAATAAAAATAAACAAAACAATAAAAATTGTTGAAAGTAGGGTATTATGAGCACTAAAACTAAGTGCAGAATGTGGAAGGAAGGAAAAAGTCTTCCTTCTAAGCATTAGTTCTTCTGCTTCTTTTGATTTTTATCCATGTGTATGTAATAGTTGAAAAAAGGAATTTTAGTTTTAAAAATGAAACGCAAAATTGAAAGCATATGAGCTTTTATTAAGGGACTGCTTTTGATACGAGTTGATTTTAGATACCTCAGTTTGAATTTTTTGTACAGCGTGGATATTTTTATAATGTGTAAGAGATTTGATATTTCTGGTTTTTACTCCATATATATGTTGTCCCTTCTCTGGAATATTGTTTGGAGGTTTTGATGTGTGTGTGTGAATGGCACAGAAGATAGAGAGATAGCGTATCTTCCTGCTCTTGTTCCTTATTCCTCTTAATTGTGAAGCTCATCATCTCTAGCTCCCTTTCATGTGAGTATGGATTTATTGTTGAAAATGATGAGATATTTCCTTTCATATAGCATGTCCTGTGATCTGCCTGGGAAATGATGAACAAATATAGTGGTACCATATATATTCCAGGTTAGATTTAGTCTACAAACCCGGCTATTATGTTGCGTACACAGTTACACAGAGCTCTTTGTTTAGAGTAGCTAATGGCTTCATATTCATTTGAAGGAAGAAGAAAAAAAAACACATCTTCAGCAAATGTGACTTGTGGTGGTGTCTATCAGGCTTGCCAGTTTTTTTTTTTTAAATGATTTTTATTTATTTATTTGACAGAGAGCGATCACAAGTAGGCAGAGAGGCAGGCAGAGAGAGAGAGAGAGAGAGAGGAGGAAGCAGGCTCCCTGCTGAGCAGAGAGCCCGACGCGAGACTCGATCCCAGGACCCTGAGATCATGACCTGAGCCGAAGGCAGAGGCTTAACCCACTGAGCCACCCAGGCGCCCCAGGCTTGCCAGTTTTATTCTAGCCAAGATGTCACTGTGAAAAAGAGAAGGCTTCAGGAGGGAATGGTGCTCAGGATTACTCTTCTATGTTACCCCCTCTCTCCATTTCTCATGTTACCTTTAGGTTGCAGCAATTTTATCCTGAGCAGTGAGAAAGTAAAAAATCTCATTCTCCCCCCGCCAGCCCCCATGCCTCTGGCAGAAGACCGTGAATACTCTTCGTTGCTGTTTTCGTGCTTTGGATTTCTGTCTCTCAGAGGTTTGGGAGAGCAGATTTTAAAGACTTTTTTTTGTATTTCTAGTTCTGGTACTAGGTGTGCAGATGTTCCCTGAAGCACATCACCAAAATATCCTTGTGCAATATAGGATCACAATGTAATCTGACTATCACTCCTTTAAAGGGGAAATTAGTTCTGTTCATATTTCATTAAGCAGGTTAGTTGGTTAGGCACTGCCCTGAATCCAGCCAAAGATAGATATGTCTGCTTCTATGAATCAATAAACCCCCAAAATAAAATCTCTGAGAGTGAAATTCGCAGAATTTAAATAGAGTTCTCACAAGAAAATGTGAACAGTAATCTGTGTTCTGATCTGTGTTACTTGTCCTTGCTGAAATTTCTCTCTGGATTTACCTGGAATCCTTAGCTTGAAGGATTCAAATACATTAAATGTTTAAAGATTATTCTTTTTAAGGGCTAAGAAAGGACCCAAGGCTGATGCCTCAAAGAGCTTTGACAATTTTGATATTTAATCTTTGTGATCTCCTGAGTCTCCCACGACAATTCTTCTTGTGTATTCTTTTATTTTTAATTGTTTTTATTGGCATATAATGTATTATTTGCCCCAGGGGTACAGGTCTGTGAATCATTAGGCTTACACATTTCACAGCACTCACTATAGTCTTCTTGTGTATTCTAATCACCTAGAGAAGTGGTTAGTAGTCTCTAATTTGTTATCAAGGTTCTGTGTGGGATTCTTCCTTTTGTCTTAGCCTGCACCGTGTCTTTGTCCCTTCAGGCTGCTACAACAAACTATTATAGGCTTGTAAATAACAAATTTATTTTTCACATTTCTGGAGTCTGAGAAGTCCAGGAATAAGGCACCGGCAGATTTGGTGTATGATGAGAACCTCCTTCCTGGTTTGTAGACTGCGGTCTTCTTACTGCGTCCTCACATCAGAGGAGAGAGAGAAAAGGAGAGGGAGAAAAGGAGACAAACATTCATTCTGCAGCATCCTACCCCTGATTCCACAAAATTCATGCTCTCCTCACATGTAAAATATACTAATTCCATCCCAAAAGTCTTAACTAGTACCAAATTAACTCTAAAGCCCAAAGTCTTATCTAAATATCGCCTAAATCAGATGTAGATGAGTCTAGAGATATGATTCATTCTGAGGCAAAATTTCTCTCCAGCTGAACTTTTGAAGCCAGATTAGTTATGTGCTTCCAAAACACAATGGTGGAAGAGCCATAAGATAGTTATCCTCACTCCCAAAGGGAGAAATAGGAAGGAAGAAAGGGGCGGTGCTTCTCAAGCAAGTACAATATGTAGCAGGGCAAATACCATCACGTATTAGGCCTCTTTGGTTTGATGCTCTGCCATCCAGACCCATGGGGCAGCATTTCACCTTCTAGATATACAGTGGGGGTGATGATCACATCACCCCCATGACTCAGTGGGGTGGCCCTGCCTCTTTGCCCTGGTGGAGCCCTACGTATGTAGCTTTCTGCAAGGGCCTTGCCCAGGTGGCTCTGCTGGGCAGAGCTGCCCTTTGAAATCAAGATGGAGGTAGCCTTGTCCCCTGGGCCTGTGATGGGAATAGTAGCCCTGATGATCTCTGAATCACCTTTGGGGGATGTTATTATCTTGAAGGATAATGCATATTTACAGTCTTCCTTCATTCTATTCTATTTCTCTGTTTCCTTAATCCCAGCAGGCAGTGTTTCTTTCGGTGTAATCCTAGGTTATGATTCTATTAGGTCCATGGTTCACATCAACATTAATCTCTCTGTCAAATAATTGGTCAGCCAAATTTTGGTGTTCTCTTCTGAACATATTTTCTTATCTTTTACACTATGGACAGGCTGAGGATTTTCCAAATCTTTGTTTTGGTTTCTTTTAATGTAACAATTAGTCCTTCAATTCATTTCTCTTTTCTTACATTTAGCTGTGAGCAGTGAGGAGCAACCAAGCCTCTCTATCAACACTTCACTTAGAAAACTCTTCAGCTGAATACCCAGTTTCATTGTTCACAAGTTCTATCCACAGAACACTAGAACACAGTTCAGTCATGTTCTTTGCCACTTTATAACAAGGATCACCTTTATTCTAGTTTCCAATAACCTCAATTCTGTCTGAGACTTCACCTTCAGAATCCCCGTTAACATCCGTATTTCTAGCGTGCACTCCAAAACTCTTTTAGCCTCTACCCATTACCCAATTCCAAAGCTGCTTCCACATGTTTAGCTATTTGTTATGACAACACTCCATTCTTAGTACCAAAATCTGTATTAGTGAGAGTTCTTGAAAGAAACAAAATCTATGTATATGTACATAAAGTCTACATATGTATAAGGTAAAATATTTTAAGAAATTGGCTCATGAGGGGCGCCTGGGTGGCTCAGTGGGTTAAGCCGCTGCCTTCGGCTCAGGTCATGATCCCAGGTCCTGGGTTCAAGCCCCACATCGGGCTTTCCGCTTGGCGGGGAGCCTGCTTCCTCCTCTCTTTCTGCTTGCCTCTCTGCCTACTTGTGATTTCTCTCTGTTAAATAAATAAATAAAATCTTAAAAAAAAAAAAAAGAAATTGGCTCATGAGTGATTATGGAGGCTGAGAAGTCCCATATTATACAGATGACAAACTGGAGACCTGAGGGACTCAGTAGGATCATTCCAGTCAAAGTCCAAAGGCTTAAGACCCAGGAGAACTGGCGATATAATTCCATTCTGAGTCTGACAACCAGGATAGCAGATGATACAACTGATGATACAACAGATGATATAAGTCCTAGTCCAAGGGCAGGAGAAGATCAGTGTCCCAGATCAAGTAGTCAAGCAGAGAGAGAGAAAGAGACAGAGAAACAGAGACAGATAGAGAATTCTTCCTTCCTCTGCTTTTTTAATTTTATTCAGGCACTCAGCATATGAGAGGAGGCCTATCTACACTGGGAAGGGTACTCTGCTTTTCTCATCCTGTGGATTCAAGCACTAATCTCATTCAGAAACACTTTCACTGGGGGTATAGCTCAGTGGTAGAGCATTTGACTGCAGAAACACTTTCACAGATACACCAGGAATAATATTTAACTAAATATCTGGGTACTCTGTGACTCAGTAAGCTGACACATAGAATTCATCATCACAATTATACATTTTATTAGACCAAATGATTCCAATATACCATTGACAATGAAGTTGTATTTTTTAATTTTTTTTTATTTGGTACCTAATCTTTCAGAACTATTTCTTCTCCTAAATTCTTCCCATGAGGCAGGCCTTGATTGTAGAAAAGGAAGTGTAAAGTCAACCATGTGGACGTCTATGCCAATCCTGACTGTAAACTTCTTTAAAATATGCTTCTTTTGGAAAAGTTGATATTATATCAATAGCTCTAGAAAACCAAGAATGCTTCAAGATCCTTGTAAATACATCAGCTTAATAACAACTATTAAGCTTTTCCAGGACTATTTTTGGATAGTTGCAACATTCATTACGCTTCCTTTGAAAACATCAAATTCTAAAACAATAGCATAATGGTTTTGTGAAGAGTTATTTCTAAGACTAAATGGTGAGGCCCTTCTCCCTTTGTACATGTTTGTATATTATTTCTTTATAGCATGCAAATATGTGCCCATATTGAAATACCATACAAATCAAAACTTATTTTTTACTAAAGCAGGAGTGGTAATAAAATCACTACCTCTATGTGTACCAGCAAATAAAAGAGAGTACTTATTGGGTATACATTTGTATTCTATATGACGTTTTTGTGCTACATCACCAACTGTGTTATGCAAAAATTAGTATTTCACATTTTAATCATTGATTTTGATAAAATAATGGCATTAAGAGTTTACTTAAAATAGTAATTTATAGAAACAAAGTAAAAAATATACCTCCCTCAAACAAAGCAATAATGTGCATGTTATAGGTACAGGAAATTTGGAATGTTTTAGATTTCCCCAATAAATCGCAGACATTTAGAAAGGATTGCAGTTGCCACATGGGTATCCTAATTTTATTATGCCACCTTTCTAAGGGCAGTGGGCTCTTTTCCATCCACTGCTTCCTCTTTGACCTTGGTGTTTGCTGTAAAGGCATTTAGCTACTGCTCTCATGTGATGGCAGAAATACCTGATTTGGCAACTGTATACTTTATGAAATGTGATATGGTATCAATCATCATTAACCCAAATATCCCCATCACATGCAGGGCCTGACCCCATCACATCTGGTTTCCTGTTTGAAAAATCCTTCACTTTGTGGAGGTTTTGCTGATAACAATGCTCAGAATGATCTCTAGGCAATGGAAACTGACAGAAGATGAATTATCTGCCACTCAGGAGGATGCCCCGACCATGGAAACAATCAAGTACAACTGTCCATTATTATTGTGTTTTCCCCTTGGCTTTCTTTATTTCGTGGATTAGTTTTGAGCTCAGCATCTGCTTTAAAAGCCCACTGAAAATCTCAAAAGCGCCTGTGAAATAGAGGCCTCCCAGTGAAATTATTCTTGGTTGAGAGCAAATGCAATCTTCTCCTCTTTGTTGTCCAAATAATATTTTGAATCGTGACACATTAATTTTTCCAAAAGAGCACTTAAAGTTACACTTATACTATGCGTGGACATCTCAACACAAGATATTTTTGGTTAAATTTCTGGACAGATTATACATTTGTGGTTAGGAATCACTGGTTTTATTCTCCTGAAAAGTCTTAGGTAATTGATGATGTGGTATCAGTAGCTAAAGCCGGCTGCATCTAAGATATGAAATATTTTTATCATTTAGATTTGACCAAACCAAAAGTGCTATTTTAATATATCTAATCGTTTGCTCACTAAACGCTGATTTAGGCTGTTTTACAGAGACGGGAATCTGAACACAGCTTTGTCTTCATCGAGAAGCAGCTTCGCAGCAGGCAGGTAGCAGATAATCCTTCTCTTTTTGGCAATTCAAGATGTTTCAGATGTTTTTGAATAAAAGGGAATGAGTTCAATGTTAGGTAAAATGATGAAATCAGAAAGCGATTTTTGCAACTTTGTGCATGAGCAAAGAGGACCATTTGAAAATTTAAATCACTAGACAGAGAGTTAAATGGTTGTGGAAAGGCCAAGGGATTTTTGAGGAGTTAGGAGAATTGTAAAGGCAAAGATTTCTAGTAGATTATATCTAGATTACAGTGCTGAACTCAGTTGCCTACAGGGGCCAGACAGGTAATATCAGTTAAGTGAGTTATGGACAAGCTTTGTTTGCACATTAGAAATGCAGCAATAGAATCATACCTTCACCTAACCATATGAATGAACCTCACAATCTACTCAAAAGAAGGCAAATGTACAAGAATATATTCTGGATGATTCCATTTTCATAAAGTTCAAACAGACAAAGCAAGTCCATGGCATTTGAAGTTAGGCTAGCAATTCCTTTCTGGGAACAGTGAAAAGCAGAAGGCACAAAGGGGCTTCCGGGTGCTGATAATGTTCTCTTTCTTGATCTAGGTGCTGGTTGCATAAATGAATTCAATTTATGAATGGAGCTATATACTGAAATGCTTGTGTCCTTTTATGTATATGTCTTACATCAATAAAAATTTTAAAAAGTGTGTCCCAACAAATATTCAAATTCACAAATTTGTCTTTTTTTTTTTTTTTTAATCTATGCCTGAAGTTCTGATTTCCTTATTTTAGCCTTTAGAAAAGGCATGAGTACTGGGTGCCCAGGTGGCTCAGTTGGTTAAGTGTCTGCCTTTAGCTCAGGTCATGATCTCAGGATCTTGGGATGGGTCCAGAGTTGGGTTCCCTGCTCAGTGGAGTTTGCTTCTCCCTTTCCCTCTGCCCTTACCCCCACTTGTGCTTTTTTTCTCTCAAGTAAGTAAAATCTTTAAAAAAATTAAAAAAAAAGAAGAAGAGGCATGAGTACTGAGTTGTTTCTTTCCAAAGAAAAATAATTGGGTACATTGTGACAGTAAATGGTGACTGGTACTGGGCCTTGGTATGAAGAGAAATAATAAAGTGAGGTGAGGGCCATGAGAACTAGGGGTTGCCTTTCTATATAAGACATCTGCTTTTATATTTCAGCAGATTTGTGCCATGTGGTTATGTGTGTTGAGGGCTACCAGGTGTTCAAATTTTTAAATTAAGCCAGGAATCTTGATTTTATTTCAAAACTCCATATTTTCAGTTTTCCTTCTTCTTTTTTTTTTTTTCCAAATTTTCAGTTTTTGAGTAATCTTTTTAAGTACTATGACACTAGAAGAAGCATAGCCACAGGTCAGATTTGACCTGCAGTTTGATCCGTTGGTGTAGGAGGGTTGATTGACTTCTGGATTATCTCTGTTGATGTTGACAAAATTTAAGAAAGGAACAAAAAGATGAATGGGGGCAGAAAGGAACATATGTGTACTTTTTGTTTAATTGAATTTTGTGTGTGATTTATGACAGTGCTAATGATAGTTTATTCATTTTTTCACCTTTGGGGGTCTAGAAAATGGGGTGGGAGTTACATGTTCTAGCATCTCAAATTTGAAAAGTGGTGGATTCTATGGCTTTCTTCATTTTCCAGACTGCTTTGAACATGTTTTCTCTTTGATTCTCCCAAATGTTCATGTATTGGTTGCTTACCGTGTTCTAGGCACTGTGCTAACTATTCAGAATTCATGTTCTCATTTAATGCTCAGATATTGTGATTGTCCACAGTTTGCTGGTGAGGAAACTGAAGCTTGCCTAAATTTCCAGCAAGTTAGTGATGATTAGGATTTGAACCAGGGTTGTAGAGCTTGAACCCTTAACTACTAATCTATCACTGATCACTAATCTTATCATTGTACCTAGAGATATGCAAATCAAAGACTTCAAGCCTGTATTATACCTGACAAGACTGAGTCACAGAATTTTAACCGACTTGGCAGAACTAGGGCTGCTATTTAGTGGCAGAGGATTGCTACAAGCCTTTTGTTCTTGTTCCTGTCCCCCCACCACTCCCTCCCACCCCACCACTCCCCCCCATACCCCCCACCCCTCACCAAAGTCACCAAGGAGGGAATTTCATTTTAGCAGATTTCTCTAACAGTGGATTCTTTCCTGTCACATAGCAGTATAATTATCCTTTATTTGTGAGTATAATCTAAATAAAATCAACTTAATCTTAGATGATAAGATATAGCCCAAACAAGAAGTACACTGATGTCTGATATGCATACTGAATTAATATTCTTGATGCTTAGGATAACAAGAATGGTGCATCTCCTCTCAACTACTGAATTCAAAAGCCAGGCATTTGTCCAAATATGCAGATGTTTAGCCTTGTGTAGGTAAAACCTTTGAATGACTGATACAATTTTCACTTTGGATTATATTCTTTGGTGCTACACAGTGGCAGAGTGTCAGGCAAATATGACTTTTAAAAGTATTATTTCAGTCTTGACCAATAGCAGCCCCCAGATGAGTGGGGAAAATGTATATTTTATGGCTTGACTTATTCTTATATTGTACTTATTTAAATTTTAATTGGTCCCTTTGAATTTTCTAATTTTCCTCACCGAACAGTGATTAAGTTTCACAATTCTGTTTACTAGATGGAATTTAAGTGATCTCAACAATCAAAACAAAAATTAGTTTTGTCTGTTCCTCTTTTTCCTATTCAGTCTGGTCAAGAAGTCATAAAATATTTAACGCAACATTTCAAACCCGAGAGTTGTAGAATTGTCTCTTGAAATAGGTTGGAATATATCAAACAAAGCATTTTATTTGTAGTTTTGCTTCCTAAATGTTTACAATAAAAATAGGGAGATAGCTTTATTGTATTTTTGCTAAATTCATTAGGACTTCTATTCAGTCTGTTAATTGTGCCCTCCTGTTGTGTGGTCCTAATGAAAAGAATCCATTTTTAACCAGGACCCTCCATTGTGGTCCTGACGTTTCCATGGAAATGAAATAGCTTGTTCTGACATTGTTTGCTGTACATATTTACAGCACATTAGGTAACACCTGGGCATTGAAATCTTGCAATATAATAGGCTTTTTATTTTTAAAGAACACCAGCAATACCACATTCCCTTCACATTAGTTTCTTGCCATTTTGGCGGATGAGCATGTGAACAAGAATTACTAACACTGGTCTTAGGTTGGCAGTTCAATGAGATTTTTCATCAATATATATTACATTGTATTATACATAATATATGTATAACAAGTAAATGCACTAGAATCTTCACAACATAGAGGCAGAAAAGCTTATCTTAGTCTATTTTTGTTAAATCATAAAAATACATTCTTCTCCTTAGCAGGTGTCTCAAATACGTATGTGTAGTTGTATCTGTATTCAACATTTGTGCATGCCTACCAGGTATCAGATGCTACAATGATAGCCAGTGCTACAAACATGAATAAGATATATTTCCCTGACCTCAGAGAGCTTCAATTCTAGAATGTTAAATGACAAATCTGATTAATAATAATGTATAGTAAATATCTTCCAACTTGGGTAAGCCCCAGAGCTAAAAGGCACTATCACATTTAGAGTCAGATGAAAGGTATAAAAATAAAATGTCAGTGATCACCTTTCTTTTTTACATACAGTTTCTTAGGTGATTTCATGCCATGGCTTTGGCTAGATACATTTTGGAGGATCAGAGAAGCCATAATCCCTACCATCTACATATTCATGCTTATCTCTCCGGGCTACTTGGCAATACACACATAACTTTACTTTATCTTTCCCTTGCATACCACACAACAATTTCCAAACAATTATTTAATCTCTCAAATTTATATTCAGTTCCCACATTGTGGCAGGTATTTTTATCTTTTTTCTGATGATTGTCTGACTCTCAGAAATCTCATTTCTTTCTTTTTTTTTTAAAGATTTATTTATTTATTTGACAGACAGAGATCACAAGTAGGCAGAGAGGTAGGCACAAAGAGAGGGAAGGAAGCAGTTTCCCTGCTGAGCAGAGAGCCTGATGCAGGGGTCCATCCCAGGACCTTGAGATCATGACCTGAGCGGAAGGTGGAGGCTTAACCCACTGAGCCACAGAGGTGCCCCCAAATCTCATTTCTTAAATCAAAATTTCTACATATCTTTATTCTTTACATATTTTCCTCCTGCATCAGAAACAGAAGTAACTTTCTTATTCAAGGCTAATATTCTCCACCCATGGTCTTGACTCTAACCTCTTTTAGGCCCCAAAGTCCCTTTGGCTATGATAAGATTGTTTCTTATATGGTCCCAGTAGCACTTACAGCAGGATATAGGGCAATTCCAAAGGATTCCCTCTGCTTCTGGTAAGATTATGATTCCACAGCTTTGATCCTGGCCAAAGCAGGATTTTAGGAAGCCCCAGAACTCCACATGGTTTTGGTAAGACTGTCACTTTCTATACCCATCACTAACCACAACATTTCTCTTAGTGTTACATAGTGTTGATGAGACCAGTCCCAAGATTCAAGTTGATTCCTCACATTCCCTAAAAAACCATCAAGATTAATTTTATCATGCCCTTCTTTTTTTTTTTTTTTAAAGATTTTATTTATTTATTTGACACAGAGAGACAGAGAGATCACAAGTAGGCAGAGAGGCAGGCAGAGAGAGAGAGAGAGGAGGAAGCAGGCTCCCTGCTAAGCAGAGGGCTTGATCCCTGGACGCTGGGAACATGACCTGAGCTGAAGTCAGAGGCTTTAACCCACTGAGCCACGCAGGTGCCTCTATCATGCCCTTCTTTGGGCACAAATTCATGTCCAGGACTCCTGGGACATCCATCATGATTTTAGCTTCACATGGCTCAATTTGATCCCTAATCTATAAATCAGTCTCCCTCCCTTCCCAGTTTGTCTATCCTCTTCCACTGTGCTGTCTACAAAATTCCCTCTATCTTTTGCTTTAGGTACTTCTTCATCTTTTATGCCAAATGAAATCAAATATCCTCTTAGAAAATAGCTCTCTGAATGCTGACATCTTTTTCTTCCATATTCTACAGGACCAGAGGTAGATTGGATGTCTTCCATGTTTCCCATTGTCTCTTCCAAATCCCTGTCTGTCCCTTTTTTGTCAAAACTCCCAGTTTGTTTGAAGCAAATGTCTATGATGTCCTCTATACTTCTTAAGCACTCATCCTCCAAAGTCCCATTTATGTCTTCTCATAAGAGGACTGCTGTTTTATTAATTCATTCATGATGTCTGTTATTTTTCTTAGTGTCTTGAACATCGACATACGCATTCTAACACCCTAGACCCTCAGGCTCCTGGCTGCACTGTCCCTAATGATTATGTCCTCTACTTATCCTTAAGGCATACTCTGAGCTCATCATTATGAAAAACTAAGTTTCCACAAAATCTTGATTTCAAGGATTCTACTCCCTCACTGCTAATATTTCTGACTCACTTATTTCATTATGACTGCTACAATTCTTCTACCCTGTTGAGTACCTCTAAGTACCTCTAAGGCATACCACCTTCTTAATCTACCTATAACTTCACAAATCTTCACTTTTCTTTTTATCTGGATTGCATCGCACTACCATTTTTATCACCTTGATACTCACTTGAATTCATTTCAACTCTGTTGTCTCTCTTTTTTTCCCACATTGCCTGGTAGGAAACAAACACTGCATAAGTCCTCCTTTTAGGTATACGTGCACCATTGCAGCCAAAGGCAGCTGGAAGAGAAACATAAATATACTCACTGCTTTCATTTTAAAATCATAATCACAAGCTTCATGTGTTTCCTCAGGACTGCCTGGCTATCCTACTCCATTTTAAAATCAGGTCACCTTCTCATTCTTTCAAAAGATTATTGCACATCTTTTCCCCTTTCCTTAGGGTTTCAATATCCCTTTCACCTTCTCATTCTGAGTTGATGACTCTCTTTTTATGGCACTAAGAAAATAGAAATAATCACAATACAATACTAACATTTTTTCACACAAAACCTGCCCACTCCACGCATCTGGACGTATAATTATTGCTTATCTACCTTTTCCCATGGATGAACTCTACATTTGTGCATTGGATTCCAGTCCTTCTGACTTACTAAAATTAATCCCACAATTTTGTCATTTCCTTTTTTGTTTTGTTTTAAGTGGTATTGCTGCATAACAGATCACTTCAAAACTTAGTGTCTTCAAACAAGCATTTTGTTATCTCTCATAGGTCCTGTGGATCAGGCATTTAGTAAGTAATCAGCTGGGTGGTTCTGCCCAAGGATCCCTCATGTGATTGTAGTCAGATCATGGCTAGAACTAGCACAGATGGAGAAGTGTCAGGAACAGCTGGGGATTGACCAAGTATTTCTTTCACTTCAGATAGTCTCAAAACTATCACTCTGTGATATCTCTGCCTGGGTTGCTTTGAGTTTCCTTACAGTGAATTAGCTTTAGGGCAATCAAAACATTTACATAGTAGTTTAAGGCTATAATGGGAGTGTCCCAGTAACCAGAGTACATTACATTATCTTTTCTGTCCTAGCCTCAGGACAACAATATGCTTCACACAGAAACTATCTGCTGATCCTTTTGATTATAAGACCGTCACAGACTACACAGATCTGGGAGAAGGGATGTAAGTCCACTTCTTGATAAGAGAAGTGTTAAGGTCCCTTCACAGAATAGCATGTGGGAGGCGATATATTGCTGTAGTTATTTTTGGAAAATAAATCTGCCTCATAGGTCAGGGAATATTTTCTTTGCTAATGAAGTATTACCATCCACATACAAATGTACTGCAAAAGCATCCATTAAAAAGAAAAAAAATCCCTCTATCTCCATCTGCCTCTGCCCCTGCCTGTATATCTTTACTCTCTTTTGTTGCAAATATTTCAGAACAGTTTTCCATTTTCCATATTTCAGAACAGTTTTCCATTTATTCCTTCAATGGAATCAGATTTCATTTCTGCCTTCACTAAAATACTCTTGGCAAAGTCATCCATTTTGGAGGCCAATGGTTAACTCTCATTTGACTTCATTACTTCATTATATTTGATATAATTCATGATTCCCTATTGTTGGAATGCTTTTCTTGTATGATTTTCCAAGCTCCACTGTGTCTGAATTTTCCTCCCACTTTTTTGGTGATTCCCATTCCTCTCCTTTGCTTCCCTGATCTATTCATGTTGGAGTGTACGGAGATTCATTCCTCAACCCTCACCTAGTTCCCTTCTGTATCTGTGCCCTAGATCATCTCCTCCAGTCCCCTGGCTTTAAATTACATCTCTTAGTGATGACCTCCCAAATTCCAATACCAGTCTTAAGCACTGTCTGTACTCTGGACTAATAAGTCTGATTGCCTTCTTCACATATACACTTTGGTCATCAAATGGGTATATGAAATTTAATTATGTCCAAAATAAAATTATATCACCACCCCACCCAAATATGCTAATTTCTCAGATTTCCTCATTGTATAAAATGGCACTATCTTTTACCCAGGGGCTGCACAAACATCTAGGAATCATTCTTGAGTTCTTTCTTGTCCTCATCCTTGATAGCATGTTCACCCAAATTCCTTCCAGTTACACTTTTAAAATACACCCAGACTTTGTGAAATCCTCACTTTGTCCACCCCTGTCATCCTAGCAAATATATGTTAAGCTGACAGTAATTCTATATATTGGGGTCGACAACAAATTTTGTCTATCCCACTTCCTTCCCCCCAATAACAAAAGTTATTTTTAAAAAACATAATTAAAACAATTTTTTTTTTGCTCCTAATCCTTAAATGGCTTCTTCATGTACTGAAAATAAATGCAGTGTCCATATTATAACCTATGTATTTGTTCCTATATGTGCTGGTCCCCATCCGCCTTTCCTCCTCATTTCCTGCCACTCTCACCTGGCTTTCACCTTTCTAACCTCTGTGGCCTTCTTGTGCTTTGATCCTAGCAAACTCCTTTCTCTGGACCTTTGAAATTAATTTTTTTTCTGCCTTAACATTCCTATACATTTCCAGTCTTCTTTTACTGCCTTCACTGTTTTCTAGATTCTTCAAAGATCACAGAAAGCATAGTTTCTTTCAGTATCTAGGGAATGTAGTTATCCAGGTCATGAGACTGGAATTCTTTTAGAAGTTCCCCCATCTAACTGCACCTGAAAATCATTCATGTAACTTCTCCTGAAGAACAGAACTTTAGGCTCTACCTTAGGCATAGTGAATCATTACCTTCAAACTTAAGTCCATGGGGCTATACTTAAACTTTTTCTCCAGTGTTTCTTCTGTTGGCCAGTTTGTGGGTTAGCACTTAGGAACCACCAGCAAAAGCCTAGGGAGTCTAAATTCTCTTTTGATGATGTTGCATGTCTTGGCTTTAATTCCCTCTTACCATTCTTTTTCTCATATTTCCTATTCCAACAGATGTTCTCTTGGAAAATAGAAAAAGGCAATAAAATAAGATATGAGGCTAATGTTCTTTCTGATATTCATTATCAGTAAACCATTCACCAACTTCAATAAATACCTTCTCTTTTATAATAGCATGTAAACTGAAAAAATACTTGTTTTGTCATAACACATTTCAAAAATCTCAACTTTTGTGAATTTTTATTTATTTCTGAAGTAACACATCATTTGGGTGCATTAACCATGCATATTTTATATATTCTCTTAAAAGTCTAAGTTTGAATGTTTCCATATATTGGTACATCTGTTTCTTCATATAGGGATGTTTCTTCTTTTTACCTCACCAGTAGTAATTTGATTTCTATAGTTGGTTTCTTGGTCTTATATGTCCCCTATTTCTTTCTAACATTTCAGAATGCCAGACCATGAAAACATGCTTACTTCTTTGATTAAAAAAAAATATATGTTTCGCCTCAATTTGGGACAGTGTTTTCAACTTTCCTGCATACAGGAACCCCTTTATAGCATCAACCTACTTAATGCACATCATATTGTAAATGGTTATATTTTTACTGTTTGTTGGTTGAGAAAACCCAAATATGTCCATGCACTCATAGATCCCGTTACTGTGTGCCTGTTACAGGTCTTTTAGAAGTTGAGATATGAGAAACATAACTAGTGTTTGGAGAAAACATGTTAAAATAATTGAAACATGCTACTTCCCCTGGCTGCTTACAGGGTTTCCCAAAAACCATAAAAATGAAAATGGAAATACTACTCTCTATATAAATGACTTAGTACATATTGTCCCCAGTGAAAATGTTGGTAAAATCTGGGCGCAAAGAACTATGCTTAAGGTTAGGTAAGTTGTCCTAGCATCCCCCAGCCTCTTTAATGGGATTGTTAAAACTAGTCTTCTTCGACTATCTATATGGAAAAAACAAGGTGAAAATAGAACAACTGGTAGGACCTGTTAATGGGCAGATCTTAAGTTGGCTCATCCACATAACTGCATAAAATAAAGGAGTAGGAAAAAAAAAGGCATGGCTGGGCATAACTAGAGGAGGCTGGTTTTGGCCAAGTTTGATTATCACATAAATGGAGGACTCAATAATTTAAACAGAAAAAGCTTAATATAGGTTTGTGATTTCTTTTTTTAAAATTTTAAAATTTTTAAATTAAAATGTAATGTATTGTTAGCCCCAGGGGTACAGGTCTGTGAATTGCCAGGTTTACACACTTCACAGCACTTAGGTTTGTGACTTCTTATCATGGAAACACTGCTCACAAATATCTGTCCTTCAAGAAATGTCCCAGGTAATAAATAAATAAGTAGCTTAACAAATGTGGCTGCCATGTTTTCTGGTCAATACAATACTCTTCCTTCTAGCTTCTTCCCATTAGTAATGGCTTTATGACTCTTTTTCTAGCCAATGAATTACGAGTGGCTGTCAGCTAGGTGGAGCTCACTAGAATGCTTTTCAATTCCTGATAAAATATGACGTATTTACCAGGCATGCCGCTTTACCTCTGGTCCTTTCACTGCCTCCTCCCTGAAATGCAGATGTAGTATCTGAAGTTTCACAGTCATCTTGCAATTATGAGTCTCTGAACCAATAGGCTAACGATGGAAGAGCAGAAAAATAGGAAGCTTTTGGTTTCTTGTTGAAAAGAGGAACCAGTGATAGCCACTATTAATCTCCAGACTTCGAATAATATGAGAGTAATGAATCTGTATTGGTTTAAACTACTGTTTGTTGGATTTTCTGCTATTTGGAGAACAAACTCCAAGGGATGCAATCCTCTCACCCTATAGTAGGAGCAAAGTTGGAAAGGGATGGGAGTAGAATCTGGTAAAAGTTAACTCTGCTCCTACAGAAACTCTGGCCTGCAGTTTGCAAACAAGCTGTGGTCTTATTTTTCCAAGCCAAATTCTTAAGAACGCAAATAACCACAGTATCTTTGCTTTTACTTCCTATAACCTAGTACCATGCCCTGCAGGACATTATTCCTTTCTCTTTTTTCTTCCTGTCCAGATTGGAAAAAGAACCCTATTGATAATAGGTTCTGCATGCAAGGTGTTATAACAGGGATAGAAAGAGAGTAGTGAGAGCTCCTGCCTGAGGGAATTTCACAACTTAGTAACAGAGACAAACGAGAACACGCATAGCTGTGACATGTTGTTATATATGCATAAACAGGGAAACAGTGGAGAAGAAAGGAGCCATATCTAATGGGCAAGTGAGAAGGGTTATAATGATTTCCAGATTTTTTTTGCAATAAATTACCAGGTTAAGAAAATTTCTTTTGTAACATATGTATAAGGAGATTAGACTATTTTTAGTGTTATGTGTCTTCATGAATTGGATAAACTGCTAAAAAAACTCAATGGTAGAATAAATCTATTTGACAAGAGAAGCGATATTCATGGATCTTGCTAATATATATATATATTCTGAAGCATTCCAATTTTTTCTATGTGTGTGTGTATGTGTCATGAAATTCATGTCAGGCTGTATCATATAGTGTGTGTTTCTCTGTAACCTGCATGTTTACTATTTCTCATAAATATAATTTCATGACAAAACATAGATATCTACCTATTATCATTCATAATGAGTATAGACTTTCATAATATGAATGTATGACAATTTATTTAAAATATTAATTTATCATACATTTAGGTTGTTTAAAGTTATTTGAATTCAACATGCTTGTACCTAAAAAAGTATCTTTTTACCCAATTATTTCACTAGGGCTTGAAAGAAAAGAATTTGCAGCAGTCCTGTACCAATTTACTTTCTTTGGGAGATGTCCAGGCACAAAGAATGACTACTTTAAAGCTTCTGGCAAACATGCTAATCACCCCCTGGCAAACATGCTAATGACCTCTGGTAAACAAACAAATGACCTGATAAAGTCACTCATGATATTTACTAGCAGAAGGATAATGGCAACTTCTTGTCAATGAAAAGATTTTTAGCAGGGAAAAAACCAAAAAAACCAAAAAACAAAACTATTCTGTTAAAGCTGCTTATTGTGAATAATCCTGCAACTTATAAATTTATGGGGGTTGGCTAGCTGAGGAAGGTTCCATAAGCTGTAATTAATGTAAGATAGCCCCAATGGCTTCCTCAGTGTGAGAGATGTGTATGCACACATTGCTCAAATGCTTTATCTGTTAACCTGGAGCCAAACAATGTCCTGTTGCAGGAGAAGAAGTCTTTTTTTTTTTATTGGAAGTTGTATCTGAGGTCTCAGAGTCCTCCAAGGAGAAATTTTTCTCCTGTATCATTTAAATCATTGATGAAGTTTGATATTGGGTAAAATCTAAGATTTATGTAGTTTGATTTGACAATATGATCTTTGTATCACCACAGATAAATTCCAGAATTGTCATTTCTGGGTGGAGGAGAATACATTATTTTAGAAACTGTGGAACATATAACTGGTCTATTGAACAGTCTAAACTAGGTATGGTCAAATTACCTTGCTCTGTGCTCTCAGATTTCCTTTTTTCTTCTTTGGGGGCATCTTGGACAGTTCCCTCAGCTTTCTTGTTATGCTCAAGTATATATAAGAAAGTCTAGTCAATTCAAGGCCAGTTTAAAAGTCTAATTGCATATCCAATTTATTGCACATCTCCTCTCCTCCTAGTTACCCCCCAGGCTAGGCTTGGGGAACTTGGAGTAGAGATGAAACAGTCTTCTCCTAAGACATCTATTCCACCTCTGTTTTCCCTCTTATGGTTCTTTCTTCTTCAGCTAGTAGAATGGGGAGGTAATGATAAAAAGCAAAAAAGAGAGAGAGAAAGTGTTTTTTACTTAAAAATTTCTGTTGAGGTAATTTCTTGGATCTCCTGGTTGTTACTTCTCATGTGACAGGCATTCCATTGGCTGTCTCTCTTGTGGTGTTTGTGTGATTCTAGAAGGGGATCTCCTCAGTGCTCAGTTCTTTGACATGTGAAGTCGGCTCCATTGATAGCTATCAAACACACTTCAGGTCTTCCCTCTGGTTGTCAACACAGCCTTTTGCTTCTGAGTTTCCCTTGCTTGATTGTGTCCCTTCAAGACTTTCAGACAAAACGATGTTTCATTTTGTTGCTTTCTGTAATGTCCACTTTCTCTAAGACAAAACTGGTTGGAATACGGATTACACCACTCTATTCCTCTTCTATGCTATGCTAGATGTCTCTCCACTTTTGTTTCCACTTCCATTCAAATATTCCTATACGCAGATCACTCAATATGCTGTATGACTAGATCCCCAGCTAATGAATGAGATGCCAGTCTCTTTAATTGATTCTCTTGGAGATTCATGATTTGGCTTTAGGGGAAGAGCTAGGCATATCTCTCTCTTATATTAAATACTCAATACTTTCCTGTGTGCTGTGTTTATCAACAGGAAGAAAGTGAGGCTTGTACGAAAGATAATTATTTGTTTACTTCTCAATAAATACCAAAAAAGTACCTGACCCACCAATGCTTTTTGATATTTATTGCCCTTGATTTTGTGCCCCAGACCTCAATTCTTCAGAAATCAAGAAAAATCTCATTTAATGTTATTCATATGAATAAATTATCTTCCTGAAAGTTACTACTTTTTGACATCTGTCTTTCTGAGGATTGCTTACCAGCAATGTATATTATCATTTATTCCAGAACTTCCTTTATTGGTGTTTTAGAATTTCTTCAGAGTTTTAAAAAATGTGTTTATTGGCCATTTGTGTTTCTTATGTAAATAGCATATTCATGGAATTAACCCATTTTTCTTTTTTTTTTCCCCTAAAGATTTTATTCATTTATTTGATATATAGAGAGAGTGTGTGAGAGGGAGCACAAGTAGGCAGAGCAGCAGGGTGAGGAAGAGGAGAAGCAGGCTCCCTGCTGAGCAGGGAGACTTATGTGGGGCTCAGTCCCAGGACCGTGGGATCATGACCTGAGCAGAAGGCAGCTGTTTAACCAACTAAGCCACCCAGGTACACCTAGCCCATTTTTCTAGTGCATTATTCATTCAATACTCTAGTGGAATATTCATTTGAATACTGATTTGTGGAAGTCCTATTTATATTGAAGATCCTGAATATTTTATTGCTGTGTAGGTTGTGGATTTTCTTTCAAAGTTTGGTTTTTGTCTATTCAATTTATTAATGATAATTTTTCCTTTAACATATTTTTAGTTTTTATATAGTCAAACTATCAAACTCTATGTTTTATCCTTTGAAATAGCTAATTAAAAGTAACTTCTAATTCTAATATATTTATGGTTTCTTTTTGTTATTTAGATATTTAATCCATTTTGAATTCATTTTGGAATAAAGTGTGATATGAGAATCTACCATGTTTTTTTTTCTTTTTAAGTTTTTATTTTAATTCCAGTTAGTTAACACACAGTGTTATATTAGTTCCAGGAGTAAAATACAGTGATTCAACAATCCCATACATCACCTGGTGCTCATCACAAGTGCCCTCTTTAATCCCCATCACCTGTTTAACCCATCCCCTCACCCATCTCCCCTCTGGTGACAACAGTTTGTTCTCTGTAATTAAGTCTGTTTCTTGATTTGTTTCTCTCTCTCTTTTTTTCCCTTTGTTCATTTGTTTTGATTGTTAAATTCCACAGATGAGTGAAATCATATAATATTTGTCTCTCTCTGACTTATTTTGCTTAGCATAATACTTTCTGGCTCCATCCATTGTATTGTAGATGCCAAGATTTCATTCTTTTTTATGGCTGAATGCTATTCCATTCTATATAAATACCACATCTTCCTTGTCCATTCATCGGTCAATGGATACTTGGGCTGTTTCCATAATTTGGCCAATGTAGCTAATGCTGCTATTAAACATTGCTGAGTCCTTTGACTTAGTATTTTTGTATTCTTTCGGTATATACCTACTAGTGTGATTGTTGGATTGTAGGGTAGTTCTAATTTTAACTTTTGAGGAATCTCCATACTATTTTCCAGAGTGGATACACCAGTTTGCATTCCCACCAACGGTGCACAAGTATTCCTTTTTCTCCACATCTTTCCCAACATCTGTTGTTTCTTGTATTGCTGATTTTAGCCATTCTGACAGGTGTCAGGTGCCACTACATTTTTCAGTGTTCTCAATAACCTCTGTTTCTTTAAATTCACTGGCATGAGGAATTATTTTCTTCACTGGCATGAGGAATTATTTTATACATTTGTTTGTGTCTATTTATTTATTTATTTATTTATCTACTTACTCACTCATTTATTTATTCAGGTTTTAATATATCATATGATAAGTCTTACATTATTTTTACTTTAAAAAATTTTATATTAACTATCCTCAAACATTTACATTTCATGATGAATGGTATACCTTTTTCAATTTTCTCATTCCAAAAAAGTTTCTTTCCTTTCTTCCTGTCTCCCTCCCTCCCTCCTATCCTTCCCCTCTTCCACAATTATGAACACCATCACTCTGTTTTATTGACGTGTTCAACTAATTAGTTCTGGAGACATGTTTCTTAATGTGTTAATTTCTAGTCTTTAATCAATAATCTTCCTCTAATTTTCTTATTATTATTACATTTTTCTTTTTTTAACATATTGAATTGAATGCCCAGTTTAATTGTTTTTATTCTTTTTTTCTTTAATTATAAAGCATACAGCACTAGCTTTGGCTATAAGCTTAAGATTTGGTATATAATCTTCTATTGTTACTAATTTCCAAATATCTATAATTTTGGTTTCATTTTCTTTTTACCAAAGAATATGAAAAATTTTCTAACTGCCTAGTCTTTTAAAAAACTATTAATCTGATATGAATATCAATTTGCAGTCAGAGTATGGCTTGTAATATGGGTCCTTGTCAGGGATTTTATTTTCTTCAATACCAGTTCTATTGTTATTTTTTTCCTTCAGTATAGGTGGTTTATGCCTTTTTATTATATTTTTAAACCTCATTGTAATTTTTAAAAAATTTATTTGTCTTCCATTTTCTTTTAATATTATTGCCTTTCCAACTGAGCAAGTTCCTTTCCCATGATTTTCTCTCTGATGTATAGTAGGTACATTTTGCAAAATTAGAAATTCGGTTCAGGAATTTTCTTCTTGTATATGGAGCTACTTCAAAGGGTATGTCTTTCCTGTAGGTCTTCTAACTGCTCTTCTTAGATATAGAGAATAAATGACAAGTTTTATGGTTAGTTCAGGGCTTGGGTTTCATGGTCATGAAAAGATGAAGAGACAAGTAAGAAATATTTTTGTACTCTCCCTCAGCTCATCTGTTTCACTTAGGAAATTATGGTGTTCCATGGATTGTAGAAGGATTTCTTTAATCAGATACACATGTTTTAAAATTAAAAAAAAAAAACAGTCCTTTCTAAATTTTGACATTAGTTGCTTGGCAGTATTAATTTAAGTTATTGCAAAAATTTGTCTTTTTTGCATTGAAGTAGAAGTATGAAATACTATTCCTGGGAAAAAGATTGACAACTTTCATAGTTATTATTATCATCTTTATTATTTTCTGCAAAAGACTACTCATGTTTACATTTTAGCACCTTGCAAAGTGCTTTGTATATACCATGTCCTTAATAAATATTTAATAAATAAATAATCCCTGATTGCAGAGAAATAAAGAAAAAAGCAAATGATATTTTAAATTGTTTTGGTGAACTTAGATTTTAATATTTCAAGATTATACTGCATATGAATTAAGAAATTAAGCAGATGGTCTAGAAGTAAAATATACTTAGGAGTTTGTTTTTTCCGATACTAGGACTAGCCAAGAATATAAAATTTCCAGTGGCATAGATGATTTTACTTGTTCCTAATTTAAGGGGATTTTTTTTTTTTTTTTGGTGCTGCCTATGAAATTTTTAGACTCTGCCTGCAATATCTATCACTTCTTTCTGTCTTTCTTTGTGTCATGGGCATGTTTTTAGTTTGGTAATAAATAGCAACAAAGTTGAAAGAACAATTAAATGAGGCAGATTTTTTTTTTTTTTTTCACAAATGTTTCATTTTCTCTTAGTACTTAGAGGGAAAGTTTTCTCCCTTCCTCCTAAGGGACTGAACAGAGGTTGATCTCTGTAGGGCTAATGCTTCAAACTAAGGACCATGGAAATCGGGGACCAACTCCCAAGCTGAAGTAACAGTTGAAAAAAAACCAAAGACAGAAAAGAGTGGAATCACCTGAAAGTTTAGATAAAGCTAACTGCCCATGAAAGTAGAAGGCATTGGAGAGCTTAAGTACTTGGTCTATTTATTCCTTAGTCTGATCTGGACTTAAGGCTGAGCAACTCCTTAGTCAAGTAGCACTTCTTTTATTGTCCTAAGAAAACATTATGTACCTTACACTGTGCTGGGAACTATGAAGGTGTGAAATACAAACATTATCTTTGACAAGGAGACTCACTCAGTCAGTCGAACAGTGAAGATTTGTTATCATGAAATTCTAATAAAGTAAGTATCGGAAATGTGAGCAGAAGAATGAAACCTTCATCATGTGGTACACTGAATTCTGCCCACCCTACTCATAGGTGGTACTTTCAAAGCTTCTGCTGAGTTGTTGAGTTTGTGGAGTCTAGACTGGAGATTGAGCAATGGGGCTATAAGAAATATTTACTCTCTTTTATCCTTATTTTTTCATATCCTGTCAGAGCAGAGGACAGAAAGAAGAGCAATGGGAGAAGTAAAATAAGAGAAGATGGTCAAGTGACATAGAATAATGACAAAGTGAACTTTAAAGTATAGCATTATTTAGTAGTGAATTTTAGCTATTATTTTTCATTTCATGCTAGGCAAATGAACGCTTTCTTTGACCTGTTTTTATGGAAACATAATAAAAGAATAGTGTTCCAAGTTTGAGTCCATAGTGGGATAGAGATAAAGGAGAATAAAAGACAGAGTAGAGCACAAAACTCCAACAAAAGACAAGTCAGAGACGAGGAAAGGGAGCCAAAAGTGACCAGGGATTCATGAATCCCACAAATTGTCAGTTATCTTAACAAAGGCATTGTACTGTCTGTAGCTCATGGAAGGTAAAATATTATCTGGCTCTTAAACTGGGAAGAAAACCACAACTGATATTTAGATAACATAATAGGAAAAGGAAAAAATTGTGTGGCACACATAATAAATCAACTGGGAAAGTAAAATGGGCAAATAATTGGGAGTTTCAGTAAATAAAGTCATGAGACCTTAGTATTCAAAATGGTGATTTGGATACTAAGAGATGACACAGAATTATACTCTAAGTATGAAAAACATAAAGGTACCTCTAATTTGTACCAAAAATACCACAATTTAGACAAATAAATGAGGTAACAGGTATGAAAATAGAGATGGTCCCCTACCTACAATGGTTTGACTTTTGATTTTTTTTTTCCTTACTTATAATAGTGAGAAAGTGATATGCACTCAATAGGAACCATACTTCAGAATTTGGAATTTTAATTTCTTCCTGGGCTAGTGATAAGCAGTGTGATGCTTTCTCATAATGCTTTCTCAGCAGAAGCTACAGGTGCAAGTCAGCCCCCATGATCATGAAGGTCAACAATCAATAAAATTCTAACCATTCTGTACCCATATAGCCATTCTGTTTTTCACTTTCAGTACAGTACTCAATGAATTACATGAGATATTCAGAACTTAATTTAAAATAGGTCTTGTGTTAGATGATTTTAGCCCAACTGTAGGCTAATACAAGTGTTCTGAGTATGTTTAAGGTAGGCTAAGTTAAGTTATGAGGTTCAGTAGATTAGATGTATTAAATGCATATTTGACTTATAATAGTTTCAAATTACAATGGATTTATCAGGACATAACCCCATAGTAAGTCAAAGATCTGTATAATGACATTCAGAGTTGATTTCTGGGCATTTAATTTCGTTGCCGCCTAGGGAATATGATTTGAAGAATGTTAGAATAGTTCTTGTCTTCCCATCACGGATGACTCAAATTCTAGTTAGATATTAAAAATTATTATCAGTTCTCATAAGTGACATCTCTCTTCTCTGTCTTTAGAGGTGATTGAGAAACAGACAGAGTTAGAGAACAGATTAGGTCTTATAGATGTAATTGCAGCCCAGTATGTGCTAGATCGATCTTATACTACTCCCAGTTTTCCTATTCCAGGCCTTCGAGGAATAGACACCATTGCCTACTCACCTAGGGATAAGAGGACAGGTGTATGAAATCCCTTTTGTTTAGGGTTTGTGATGGATTAATTCAACCAGTCCACCAAGTGTCACATTCTATCCCCATACAGAGGAATAGGGGAGAAACACCTTAAGTCACGAGTATTTAGATAAGATCTTTCCTCATGGAAAACAAAAGGGTATCAAATAAATCTCCCAACTTCAATCCCAACTACTTTGTCCCTTTTGAACTCTATACAACCCTTGGAGGAAGAAAACATGCAGTTATTATAACTTGATCATACATTGGTGTCAATTACTTTATCAGCTCTATTCCAGTGTGGTCCCTAATGATGCCTTGCAAGCATCTGCAGCCTTCGTAATACATCTGTACCAGGAGCCAGACACCATTCTCTGCCTGGTTCTAAAACAATGGTCTTGTTCTAGCTCCATGGACCCTATCTTCTGTCCTGCTGCATTCAGTTTTCCTGACTGCACTCCTGTCATGGTGCCACCCATACGGGTAGGGTAGGGGAGATCTTCTCATCTGGTTTATTTAACAGCTAAGAAAAGCTTTGGTAATCAGAGGGTAGAGAGAACATGAGCTCACTGGAGATAGACTTTCCTTTTTTTTTTTTTTTTAAAGATTTTATTTACTTATTTGACAGAGAGAGATCACAAGTAGACGGAGAGGCAGGCAGAGAGAGAGAGAGAGAGAGAGGGAAGCAGGCTTCCTGCTGAGCAGAGAGCCCATTGTGGGACTTGATCCCAGGACCCTGAGATCATGACCTGAGCCGAAGGCATCAGCTTAACCCACTGAGCCACCCAGGCGCCCCAGAGATAAGACTTTCTAACATGAAAAAGGCATTGACAGGAAAAATGGGAAAGGAACTGAAAGATGAGAGAAATTCTGCTGAGAGCTTCTACTTAATTATTTTGCCTCAGGGCCAGTTTTATGACATTAAATTATTTTTATTTGAAATCCAGATAGATGAGAACCCCATAGAAAAAATTAAGAACTGCAGTGATAAGGACCACGTGAATATGCTTCATTCTAGATATCAATTATTGTGAATAATGGACAGTCAACAACTGTCAACAAAATGGTTTAATATAAAAATGTGCATACTTAATATAGCCATTCAAAGGAGATAACTCTCTCTCTCTCTCTCTGAGAAGAACTATGAGCCTATTTACCTAACATAGAATTCTGGAATAAGAAGAAGCTTTTCAACTTTTTGTCTTCTAATGTCATTAAAACTATTATGTGTTTGTGCTCTCTGTGATGTTATTGATGATTTGAATGGTAAGACATTTATATAAATAAGTGAATGCAGTTACAGAAAGAGGAGAGATATTGAGGGAATCTGCCTGTTTTTTAAAACATTTGAGCTGAAAATATTCTATACGTTACAGCTCTTTCTCTACCATATACACATACAGACTGTCTTACGGTTGAAAACTCATCTCCTCCTCTTGGTGGTTGGCTGGTATTTTTGTGAAAGCAGCCATTTCATTTCAGTTGGGCATTAGCTCGAACCATCTGCTGTTAAGGGTTTCCCAGTGGTTTATAACCATGACAGTGTTTGAAGTTAGGCTTCAGGGTATCTTTAAAAACATTTTGCTTCTAATCTCTGTTTGTAGGTACCCTACTTTGCTCTTCATCCATAAGTTGCTTGAATATCCTGTACACATCTCTCCTCCTACTGATTTAACTTAGCAGATCAACAAAGCAGTCCTTATTTATTGAGCTCCAATTAAGTGCAAAACACAGAGAGGTGGCTTTTTTGTATCAAGTTTCAATGTATGTTGACTGGCTGCACCCTAAATCCTCCTTGTTGGTAATTCTAACTGCCATTATGATTGTAGAACTTTTAGATGCTGCTAATGAACTGTCAAAAGCAGAAAGGTTCATCTAGAAGAGATATATGAAAATTACAGAAAATAATTAAATAATATAGAAAATAATTAAATGCAAGATTTTGTTTTCTGGAAAAAAACCAAAAAATTATTTTGATGAGAGTCAGAATTATCAAAACTATTATGGTAATTACATGAATTCTAGTTTTCTGAGACAAAAATATCTAAGGAGCTTTTTAGGATGAGAACAGTGCTTCCAGTTAGGTGCCATAAAGCACTTAATCCTTTTGCATTTCAAATATTTCCAAATTATTTTAAGGTTACATGGTTATGATGAGGCTTATGACTTAAGTATGCAAAAAGCACATCATAATTATGGTTTGAGATATGAAGGTAGATAAACATATTTAAATAGTCTACTGTTAGGATAAAGTTAAAGTTTGTATGAGTTCACTTTCTGGTGTGTTACAGAGAGATCAGTTATTAAAGATGTCTCATATTTCATCTATATCTATATATCTATATGACATAGAGTTGAGGTCATGGATGTCAGAGCCTGACACATGCATTGATAACTGCCTCTTATACTCAATAATCTTGGCAAGGTACTGCATGTTTCTAAACCTCATCTGTAAAAATGGGGATAATAGTACCATGACTTCATTCAATTGTTTTGAAGCTGTTATCAGACAGTAAAAGTACTTCGTATAGTTCTTGACACATAAGTGTTAAGTAGTATACCTATTATTATGATTCTTACCTTTTTTTGAAAATTACAATTAAAAACAATAATAGATACATAAGCACATCATGCTCAGTAGTCACAGTGAACAGATTAAAAATAATAAACATTATTCATTAAAAAATGTCTGATAAACATCAGATGAGGAGTAGACAATACCTGACATTATTAATGACAATAAGAGTGGTGGTGAGGGCCCCCTAGGTGGCTTAGTGGGTTATGTGTCTGCTTTGGGCTGAGGTCATGATCTTGGAGTCTTGGGGTTGAGCTCCTTTCAGGCTCCTTGCTCAGTGGGGAGTTTACTTCTCCCTCTCCCTTGCCCGCCCCCCCCATTGTGTGCTTTCTCTCTCAAATAAATAAATAAAATCCTTAAAAAGAGTGGTGGTGAAAAGAGCAAACTCTGTGTTCTTTGAAAGTTTATTAAAACTTGATTGTCTCAAATTTATTTTATTTTTTAAAGATTTTATTTATTTAATTGACAGAGATCATAAGTAGGCAGAGAAGCAAGCAGAGAGAGAGAGAGAGAGGAGGAGGAAGCAGGCTCCCTGCTGAGCAGAGAGCTGTGGGGCTCGATCCCAGGACCCTGGGATCATGATCTGAGCCAATGGCAGAGGCTTTCACCCACTGAGCCACCCAGGCACCCCTGATTGTCTCAATTTTAATGTGAGACTATAATTGTAGTCCCTACCTCATAGACACATGACAGTGTGGTGAGTTAATACATGTAGGTCAGTTATGGGCAGTGTAGTGTTTGGTACACGGTAGGTGTCAAAACATGCAGCATCACCATCGTCATTACTGGCATCATTATCGCTAGGCTGAATCTTGTAACGAGGTGTCTCTTTTGATTGATTTAAACTACTTGATGGGATACTCTGTAGAAGTTTTGAAGTGTCCTTCATACATCTCCTTCTATTTTCTGAACCAGCTGAAGGATAGCCATAAAAGATGACCAAAACAACAGCTTCATAACTAATGAAGCTCAGCTGGAGGATTCTACTTAAACCTGTAGCTGAAATCAGGATTCCTGCTCTTTCTCCAGCTGAATTGACCTCTCCACCCCAAACTGTAGGTTTCTATCCTTTCTAAGCAGAGCCTACTCTGATAGACTCACCACCTGGAGCAGAGCAGAATATTTACATTCAGAGGTAAGCTAGATGGGAGAGTTCTACACCTGCTCAGAGCCTATTTCTCAATCTCATCCCTAAAAATGAGCCATTCCTCTTCTCTAGTTAAAATGTGAATGAGAGGACATGGGTATCTCTCCTTCAATACCATTCCCTCCTGGGAGGGCAGTGTAAGTTCCTTCCTCCATGAGATTGGGAGATAAAAGGAGGTAAATCCATACCTATCAGTCTGGACCAACACAACGCATTTTAGATACAGCAAGCCTCTCCTAACCCCCACCCCTTTTTCCTGGATCATTAAGTAAGACCTAAACTTCTTGCACTTGAGAATTTACTATCTAGAAAATGGGGCTTTGATGGACAGCACTTCTCTCTCTTGCTGCAATTGTTTGGAGATTAAAGAAGATAACTGCTTTGGAGATGCTCCAAGAGCCTCACATAAAAGGGACCATTATGTTCAGGTATCATGGACTAGATTATGGGTCTTGTAGGATGCTAAAAATTTTAATAGCTAGTTTGTTTTCCTTTAGCAGTGATTCCTTCTGATATTTTCCATTTTTAATCAGGCAGAAGTTACCTCCAAATTTCCTTTGTTTGTCAGAACCTTGTTTTCTCAAAAAAAAAAAAAACAAAAAAACAAAAAAACTGAGGCATCTTTCAAGATTAGAAAAATATAGTCTTTAAGATTTCTTGACATTTATTCCAAAATAGCAATGTAGCTGAAATCAAATGGGAACACTTAGAAAGCTAGAATGATAATTGCAAAAAAGGGGAGGGAATGAAACAATTTTCACCGCTTTTGTTAAAAAGTTTATACTTGTCATACTATGCTACATCTTATTTTTGAAATGCATTGAAAGTTGTTGCTGGTTTGGTCTCAGATAGTATGGCTGCCAATTCCTTCCCCAGCACTCTGCCACTTGGCTTCTTTCCAATGATGCCATGTGTAGTTTTCCCTTCCCTCCTCCTTTTTCTAAACAGAGAGGAAAACAAGTCCATTCGGTATTAGCCTGCAAGCTGTATAATTGGAATTAAAATTCAAGACATGAATATTTTTTAACTCAGAGGGCCAACTGCATTCACAGTTCCTCACGTTTCCATTTTTAAAAATGTAACTTTATCTTTAAACGTGATAGTCTTAAAGTTTATAAAAGAGTATGGTCTGGGTTGAAGCCAAAATTGGAGTGATTTTTCTTTAACAATTTTTGGCTTATTATTTTATTTTTTCTGAGCTGTCTTAAAAGTGAGATGTTATTGCACTCTTCACTGGTTTCTAATTTGTCAAGTTCCCTTTTTAAAAAATATATTATCAATTTACCAGATGATCTTTACATACTGTATTTTATAAAAGTTATTTCCTAGTATGTGAAACTTAGGGAACTCAAATTTTCTGTCTTGATGGTATCCACATAAATCTTTCCTCCAGTGAACAGAGCATTGATTACTAGGATATTAGGAGACAACAGTGTTTCATATTTTTTTCTTCTAACCTTGTCATTTGTTCTTACATGTTAGTGAGAAATCCATCTAATTTGTGTGTTAGTAGCTATATACACATATTTTGGGTAGGGCTGTTTAGCTACCTGCTAACTTCTAAGGAAAATTAATGTACTTATCACAGGTCCTTCATTCTAAGGAGCTTGAATTGATCTATACATATGTCATTAGTCCTCACCAAATCTTGGAGGGAAAGTTGGCAGATGTCTTTATGTTACAAATGGTTCCTCATACAGCTTCACTCTTTTCACCACCTGGGAAGCTTGCAGTGGCCACAGTGGGTCTGTCACCAAGACAGTGGCACTGTCTATAAACCTTTGGGGACGGGGGAGGGCAGTGAGCACCGTGGGGACACATTTTCTCTGGGTTTTGCAATCCCTTTGTGACATCTGTTCTTACTTAATGAGCTGTAACCACTGGTGCTCTTTATTGGAAGAATTTCTGGGTTTTAAGAAGGGGAAAAAGAGGTAGATAAAATAGCTTCTAGCTCTTTCCTCTCTCATTTATTATTTGTCACCCCTCCCCAAGGGTAAAGGCAAAGTAGAAGAGCAAAGTAAATGGACATTCATTCTTGGATACTGTATAATGTACAGTAGGAACTACAATGGTGAAGGTTTAGGTCTGTGAGATGTTGGCCCTTTTCTTCTCTTTTTTTTTTTTTTTTTTTTGGCCCTTTTCTTTATAATGCCTTCTGTATATTGAGTCCAGTGTAAATACATGCACTATTTGCAGTGATCTTAAGGGCAGTGAGTCAGAGTCCATAACAATCTCCTTGAGCATAAAGATGTCAGAAATTCAGTCTATAGTAGTTGATCTAATAGCCTGATGATCAATAAGCATTTTAGCCAAGCGCTTCCTAGACAGTTCCTGTCAGTGACTGGATGCTCCTGCTGCCACTCACTGAATAAGTTTATGGATGTTTTGGCTCCAAATTTTTGATAATGAACCCCTCTGGATGCCAGCATTGCTGGTCTGCCCCTGCATGTTACAGGTAGGAGATGGGCTGTCTGTAGATGTAAGTGAATTTGAGAAGCAGCGAAGTGGAAGGGACTCAAGGACTGTACCAGCTTGCTGCTTGGAAAGTCTCCAACACAATGTCAGAACAGCAGGGACGCTCTGTGCACCTGCCCAAGCTGCACTTAAAATTAATGATTATTTGTGAGAACAGACAAGAAGGAAAATGTACTTCGTTCACAAGTTTGTGGTGTGGATTAGCTTCATTGGTATCTAATGGCTGACTGCCACTGAACTGATCTTTTTTCGTACTTTCTGGCTCCTTCCTTAGGATGCCAGGAGCTCTTTGTTTAGCTAGTGCTTTATCTAATTCTGGCACAATCAATTCCACCTCATTCTCTTTCAGCACAATTGGCAGGACTCTATTGTTTATAGGGAAGGTATTTTCCCTCTAATTTAATACCTGGAATCTTTCTATGTTCCTTCCATTTAAAAAAAAATGTTTCTTTGTGTCCCTTTCCTATTTTCTTTTTTCTCTCTCTCCTCCTTCAAGCTATATAAAAATCTCTCATGTAACTGAATTCCCAACTCCTATTGTTCTTTACCTTTTGGGTCTATCTTTTTACTTATTTTTCAAAGTAAAATAAAAAAAAAAAACCCCTCTCATCTCAGTATGTTTCTTTTGCTTTAAAATGCACAGTGAAACAGTGATTTATGCATAAACATACAGTTTGTTCATTGTTTAGTAATAAATATATTATATAATGAGGCTGGTATATAGAACATGTTAGTGATACAAATTAAAGGCCCCATGGTAAGTACAAAGTTATCTATTATAATGTCCCATAAACATATTTTTATTGCAAATATAATGGGAGTCCTGCTCATCATTTTTGTTTTCATAATTGTGTTTATCTTTAGTGAGTACTTGCATGATACAGAAGACCAGATAATAATCTATCTCAGTACCCTTTAGGGTTGTTGCCTCCAAAAACCTTGGCTTGCAGTTTCTTTTCAGTTAAAATTTTGAAAGTATGTCTCCTACAAGTCAGAATGGCTAAAATTAACAACACATGGAACAACAGTTTTTGGTGAGGTTGCAGAGAAAAGGGGAACACTCTTACACTGTTGGTGGGAATGCAAACTGGTGCAAATACTCTGGAAAACAGAATGGAGGTTCCTCAAAGATTTAAAGGTAGAATTACCCTTAATCCAGCAATTGCACTACTAGGTATTTACCCAAAGGATACAAAAATACTAATTTGAAAGGATACATGCACCCCAATGTTTATAGCAGCATTATCTACAATAGCCAAATTATGGAAAGAGTCTAAATGTCCATTGATGAATGGATAAAGAATATGTGGTGTGTGTATGTACACACACACATATGTATATATTTCATTATATATATATATATGGAATATTACTCAGCCATAAAAAGAATGAATTCTTACATTTGCAATGACATGGATAGAACTAGAAAGTCCCATCCTAAGCAAAATAAGTCAGAGAAAGACAAATATGATTTCACTTATATATGGAATTTAAGAAACAAATGAAATGATCAAAGGGGGAAAAAAGAGAGGCAAACCAAGCTACAGACACTTAACTATAGAACAAACTGATGGTCACCAGAGGGGAGGTGGGTGGGTGGACAAGCTAAATAGGTGATTGGGATTAAGGAGTGCACTTGTGATGAGCTATGGGTGTTTTATGTAAGTGTTGAATTATTAAATTGTACACTTGAAACTATTGTACTGTATGTTAATTAACTGTAACTTAAATAAAAAAAGAAATATATATCCTATATGTATTCTAATTTATAAATCATGTACCTATATATATTCATTTATACACCTTTATGTATATGATTACTACTGTAACATAAGATACATTGTGAAATATACATATGGGCTGACATTTAAAAATCTACAGTGCAATGAATAGCAAGTTCTGCTGTTTTTTTCTTGCACTTCAGTAGATTATATTCTGCATACCCAGAGGTGCATACTACATGGTTTTGTGATTCTCATATCTGAGTGATCATTAGAAGAGTCTGGAGAAATTTTAAAATTTACATTGCCTATCTCCCTCCCCATATCTACTCAATTAGAATCTCTAAGATTGGAAGGTACTGGTATATTTATTTGTGAACACTTAGTGATTCTGATGATCTGCTGTGGATGGGACTCACTGCCCTAGGACAGATGTTTTTTAGAGTTACAGTTTGGACCATTGACATGAAATCCATCTGGATGCAGAGAATAGAATGTAGGGATTCCCAAAGGTCTTTCGACATGAATGAGGTGCGAGGCATTGAATTGGCTAACCCAAAAAGATACTGAAGTTCTAACCCCCAGTAGCTGTGAATGTGACCTTACTTCTAAATAGATCTTTGCCAATGATCAAGTTAAAATGAGATCATCAGTGTGGGACCACCTAATCCAATAGGACTGATATCCTTGTAAAAATGGGAAATTGGGGCACAGAAGTGGACATACAGATAGACGCCATATGAAGACTGTAATTATGCTGCTGCAAACAAGAACTACCAGAACACATCCTTCTCTGCCACCCTTAGAAGGAGCATGCTTTATTGTCACTTTGACCTTGCATTTCTAGCTTCCAAAATTGTGAGACGATAAATTTTCAGTGTTTGAACTACCCATTTGTGCTACTTTGTTATGATAGCCCAGGGAAACTGATGCAGAAGGAAAATAACCATTTACAGCCAAACCAACCAAAACAGTTCAAACCAAACTAAGCCCCAAACGCCAAACCACCTTGCTCCCTAGTTTTTTTCTACTCCCTTTTGTGTGTCTTTGCAACATGAAGACATGAGAGAGTGTCTACTTTTAGGATGAATTCTTTAAATATAAAATATTCTAATCTAATTGTGCTTTAAGGAACAAAGTATAAATTATATCCAATATGAAGGGAAACATGCACAACTTCAAAAACTTAAAAAGAAATAAAAATGAAAAAAGAAGATGAGCAACTATACCAGTACAACCACTACAGACATTTGGTATATTTCCATAACTTTTCCCTTTATGTACTCTTTAAAAAATATATTAAGAACTTAATAAACATAACATATTTTATAGGGTGAATAGATTGAAAATGATGTTTTCTATATTCATATATTTTACAAAATGTCTATGGACTTTAACTAAACATATCTATTTATCTATGTTCCCTAAGAGTAAGAGAAAAAAAAATAAATCCACATGGGCAAAATGAATGGGAGAAGATGGCAGCAGAAAAGATGTATCAATAAAATAGTGGAAAGGAGAAAACAAAGAACAAATGGTAATTGACTTAACATGTCAGAGAAAAGGGAAATCAGACTGCCTGCACTGGAGGAGTACAGTGCAATGAAGTGAGTCATTTCCTTCTGAGAACTTCTTGAAATAACAGGAATTAGAGCCAGCAGGTATATCTAAAATTGGAGGAAGGACTTAAAACAGGAAAAAAAAATAGTTGA